>NC_037333.1:37806324-38431324 GCF_002263795.3 Bos taurus | reverse complement strand
CCAATTATTCATATTTAAGAATAAGATATATCTTTAAGAATGAGAGGTATCCTTTAGTTTCACTGAGTTGATCTAAAAAGAGTTTTTAAGCCCTTTCTGGCTATACCATGCTGTACAAAATCAAAACTAGAAACTATCTATTGGATACTGGCAGTATGAAAAGTATTCTCTAAATTGCAAAGAACTCAACAATGTAGATATGACATTTTACTTAGAACAAAACACTATGGATCAGAGAAGGCAAGTAATTCTGCCCAAAGTCACACAGAAGGGAAGAATTTAGATTTTAAACAAAGTGTAAGAAATCTGTTCTATCTGTTGTACCCAGGTGCCTTGCTATAAAATGAAACACAATGTTATGCCTTAATCTAACATCTTGCCCTGTAAATATAGAGAACAATATAGGTCCAGAGGAAAGTATTAATTTAAGTCCTTCTGATTACTGCAGGTGGAATTTAGTGATTAAATCCAGGTGAAAACATGCTCTTTTTTAATATGAAGACCCTATGAACATGACTCTACCATGATCAAGACTTTCCTAAAAAGAGTTAAAGGATGATTTTTGTAATGTAGTGTGGTTATTGCCATTTTTAATTTATGTAATTTTAAAGTATAAATATTGTAATTTTTAAAACTAAGGACAGGTTCTTAACTTGAACCAAAACTCCACTTAGCACCTTGCCTGTTGTCAAATCCATAATTTCTGGGAGGGTTGTATATCTTGGCATTGGGTAGAAAAGGGTGATGCACATTAGTTAATCTGTATATTCTTAGTTCAGAAGCCATACTCTCAAAGATATAATTTGGACATTCAGATTGAAATATAGTCTACTATACTAGCCAGTATAAGTATGACATAATAATAATAAGATTGACACACCATATACCTACAAAAGTAGAGTTCATTTTACTAGTTAACACAGAATATTCAGTTCATTATCATTATGCTATACAAAAACCAGGCTTACAACTTTTATCTCAGGAAATTGGTAGCCAATGAAAGCAAGTCTAGCTGATGGTTTCCAATGTTTGATTTACATATCAAACTGTACATGTGACTTATCTTAAAGATTATTCTTAGATATGTTGTTTCCAGATACACGAGTCTCCTACTTCTCCAGTTTTTTGCTATTTTCAAGGTGAGTTTCTTGCCCTACCCCATTTAGATTTAAACAGACCTGAAGCATGCAAAGATGGGCTCGATTAAGGACATAAATGGTATGGACCTAACAGAACCAGAAGATATTAAGAAGAGGTGGCAAGAATACACAGAAGAACTGCACAAAAAAGATCTTCACGACCAAGATAATCACGATGGTGTGATCACTGACCTAGAGCCAGACATCCTGGAATGTGAAGTCAAGTGGACTTTAGAAAGCATCACTACGAACAAAGCTAGTGGAGGTGATGGAATTCCAGTTGAGCTATTTCAAATTCTGAAAGATGATGCTATGAAAGTGCTGCACTCAATATGCCAGCAAATTTGGAAAATTCAGCAGTGGCCACAGGACTGGAAAAGGTCAGTTTTCATTCCAATCCCAAAGAAAGGCAATGTCCAAGAATGCTCAAACTACTGCACAATTGCACTCATCTCACACGCTAGTAAAGTAATGCTCAAAATTCTCCAAGCCAGGCTTCATCAATATGTGAACCATGAACTTCCAGATGTTCAAGCTGGATTTAGAAAAGGCAGAAGAACCAGAGATCAAATTGCCAACATCCGCTGGATTATCGAAAAAGCATGAGAGTTCCAGAAAAACATCTATTTCTGCTTTATTGACTATGCCAAAGCCTTTGACTGTGTGGATCACAATAAACTGTGGAAAATTCTGAAAGAGATGGGAATACCAGACCACCTGACCTGCCTCTTGAGAAATCTGTATGCAGGTCAGGAAGCAACAGTTAGAACTGGACATGGAACAACAGACTGGTTCCAAATAGGGAAAGGAGTATGTCAAGGCTGTATCTTGTCACCTGTTTATTTAACTTATATGAAGAGTACATCATGAGAAACCCTGGGCTGGAAGAAGCACAAGCTGGAATCAAGATTGCCGGGAGAAATATAAATAACCTCAGATATGCAGATGACACCATCCTTATGGCAGAAAGTGAAGAGGAACTCAAAAAGCCTCTTGATGAAAGTGAAAGAGGAGAGTGAAAAAGTTGGCTTAAAGCTCAACATTCAGAAAACGAAGATCATGGCATCCAGTCCCATCACTTCATGGGAAATAGATGGGGAAATAGTGGAAACAGTGTCAGACTTTATTTTTCTGGGTTCCAAAATCACTGCAGATGGTGACTGCAGCCATGAAATTAAAAGACACTTACTCCTTGGAAGCAAAGTTATGACCAACCTAGATAGCGTATTCAAAAGCAAAGACATTACTTTGCCAACAAAGGTCCGTTTAGTCAAGGCTATGGTTTTTCCAGTGGTCATGTATGGATGTGAGAGTTGGACTGTGAAGAAAGCTGAGCACTGAAGAATTGATGCTTTTTTTTTTTTTTAACTTTACAATATTGTATTGGTTTTGCCAAATATCAAAATGAATCCGCCACAAGTATACATGTGTTCCCCATCCTGAACCCTCCTCCCTCCTCCCTCCCCATACCATCCCTCTGGGTCGTCCCAGTGCACCAGGCCCAAGCATCCAGTATCATGCATCAAACCTGGACTGGCGACTTGTTTCATATATGATATTATACGTATTTCAATGCCATTCTCCCAAATCATCCCACCCTCTCCCTCTCCCACAGAGTCCATAAGACTGTTCTATACATCTGTGTCTCTTTTGCTGTCTCGTATACAGGGTTATTGTTACCATCTTTCTAAATTCCATATATATATGCGTTAGTATACTGTATTGGTGTTTTTCTTTCTGGCTTACTTCACTCTGTATAATAGGCTCCAGTTTCATCCACCTCATTAGAACTGATTCAAATGTATTCTTTTTAATGGCTGACTAATACTCCATTGTGTATATGTACCACAGCTTTCTTATCCATTCATCTGCTGATGGACATCTAGGTAAAGTTGCAGGATATAAAATCAACACACAGAAATCCCTTGCATTCCTATACACTAATAATGAGAAAACAGAAAGAGAAATTAAGGAAACAATTCCATTCACCATTGCAATGGAAAGAATAAAATACTTAGGAATATATCTACCTAAAGAAACTAAAGATCTATATATAGAAAACTATAAAACACTGGTGAAAGAAATCAAAGAGGACACTAATAGATGGAGAAATATACCATGTTCATGGATTGGAAGAATCAATATAGTGAAAATGAGTATACTACCCAAAGCAATTTATAGATTCAATGCAATCCCTATCAAGCTACCAACGGTATTCTTCACAGTGCTAGAACAAATAATTTCACAGTTTGTATGGAAATACAAAAAAACCTCGAATAGCCAAAGCTATCTTGAGAAAGAAGAATGGAACTGGAGGAATCAACCTACCTGACTTCAGGCTCTACTACAAAGCCACAGTCATCAAGACACTATGGTACTGGCACAAAGATAGAAATATAGATCAATGGAACAAAATAGAAAGCCCAGAGATAAATCCACGCACATATGGACACCTTATCTTTGACAAAGGAGGCAAGAATATACAATGGATTAAAGACAATCTCTTTGACAAGTGGTGCTGGGAAAACTGGTCAACCACTTGTAAAAGAATGAAATTAGAGCACTTTCTAACACCATACACAAAAATAAACTCAACATGGATTAAAGATCTAAACGTAAGACCAGAAACTATAAAACTCTTAGAGAAGAACATAGAATTGATGCTTTTGAACTGTGGTGTTGGAGAAGACTCTTGAGAGTCCCATGGACTGCAAGGAGATCCAACCAGTCCATTCTAAAGAAGATCAGTCCTGGGTGTTCTTTGGAAGGAATGATGTTAAAGCTGAAACTCCGGTACTTTGGCCATCTCATGTGAAGAGCTGACTCATTGGAAAACACTCTGATGCTGGGAGGGATTGGGGGCAGGAGGAGAAGGGGACAACAGAGGAGGAGAAGGGGACAACAGAGGATGAGATGGCTGGTTGGCATCACGAACTTGATGGACGTGAGTCTGAGTGAACTCTTGGAGTTAGTGATGGACAGAGAGGCCTGGTGTGCTGTGATTCATGGGGTGGCAAAGAGTCGGATATGACTGAGCGACTGAACTGTCCTGAACTGAAGTATTGATACTTTTGTAGTAATTTCCAACCCTCTTGCTATTAATTCACTGCCACTCTGTTCTAAAGAAAGTTAACAAGAAAAAATAGGCTCAGTTGAAGGTACAAATATTCAAAATCTGTTCTTCAAATCTTGGAAACATATGTATAAAAAGAATTGTGAATATTTTCTGGATGAGGTGAACCTCTGAGTGATTTGCTCTGAATGGAAATGAATTGTACCTAATCTGTCAACAAAAGTGACAGATTGATGCAGCTGGGAAAACGTCCTTCTTTCTCTACTGACAATAACATACAGTTTATTATAAGAAACTTCACTATATGTATATTTGTATGTGTGCACATAGATAGACATACATGCAAAAAGACAGATAGAAAGTTCAATTAGATAATTAAAGATTTAAACCAATTCCTTTTTATTTTAAGATCTTTCTGGTGTACGAGACAGCAAAAGAGACACTGATGTATGGACTCTGTGGGAGAGGGAGATGGTGGGAAGATTTGGGAGAATGACATTGAAACATGTAAAATATCATGTAAGAAACGAGTTGCCAGTCCAGGTTCGATGCACGATACTGGATGCTTGGGGCTAGTGCACTGGGACGACCCAGAGGGATGGTATGGGGAGGGAGGAGGGAGGAGGGTTCAGGATGGGGAACACATGTATACCTGTGGCAGATTCATTTTGATATTTGGCAAAACTAATACAATTATGTAAAGTTTCAAAATAAAATAAAATTAAAAAAAAACAAACAAACAAACAAAAAAGATCTTTCTGACAATGTTTTGGCTAAGAAAAGGAAACTACCTCAGTTTCAAAAGACATGTTGCCTTTAAGTCTTAAAATGAATTGCTTCTTTTTGAGAGCTAATATAATTTCAGTTCAAAAACCTATGGTGACTAAAGGCAATCTTGTCCAAAACCCCATTCAATATAATTCTGAAGCCAGATATGATAGCAGATTTATTCTCAGAAGAATATAGTTTGAGGTGAAAAATGTATGTAATCACTTTAATTGAGATTTATCTTTCTGGGGATGGTAATTTCAACATATTCTAGATCATACTTAGGGTCCTAAGATAATCGAATTCTAGTCATTGAGTATATTCATTATGCTTGTTGTTTCAAACCATCTAAATTTAGATCAGAGAAGTCAGCCACCTACAAATCTCTTTTGGAAATAATAAACTCTATAGGTTCTCTGTAGCTTCTAAACTCTAAGCCCTTCAACAAAGCTTAAAGGAAGAAAAGGAAATTATTTTATTCATGGAGTCTGTTATTAACTCTTTTGAGTTTCAAATCAGAAACACAACAAAAGAATTAACATATGTCCTCTAAGCATTGTCCTGAGGCAAACAGCTTTAATTTCGCTTATTAATTTAGATTCTCATTTATACTTAAAGACACAGGATAAAAAATAAAATGATGTTTATTTCCAAGATAATTTCTAGGCCACAACAACCAAAACACATAAGCTTTTTAAAACATTTTTATGCATTTTTAACAGTCAGTATCGTGATCTCTCTCAAAGAAACATACATATAACGAAGACGAGTATCAATATCGGCACTCAATTACTTAATGGAACATGTAAAAGCTAATGCTGGGTTTAGCTGTGATTTCAGATTCCAAGAGGCTCTCTTTCCCACTAATAACCTTCTAATTACATTCATCTACTTGATACAAAGGAAGAAAGGGAGGAAGGGAGGAAAGAGTAGAAAAGCAAAGAGAAGAAGGAAGAAATATTTCACTATCAGAAATAAGCCTCTACTAACCTCTGTAATGGGAGAAGGTGATGGCACCCCACTCCAGTGTTCTTGCCTGGAGAATCCCATGGATGGAGAAGCCTGGTAGGCTGCAGTCCATGGGGTCGCACAGAGTCGGACACAACTGAAGCGACTTAGCAGCAGCAGCAGTAGCAACCTCTGTAAAATATCTGCAATGCCTAATTTTACCAAATAGCTGTACCACATATCAGGGTTTATGGATTGATAGGTGGAAGACTGCATGGTTTTCAGGAGCCCAACTACACCTTAAATACTGAACACTAAATAGAGTATACAACCTGCATGACCACATATAGTGGACCCATTGGTCTATTTTTTTCACACAATACTGAAAAAATCTGGTTTATTTAGTTTGATAAAAGTAACACTTCACGACAGTATCTAATGAAAGCAGATCTTAAGTTTGTTGAATTCATGGATGAAAAGAACATTCTTATTTGGTTTGTATTTCTTTGAGTGATTTTTTGTAGTTGATAAAGCATTTAATTTCTTCCCATTGAATTATGAGAGCGTTTTCTTTTTGATTTGTGTGAACTCTGTGTATAAATGATATTAACTTTTAATGTGCTGTGTAATTGTATGGAATATGTTTCTAGTTTTCTGTTTGCATTTTAATTTTATGGCTTTTGGCAGGCAGAAAACATTTAAAAAGCATCAAATCTAATATATTCTTTTGTGATTGTTCCCATTGCTTTTATGGTGAGAAAGTTCTTCTCATTCCATTTTATAGATAAAATATGTCTATGTCTTCTTTGTCCTTTTATGTAGTCCTGCAACTATCTAGGGTTTGTCTTGTGTGCTGTGATTTAAGATTTATAATGCATGCATGGGACCTTTTGAAGGAGATCAACATTATCTTCATTATCTCCACCATAGTTTGGCCTCAGGTCAAATAAAAGGGAGGAAACACACCACTATCCTTCAACAGAAAATTAGATTAAAGATTTATTGAGCATGCCCCACCACCCATCAGAACAAGACCCAGTTTCCCCATCACTCAGTCTCTCCCATCAGGAAGCTTCAATAAGTCTCTTATCCTTCTCCATCAGAGGGCAAACAGACTGAAAACCACAATCACAGAAAACTAACCAATCTGATCACATGGACCACCGCCTTGTCTAATTCAGTGAAACTATAAGCCATGCTATATAGGGCCACCGAGACGGACAGGTCATGGTGTAGAGTTCTGACAAAATGTGGTCCACTGGAGAAGGAAATGGCAAGCCACTTCAGTATTCTTGCCTTGAGAACCCCATGAACAGGATAAAAGGCAAAAAGTACACTAAAAGATGAACTCCCCAGGTCGGTAGGTGCAAGGAGATCCAACCAGTCCATCCTAAAGGAAATCAGTCCTGAATACTCATTGGAAGGACTGATGCTGAAGCCAAAACTCCAATACTTTGGCCTCCTGATGGGAAGAACTGACACATTTGAAAAGATCCTGATGCTGGGAAATATTGAAGGCCAGAGGAGAAGGGGACGACAGAGGATGAGATGGTTCGATGGCATCAACAACTCAATGGACATGAGTTTGAGTAAACTCCAGGAGTTAGTGATGGACAGGAAGGCCTGGCGTGCTATAGTCTATTGTGCTGCAAAGAGTCAGACACGACTGAGTGACTGAACTGAACTAAACTGAATTACTGTCTTTGGAGAGGAAATAATATCCAGCTTGTTTAGGGTCAAACTTGAAGAAAAGCCTTCAGTTCTTTGACCACCTAACTTCAGAATGTAAGTGAACAGCATATTTTCCTTTTTAAAAAAAAATTGTGTTTAAATTTTAAGTTATGAAAATCACCATTAGCTGGACCCTGAGGCTATGCTTTCAAAGCCCAATGCTTTGTATGCTGTTATATTTACATATTCTTGCTATCACCTTTAAATAATTAAATAAATAAATTTTGTTGTTTTGTAAGAAAATGCCTGCACACAATGCCTGAGGTTCACCTAAGAACTGGAAATTATATTTCAACACCCTGCTCCTGCCAAGATCACATATTTTATTCTAGAGACCAACTTTGCCTCTCAACACACAGTGTTAACTGCTCATCCTCCTAACACCAGGCATAGGGCATAATCTAAATTCTATCAGAGAAAACAGATAATGAAATTCTAACTAAGTCAATCTCAAGAATAAATACGTGAAATTTTTCAAAAAGTTTTTGTGATCTGCTGCTGCTAAGTCGCTTCAGTAGTGTCTGACTCTGTGCGACCCCATAGATGGCAGCCCACCAGGCTCCTCTGTCCCTGGGACTCTCCAGGCAAGAATACTGGAGTGGGTTGCCATTTCCTTCTCCAACACATGCACGCATGCTAAGTCGCTTCAGTCGTTTCCAACTCTGTGCGACCCCATGGACAGCAGCCCACTAGGCTCCTCTGTCCACAGGATTCTCTAGGCAAGAATACCGGAGTGAGTTGCCATTTCCTTCTCCATTTTGTGAGCTAGTTTATTGAATTTGGAGTTAAACATTAAAATATAACTGATCGTATTGCCGTGATCAATGTAAAACGAGGAGCCATGCTCAGGTGATCTCTGCTCATGTGCTTGCCATCAGCTGTTAAGCCAATTAAGCATGCTGATTTAGATTGGCTTCCTGGGACTGGTGTGATGACTGCATCTTCTCTCCATCTGCTCCCTCATCTTCCAGCAGTCTAGACAAGGTGGTCCACATGCCCAGTCCCAAAGACCTAAGACTTAAAACTGAAAGACCTGTTGTAGTCTAGGTTTGGAACTCACAGGTCACATCTGTCACTCCTCCTGATCAAAGGTGAGACCAATACAAGGCACAGGGAACTTGAACCCACTGCTGAGCAGGAAGTACCGTACCATACGATGGCTACTTTTGCAATTTATGATGATAGATAAAGCTTCTGTATCGTCCTAGGGCTTTCTCTCTCAAGGGTGGGAGGAGGCAGGGAAGTCTTCAATTGAAATGGATAAGATCTGATGATGACTTTCGTAAGATTTAGCTACATTTCCCTTCTTGACACTTTCTTCATTAAAAAATTACATTTGACTGCTGCACTTATATAAAACTAAATATTAAGATTATAGTCTTCAGTGAAACTGTGGTAAATATTATTATGGATCCCAGGCACTGTGCATAATGTGGATTTTGGATAAGTTAACCCTATTGCAAGAGACAGAAAGAAGAGACTTTCAAATCATCCTCATGCATTTTTTTTAACTAATCTATTTTCAGGCTTTATGGATTTGTCTATTCTGACATTTTATATAATGGAGTCCTACAGTATGTGGTCTTTTGTGTCTGGCTTATTTCATTTAGTATAGCGTTCTCAAGAATCATCCATGTTATTGCATGCATCAGTACCTTATTCCTTTTTATGGTCAAATAATATCTGTTGTACATTGTGTTTATCTATTTATCAGTTTATGTGCATATAGATTATTTCCACTTTTTATCTAATATAAATCATGCTTCTATGAACATTCATGTAGAAATATTTTTCTGGACATGTTTTCATTTTCTTGGAATGGAATTACTGGAACATATGGTAACTATGTCTCAGTGTTTGAGGAACTGCCAGAATATTGTCCAAGGTAGCTGTACCATTTTACAAACTGCTGTCCAAAGTAGCTGTAGCATTTTACATTCCCAAGTAAAGTTTATGTGGGTTCTGATTTTTCCACATCCTTATCAATTCTTGTAACTATACGACTTTCTGATTACAGCCATTCTAGTGGGTAATAGAGATATCTCACTGTGGTTTTGACTTGCATTTCCCTGATGACTAAAAATGCTTAACTTCTTTTCATGTGTTTATTATCATTTGGATATCTTCCTTGGAGAAACATCTCTTTAAGTCTTTTGCCAATTCTTTTCTTAGATTATTTTTATTTGTATAGTTGGTTGTAAAATATTATGTGTGAGAGAGTGTGTGTGTGTGTGTGCTCTTGCACGCGCACACGCATGTACTCAATCATTTCCAACTCTGCAACCTCATGGACTGTAGCCCACTGGGGTCCTCTGTCCATGGGATTTTCTAGGCAAGGGTAATGGAGAGGGTTGCCATTTCCTCCTCCAATGGGATCTTCCCAACCTGGAGATCGAACCTGCATCTCTTGGGTCTACAGCACAGGCAGGCAGATACATACACACACACACACATACACACATAAATACACACATTTTATGCATGGTTCCCTTATCAGATACATGATTTGAAATGTTTTCACCCACATGTGTGTTGTTTTTTTTCATTTTCTCAGTTTTGTCATTTGAAGCATGTTTACATTTTAATTAAGTCAAATTTATTTATTTTTACTTTTGGTATAATACTTAAGAATTGTCACTTAATTCATGATCACAAAGGTAGACTCCCAGGTTTTCTTCTAAGAGTTTTACAGTTTTAACTTTTACACTTAGGTTTTTGATTCATATTGAGTTAATTTGTATCAGAAAGTAATCTTTTTTTCACTGGTTGTCTTGATACCAATGTCAAAAATCAATTGACCATGAATGTAATGGTTTATTGGAGAAGGCAATGGCAACCTACTCCAGACTCTTGCCTGGAAAATCCCATGGATGGAGGGGCCTGGTGGGCTGCAGTCCATGGGGTCGCGAAGAGTTGGACACGACTGAGCGACTTCACTTTCACTTTTCACTTTCATGCATTGGAGAGGGAAATGGCAACCCACTCCAGTGTTCTTCCCTGGAGAATCCCAGGGACAGGGGAGCCTGTTGGGTTGCCGTCTATGGGGTCGCACAGAGTCGGACACGACTGAAGCGACGCAGCAGCAGCAGCAGTAATGGTTTATTTCTGGACTCTGAATTCTATTTCATTGATCTAATATGTCTATCCTCTATCCAGTACTACATTGTGTTGCTTGCTGGAGCTTTGCAATAGATTTTTAAATAGGAAAGTATTAGTCCTCCAACTTTGTTTCCTTTTACACAGTTGTTTTGGCTATTGTGAGTCCCTCAAATTTCCATGTGTTTAAGGATAACTGAGTAACTTCTGCAACATAAATAAATAAATAAAGGCAGCTTGGTTTTTAATAGGCAATAACTTGAATCCGTAGATTATTTTTGGAGTATTACCATCTTAACAGTATTAAATCTTCCAGTCTATATCTTTTCATTTATTTAAGTCATTTGAAACTTCTTTCATTGATCAATGCAAAGAAATAGAGTAAAACTATAGAATAGGAAAGACTAGAAATCTCTTCAAGAAAATTGGAGATACCAAGGGAACATTTCATGCAAAGATGGGCACAATAATGGACAGAGATGGTATGGACCTAACAGAAGCAGAAGATATCAAGAAGAGGTAGCAAGGATACACAGAAGAGCTATACAAAAAAGATCTTCATGACCAAGATAACCATGATGGTGTGGTCACTCACCTAGAGCCAGACATCCTAGAATGCAAAGTAAAGTAGGCCTTAGGAAGCATCACTATGAACAAAGATAGTGGAGGTGATGGAATTCCAGTTGAGCTATTTCAAATCCTGAATGATGATGCTGTGAAAGTGCTGCTCTTTTGTCAGTAAATTTGGAAAACTCAGCAGTTGTCACAGGACTGGAAAAGGTCCATTTTCGTTCTAATCCAAAAGAAAGGCAATTCTAGAGAATGCTCAAACTACCCCACAGTTGCACTCATCTCACATGCTACTAAAGTAATGCTCAAAATTCTCCAAGCCAGGCTTCAACAGTATGTGAACCATGACCTTCCAGATGTCCAAGCTGGATTTAGAAGAGGCAGAGGAACCAGAGATCAAATTGTCAACATCTTTTGGATCATTGAAAAAGCAAGAGAATATGAGAAAAATATCTACTTCTGTTTTATTGACTATGCCAAAGCCTTTGACTGTGTGGATCACAATAAACTGTTGAAAATTCTGAAAGAGATGGGAATACCAGACCACCTGACCTGCCTCTTGAGAAACCTGTATGCAGGTCAGGAAGCAACAGTTAGAACTGGACATGGAACAACAGACTGGTTCCAAATAGGAAAAGGAGTACGTCAAGGCTGTATATTGTCACCCTGCTTATTTAACTTATATGCAGAGTACATCATGAGAAATGTTGGGCTGGATGAAGCACAAGCTGGAATCCAGATTGCCAGGAAAAATACCAATAACCTCAGATATGCAGATGACACCACTCTCATGGCAGAAAGCGAGGAAGAACTAAAGAGCCTTTTGATGAAAGTGAAAGAGGAGAGCGAAAACATTGGTTTAAAACTCAACATTCAGAAAACTAAGATCATGGCATCTGGTCCCATCACTTCATGGCAAATAGATGGGGAAACAATGGAAACAGTGAGAGATTTTATTTTGGGGGGCTCCAACATCACTTCAAATTGTGACTGCAGCCATGAAATTAAAAAATGCTTGCTCCTTGGAAGAAAAGCTATGACCAACCCAGACAACATATTAAAAAGCAGAGACATTACTTTGGCAACAAATGTCCATCTAGTCAAAGCTATGGTTTTTCCAGTTCAGTTCAGTTCAGTTCAGTCGTTCAGTCATGTTCGACTCTTTGTGACCCCAAGAACTGCAGCATGCAAGCCCTCCCTGTCAATCACCAACTCCCAGAGTCCACCCAAACCCATGTCCATTGAGTTGGTGATGCCATCCAACCATCTCATCCTCTGTCGTCCCCTTCTCCTCCTGCCCCCAATCCCTCCCAGCATCAGGGTCTTTTCCAATGAGTCAGCTCTTTGCATCAGGTGGCCAAAGTATTGGAGCTTCAGCTTCAACATCAGTCCCTCCAATGAACACCCAGGACTCATCTCCGTTAGGATGGACTGGATGGATCTCCTTGCAGTCCAAGGGACTCTCAAGAGTCTTCGCCAACACCACAGTTCAAAAGCATCAATTCTGCGCTCAGACTTTTTTATAGTCCAACTCTCACATCCACACATGACCACTGGAAAAACCATAGCCTTGACTAGACGGACCTTTGTTGGCAAAATAATGTCTCTGCTCTTTTTCCAGTAGTCATGTATTGATGTGAAAGTTGGCTATAAAGAAAGCTGAGTTCTAAAGAATTGATGCTTTTGAACTGTAGTGTTGGAGAAGAAGACTCTTGAGAGTCCCTTGGACTGCAAGGAGATCTAACCAGTCCATCCTAAAGGAAATCAACCCTGAATATTCTATGGAAGGACTGATGCTGAAGCTGAAACTCCAATATTTTGACCACCTGATGTGAAGAGCTGACTCATTTGAAAAGACCCTGATGCTGGGAAGTACTGAAGGCAGGAGGAGAAGGGGACAACAGAGGATGAGATGGCTGGATGGCATCACTGACTCAAAGGACATGAGTTTGAGTAAGCTCCGGGAGTTGATGATGAACAGGGAAGCCTGGCGTGCTTCAATCCATGGGGTCACAGAGAGTTGGACACAACTGAGTGACTGAACTGAACTGATTGAAACTTCTTTCAATGATGTTCTATGCTTTTCAATGTACAAGAGTTGTACTTGTCTTGATAAATTTATTCTAATTGATTTATTTTTGATGCTCTTGCCACTAGAACTCCTTTCTTATTTTCCTCATGAGGTTTACATATTTTCTGACCCTGATTGTTATCTAGAGCTAATTATAACATCAAGACAATTTAACAGGTATTTAAAATATATACTAGTAATTTGTATTCACAATAAAACTTTCCGATTATTGTCGAGAATACATGGATCAATGGAGCATTGTCCTTGGTCTCTACAGTCTATGAAATAATTGAAAATATATGTATTGGTCTCTGTCCCCATTCCTTGAAGAGAGCTCCTAAGACCTTATAATTCCCTAAGTGATAAGAATACCTGGAACATATTTTGTTTTAATATTTGGCCTTTGTCTCTAGTTCTTGATACAAGTCTCCTATAACCCCTGGAGTTTCCTGGGCAATAGGAATGTGTTTTGTTCTAATGAGATTACTCTTGCTGGACTCCTGCATAGCTCTGATGACAGCTAGTCAACAGAAGCCCAAGACCTGACTACAGCATTAGAACTTTCCACCCCATTCCCCAGGGAGAGAGAGGAAAAGGAGACTGAGTTAATGATTGATCATATATACTTGATAAATTCCCATAAAACTCCAAAAATATGGGGTTTGAACAGCTTCTGGGTTGATGAACATGACCACATCCTAGGAAAGTGGTACATGGACACAGAGCTCCTGCACTATGGTCTCCTTTGAAACTTGCCTTGTATATCTCTTAATCTGATTGCTTATCTGTACCCTTCATTATATTCTTTATAGTAATCTGTCAAAGTTAGAGCTCTGTGAGCCATTTTAGTGAATTACTGAATCCAAGAAGTGTTTCATAGAAATCCCAATGTCCAGCCAGTCCCCAGTACAGATGGCAGACAACCTTGTAGTTGTTGTTTAGTCACTCAGTCATGTCCAACACTGTGTGACCCCATTAACTGCAGCACGCCAGGCATCCAAGTCCTTCTCCGTCTCCCAGAGCTTCCTCAAACTCATTTCTACCGAGTCAGTGACGGTATCTAACCATCTCATCCTCTGTCATCCCCTTCTCCTCCTGCTTTCAATCTTCCTCAGAATCAGGGTATTTTTTAATAAGTCAGCTCTTTGCATCAGGTGGCCCAGGTATTGGATCTTCGGTTTCAGCATCAATCTTTTCAATGAATATTCAGGGATGATTTCTTTAGTATTGACTGATTTGATCTCCTTTCTGTCCAAGGGAATCTCAAGAGTCTTATCCAACACAGTTCAAAAGCATCAATTTTTCGGCACACAGCTTTCTTTCTAGTCCAACTCTCACATCCATACATGACCACTGGAAAAAACATAGCTTTGACTTTATGGGCCTTTGTCAGCAAAGTAATGTCTCTGCTTTCTAATATACTATCTAGGTTGGTCATAGCTTTTCTTCCAAGCATCTTTTAATTTCATGACTGCAGTGATTTCACAGTCTGCAGTGATTTTGGAGCCCAATAAAATAAAGTCTGTCACTGCTTCCCCATCTATTTGCCATGAAGTGATGGGAACAGATGCCGTGATCTTAGTTTACTGAATGTTGAGTTTTAGGCCAGCTTTTTCACTCTCTTCTTTCACTTCCATCAAGTGGCTCTTTGGTTCCTCTTCACTTCTGCCATAAGGGTGGTGTCATCTGTATATCTGAGGTTACTGATATTTCTCCCAGCAATCTTGATTACAGCTTAAGAATTTTCTACAGACAACCCAGCACTTGCAATTAGTATGTGAATTGAAGGCAGTGTTGTGGAACTGAGCACTTAATTTGCTGGGATCTTAAAGAGATGGGAATGAATACCAGACCACCTGACCTGCCTTTTGAGATACCTATATACAGATCAGGAAGCAACAGTTAGAACTGGACATGGAACAACAGACTGGTTCCAAATAGGAAAAGGAGTACGTCAAGGCTGTATACTGTCACCGTGCTTGTTAACTTCTATGCAGAGTACATCATGAGGAATGCTGGGCTGGAGGAAGCACAAGCTGAAATCAAGATTGCCAGGAGAAATATTAGTAACCTCAGATATGCAGATGACACCACCCTCATGGCAGAAAGAGAAGAAGAAGTAAAGAGCCTCTTGATGAAAGTGAAAGAGGAGAGTGAAAAAGTTGGCTTAAAGTTCAACTTTCAGACAACTAAGATCATGGCATGCAGTCCCATCATTTCATGGCAAATAGATGGGGAAACAGTGGAAACAGTGTCAGACTTTATTTTGGGGGGCTCCAAAATCACTGCAGATGGTGATTGCAGTCATGAAATTAAAAGACTCTTACTCATTGGAAGGAAAGTTATGACCAACCTAGATAGCATATTGAAAAGCAGAGACATTACTTTGCCAACAAAGGTCCATCTAGTCAAGGCTATGGTTTTTCTAGTGGTCATGTATGGATGTGAGAGTTGGACTAGAAAGAAAGCTGAGTGCAGATGAATTGATGCTTTTGAACTGTGGTTTTGGAGAAGATTCTTGAGAGTCCCTTGGACTGCAAGGAGATCCAATCAGTCTATCCTGAAGGAGATCAGTCCTGAGTGTTCATTGGAAGGACTGATGTTGAAGCTGAAACTCCAACACTTTGGCCACCTGATACAAAGAGTTGACTCATTGGAAAAGACCCTGATGCTGGGAAAGATTGATGGCAGGAGGAGAACGGGGTGACAGAGGATGAGATGGTTGGATGGCATAACCGACTCAATGGACATTGGTTTGAGTAGACTCTGGCAGTTGGTAATGGACAGGGAGGACTGGTGTGCTGCGGTTCATGGGATTGCAAAGAGTCGGACATGACGGAACGACTGAACTGAACTGATGATAATTCCAAGTAGATAGTGTTAGACTTGCAGTGAATTATGGATCACACAGCTAGTGTCACAGAGAATTAGTTGATGTGTGGTAAAAAAAAAAACAAAAACAAAAACATATCTTGTGACAGAAGTATTTTGTCTGTGTAAGTAAAGGAGAAACACAGGAGTTTTTCTCAAAATCCACTAGTGTTAACTTTAAAAATATGCACAACCTAAAAGTTTAGAGTTATGTTTAATTTGGTGGGAACTTTTGGGACTTCAAGCTCAGGAGGCAGCATCTCAAGTAACTCTGAGAGAACTCCTCTGAGGAGGTAAGGCAGGGAAGCCAGGTAATATAGAAATTTTGCAACAAAGAACAGGTAGTTGGAACATCTAAACATTATTGTAAATAAAAGAAAACAAGATATCCCAAATTAAGGAATTCAGTGCTTTTCTATCTATGGGAAGATGCAAAAGTCTGTGCTCACTGAAATTAATCCTTTGATATGCATCTCAGAAATCTCAGGCGAGTATCCTGTATTTTCACATCCTGAGGTTCCTCAGGGCTCACCACAGAGAGTGGCTGCAGTCTGATGGCTACTTAAAGGCATTTATGTGTTTCCTTCCTGAGTGTCCTCAGTGCTCACCAGCTAACATTGGACGGCTACAATCACTGATGACTATGACATATTTTGTTTACTGATATGGCAGAAATATTCCATTTCTCACTAGGAACTTGTAAAATAATGTTTTCCATTGTAAAACATCCACATTAAATATCAGAGCACTTGCTTATAATAAATGTTTGTGAATAGAAAATAGATGAATGATATCATCATGGCAATGGTGATAATGATGTTGCTTTAATGAAAAAAAGAATGGATTGCCTTTTAGTCTGTCCATTAGTCCTACTTCCTGTGTCTTCTCACTGTACATTCTGGGAATTCCAAACAACTTAAATCTCCTAAATTGTACCATTTCACTCTCTCTTATGGGATATGGCACATATAAGAATTGTGCCTGGAACACTTTTATGTTCTCCGCCCAAACTCCCTGTCATTGCTTAACTCATCCTTACCTCTCTACTCTCAGTTTAATTAACACTTCCTTTAAGAAATCTTTCCTGTTGTTTTAAATTTGGGTTAAAAGTCCTTTGTTGTTCTCTCATGCTGAATCCCAATGATCCTCATATTGACACCATCGCACATCTCTTTGGTTGTCATAACCAATTGGTTGTAAGGTCATGGAACTCTATAGCTTCATTGTCCAGAAAAAAGGCTGGTCTATATTCCATGTTCAAAAAATAGTAATCTCTCCAAATGATCAAACACAAGTGAATAAAATTATCCAGAAGTAATCCATATGCTAAAGGCACTGAATTTAATCAAGATTTTCCCCTCTTCTTCAATTTTCACATTTTCTTTGTTTTTCCATTGTATTTCTACTTTTTTCTAATGCTCCCTTCTACCTACTACTTTAATTTCTATTGCCATGTGTTTATTGTCAAATATAGTTATTGTTTAAAGCATTTTGAAAGATTCCCTCTGACCTTGAAATGGTCATAAAACCATTTAATTAATACATAAAACCATTATGAAACTACTCTTAAAGAAGATAAAAATTATGTTACCAGAATCCACTCTCCCTCCCCACAATACCAACATACCAGTTGGTATTGAAATTATAGCATATATTTTGAAAAACATAATTTTGACTCACTGGATATAGTAGTACTTTTGTATTTAATGAACTATATATAAAATAAATCTGTTTTTGAACCAAATATTTTATTCTGTTCTCTTCCCCTCATCAAAGTGTTCTAGGAGTTGCGTATTTGACCCAAGGGTTACTAACCATGAGACTTTAGGCATGTCATTTTACCTCTCTGACTTTAACAATGACATATGAACACTAACATCCATGTCTCTTGTTATATGGAAGGACTGAAATTTAAAAAGACATATAAGCTGTCTGTCCCTATTCCTGGCATGTTGAACATATACAATCAATTAGTTTCTTTCTTCATGCTCCCTATTTCCTATATAGACAGTTACATTCCCCTATTAAATGCCTAAATGAGATATAAATTCTATTTTTGAGTAAGGATATAGTTGATGGCCGCTTTGGACCATTTATCAATGAAAAAATGAAGCACACTATAAAAAAAAACAAAACTGAATTGATTTCTTATGTTACTTTTTTTTTTTTTTTTTACTATTTCTATAAGGGTTATTTAAATCCAAACTATGAAATTATGACATTCTTTTGGGATTGGCTCTGGCTATCCCTCAATATATGTACCTCCCTTTAGAATGTCAGTGTTATTCATTGACACTGCCATATTTTGCTCAAAGAGTTGAATATTTTCCAAAACCCTGCAACCCATTTCCCCTATAAATTATTCTTATTAATGTTTCTATACTAAAATGCCTTACAGGATGCATTTCTTTTAGTGCAGGGGGCAATTTCAATATTTCAAAGACCCCTATAAATCAAGCATAGTGTTGTAAAAACGAGGCAATTTGGCTGGAAAAGCAAAGACATGGTTCCTGTCTGACATTTGCATCAGAAAGTCAGCCAAGCTTCTGAGTGCATTAGTCCATGGAAACAAGAGCCCTCTTATGATAAACAAGCATGCTGGAAGACAGGGTATTATCACAAAGAGGATTATTTATGCTAGTTCAAGAAACAAGAAAAGGAGAAAAATGTAATTCCCTTCAGATCTTGAGGCTGCTGATCAAATAAAAATTTCAAAGTAAATTTTGGAAAATTGGCTCTGAGAGTGCTAAAGATTTAGTCAGACAATAAGTGGGCATAGGGACCTGGGCATGATAGAATATAGACAAGTAAAAGGGTTAATGTTGAATTCTCTTGAAGTAGGATTTTAATTCTCTTATATATTAGAAACTACCCTAACTCCATTACAGATCTTATTGGAAATAAAATCATCTCTGTGGGTGAACAGTAGGCTCACATTTACTCACACAGAAATGTACACTCATTTGGAAACACAGGTAGGAAGCTAAAAGAAAAGAAAATATACACTCAAAAACTACCCAAATATGCCGATTTATGAAATTTGCACAGTGATTCTTAGATCACAAACAAGCCTGGGGATGAAAAGCAGGGTCAAGAGTTTAAGCCAAATCCTTAGACTTCCAGACATTTAATATGTCTTTAAAATGCCAAACAATTAATAACTTCCAGTTTCTCTTTAACATGGTTCAAGAAAATTCTAACCTGAATTTTTCTTCAGTGTTTTTTACTCAAGACAAGGAGGACTTCTAATATATACGAATACATGATTTTTAATTATATCATAAATATAAAGAAGAATTTGGGACCATTATTAGATAATAGAGGTAACTGTGATGAGAGAAAATAAACACATATTTTACATACACTAGTACATAAACTAATCATAATGATCATGGTCACCTGTGGGAAAAGGCAAAATCATTTGAGAAAATGTAAACTAATGATTAAACACAACAGAATTGCAATTTGCAATTCTGTAGTCATGGCTTCAATCCCAGCTGTCTGCCTTTTATATGCTCTGTATCACTGGAAAAGATATCTAACCTCTCTGTTAAACATCTGTCTCAGTTACTGCATCTTTAAATGGAAATGACAAATATTTAACATTCAGATTGTTGTTAGCATTATAGTCTCTCAATTTAGTATAAAGCCAGGCACATATTAGGTACTCACTCAACACAACTATTGCACATTAATATAATGCAATATGATAAGTGCCTTTAAATGATCTGTAGATAACATTTAATTGAATTAATTTTAAAATAATTTGATTCAAGCTACATTAAATGAGTAATGATATATGTTCAAGAGATTAAGTATTGGAAAGCACAATTATCTGTCTAAAATACTCTTTAATTCCAAGAAGCATATTTATCAGTAAAATTCCTGAGTACTCAGGAAAAAGGGAGCCCTTGATGTGCAGCCATAATAAAACAGATGAGCAGATTGCACTGTGCAGGTTAGAGGCACCCTTAGGGCAGGTGACACATCTGCAAAAACAGTCATGCACATTCTGCCTTATAGCATCAAACAACAGTAACCTACTGTCAAATGAAAAACCCACCCCATCAGGCAATTGTCTTCATTACTCAGCACCAAGCAAGTGGGTCTGAGGGACGTTTACCATTGAATTGACCACCTGCTGTAGCGCTCTTGTGTCATAGGGACTCAAATTTGAAGCAATCGTCCATACTATGTCTCTGCAATTCTAAATTCTAGGTTACTCTGCAACCTAAACCCTAGGCTATATCTAATTCTCAATCCTAGGTTATATCTGAGATAAGAACAGCAAACTAGCAAGGGATACTAACAAAATATAGGGGGTCCAGGATCAGTATCAGAAGAGCATGAAAATAATAAAGAACATAATTTTTAGGGGTGTGGACTTTATAAACTACTAAAATTAATCTAATAGTGTCTAATTCCATTTTTCCATCATTACAGTTCAATATTTTGCTGAATTCTGCACACTAGAAAGTTACTATATTATAGAACTCAATGAGTATGTATTACTCAAATATTAACTGATAACCAAAGAGCAAAATTTTTCCAAAGACTGCTTAATCTAGAATTTTGAATTTACTAACTGGTTTTTGGTGAGGAGATATTAATGCAAGTTTGTGGGCCCAACACACAGTGAGGTCAAACAAACTGAAATGTCAGAGTTTGGAGTAGAGAAAGTTTTATTTCAGGGCCATGCAAGGAGAGGGATGGCTCATGCCCTAAAAAGCCCCAAGTTCCCTGAAGGTTCTCATAAAAACCAAGTGAAGAAGAGGGATTACAGGGTGATCAGCTTGTGCAAAAGTCTCTGGTTAATAATGAGGTAGCAGAGTGATGTCACAGGGGTTAATGCTTCAGCTCTTAGGCTCCAGGAGGCCTGGGGCTATGTGTTTATGGTTAATCTTCCATTTGTTTGGGGGGGCCTGGATACATCTGGAAAACAACTCAGGAAATGTACATCAAATACTATTATCTAGGTACTCCAGAGAGGAGCTAAAGCTGTTCTGGGGGAAGGCCTGTCCTGAGAGGGGCCCATAGGCTCCTGCTTGGATACAGGGGCATTAGAAGATGGGAAGGAAACTTAGAGGTGACCACTGTACTGGGAGATGCTGGGATCATATCCTTTTATTTCTTGCCACTGCTATTCATCAATTGGGTGCACGTGTGCTAAGTTGCTTCAGTTGTGTCAGATTCTTTGCAACCCTGTGGATGGTAGCCCACCCAGCTCCTCTGTCCATGGGATTCTCCAGACAAGAATACTGGAGTGGATTGCCATGCCCTCCTCCAGGGGATCTTCCTGACCCAGGGATCAAACCTGCATCTGTCTCCTGCATTGGCAGGTGGATTCTTTACCACCAGCACCACCTGGGAATCCCATTCATCAATTACTTCCATCAAAGAAATCAGCTGAGATTCTCTTTCTGACTATGATGCTAAGTATATAGGGACATCTGTTTTCAAATTCTAGGTTTTTGGCATGGAATATGTGTTTCCTTCTATGAAAATCTCCCTACTTCCATGCAAAGTTACCTACCAACAAAGCCTATAGGCAAATTATCTTTAATGGAAATTCATAGGGTAAAGAGAATGTCAAAACCAGTGGAATCTGAGTTTGTCTATGCTATGCTATGCTTAGTTGCTCAGTTGTGCCTGACCCTTTGTGACCCCATGGACTGTAGCCCACCAGGCTCCTCTGTCCATGCAGATTCTCCAGGCAAGAATACTGAAGTGGGTTGCCATGCCCTCCTCCAGGGGATCGTCACAACCCAGGGATCGAACCCAGGTCTCCCTCATTGCAGGTGGATTCTTTACCATCTGAGCCACTAGGGAAACCCGAGTTTTTCTAATATAATGAAAAAAAAAAGTAAAAGCATTTAAAAGGTAAGAACTCCAAAATAAAATTAGATGGCTAATTGAAAAATTTTAATGCCTGGAAAAAGCACTAAAGATTATGCAATAATTGAGGCTGCTTAGAAATTTCTCCCCATGTTGAATATGTCATCTTTCTGCATATATATATCTATATATATACCCTAGCATTCATGTTGTCACTACCATAAGAAAAATGTTCTCTTACTTCTCTACCATTTTCCTAGATAGAAAGCACAAAAATCACTGTGTAAGCAATTCTTTCAAACATATATTTATTTATCCAGAGCAATTTTTAAACAATTTCATGGCTCATGGACATCTGACCTCAAAATTTTGGCAAATTGATAGGCCTTGTCCAATCTTTTTGTTTCTACATTTTTTATTATCTTGTCATCCCCATACTTTCAGGGTTGAATTTGTTTAGTATATAAATTTATATTACTTGTGTTCTCAGGATTGTTCTCTCAAGCTAAAAATTCAACTAAATGCTCATGGTTAAAAAAAGAATGGGGATTTTAACAACACAGGACACACAGCAGAGTCTCTGAGACCTGTGTAATCATGTAATTGAAAACAAATCATGGTTTTTTCCCCCTCCAAGGGCTTAACTCTAGCTACTACTTTCAATGATTTAATTTTCTTCCTGTTATGTCAGCTCCCACAAGACTGCCTGTAAAACACAGCCTTGCCAATGACACATGAACACTGCAGCTGCCTGTTTTCTGATGGGTTGCAAAACAGTATTAAGTAGCTAATTTTCCCTTCTCTTTTATAGCTGAGAACCTACTATAGTGCCTGCCTTGATTGTAATTGCCCTTCTTCTTTGATCTACACATTTAAGTGACTTTTGACAAGTAATTTCCTCTCTCTGAATTTCAACTATCTTATCCATTGAATATGGACAATAAGATCACCCTTAGAGAATTGTTGCAATGGCGTGCATGTGATACAGATTGCTAATTATTCCCCAGTATCCATTCTTCCTTTCTCCTTTTTAATAATTAAACCTCTGGGTTTCAGATGAGTGCATAGCTTTCTGGTTAAAGACTATATGTCCCAGACATCCTTGCAACTAGTTAAAACCCCCTCACTAAATTCTATCCAGTAATGTGATGGGAGTGATCTGTTAAACCCCTGCATGGTGTCCTTACAAGGAAGCTTCTTTTTTCTTTGTCCTCATTCTCCTTTGCACAGGCTGGGATGTGTACATTGGGATTGTGAATCAGCTTTGTCAAGCACCCAAGAGAACACTACACAGAGTGACAGAGAAACAAAAGAAAAGGAATATGGTGTGTAAAAAAATCTCATGGAGGTGAGACTCTAGTCTACTTATTTTAATGAAATTATACATGAGAAAGAGAGGTTCTTTTATCTTATTAAAATATTCAAGCCAAAACCCTAAATTACTCAATGAAAAAGCATGCAGTAATGCAGGCAATTGTTATTTTCCAAACATTGAAATCCATTGCATATTAAAGTCATACTATGATCCAGGTCAAAAATCTAAACTGAAAACTCACCAGGATTCTACACTTTTACTGTCTGTGAGCCAAGAGTGGCTGTTCCATTTTATAGCAGAGTACCCTGGGACTCAAAATAGGTAAACTTACTTCTCCATTATAACTATGAAGAAAATGTTAAACTAAAACACACATATACACAGACATAAGCATGCTTCTCCAATAGAAAATATTTAAGTGTATATTGTTGGGATAATGATTAGAAAGGTATATTGCATAGTGCATGCTGAAAAGAAGGGCCTCTGCCATTTGAAGTAGATAATATAAAATTATGCAATAAGTGTATTACTTATTTTGATGATTAATTTTATGTGTCGACTTGACTAGCCATGGGTTACCCAAATACAATATTTCTGGGTATATCTGTGAGGATGCTTCCAGATGAGATTAGCATTTGAATCATAGACTGCCTTCCCCAACGTGGTGAGCATCAAATTCCTTGAGGGCCTGAATACATCAAAACATGGAGAAAGAAGAATTCACCTCTTTTTCCCCTCTCACTGGTTGAGCTTGGTCATCTCATCTCATCTCATCACATCTCATCACATCACATCTCATCATATCATCTCTTCTCTTTTCATGTTTATCTCTGACCCTGAGACTAGGATTTACTGCACTGGCTCCTCTGGTTCTCAAGTCTTTGTATTTGAACTGAATTACAATACCAGCTTTCCTGGGTCTACAGCCTTTAGAGGGCAGATTGTGAGTATCTCTATCCATAATTGTATGAGCCAATTCTTCATAACAAATCTTTTATATCTATGTCCATATGATGAAGACATAGATATAAATATGGTCTTCCCTGTTGGCTCAATGGTAAAGACTCTCCTGCAATGCAGGAGACACAGGATTGATCCATGGGCCAGGAAGATCCCCTGGAGAAGGAAATGGCAACCCACTCCAGTATTCTTGCCTGAGAAATCCCATGGACAGCGAAGTCTGGCAGGTTATAATCTGGGGTTGATAAAGAGCCAGACACTACTGAGTGACTAAACAAAAACAACAACAACAGATAGCCTACTATTACTAGTTCTGCTTTTCTGGAGAACCCTAATTAATACACCTGTAAACATGCAAATTTCATGAAAGAACTTATCAAACAGAAAAGTTATTTAATCATTTACTTAAACACCTGCAATTTCTTTTTCTTATTTTATTTTAATTAAATAACTAAAGACAATAGTATTTTCAGTCCATATAATGTGACAACCACAGTGGTATTATTGCTGGTGCTTTTGACCCCATGTGGCAATAAGCATTATTATCAGCCCCAATGCACAGAGGAAAAGGTAAGGTTTAAAAAACTTTCCCAAGATTATACAGCACAGAGGAATTAAAGATGAGATCTAAGGGTCGTCAACCACAACTTCATACCCCTTCTCAGTTGACTGAGAATATGAGCCAACTAGAATTATTGATCACCTACTGTGCTTGTGCTTAGACACAGGAGATATGGGTTCAGTCCTTGGGTTGGGAAGATCCCCTGGAGTAGGAGCCTCCAATGGGTCACATAGGCTCTTCTGCCAATGGAATTTTTCAGACAAGAATACTGAAGTGGTTGTCATTTGCTTTTCCAGGGGATCTTCCCTACCAGGGGATCAAACCCATGTCTCCTCTGTCTCCTGCATTGCAAGCAGATTCTTTACCTGCTGAGTCACTGGGGAAGCCCTAATCACCTACTATGAATTCTTACTTTGATAGACAATGGAAGGTAATATAATAGTTATAAAATCATTACTTCTAACCCTCAGTAAATAGATATTTCTATTTAGAGGGAGGCAAAGAATACAGACATGAATGTTCAATTGTGTGTGTGTATGTGTGTGTGTGTGTGACAGAGGGAGGGGGAAAAGAAGCAGAAAATGACCATAAACCAAACAAATATCCCTCAAATGTTCTCCCTACCAATGTTATTTAAATTAAATGAAGGCCATGATAAAGTTCAATGATCTGCCGTATGATGGTGGTGTAAAACCTCTTCTCTCCTTAGGCATTTTTATTTCTAGCTTCACCAGAATGATGAACTACCTATTCATAAAAATAGTCTAGTAAAGAAAACGCAATCGACTATAAGCTGGAATTAGCATAGATTTCCAAAGAAACAAATCATGCCAGCAAACATGACTCTTTTTGTCATACCATTTGAAGATAAGTTGATTAAGGAAGGATTGCAGAAATATTGGATTATATTTGATTTATTCAGGCCCAAGTTAGTGTCTCAGGAAAACTAGTTCTCATATTAAGCAAAATTGCTATAGGTGTTGGATGAGCACTGTCAAATAGATTGCATACTGACTGAAAGGTCATAAAACAAGAGTAATCACAAATTGCCTGGCATTTAGATGAAAATGCCCTGACTACAAGAGTTTATGAAACAGACATAACCCAAAGTGATCACTGTGCCAGATATTTTTCTAAGCCTAAATATAGAAAAGCATAACTCTCCTATAAATAGGAGGACTAGAATACCATATAAAACAATAGCCTAAAGGGATATCTAGTATTTGCTCTCCTTTTTTAGTTTATCTATACATAATGCAAATATTACATATAGACTTCCCTGGTAGCTCACATGGTAAAGAATTTGCTTGCAATGCAGGAGACCTGAGTTCAATCCCTGGCTTGGGAAGATCCCTGGAGAGCGGAATGGCAACCCATTTCAGTATTCTTGCCTGGGAAATTCCATGGACAGAGGAGCCTGGTGGGATACAATCCATGGGATCGCAAAGAGACAGACACGACTGAGCGACTAACATTTTCACTTTCAATGCATATATTGAGCTTCCCAGATGGTGCTAGTGGTGAAGCCACCTGCCAATGCAGAAGACACAGGAGATATGGGTTCAGTACTTGGTTTGGGAAGATCACCTGGAGTAGGAAATGGCAACTCACTCCAGTGTTCTTGCCTGTAAAATTCCAGGAACAGAGAAGCCTGGCAGGCTATAGTCCGTGGGGTAGCAAAGAGTCAGTCAGATACAATTGAGCACACACATATACACACAATGCATGTATTATCATTTCCATAACTTGGTCAACAAATGTGTACAGTCTATGGAAATCATCGCCAATATGTAGAGAAATTAGTTTATATTTTCTTAGTGTCTAATATATGTCATGCTGCTTCCCTGGTGGCTCTGTGGTAAAGAATCCGCCTGCCAATGCAAGAGACACAGGTTTGATCCCTGGGTCAGGAAGATTCCCTGGAAAAGGAAATAGCTACCCACTCCAGAATTCTTGCCTAGGAAATCCCATGGACAGAGAAATCTAGTGGGCTACAGTCCATGGGGTCACAAAAGATTCAGACACAACTTAGATACTGAACAACATGTGTCACACTTGAGCAAGGAGCTGGCCACAATTTCTCTTACATGTAGAACTTGTCTTCTCAATTTCCCCATAGTTTTGCTGTGAGGATTAAATATATTAATATATGTAAAGTGTTTACATTATCATTAACTTATTCGCAAAAGGTGGATAGCAAAAAGAGAAAATGCCTTTGCGTCTGGGAGACCTGAAGTCAAATCTCATTCTCCTAGTTTCTCCTTTGTGACCTGCAGCTATTTTGTTCACCTCTTTACACTTCAGTTCCTTGATAATTAAACTGAGGACCATACCTATCTTTTAAGATGGTTTAGGGATGAAAGGTAATGAACTCAATTTGCCCATCACCATGCCTGGCAAAATAAAAATTCTCATCGAAGGGAAGCTGTAATTGTTAAGAAAATTACATTGCCCTTAGAGCTCACTGCTTCCATTTCAAATTCCAACAGTTGTTCAGACACTATTTATATTTTTTAATAAAAAATTCTGATTGTATGTACATAATCTTCTATGATTAAAAGCATATACATCCATAATCCTACAGACACACAAACTTATATCCCTAAACCCCTGAGCAAGTTTTTCTTCTATATTACTTTTTCTGCTGCCCTGTTTATTGAAAACATACCAGATGTTTGAGGAGTGGAGGGGTCACTTAAACTACTGTTCAATGTCAGACGTGGTAAATTACTCATCCTACACATACGTGTTCTTAACATCCAGAAGCATTTTGTATAGCTGTTGCTTGTTTCAAATCTACAGAAAAAAATACTTGAGATACTTGAGTTTTGATTTATGACTTAAATGAGATTAATTTATAAATAATACCTGTTTTCACACTTGCAAACCTTAGCTTGTTTTGATTTGACATTTATAATTCATTTTAAAGATTATTTTGTTTTCTATAAATCTCATGTACCTTTATTTTAATTAAAACAATTAACATTTACTGAGAACCTACTGTGTGCTAGGCCCTAGGAACAAAAATACAAAAATAACATGACCCTTGCTTTCTAAGAATTTGAAGTCTATTGCCAAATACAATTAGAGACTGCAATTAATTAAAGCAGAGCCACTACATATTTAGTTCCATCTCTAAAAGTGGTTAAAACTATAAGTAATTATTATTACAAAACATGATTAATTCCATTGATCTTTAATGCAAAGTATACAACAGTAATATAAGTCTGTACACAGCTTAAGGTGTTTTATAGTTAAAGCACATTCTTGTTTAGTCACTAAGTCACGTACAACTCTTTGCAACCCTATAGACTGTGGCCTGCCAGGCTCCTCTGTCCACGGGATTTTCCAGGCAAGAATACTGCAATGGGTTGCCATCTCCTTCTCCAGCTAAAGTACATATGCAAGTTCAAACCTTCTAGTTGATTTTTGTTTTGTGTGTTTACTGGCTTGCTTGCTTTTTTTCCATTTTAGTTAATCAACGCCACCTGAGTTTTGGGCTGGGGAAGAGGGTACCTGAGACACTACAGAACTTCTCTGTCAATGAAAATTTATTAATATCCAGGCTGTTTTAAAATTGGTATATTTTCCTGAACCTAGGGGGGGAAATATCTAAAAATTGAAGTTCACTGTAAAGTGAATAGAGATTTATTGTGGGTAAAATGTAAAATATCTCATATAAGGAATATGCGCTTGGCATCTAACAGAGGCTCTATAAATATTTATTGAATAAAATCATCTACAATGTTATTTGATCAGAGCTAGGTATTTGAAAATATATAATACATATAGGAAAGTGAATGAAAAAGCAGTACCAAAATGTCATTCAGTCTCCAGTTTGTAAAAGAGTGAAAAAAAGTGTCCCCTCATTTTCTATACCACACACTCTGTGCCCCAAGTATTGGATGAAATTAATAACTGTTACATTGACCTGAAAAATAAAAGTTGAGATATAAAGCCACCATCTCACAGTCTCCATGCACTAGACAATTTTTATATGCATGATTACTTATAATCATCTCAAAAAATATTTCAGGAATACAGGACAGTCCTTATATTCATTTTTAAAATGAGAAATCTGTCAGGAAAGAAATTTCACAATGTTATATAACTAGTAACGAGCAGTGTAATAAGTTTCAAGTATTCCAACTCCATAATGTAATTTTCTAGTGGGAATATGTAGGACATTTTTTTTTGACCACTTTAACTCTTAAGCCACATATACCCTCTCTAATACACTATATTTGTCTTATGTTCCAGATAATTCCAATACACTTGTGCAGATTATTTACCATCCTATTGGCCTCTTAGTTCCTTGTATATCTCTCCTCCATTGTTGATGTCAACTCACCCACCACTGTCACTCACTCCTGTAACTCCACCTCAATGTTCTCATTTTCATCTATAATCATTGTTCCATATTTATCCACTTGAAATTCCAACTCCAACTATCCTTCTGTAGCACCGTGAGCTAGATTCCATTGATCCTACTCTCTCTCTTTTTTCACCTTGAAATGCTCAACAATTACAGTCATTATCTTTTCTATACCCCAAACTCCCTCACTTCTCTTTTCTTTCATCATATGGTTACATTAATCTGAGAAGTGCAGGTGAAATAATAAGGAACTAAAGTTGTTATTTAGTTGCTAAGTCATGTCAAACTCTTTACAGCCCCATGGATGGTTGTAAAGAGTTGGAACATGGATGCCAGGTTCCTTCATTCATGGGATTTCTCAAGCAAGAATACTGGAGTGGGTTGCCATTTCATTCTTCAGTGGATCTTTCTGACCCAGGAATCGAACCCACATCTCCTGCATTGACAGGTGGATTCTTTAATGCTGAGCCACTGGGGAAGCCCAGTAAGGAGCTATGAAAATGCAATTCCATTTTCCTAGCATTCTGAGAAGTGGGTGACTCAGTCCTTGATTTACATGACAGAAAACTGATCTTCATGGGATTAAGTGTCTTGTTCAATGTGAAAGCATTATTTTTAGGTAGTCTGGGAGTATATTTCCAGAAGAAATTAGCATTTGACTGGCAGACCTAGTAAAGATTAAATGTTATTACCATGAGTAGGCATCACCAAGTCCATCAAAGGACTGAACAGAACCAAAAGGCAGAAGACGGGGGAATTTGTTATCTTGCTTGGCCTAGGACATCCATCTTCTCCTGTCCTCAGACACTGGCACTCTTGATTCTTGGATGTTTGAATTCGGACTGAAATTATACAACCTTCTTCTCTGAGCCTCAGCTTTCAAATGGCAGATTGTGCAACTCCTTGACCATCACATGAGTCAATATCTCATAATAAATCTCTTTCTATATATCTATATGCTATTGGTTCTGTTTGTGAACTCTATGACAACAAAGAAAGCACAGAGACATAATTTAAATTCAGCTTCCCTAAAGAGATAAAACTTGGTAGAAAAACATCTTATAAGCCCAGAAACCCTTATATTGTAATTCCAAAAACATACACTATGACTTAGTATAAAATATTAAAAGCACTTAGAAAAGCAATTGGCAGCTAATGAGCACTATATACACACTAGCTATGTCAAAATTATTTAAGATAATGTATTTTGCCTATTTTTTAATATAGAAGATAAAAATTCAACATATTGATTTGAAATTATTGTGTTAGGATTTTCCAGTTCAAAGCAGTTCACCACATGGTGAGAAAGACTGATCAGAGAAATTATAAAGCAATGTGGTAAATACGCTTTGTTAGCATCTTTATTGGATGCAAATAAAGTTGAAAGAGGGGTACCTGACTCAGCCAGGGGTAGAGGGAGAGCCACAGTCAGGAAAGTTCTTAGGAAAATCTAGCAGAGTTTTGGCACAGTCTAAGAAACCAGTAGATAATAGATAGTAGTAAATGTTATTCTTTTCTGTATTTTTAAGCCTATTGCATTTTTACTTAACTCTAGCCAAATTCTCTAGAATTTCTGTTCATTCTTAGACCAGGTAGGCAAAATTTGTCCTTCACTAGTATTCTTTATAAGCATTTAAGATAGTGAAGAAACAGAGAAGGAAGAAAAAAGGCAGGAGAAAAATACTCAAAAAAAGGTAGGATATGGACTTCCCTGGTGGTCCAGTGGCTAAGACTCCATGTTCCCAGTGCAGTGGACCTGGTCAGGGAAAAGATCCCACATGCCCCAACTAAGGATCCTGCTTACCATAACTAAAGGAGCTTGTATGTCTCAACAAAGATTAGGGGAAAAAAAAAATCCCACGTGCTGCAATGAAGACCCAACAGAGCCAAATAAATAAATATTCAGTTCAGTTCAGTTCAGTCGCTCAGTCATGTCCGACCCTTTGCAACCCCATGAACTGCAGCACGCCAGGCCTCCCTGTCCATAACCAACTCCCAGAGTTCACCCAAACTCATGTCCATCGAGTCGGTGATGCCATCCAGCCATCTCATCCTCCATTGTCCCCTTTTCCTCCTGCCCCCAATCCCTCCCAGCATCAGAGACTTTTCCAAGGAGTCAACTCTTTGCATGAGGTGGCCAAAGTATTGGAGTTTCAGCTTTAGCATCAGTCCTTCCAATGAACACCCAGGACTGATCTCCTTTAGAATGGACTGGTTGGATCTCCTTGCTGTCCAAGGGACTCTCAATAGTCTTCTCCAACACCACAGTTCAAAAGCATCAATTCTTCAGCCCTCAGCTTTCTTCACAGTCCAACTTTCACATCCATACATGACCACTGGAAAAACCATAGCCTTGACTAGACGGACCTTTGTTAAATTACCAAAATCCTCTGGATCATGGAAAAAGGAAGAGAGTTCCAGAAAAACATCTATTTCTGCTTTATTGACTATGCCAAAGCCTTTGACTGTGTGGATCACAATAAACTGTGGAAAATTCTGAAAGAGATGGGAATACTAGACCACCTTACCTGCCTCTTGAGAAACCTATATACAGGTCAGGAAGCAACAGTTAGGACTGGACATGGAACAATAGGCTGGTTCCAAATAGGAAAAGGAGTACGTCAAGGCTATATATTGTCACCTTGCTTATTTAACTTATATGCAGAGTACATCATGAGAAATGCTGGGCTGGAAGAAGCACAAGCTGGAATCAAGATTGCCAGGAGAAATATCAATAACCTCAGATATGCAGATGACACCACCCTTATGGCAGAAAGTGAAGAGGAACTAAAAGCTTTTTGATGAAAGTGAAAAAGGAGAGTGAAAAAGTTGGCTTAATGCTCAACATTCAGAAAACGAAGATCATGACATCAGGTCCCATCACTTCATGGGAAATATATGGGGAAACAGTGGAAACTGTGTCAGACTTTATTTTGGGGGGCTCCAAAATCACTGCAGATGGTGACTGCAACCATGAAATTAAAAGACATTTACTCCTTAGAAGGAAAGTTATGACCAACCTAGATAGCATATTAAAAAGCAGAGATATTACTTTGCCAACAAAGGTCCGTTTAGTCAAGGCTATGGTTTTTCCAGTGGTCATGTATGGATGTAATATATATATGAAGGTAGTATTTTACATATATATATATATAAAGGTAGTTTAATGACCAATCCTGTCAGAGCACCACCTAAAAGCATATTGTTTACCTGAGTTCTTTGGGTGCAAGGAGTAAAAGATCTTATATTATTAATAACCTAAATATTAAAAGGGAACTGTTGAGTTGAGATTTCTTATAGGGCTTCCCTGATAGCTCAAAGTATCAGGAGGTAAAGAATCCTCCTGCAAGGCAGCAGACTCCCGTTTGATTTCTAGGTTGGGAAGATCTGCTGGAGAAGGGATAGACTACCCAATATTCTTGGGCTTCCCTCGTGACTCAGCTGGTAAAGAATCCGCCTGCAATGCGGGAGACCTGGGTTCTATCCCTGGGTTGGGAAGATCTCCTGGAGAAAGGAAAGGTTAGCCACTCCAGTATTCTGGCCTGGAGAATTCCATGGACTGTATATAGTCCATGGGGTTGCAAAGAGTCATACACAACTGAGTGTCCTTCACTTTCAGTTTTACTTTCATAGGGAAATAAAAATTTCTTAGACTCCAAAGATTGAAATAAAAGTATATCCAGACTTCAAGCTGAAGGAAAAGCACAGGAATTTAACCACTGAGGCCACTCCCTTCACATGGTCTCTTTTGTGTTAGCTAGTTGTTTCATTTCTCTTCCCAACAAGCTGCCTCTGCTTATTTTACCACCTTCTTAGAGATAATACATGACCAACAAGTGCATCTATACTCACTGAACTCCCAGTCTTCGGGCCAGCCACTTAATGATTATGGTCTCCACATTTCTAAAATAATTTTTCCATATTAGGGAGAAATTTCCACATTCCTAGTTATATGCTGCATGCTGGTAATAAAATAGCATGACAAAAGAGAGTCTCTTCTCACAAAGAACTCAATGTTTATTGGGAAAGAGTTGCCCAGTAAATTATCCATATTAATTTTTCCTTTCTTACAACAAGTATTTATTGGGTATCCACTATGAATATGTATAAGATACCATCATAAACAGATACAAACACAGTCTCTGTTCTTAGGAAACTATGAAAGTTTTTTATTTTGAGGTAGGTCAGACTTTAATCAAATAATCACACAAACATGAATAGAGATTGGAACATATTATAATGGAGAAGTTCACCACATTCTAAAAGTATCTAAGACACTTGACCTTGTCAAGGAAGTCATTGAAACGTCAGTTTTGCTGAACATGGGACAATTGAGCTGAAATATGAATATGTAGGAGGAACCTAACAAAAGGAAGAAGGATGGACATTCCATATAGAAGGAAAAAAGTCTGCAAAATTCCTGTAGCAGGAAAAAAGGATTTGGCCAAAGAAGTATAAAAAGTCACTATGGATGGTCCACAGAGTGTAAGCACATGAGAAATGAAGTTATAGTTCAGCTGGGCTTACCTGTACTGCAGTTTGTAGGCCAGGTAACATGATGTGAAGATATTTAGAGTTTTAAAGATGTGAGTGAACAGTTATACCATCCAATTCATGCTTTGAAAACATAACTGCCTACAGCAATGAGAAGGAATTAGAAGGGATTGGAGGTGTGATGGTTAAATTTGATGTGTCAACTTGGCTAAAATATAGTATTCAATTATTTGGTCAAACAGTATAGATACTGCTGTGAAGGTATTGTTTAGACATGATTAATGTCTACACTCAGTTGACTTTAAGCAAAGGAAATTACCCTCCACAATATGGGTGGATCTCATGTAACCAGTTGAAGATTTTGTTAGGAAGTTAGGCATGAGCAACAAGGGGTGGCATAGCCAAAAAAGGATACAAGCTGATATCTAAACCCTATTCCAGAGACACCCAGAGGAGAGCACAGATAGGCTACAAAATAACCACAGAAACTTTTCTAATTCCTGCACATGGACTTTGGGCACACAGTGGATACAAAGTAACCACAGGGGCTTCCCCAAGTAACCTTAGGCAGCTAGATCAGATCAGATCAGTCACTCAGTCGTGTCTGACTCTTTGTGACCCCATGAATCGCAGCACTTTAAGTGTTCATAAATATTGTATACATATACACATCTGATTATAACAGACTGAATTATGGGAAGATAGGTGCAATAGAAATGTTGTTATATAACTTGCAACGGTCAACTGGCCTTGAGCGTATGCTGCCTTCGTTTCCTCTGAGAACTAAGATAGATCAAGCAACACCCTGGAAGCTATACAGATGCTCCAGGCAAATATATAGATACATTTCAATACTTTCCTTTGGCTTTTTATTGATGTGGAAAGACACCGGTGGTCGTATTTAACCAATCCTTATCTGACTCCCAGTATGTTAGGGTCTTAAAAGAAGCCCAAAAGTATGCCTCAGGGCTTCACATGTCAAGCAATAGATATCCTGTGGGGGAAACTTCAGTCCCTTCCTCAGATCCCTGAACACTTTTGGGAAAGGGACCACTTGGAATTATCCCCTTTCCTGATTGCTTGGTGGGGTTAAGGGATTCCGATCTGAGAGCCAGATGTCCCCAGATCAGGACATAGGTCACAAGGCAGCTTGTGAGACTCATTTGGGATCCTCTTTACTGGAGTTGGGCATCCCCAGGAACTCCAGTGGAGAGATGTTAGATGGGCCTGAGTGGAAGGATTGGATAAACTTGTTGGCAATTTGTCCACTCTGGGTAGGAAGAGAGAGGCTGATGTAAAGCAATCCAAACCTGTGCCCAGAGACTGGGAACTTGGTGAAACAGCCACAAACGTAGTTCTTTTATCACCCTGAGAGTATGTAAGTCATTGATTTCTCCCCCTAGTCCCCTGTAATAATAGTTTAGGGTATCACTAGTGATAAATATTTCATTTATGATAAATATTCCTGAAGACTGACTTTCAGGTAATAACAGAAGTAATCATAAAGGAATGGGTTATCTGGTCCTGTTAGTGGTGTTAAGAGTAGTCTAATGGTAAGCTAGGTAGATCTGTGTCACCTCCAGAGAGGGCAGGGTTCTGGTTGTAGGCATAAAGCAGCTTAGGGGCCAGGGACTGCTAAACTTACAGAAAATGACAAGGGGTAATATCTGTGGAAGTTTATGACCAACAGCATATTAAAAAGCAGAGACATTACTTTGCCAACAAAGGTCCATCTAGTCAAGGTTATGGTTTTTCCAGTAGTCATGTATGGATGTGAGAGTTGGACTATAAAGAAAGCTGAGCACTGAAGAATTGATGCTTTTGAACTGTGGTGTTGGAGAAGACTCTTGAGAGTCCCTAGGACTGCAAGGAGATCCAACCAGTCCATCCTAAAGAAGATAAGTCCTGAGTGTTCATTGGAAGGACTGATGCTGAAGCTGAAACTCCAATACTCTGGGCACCTGATGAGAAGAGCTGAGTCATTTGGAAAGACCCTGATGCTTGGAAAGATTTGAAGGCAGGAGGAGAAGGAGATGACAGAGGATGAGATGGTTGAATGGCATCACCGACTCAATTGGACGTGAGTTTGGGTAAACTCCTGGAGTTGATGATGGACAGGGAGGCCTGGCATGCTGCAGTCCATGGGGTTGCAAACAGTCGTACACAACTGAGTGACTGAGCTGAACTGAACTGAATATCTGTGGATTTTCAAATAAAAGAATTTGATATCTGAGGACTCTACTGTCTGACAGCCAAGCTGAGGCTTGATTATTTAGTAGGTCTGGTACTTGGTAAACAGTTAAAACCTGAATGGCAGCTCCCAGAGTAAATTTAATGCAAACAAGTATTGTGATTCGGGTGCCAACTGGATGCAAAAGAAGGCCTCTTTCAAGTCCAGGACTGAGAACCAACTGCTGTCCAGCAGTACTTTCCCCAGAAGTCGTATATAAGGATTAGAGACTATTGGGTGTAAAGATACGATGCCCTCAATAAGACTTGGATGAAGTGATAGATGCCATTTGATTTGATATCAAAAGGAGTATTCCAGGAAAACTTGTTTTCTTATGAAAGAGAAATATGAAATCTAGTTCCGTACCAGCCTATTCTTAATAAAGTCCATTTCTCTAATTAAATTTAATCCAACCATAGAAGACCTTGACCACATACAAAATTCTTCTCTCAGTGTTCCCCTTCCACAAACTTTCTGCCACTTTCTGTAGGCATACTTTGTTACTTATTCTTTCAGTTCCAAAATAGCCAGCACTAGGAAAAAATCCAAAATTCAAAAAAAGGGCTTCTCTTGTGACTCAGCAGGTAAAGAATACTCCTGCAATGCGGGAAACCTGGGTTCAATCCCTGGGTTGGGAAAGATCCCCTGGAGAAGGGAAAGGCTACCCACTCCAGTATTCTGGCCTGGAGAATCCCCAAAGATAGTCCATGGGTTGCAGACTGGGTGATTTTCACTTTTGAGGACAGAATCATGCTTTTTCCTTTCAGAAAAATATATTTCCATTTCTCATACCTTCTTTTTCTGAAAACACTCATTCTACTTTCCATAAGCAACCATAAATCGTCTTCTTCATTAGCATTCTAGAGATTGGTAGTGGACATCTCAAGGCAGAACCAAACATCTATAGTTTCTTTCTCACAAGACAAAAAAGTAAGTAAATTTAGACCTATTTAGCAATTAATGTTCCAATAATAAAAACAATATGCGCTTGACTTTCAGTAACCTTAGGTACAATGAAACTATTATACTTCATGTTGAGGACACTAAAGACAAGTCTGTATTAATTCAACCTACAAACTGAAGCCAGGTAAGTCCCTCAGCTGCATCCAGAGCCACACACCTATTCACAGACCATAATCAGAGAAAGAAGAAGAGAAGAGAACCCTCACCTACCTGGGTGGCAGCTACGAGGGCATAGCAGACAATAGAGCATTCAGAACACACCTTTGGAGCACCCTAGGGAGTAGCCCCAGCCAGAGCCCCTCAGTTGCATCCATAGTTGCTTGCCTGTTTGCAGAGAGTTTGAGGAGGCTAGACGCAAGCTCGGAGATGGCAATGACACCCCACTCCAGTACTCTTGCCTGGAAAATCCCATGGACGGAGGAGCCTGGTAGGCTGCAGTTCACGGGATCACGAAGAGTCAGATACGACTGAGCGACTTCACTTTCACTTTTCATTTTCATGCATTGGAGAAGGAAATGGCAACCCACTCCAGTGTTCTTGCCTGGAGAATCCCAGGGACGGGGGAGCCAGGTGGGCTGCCGTCTCTGGGGTTGCACAGGGTTGGACACGACTGAAGTGACTCAGCAGCAGCAGCAGCAGAAGCAAGATATCACAGAGGAAGCATCCTCAGGAATCAAGGTCCCTCCACCCACAGGGCAAGGACCCTTATCTTATCCAGAGGCAGTCAACAATCCAAGTCATGTACCCACAGTGATCCAACTCACAGCACCAAATATCAGGTCAGTTTTTTCTCTCCCTCTGTTCTTGTCTTGTCACAACAAAGATTTGGAATGATGGACTAAAGGATTTAAAACAACTGACAAATTACAGCTCAGTTACAGCTCAAGCAGACAGAACCTCTATTAAACAGATATTCCTGAGATATGGGAGCAGGCTGACTCTGAAGGAGTCATCCTAATGATCTCTCTTGACCTTCCCTTTTTATACTTCCCATTTCCTCCTTTTGGTTTTTCCCTATACAAAATAGGGCTTGTATCCACCACCAATCAGGAAAGGGTATGCAAATGAACATACCCCCAAGGCCAGTTGACTGTTGCAAGTTATATAACAACAGGCTCTATTGCACCTATCTTCCCATTATTTAGTCTGTTATAATCAGATGTATAGAATATTTGTGAATGCTTAATGTACTCCTAGCTGCCTAAGTTTACATGAAGAAACCCCTGTGGTTAGTTTGTATACACTGTGTGCCTGTGATGCATGTACAGGAGTTAGAAAAGTAATAAGTCTCTGTGGTTATTTTGTAGCATATCTGTGAGCTCCTCTGGGTGTGTCTGGGATGGGGTTTAAACATCAGCTTGCATCCTTTTTTTGGCTAGGCCACCCCTTGTTACTCATGCCTAATTTCCTACATAAGAATTTTACGAGGCAAAACAAATATTTCTTAGAGAAAAAATTTCTGTCTTAAGGCTGCAACAGAGACATATTGCCTGATGGTCATACTGAGTGAAGTAAATCAGACAGAGAAAGACAAATATCATATGATATCATTTATGTGTGAAATCTAAAAAATCGTGCAAATGAACTTATTCACAAAACAGAAAAAGAGTCACAGATTTAGAAAATAAACTATGGTCACCACAGGGGAAAGTGGGGAGGAAGGGATAAATTAGGAGATTGAGATTGACATATACACAGTACTATATGTAAAATAGATAACTAATAAAGACATCTTGTATAGCACAGGAAACTATTCAATACCCTCTAATGGCCTATATGGGAAAATAATCTAAAAAAAAGAGTAGGTATATGTGTATGTATAATTGATTCACTTTGCTGTACACTTGAAACTAACACAACATTGTAAATCAATGATACTCCAATAAAAATTATAAAGAAAAAATAAATACTGCATGAGTCTCTAACTTTATTATTGCCAGTCCTATAAATTTCAAACTCAAGACTGCTTGAATTACCAATGTGCTTCCAACTGGCCTTCTGCCCAATAGATTTCAAACTTGCCAGCCTCCACCATTGTGTAATTCAATGCCTTAAAACCAATCATATATAGGACATCCCCAGATTTGGACACAACTTATGCGACTTAGCAGCAGCAGCTAATGGCTCAGATGGTAAAAAATCTGCCTACAATGCAGGAGACCGGAGTTCAATCCCTGGGTCAGGAAGATCCCCTGGAGAAGGGAATGGCTACTCACTCAAGTATTTTTGCCTGGAAAATTCCATGGACAGAGAAGCCTGCTGGACTATAGACAATGGAGTCCCAAAAAATTGAACATGACTGAGCTACTAACATAACTACACACACACACATGCATACACATATATTTATATATATAGGCTTCCCAGGTAGTCCTAGTGGTAAAGAACCTGCCTGCCAATGTAGGAGATGTAAGAGATGTGGGTTTTATCCCTAGGTCAGGAAGATTCGCTGGAGGAGGGCATGGAAACCCACTCCAGTATTCTTGCCTGAAGAATCCCATGAACAGAGGAGCCTGGTGGGCTACAGTCCACGAAGAGGCAAAGAACTGGACACAAATGAAGCAACTGAGCATGCACACTTGCATGTATACACACACACACACACACACATTCTTCTATAGAATCCTCACACACACACACATACACACATATTCTTCTATAGAATCCTGACAACCTGACTGATATAAGGGACAAAATATAATTCTGTAACTGAAACTTGAACCAGCAAAGGTTTATTGTAGTTTGGAATAGCTTTTGGTAATAGATATAAAGGAAAATTGCCAGGTTCCAGAGGCGTTTAAAAAGTAGAATCAGCAGTGATGGATTGGATGTGGAGGGAGTTTAGGAATGAGTGGGTTAAGCAAAAATGTGGAGTTTCTGGTTAAGGCTAATTGAACTATTAGTGACACTCAACGAAATGAGTTCTGCTTGATTTCAAAGATATCTCCAAAACTTTCTAGAGAAAAAGAAGCATGGACTAGATGCTAGACTCTATTGGTCTGGAACTCAGAGGAAAATTGTGAGCTAGTGATACAATTTGTCATTGGATACAGCTAGCAGGTGAAGGCATTACTGTATAAGAGGTATGCTGGGTGGAGAACAGAGAGTAAGAAGAGAAGGAAGCCCAGGATAAAGCTGAGAAACTTTTCAAAAATTAAAGAGGTCATGAACCCTGTGCCCATCCTCATCCAAATAGTATATATCACAAAACACTCCCATAGATCACAGTCTTGTCATGGCAAAGGGGCCTGAGAAACTCAATGAAGCCATGAGCCATGCTGTGCAGCCACCCAAGACTGACAGGTCACAGGGAAGAGTTCTGACGAAACGTGGTCCATTGGGGGAGGGAATGGTAAACTACTCCAGTGTTCTTGCCGGGAGAACCCCATTAGCAGTATGAAAGATAAAAAGATCTGACACTGGAAGACGAGCCCCTCCAGGTCAGAAGGTGTCCAATATGCTACAGGAGAAGAGTAGAGGGCAATTACTAACAGCTCCAGAAAGAATGAAGCAGCTAGGCCAAAGTGGAAACAATTCTCAGTTGTGGATGTCTGGTGGTGAAAGAAAAGCCCAGTGCTATAAAGAACAGTATCACATAGGAACCTGGAATGTTAGGTCCATGAATCAACGTAAATTGGAAGTGGTCGAACGGGAGAAGGCAAGAGTGAACATCAACATTTTAGGAATCAGTGAACTCAAATGAATGGGAATTAATGAATCTAATTCAGACACCCATTGTATTTAATACTGTGGGCTAGAATCCATTAGAAGAAATGGAGTAGCCCTCATAGTCAACAAAAGAGTCTGAAATACAGTACTTGGGTACAGTCTCAAAAATGACAAAATGATCTTGGTTGGTTTCCAAGGCAAATCGTTCACTATCACAGTAATCCAAGTCTGTGTCCCAAACACTATGCCAAAGAAGCTGAAGTTGACGGGTTCTATGAAGACCTACAAGACATTCTAGAACTAACACCAAAAAAAGACGTTCTTTTCATCATAGGGGATTGGAAGGCAAAAGTAGGAATCTTTCCAAGATTTCACACTAAGGTAAGGGCAGTTTTAGCTAAAAAAAAAGAGAAAGAACTGAGCTTGTTAGGCAAACTTATCATCATTGACCAACTTTCTTGAGTTTCCAATATGTTGTTCTCCCTAAAGATACCTCACAGGTAAAAGTAAACTCAGTGGCACCTCCTTCCTTGAAGCCCTTACTGATCACACTTTCATTTGGCAGTTCACCCTTTAGGCATGGATCTCTGATACAAAGTTGAGGATCTCCTATCTGTCCTAGTAGTTTTTTGCACCTTAAGTAAAGTAACTATAGCATTTATCTAAGTATCCCCACTTATTATCTGGCATTTCCTGGGAACTTAAGAACCATCACGAAATAAATAAGGACATGAAATCTTAGAAATGTTTTATTTATTTTACCATAGATATTTTTACTAATTTCATCAAATACACATATTCAGCAGCCCTTAAAATCCCATTCCCAAGCCATCATTTTCAACAAAATATGAAAGGCCATATATATACTGACATTTGACTTACGTACTTTTCTTCCATAATGTTTCCATTAATGATAACATTTAATTAGTACTTTATGGATCCTTCCCAGGAAGTCACTTGCTCCCGATCTCGGCCATTCATTTTTTATGCAATAAGAGACCTCGTGTGAAAGCTTAGGTGTATCAGAAGGCCCAAGCCAGGAGTTTGGCAGTGACAATAGAAAAGATGGTGTACTTTAAACACTGTGTCAACTTATCACCATTCAAGAAGGGAAGGTAATTCGAAAGCTTTCATTCTGTTCATGGCCACTAAGGTCAGCATTAAACATTTTATAGAACTGCCCCAACCTGACCTCCTCTAACAACTTTTCCTAAATCTGTCAGGTTCTATGTGTTCAAAATAAGAATTGTGCATTCTACATCTCTACCCAAGGTTATTGAAAATCTTCTTTTGAAAGTGCATCAATGGTTTTAAAAATACACATGGACAGAAAACTGAAACATGCATTTCCTAAGAAAAACAAAATTAAAGAGTTTCCTCCTTGTCTTTAAAAAAAAAAAAAAAAAACAGAATCAACTTTGATGTGATGGGTGCACTGAACATGTCAGGCAGAATGTTATCAAAAGAAGTAGTTTGAAGCCATTCCTGGGAGATGATTCTGATGTCCGACTGTCCTTGTCTTACATGAAAGTATTTGGTTTAGACAAAAATTTACTTTGACCCAGAAATGACAAGCACACACAATTAATGTAAAAACAACAAATCTAGGCCTTGAAGTAAGGGATTTTGAACTCTTTGATTAAAGTCAGTTCAAAAAACCTGACCATGTACTGCCTTTTTCAAAAAGAAACTCCAATTTGTAAACTGGGAATAAAATTGTTTCACTAAGTCCTCTGAGAAAATGGCAACACTGGAAAGTGCACCCCAAGTATTCTTTTGGTCCCTGGAAGACCACTAAAATCCACTACTTCAGCAAAGATAAATGTTCTTACCACTTGACTAAAGAAATTAAGCAATTAAATAAACTAATCTCTCTCTCTCTCCCTCCCTCCTCTTTCCTTCAACAAAGCAATTGACAAGAAAATGCAAGGAAAACAATTCTTGTTACAGACCTGAGATAATTGGCAACCTAGGGCTGTTTCCTTTTCCCATATTTCTGTTTTGCCTGAAGCTAACTCCTACTGTGAGTAAGGACCCCTGTGCAAACTAAAGAAAGCCAATCCTTTCTGATTATAATCAAACAAAAACAATATTTCATATGTAAGATTTTAGCAACCACTGAGTACCAAATATGCCTTTTCAGGCAATGAGACCATCTAAGTCCCAGACTAGTTTCCTAACTGACATGATATCCGTAGATGAAAATGATGCCTTAAATTCAGCCCTGTGGCTCTGCCCAGGGAACTTGGAGCTGGCACTGTTTGCCCAAAGGAGAAATGCTGCCTAAAGGGAACTTTCCTCCTTCTTTCTTCTCTCTTTTCTTTACAAGCAAATTCCTGCCAACCCCTGTTCAGCCTGGAGGCATTTATCTGACAAGTGGAGACACCTCCTCAAAAGAGAAAAAGAGGAAAATAAACACCTCCCTCTCCTGCCAACTGGAGGACAGGAGTGTGATGCTCCAGCTGTGTCATTTGAAAACCTCCAGCAGACAGACCACCAGAGAGCAAACAAGGCTTATGAGCAGGGGGACCTGAGGAAAGAAAAGAAAGAGTTGGGCTGTGGGGACAAGAGAGGAGGGGCCTGAGGTCAAAGGTCCTGTCACTGCATTTCTTTTGAAAGAAAAATAGTGATAGTCCTCTGTTGTCTACTTCTCCTCCATCTTCAATCTTTCCCAGTATCAGGGTCTTTTATAATGAGTCAGTTCTTCACATCAGGGGGCCAAAGTACTGGGGCTTCAGCTTCAGCATCAGTCCTTTCAATGAATATGCAGGGTTGATTTCCTTTAGGATTGACTGGTTTGATCTCCTTGTAGTCCAAGGGACTTTCAAGAGTCTTCTCTAGTACCACAGTTCAAAAGCATCAATTCTTTAGCAATCAGCCTTCTTTATGGTCCAACTCTCACATCCATACATGACTACTGGAAGAGATCAATTGGCCAACATCCGTTGGATCACAGAAAAAGCAAGAGAATTCCAGAAAAATATCTGTTTCATTGACTATGTAAAGCCTTTGACTGTGTGGATAACACCAGACTGGAATGAAGCAATGTAAGGAGCACCTTTTCCAAAGTTATCTGAGTAGACATAGATTGGGAGTGTCTGTTTCACTTCATTTGCAAATAATGCCCAAGCAGATAAAAGGAGACTTGGGCAATTAAGTCTTCTGTCTTTCTGCTCCAGGGAACAGAACTAATTTCCCTCCACCCCTCACTACAATACTGAGCCTGACCCAGAAAGGCTCTGAATCCAGGTACCAGGGAAATCACAACCATCTATGTCACAGAGTGGTCCTTGTCAGGGTGGGTCAAGTGAGGCTTTTCTCAAATGCCCTGGATGACAAGTTGGTGACTGATGATCCTTCCATCCTGCTTGGTGTCAGGTAAAGCTTATCTCTGGAAGCTGCTCATCACCTTCCTACTGACAAAGACACCTGCAGTAATCTTGTCTTCTCACAATGCAGGGCTCCTACTGGATGGGATTGGTTATATTAAAATTTCAGAGCCAACCCCAATGTTTCCCTTCATACTGTGTAGCTGAAAGTGAAAGTGCTAGTTGCTCAGTCATGTCTGACTCTTTGTGACCCCATGGACTGTAGCCTGCCAGGCTCCTCTGTCCAAAGAATTCTCCAGACAAGAATACTGGAGTGGGTTGCCGTATCCTTCTCCAGAGGGTCTTCCAGACCTGGGGACTGAACCCAGGTTTCCTGCATTGCAGGCAGATTCTTTACCATCTGAGCCATAAGGGAAAATAAATCACTATAAGGCCCACTCACAAATGTAAACGCATACTTTGTTTTGCTCACATAAAGGTGAGATGAAACACTGACACCTGACCTTTACTGCAATCTGCTGCAGCTAGCAGAAGCTTCTTAACAAAGACAAAAGATGTAAATTCTGGAAACTAAGTGCCTTTACCAAATACCACTCTATCACTTACTCTTTGTATTCCATACTCGAGGCCTTGTTTTCCCTTCTGTAAAAGAGATAATTATAGCTCTTACTGATTAGGGTTGTCAGGAGGACTAAATGGCATAGTTCCTATGGAGGTATCCAGGAGAATGCCAGGTGCATAATGAACATTTACTAAGGGTTAGCTGTAGATATGAACAATTCACTCCTCACCACAGTTTTGGGCAACATCTATGAGTATTCTGTTTTATGAACATAACTGAGACTTAGGTCAGCTAAGGAAGTTGCCTATCTTATATAACATGTAAAAGACAGGTAGCTGTTCAAACCCAATTTTGTCACATTTGAACGTCTGCTATAATGATTGTCTTTCTCACGTTATTGATGTACTCAAAGACAACTTGGAATGGATGCAAAAACTGAAGTATAAAACATGCAAAATGCAGCATGTTTTACCTTTTTTGAGAGGCCAGGAAGTAGGAAGCTAAAAGGTTTTACTTTCTCTTCATCAGCTCCCATTTTGTTTCCTTTGTCTTTTTATCTTTCTCTCTACTTCTCCCTATATCTCTCTAATGATAAAATGATCTGACATAACACAAGATGCAAATTATGTGATATTGCCTTTAATTGTTCCAGTTCATTTAGCTCGCCATGAGCATTCATTACAGCTAATTATTGTAACAGATTTTTATTATTCATAATTATTTTTTCATGTTGCAATGATCATAAATTTTAAGAATTCTGGCTACCATGAGTCACCATTCATGCTTGTCAGGAATTTCTTTTTTCTTTTTTTTCCTTACAGAACATTAGATGCTCATTATCATCAATATATTTGTAGGCTGTTATTATTCATATCCAATAAAGCCCTTTTGGGGCAGGCAGAGTGACTTCTGAAACCCAGTAATTCTCAAGCCTAATGATAAACTGATGCTCTGCTTAATTTTAGAAAATCAAATTAACTACCTCTGATTAAATGTACAGCAAATTTCACTATGTTAACTGTGTCAGGTTCATGACTCCAGGAAGAGAGAGATGCCTCCTTAGCTCATCACGATGCAGAAAACACTTAAAAAAAAAAAAAAAAAAAATCCTGTTCCAAAACTGGTGTATCAGGCAAATGCAAGCATTCCCTGGAAAAAGGAAAATGATGAGCAAAAATTCTTTTTTTCTCTTACTTAGGACACTGCATTGACACCACCAGCAATTAGAATCATGATGCAGTAGGTGAAAATTTCAGACCTCATGCAACAAATATCTATTATTTTCGTTAGATTAACTTAGTTTTGGTTAATTGCCCATTTCTTATCTAGCTCATGGGAATTTCAGCTCTTCTTGGCACATACTTGAGGTGCCAAGAGCACTTGAAGGGCACATTCTACTCCTTGAAGTTGTTCCAAGAACAGGGATTTGCTCAATGCTGAGGTATCGGTTGGGCATTTCTGGTGATGCCCTCACTCCCCACAGCTCAGGACCTACTGCCTCTTTCCTGCATGGTTCCATCAGCTTGGTTCTTCAGCCATGTCTGCTGCAGAATTCTTTAACTGAGTTGGAAGTCCTGAGCATAGGATCCGTCCTCCCTGGTTCCCCTCTTGGCCAGTCCTTCCCGGGTGCTGCCACACCTTCAGGTGTTATTTTTGAGATACCAATCCCTTTCTTCTCCATGCCTCTCTGTACAGGAATTCACTGAGAAGGGATCTCTTCTCCACCAACATTCTTATCTTGTAAGCTCTTCGCCAGATACCAGACATTGAATAGCCCCCAAATGCTCATGATTCCTAAATGTGAATCAACTTCTAATCTATCCCCTGACTATCAGACTCTAGACTTTCTCAATATCTCTTCTTACATACCTAATTAATGGTTCACATGTTGTGTGTCTAAACAAAAATACTGAGAAACTTCCCAAACCTGCTTCTTTAGAGTTTCCTCATTTCAGTAAATGGCACCTTTATCCACTCTACTCAGTCACTTAGACCTGAGAGTCATCTTCAATTCCTCTTTCTTTCCGTTGTTCAGAAATCTCTCAGCAAATACCAACAACACTGTCTCCAGAATATGGCCTGAATCTGGCCACTTCTCACCATCATCACTGCTCGTGCAAGTCAGTCAATCACCACCACCTGGATGCTGTAACTAGTCTCCTGACTTCGACTCTTCTTCCTTGTACTCTGTTCTCTGCGAGGCAAACAGATGCTCCTAAATTGTAAATCAAATGGTATTGCACTTCGGCTTCAAACCCTCCAGTTACTTTTCACTACACTTAAAACCCAAATTGTGCTGTCCTACAAGCCTCTGTAAGATATAGCCCCTAATTTCCTCACCTACTATTTCATCTTCTTCCTTCTCCCTCCCCCAGGAAGCTCCAGCCACACAGCCTCCTCCTTGTCCTCAAATAGAGCTTATTTATTTGGCTATTAATAGTTATTGGTCCTGGTGTTGTGATAAAACACTCTACAGGTAAATTTTTTTCTTTTAATCCTTGCAATAGATTTTAAATTGGTTACTATTACTGTTATTTTATATATTAGAATATATATGCATGTGTGTATATATATATATATACAGTATACAATATATATGCATACTATAATGTGACAGATCTAGGTGAAAGAAACATGAGAAGAAAAAGAATCATAACCCAAGTTGGTGCATAGGTGCTCTGTCATTATGTCTGAATCAGGCCTTCTCAAATAGATGTATTTGCCACATCACAAAAATTCTGTCACAAACAGTCACTGGGTTTTGGTCAAATTAAGGTGATATCTGACTAGGAAACTACATCTCTGTCTGCTCCCTACCACTGAACTGCTCTACTCTCTCTGTGTACGTATATATTCATACTTACATACAAACATACATAAAGAAAGCTGAGCTCTGAAGAACTGACGCTTTCAAATTGTGGTGCTGGAGAAGACTCTTGAGAGTTCTTTGGACTGCAAGGAGATTAAACCAGTCAATCCTAAGGAAAATCAATGAATATTCATTGGAAGGAATGATACTGAAGTTGGAGCTCCAGTACTTTGGCCACCCAATGTGAAGAGCTAACTAATTGGAAAAGACCCCGATGCTGGAAAAGATTGAAGGCAGGACAAGAGAAGAGGCAGAGGATGAGATGGTTGAATAGCATCATGAATTCAATGCACATAAACTTGGACAAACCACAGGAGATAGTGGGGGACAAGGAAACCTGGTGTGCTGCATCCATGGGGTGGCAAAGGGTCAGACTCGACCTAGCAACTGAACAACAGCAATAACATTCACATACCTGGGATGTATGGGAAAGCAACACCTGGGGTGATGCTCCACCAGGAGGATCCATATGCTGGTGGAGACCCCATCCAGTCTCCACCGTATACCTTGGCATTCCTCCTGAAGCTGTAAAGCAGCCTTGAATATTTGGAGAACAAAGGAGCTGCACTGTAGTCAGGATGAGTGCTGTGCTTACCAGTATTGCTGTGTTCCCATGCTTGAAACTCACACATCCACTTGTAAAATTTATATATAGTCTTGTCCCTGGACAAGCAATGTCACCATCTTCTGGAACTTGTTAGGAATGCAACTTCTCAGGCCATTTCTGAGAACTGCTTAACCAGAAACTACCTTGGTGGGCCCAGCAATTCATGGTTTAACAAACACTGAAGGCGATTTTTGAAAAATACTAAACTTTAAGAGGGCTTCCCTGGTGGCTCAGAGGTTAAAGCATCTGCCTCCAATGTGGGAGACCCGGGTTCAATCCCTGGGTCAGGAAGATTTAAGAACCACTGATAGAGAGAATAGGGACAAGTAACATCTCAATTACTATGATCAGTGTTGACCCCATGCTACAGCATGAGCTCTTGGTGAGCCTGGTTGAATCAGGAGGAGCTGGGAGGAGCTAGAAGAAGTTTCATATCCTTGCCTTGCAAAATGTCCACAGTGATAGCGGGCCTGGGCACCTTGCACAATCCTGGAACTTGCTGGAAGCACCAAATCTCAGGTTCCATAACCCATCCTAGGTCTATTGAATCAGAACCTATAACTAGATCCTCAGTTGGTTAAATTGTATGTTAAAGTTTAAGAAGTACTGCTATCTTGTACTCTAATTTCAGCCCTCAAAATAAATGCTTGCTCCAGCTGCTGCTGCTGCTAAGTCACTTCAGTTGTGTCGGACTCTGTGTGACCCCAGAGACGGCAGCCCACCAGGCTCCCCCGTCCCTGGGGATTCTCCAGGCAAGAACACCAGAGTGGGTTGCCATTTCCCTCTCCAATGCATGAAAGTGAAAAGTGATAGTGAAGTCGCTCAGTCGTGTCCGACTCCTAGAACCCCACGGACTGCAGCCTACCAGGCTCCTCCATCCATGGGATTTTCCAGGCAAGAGTGCTGGAGTGGGGTGCCATTGCCTTCAGTCATTTAAATATCTTCCACGTGAGTTTTGCCCTCTCTGTGCATTTCAGTTACTGTTATTTACTTAAAATTTCCATAGGAATCCAACTCAAAATTTTAACAGAAATAAATTGGTTTACGGATTGAACTTTATACCAGTTCCACTGAAGGAAAAACAGCTCAATTTGCAACAAACAGAGAGTATGTATAAAAATATAGTGAAACGTAAGCAATATTGCTAAATTATAGCTAGATACTGTTGGCTGCTCAAGGTTGCTGAGCCAGCACTTCCTTTGTGGAAAGAGAGAAGTAAAAGTATTAGAACATCTAGTCTAGGACCTGAATTCTGAACAGGAGGATTAAAAGAAAATTAGAAAAGAAAAGAACTTACTATGACACTTACTATTATATAAAACCTGATCCTGAGAAACAGGTATTATTCCAGTGGTAGCCATGCTGTTGTTCATGGGATGATGCTTTGTGTGTAAATTTGTAGATATCTTTACATCAGTAGAAAGGAAAGACACAGAAAGAGCTTGCTCAGGGGAAGGTATGAAATGAGAGAAGGGAGAGGAAATGGATGAAGGCTCCCACATCAGCTCCCATACACTCTGCTGCTGAAGGCCCACCCTTCATCACAGTGGCTGCAATGCCTCAGAGGTAGTGGTGGGGGTGTGTAGTATTAGATGGTGTTTGGGAGAAGATGAAGCCTCTCAGGTTTGGAGTATTTCATCAACAGATGAATTTGCCGGTCAGCACTAACTCCTAATGGCAGTTAATTATAGTGACTGGAGTCCAGAAATCATTAAGCCCATGTGCACAATTCAGTCTCTCTTTTCAGGGGGTACCTATCTGGCCTGTCAAGCATTTCTCAAGTGGAAATTGCCAAATGTCTTCATAAGGGGGCCCCACTTGTTGTTGGTAAGGTCATTTGTTGTTAAGAATTCTGAAGAAAACAAACTAAGATCTTCTTAAATATAGTATTTCAACACCCCCAAATGAGTCTGTTTCGGGATCACTTTTGCCTCTCAACTGAGTCTTATCTAACTTCTGAACTTTGGTCAGTTTCTTGCCTGTTTATTGCACAGCCCATCCAGCATCCACTGAGAAGACATTAGCTGAGCTCTTACAATGCACATTGGGGAGAAGAAGCCAAGTAGACAGAGGTGACAAAGTTCAGATGGGAAACTCTCAATGGTACAGATGGAAAACAGCAACCACATCACTGGATCTACACAGCTATGCAGCAGCCTCGAAAACCAGAGTCTGGCACACTCAGACAAAATTCAGAAAGCAAACCAACCAAGGCCTCCAAACGCATGATAATATTATTTGACCTCAAACAGCAGTCAGTCTAACTAGCCTGATGATTTCCTCTTCATGCCCTGGCATCATGACCTTGGGTGTAGTCATGGTCTCGCACAATCAACACAGACTGCACCTCCTTAAATTCAAAAAGTACTTGTCAGCTCCCAGCCTATGCCAAGTGATGCCAAAACAAGCCATTTTGATCTCCTCAGGCAAACTGCCAGTTAGCTCAGTGTAAAATAATCAGCCAAACTGATGTTTAACTGAACTGACTAGGTGCTTGGTAAGTTTTGCTTTTTTTTTTTTTTCCCCCTTTTTCTTCTCTGAATTGACAGGTCAAATAAGTCAGAAGAAATTGCTAGCCCCCAGGAGACAAAGCCTAAATTGTTTCTCTGTGCTCTTTCCAAGAAAAGGTTATAGTCACCCAACACGTAGCTCTGTGCCACTTTTGCTGAATTGCTAAAGTCAGTTGCAAGAGAGGCAGGAGAAATCAGTTTTATTTAGAAAAGAACTCATTAGAGTTGACTCTGCACCAGGCACTTTTCTAAGCACTTTACTAAATTGAATTAGTTTAGTACTCTTAACTGAGGGGCATTATTAACCCATTTTACAGATGAAGAAATTTATTCACATGGAGGTTAAGTCATTGAGTGACAATCAGCCAGTGGGTGCTGGAGCCAAAAATCACTCAAGGCTACCCAGGCTCTTGGCTACTGTACTTCACTCTTTAACCTCAGATCCACTGTAGTCAGATCACACTTCCAGGTTCACAGATGCCCCTATGAATACCCAGAGGTCCGGAAACACTAACCAACTGAAAGCTATGGACTTCAGCAGTGACCAAAACAGTGAGATAATTTCTCAGAAGAGATCTGATAGGATTATAGCTGCCCTCTTCAAAACTGACAGATCATTATTTACAGAATAAACACAAATAGTCTGTTTCTCAAAAGGCCAGGCTAGATCAAATGGTGAAAGATGGATGTGACATTTCGCTCATTCTTTTGTTTGCTTTATTTCCTTTCCTTCATTCAAAATTATTATGGGTACCACACAGCCGTTGAGAGCATGGTCACCAGAGTCAAGCAGATGTGTGTGTATATGTGTGTGTGTGTGTGTGTGTGTGTGGTCCATGTTATGATATTTAAAAACTGCAGTTGCCACATCTTCTTTATCTATACCTCTATTAAGAACATTAAGGGGACTTCCATATCTTGGTACTGTGAATAACACTGCAGTGAACATAGATATGCAGATATCCCTTCAAGATACCAGTTTCATTCTCTTTAGATATATACCCAGGAGTGGGATTGCTGGATCATATGGTAGTTCTATTTTTAATTTTTTGAGAAACAGCTATACTGTTTTCCATGATGGCTCTACCAACTTGCATTGCACTGATGTAAGGGTTCCCTTTTCTCTAAATCTTTGCCAACAGTTGTTATCAGTTACCTTTTGATCCTTGTCCTCCTAACAGGTGTGAGTTTATATCTCATGGCGATTTTTATTTTCATTTCCCTTTAGATTAGTGATGTTGAACATTTTTTCATATATAATATGAAACAAGCCATTTATATAGCTTTAGAAAAATATGTATTCTGAGGCATATATTTTGTGTGTAAAATATATATATATAAATGGAATGCTATTAGACTATTAAAAAAGGAAATCCTGCCACTTGTGATAACATGCACAAATTTGAATGGCATTATGCGGAGAAGGCAATGGCAACCCACTCCAGTGTTCTTGCCTGGAGAATCCCAGGGACAGGGGAGCATAGTGGGCTGCCGTCTCTGGGGTCGCACAGAGTCAGACACGACTGAAGCAACTTAGCAGCAGCAGCAGCAGCATGCTAAGTGAAATAAGCCAGAGAATGACAAATACTATATGGTTTCATAGAAACACTAGATTGCTGGTTATCATGGGCTGGGAGAAGGGTAACATGGGGTGATATAAGTCAAAGGGACAGATTTGCAGTTTTGAATAAGTTCTAAGGATCTGAAGTACCACATGTGACTATAGTTAACATACAATGTTGCATACCTGAAAGTTGCAAGTAGGTCTTAAACATTCTCACCACACACACACATACACACACACACACAAAAGAAAAATTTAACTATGTTAATTCTGTGAAGTGATGGCTTTGTTAATTATCTTGCTGTTGGTAATTATTCTACAATGTGTATCAAATCATCATATTGTATACTTTAAACATATACAATTATATTTGTCAAATTTTCCTCAACAAACTTTTAAAAATTAATAAAATATAAAAGCTTCAGTTGCTTTTGGGATGTTATAGCAATCTCTTGTCTTCATTCTCTTGATCTGCCAAATGGGCATATCCTTGTACTTACCTCATAGCATTGTGAAAATTAAAATCATATAAGTAAAATGCCAAGTACAAGGGCTAACTGTACAAAATTGTACAAAAAGTTATTTTTTCTCTGTTACGGATTTGATAGGAGATAAGATAAATAATACATGCCCCAGTCAGTAGGCAAAAAGAAACTGCAGTACTGAACACCATGATGTGGACCACAGAGTACCATGGAAACACAGACAATAATCAAGAACTTGAGGAAAGTGGTGAATGTTCCAGCAAGGTGGTAACATCCATAGGTATTAAAAGAAATCATTTTCTAGTAGACAAGGGAAATAAAGGTAGCAGAAATATCTTGTGAAAATTCAAGTATGCATTTTTTAAGGTGGATTTGAACGGTAGTGGCAAAAATATACAATTCTTTATCAAGAGAGGAATAAGGAAAGAACATTAACTTGGAACTTTCGAACAGATGGAGCCCCTCAGTAGTGGAAGAAGGTAGGATTCTGCGAGGCTCTCATAACTGGGGAGTTAAACCAGATATTTGATGGCAATCCCTCAAAAAATTGTGGTGGAAAGTCTCTCTGGGGGCTTTCTTCTCACCTGAGATATGATTTTGCACAGCTCACTTAGCCATTTTGAATGTTAATCTTATCTTCACGGGGGAAAAAGGATCACATACTCAAGAGGAGAATTAGAGCATCTAATATGAGCTACAAGGGAAGCCCCAGTAGCCCAGTTAGCAAAGAATCTGCCTGCAATGCAGGATATTAGAGTTCAGTCTCTGGGTTGGGAAGATCCCCTGGAGAAGGAAATGGCGACCCACTCCATTATTCTTGCCCGGAAAGTCCTATGGACAGAGGAACCCGGTGGGCTACAGTCCATGGGGTCTCAAGAGTTGGACACAACTTAGCAAACAACCACCTTCCATGTGTGTGGAAGGATTTAAAAGATTCATCCATTGATACAATGACTGTTCATTGAGTATCTACTACATGCCAGAAACACAATCGTGAACAGAACAATATCCCTAGTGATGAGAAGAAAAGATGATGAACAGAAACATACATAAATACACTTTATTTTGCCAAGTGCTATGGGGAAAAAAAGCAGGTGATGGGGCTAAGGAGCACTGTGCTAGGGGATTGCAATTTTTCATAGGCTGATCAGAGAAGGACTCTGAAAATGAGAAATTTCAACTGCAGACCATGAAACCATGAGCCAGAGAAGGAGCAGCCAGAGGTACAGGAGGCAACAACAGACAATGGATCCTAGGGGCCATGTGGAGGTCATATGACTAAAATGTCATATTATCAATTTCCTTAAATATTGTTGAGACAGGGACTAGCATAATGATTATTTCCATTGACAATGAGAAGGTAAATATGGTAGGTCAATTCTAATGAGTTGCTTAGTGGAATGGTGGAGATAAAATCTGATGGGAGTGGGTTTAAGAAAGGACAGAAGGAGAGGGAAAGGAGGGATGAATACAAATAACCACTGAGGTTTATTTACTGTAAGTGGAGCAGAGGAATGGAGCTGTAGCTAGAGGAACATGAGGTCAAGGAATAGGGTTTTATTTTTCTTTCTTTTTTAAGCTGGTAGGCATGACAGCATGAATTTGAACAATCCCCACGAAGAAGAAAACATTAAGAGCATGGGAAAGCCAGGAGACGATTGCTGGAACTTTCCCTTACATAGAAGAGAGACAGTGGGATCCAGTGGGCAAATGGTGTGACCAACCTCAAAGAGAAACATAAATATTTCATCCATAGACATAGGAGAGAATGCAGAATAAAATGGGCTCTCATCCAGAGAGGACAGGAGATATGATTCTTCCTTTCTGCCTTCTTTTGATGTTTTTAATCAAACAAAGCAAGATTAACAGCAGAGACTTGGTATGAGATAGGGAGTAACTGTGCAAGGTTTAAGAAACAGAGGAAATTTACAATAGTCCTCTAAGATAGTAGAAGATTGAATGGTCTGGAGCAAGGTCATCAGGCTACAGCTTGTGAGCCAAATCCAATCCACTGATTATTTTTGTAAATACTGTAGTTGGAAGATAGCCACGCCCATTCATTTTTGTACAGTCTATGGCTGCTTTCCTGCTAGGATGGCCGAATTGTGACAGAAACCGTATGGCTCCCAAAGCTTAAAATGCTTTCTATTAATATCTGGCCCTTTATAGAAAACATTTTCCAAGCCCTGACCTAGAGAGTTGGGTCAGATTTTGAAGCAAAATTCACAAGGTAGCAGTCATAACTTGGAAGGGAGACTGGTCAACATGGGTGTTACTGTGTGCATGTATGGAGGTGGGAATGGGAAAGAAAAATCTTCAGACAACTGCAGCTGTTGAGGCATGTGTGTGTAAGAGGAGGACAGCTGGAATTAACCAGGGTGGGTGTTCAGCCAGGCAAATGTAATCAGGGAAAGAGGGGTAGAGGGGCTGAAGGAGGATAAAAGGAATGAGTAATGACCTTGGAACTAATGCGGATTAAGTGAGGTCATGAGGGGAAAGTGACAGTAAAAATGAGGTATCAGTGGATTCTAAACTTTAACGTGCTTCAAGAAATACTATATTTGAGTATTAAAGGGAAAAAGCATTAAAGGCAGGAGAAGGAAAAAATACTTGAAATTAAAATTATGGAGGGGTCACCAGTTTTGAAAAATAAAGAAAGGCAAGTGAACCAGCTTGGTAAAGTGAGGCTAAAAGAAAGCATACACAGTAGGTGCTCGTCGGGAGTATCCCATACAAATGTAAGAGATTATTTCTAATCTCCTACACCTGAATTTTACATACGGTACAGCATTTTAGTTTGCGAAGCACATTTGGAATGCATGAGCAAGGAAGAACATTCCATGTATGTCTCATTTCCAAGAGATCAGTGAAACTGCATTAGAAAGAGGGAAAATCAAAAACAGGTAGGAGAAAGTATATAAGCCTGCAATGTCTTATTAATAACTCTGTCTCTCCTGGGAAATGGCTCCAACTAAAAGACACTACCCAGGATTACTGTCCCTGGAATGACTTAGATGACAGATAGAAAGCAGGAATAGCAGATTTGATTATTTCCCCTCACTGTTAGTGAAATGGAGTACAGGCTGAGTTATGTGAGGTTTCTCAGATCATTCCAAACTAAACACATTTTGTCAGTTTTCAAAATCATAAAGAATGACCCATCTTCCTACCCTTACCCTTGACCCTATGCACATAGCTTTTTCTTTTTTAATCATTGTGTCTCTTACATCAAACATTTTAAATGGGGAGATAGCTGGTCTTAGCTGACTTTGTCCATGCTTTCCATCCTTCCTGATCCACCTTCAAAGTTATGGATGTGTTCCAAACTGATTAAATGGATCACAGCCTTTGGGAGAGTTCAAAACCAGCTGGTTCCAGTCAATTGTGTTCCTTCCAATTGGCAAGCAATAAACGTAGGGTTCCCCGCACCCCCCTCTGGAGGCTGACCCTATAGTTGGTGATTGATGATTTGATATTATGCCTTTCAGGCTGCAGTAACATCTCACCCCCACTGAAAGTCCATGAATCTATCTAGATCTCGGGTTAGCCCATCTGCTCACAACAAAACTGCATATGAGTTTATTTTTTAAGTTTAGTTATATATTCTAGGAGATATTTACACATTTATTTTGTTCAATATTTATGGAACACACACAGACAACCCACTGGCTGTGAGGAAATAGAAATGAAAAAGACAATTCCTTGTCCAAGAACATAAAAACTTGGGAGAAAGAGAAATAGACAATAAAAATTGCAATAAGTAGTAAAATAGATGGAGAAGGCAATGGCACCCCACTCCAGTGTTCTTGCTTAGAGAATCCCAGGGACAGGGAAGCCTGGTGGGCTGCCTTCTATGGGGTCGCACAGAGTCGGACACGACTGAAGTGACTTAGCAGCAGCACCAGCAGCAGTAAAATAGAAGCAATCTGGAGGAAAATAAAAGAGGGACATCTAACAGACTAAAGCAGGGTTTCTCGGCCTCAGTACTACAGGCATTTTGAACTAGATAAAGATTTGTTACAGGGGCTGTTCTAGGCATTGTAGAATGTTTAGCAGCAACCCTGACTTCTACCTACTAGATGTCAGTAGCAACCCACCTGTCCTCCAAAGTTGTGACAATGAAAAATGTCTCTAGACTTTATCAACTGTCCCTAACAGAATAAGACAGAACTCACATTTGAGAACCACTAAATAAGAGCATCAAAGAAGGCTATGTAGAGGGGGTTATATTACAGCTAGATCTATGCAGATGATACCACTCTAATGGCAAAAAGTAAAGAAACTAAAAGAGCCTCTTGATGAAGACAAAAGAAAAGAGTGAAAAAGCTAGCTTAAAACTCAGCATTCAAAAAACTAAGATCATGGCATTCAGTTCCATCACTTCATGGTAAACAGATGGAGTAAAAGTAGAAGTAGTGACAGATTTTATTTTATAGTCTCCCAAATCACTGCAGATGGTGACTGAAGCCACAAAAGTAAAAGATGCTTACTCCCTGTAAGAAAAGCTCTGACGAACCCAGACAGCATACTCAAAAGCAGAGACACCACTTTGTTCACAAAGGTCTGTCTAGTCAAATCTATAGGCTTTCCATTAGTCATGTGTGGATATAAGAGTTGGACCGTAAAGAAGGCTGAGCTCTGAAGAACTGATGCTTTCAAACTGTGGTGCTGGAGAAGACTCTTGAGATCCTCTTGGACAGCAAGTCATTTCCTCAATAAACAGAATGAAAATACAACTTTTTAAGCAAAGGAAACAGTGCATGAAGAGAGAGCATATTCAGAAAACTGTTAGTAATTTGGTGGTGCTACAGCACAAAGAACAGACTATAAAAGGGTAGACTTCAAAGATAGATTAAACCGCAATTAATCAAAACATTCATGATTGAAATATGTTTTGGCAGTTACAAAACCAGGCATATATTATCAAAATTACATATGTGGATATTCAAATATATAAACATTTGATTTTGTTCTTATTAAATTAGAATCACTGAGAATAAAGCCCAGGAAAACATATATATTTAAAAGCTCTTAATTAGAGAATTTTCAGAGCCTAGTTACTCAAAGTTGGGTTCTTGTTAGAAATGCAGAATTTTGTTGCAAACCTACAAAATCAGAATCTGAAATTTCACAAGATCTCCAAATGATTCCCATGTTAAAATTAAGATGCACTGCTCTGGTTTAGAGGAAATCTTTTAAGAGCACACATAAGTGAGTACCATAAAAAGCTACCAGAAATATACAGTATATGTGTTCAGCATTGTTAATTAAGAAACAAGAGTAATTTATATGATATCGTGCAATATTAGACCACTCTTTTCAAATTTATCCCACATGGTAAATTGATGATTTATTAATAATGTAAAATATGATTAGATTCCAACAAATTATTTGGGAAAGTGAGGGAGGGGTGAATGTCCCCATTGATCATAAAATAAACTATTAGGACCCCAAACCCAATCCTGATGTAAATCTGTATCTCTCAGGATCAAGAAACAATCCCAATGTTTTATTTATTTATTTATTTTTTGGTAACCTTAGCTACTGTCACTATAGTTTCAAGAAAATGTTTTTCCTTTTTTTTTAAAATTTTATTTTATTTTTAAACTTTACATAATTGTATTAGTTTTGCCAAATATCAAAATCCCAATGTTTTAGAGCCAGTGAAACGCATGTGGAAATTTACTGAATTCTAGAATAATGAAAAGAAATAGACAGATATTAATTTTAAGAGCATTTTACATTTGTCATTACAGAATAACATACTTTCATTCAAAGCTGAATTGGAAATTTAACTTACCTGTAGATAATAGAGAGATAGCTTAACTATAAAAATTATCATAATGACCTTTGGAAAGCATTTACAAATTGCTTAGCGCTGACTGCTTTGTTTCATATAAGCAATCAGTGGTCACTAGGAATTATTCCATTTCACAGATGGAAAAAAAAAAAACTGGTTTTAGGTAGGGATGCTCAGGATCTCACAGCTAATAAGCAATAGAGTCTGAACGCAATCCCACATCATCTGTATCCCTACCCCTTGCTTCTGACCACTCCAATTTATTTGTTTTTAACTTTTTATTTTGTGTTGGTATAGCAGTTAACAATGTTGTTAGCAATTAACAATATGTTAATGTATAGCAATTAACAATGCTGTTCAGGTGAACAGCAAAGGGGCTCAGCCCTACATATATATGTATCCATTTTCCCCCAAACTCCCCTTCCATCCAGGCTACCATATAACATTGAGCAGAGTTCCACGTGCTATACACTGGGCCCTTTTTGGATACCCATTTTAAACATAGCAGTGTGTACATGTCCATTCCAAACTCCCTAATTATCCCTTCCCCCATCCTTCTCCCCAGCAACCATAAGTTTGTTTTCTAAATCTATGAGATTGTGTCTGTTTTGTAAGTAAGTTCATTTGTATCATTTCTTTTTATATTTCACATACAAGGGATGACATACGATATTCCTCCTCTGTCAAACTTACTTCACTCAGTGTGATGGCCTCTAGGTCCATCCAAGTTGCTGCATTCAGAAGACCTAAACAGACGTTTCTCCAAAAGACATACAGATAGCCAAGAGGTACATGAAAAGATGTTCAACATCGCTAATTGTTAGAGAAATGCAAATCAAAACTACAATGCGGTATCACCTCACACCAATCAAAATGACAATCATCAAAAAATCCACAAACAAGAAATGCTGGAGAGGGTGTAGAGAGAAGGGAACCCTCCTAAACTGTTGGTAAAGTGAAGTGAAAGTCGCTCAGTCGTTTCTGACTCTTCGCAACCCCACGGACTATACAGTCTATGGAATTCTCCAGGCCAGAATACTGGAGTGGGTAGCCTTTCCATTCTCCAGGGGATCTTCCGCACCCAGGGATTGAACCCAGGTCTCTGGTATTGCAGGTGGATTCTTTACCAGCTGAGCCACAAGGGAAGACCATACTGTTGGTGGGAATATAAATTGGTACAGCCACTATGGAGAACAGTAAGGTGGTTCCTTAAAAAACTGACCCTTCTATTTTAAATAAACTTGAGCAAGCTCCAGGGGTTGATGATGGATAGGGAAGTTTGGCATGCTGCAGTCCATGGGCTCACAGAGTTGGACATGACTGAGTAACTGAACTGACTAATTTAAATGTAAGTGTAAGAAAACACATATTCAAACCCAAGCTGTACCACCTTGCAGGCTTAATCATAAAATGCCTGTTTATTTCTCCATCTGTAAGTGAAAAACAGTAATATATCATGAACCATGAACTTCCAGATGTTCAATCTGGTTTTAGAAAAGGCAGAGGAACTAAAGATCAAATTGCCAACATCTGCTGGATCATTGAAAAAGCAAGAGAGTTCCAGAAAAACATCTATTTCTGCTTTATTGACTATGCCAAAGCCTTTGGCTGTGTGGATCACAATAAACTGTGGAAAATTCTGAAAGAGATGGGCATATCAGACCACCTGACCCGCCTCTTGAGAAACCTATATACAGGTCAGGAAGCAACAGTTAGAACTAGACATGGAACAACAGACTGGTTCCAAATAGGAAAAGGAGTATATCAAGGCTGTATGTTGTCACCCTGCTTGTTTAATTTCTATGCAGAATACATCATGAGAAACACTGGGCTGGAAGAAGCACAAGCTGGAATCAAGATTGCCGGGAGAAATATCAATAACCTCAGATATGCAGTTGATACCACCCTTATGGCAGAAACTGAAGAAGAACTAAAGAGCCTCTTGATGAAAGTGAAAGAGGAAAGTGAAAAAGTTGGTTTAAAGCTCAACATTCAGAAAACAAAGAACATGGCATCCGGTCCCATCACTTCATGGGAAATAGATGGGGAAACAGGGGAAACAGTGGCTGACTTTATTTTTGGGGGCTCCAAAATCACTGTGGATGGTGATTGCAGCCATGAAATTAAAAGACGCTTACTCCTTGGAAGGAAAGTTATGACCAACCTAGATAGCATATTAAAAAGCAGAGACATTACTTTGCCAATAAAGGTCCATCTAGTCAAGGCTATAGTTTTTCCAGTGGTCATGTATGGATGTGAGAGTTGGACTATAAAGAAAGCTGAGCGCTGAAGAATTGATGCTTTTGAACTGTGGTGTTGGAGACGACTCTTCAGAGTCCCTTGGACTGCAAGGAGATCAAACCAGTGCATCCTAAAGCAGATCAGTCCTGGTTGTTCGTTGAAAGGACTGATGCTGAAGCTGAAACTCCAATACTTTGGCCACCTGAGGCAGAGAGCTGACTCATTTGAAAAGACCTTAATGCTGGGAAAGATTGAGGGCAGGAGGAGAAGGGGACAACAGAGGATGAGATGGCTGGATGGCATCACCAACACGATGGACACGGGTTTGGGTGAACTCCGGGAGTTGGTGATGGACAGGGAGGCCTGGTGTGCTGCAGTCCATGTGGTCTCAAAGAGTTGGACATGACTGAGCACCTGAACTGAACTGAACCAGGTTTTCATAATTAACTGAGATCAAGTCTGAGCAGTTTATACCATGAAAAACACAACTGTACAAATTTCAGCCAAGATTACAGTGTGTGTTTATAGAGAAATTTGGTTTCACTTGCCTCCTTCACTGCAAACATATACAAAATTTTAAGAGATGTTAAGAAGAAAATAAGGTTGTGATGATAAGCATCTTGATGAACCCTAAAAAGGAATGGAAACATACAGAGGTAAACAAGAGCCCATGTTTAGGTTTGTATTCGGGATTCAAAACAGGAAGAAGGTTCCAGGAGTTCCTATGCACTGGATAGTGTATGTCTTACCTGTAACAGAACACAGGAACTTGTGTTGCTGTTCATTGGTTCTCTAAGCATCACTGAAGGCCACCATGAAAACTGAGTCCTGAATAAAACCATGACCATAGTCATGAGTTAGTTGTTAAATAGAATGGAGAAACATGATCTCACAGGAGAAAGCAGACTAATTCATGGGCACATGAAAGTCATTCAGTCATGTCTGACTCTTTGAGACCCCACGGACTGTAGCCCACCAGGCTCTTCTCTCCATGGAACTTTCCAGGCTAGAATACTGGAGTGGGTGTTTCCTTCTCCAGGGAATCTCCCCAACCCATGGATGTCTCCCGCAGCGGAAGCAGATTCTTTACCATCAGAGCCACCAGGGAAGGAATTCATGGGTACACTCTGATGCAAAACTTTCATACTCAAATGTTTTGAGCTGTCATCTTAAAATTCTATAAGGTGGGAAGTGAAGGGTTGAACAGAGAAGAGATCACTCCAAATTTTCTAGACATAAGCATGAGTGTATGCATAAAAAGAAAAGGTAAATATCTCTTCAGAACAAGCTTCTACAAGTGTTATTGGAGGAAAAAATATTGGACAGCAGAAATTTCAGGGGTTCAGGTCCTTCAAGACCCAGTCCAGTGCAGTCTCCTCTAAGTAATCTCCTACTTCCTCAGTTCCAACCGATTCTGCTTTGAGCAGTATAGGAAAGCATTTTAATTAGGAGAGCGCCCACATATGTGTATACTCCCATGATACTGAAGAACCTTGGTAATGTATCAGTAACTTAAGTAGTGCCTCAGTTTCCACATTTGTTAGATGGCATGATGATAGCACCTACCATATAGATTTGTGAAGGTTTCACTAGCTAACTCACATAATACACTGAAAATAACTGAACCCACAGTAGGCACTCTACAAACAGCTGTTCCTTTGACCTTACACAGCTGTCTCTGGATAATTGTGATTATCAGACAGAATTGTGTTTTTATCAAATGTGTGTTTCTCAAGACTAGGAACCATTCTAATCTCTGGACTATAGTGGTTGGGTAAAGAGGTTAGGCAGCTAGTGAAGTGATTGTGGCAAGTAATAAAATACAATTACCTATAAAAACACACTATGATGGTTTGGAAAAGCACTAAATGAGGAGAAAGCTGATACAATAACTCTTGCCCTGATTATCAGCAGCACTGGACAAGTCATCCCTCTGCTCCAAGATCTACCTCTTTCATCATTAATATGGTCATCCTGAGCATAAGCTTCAAAATCTCTTTTAGCTCTAAGATCTTATGAAGCTGTACATTATGCATCTAAATTGGAGTAATCATAGATCCCGAAGTGAGTTATACCACTATTACAAAAAACCTTTTGGACAGTAGATTAAAAACTATATAACGTCAAGATCTAGAATTCTGACAGTGAACTTTAAGGAAAAGGAATACATTCAGGTTCTGTTTTACTATGTGGTTTATACCTGCACTTCACCCACTCAATCCTTGAAAAGCAATGAAAAGGACAGATGGGTTTTCAGTCTACATGGAGCTTACAATTTACTTGGGATAGAGAGGAGCTAGAACAAAAAATAATGAAATAGCTATTCATTGTGGTACACAGAATGAAGGAAATAGGGCACTGAAGTCACAAGTCTTAAAATAGGAAAAAAAAAAAAAAAGACTTCCGTGGAGATCCACTGGATAAGACACTGAGCTTCCACTGCAAGGGACAAGATTCGACTCCTGATCAGGAAACTAAGATCCTGCATGCCACATGGCACAGTCAAGAAAGGGGAGAAAAATGGAAGTCCTGGTGAAGGATAATTTGGGGTGAGGGATGGTTAGGGACCTTTACTTTGAGTTATTGACATTAAACAGAGACCTAGACTGAAGGATACAGAGACCAGAGAAAAGAGATATCCATGCAATAAAAACAACCAGCACCAAAGTCATAAGACTAGAAAGTAGTCAGCATGTTGGAAGACAAGAAAAAATGTAGTGTGACTGCAGAAAAGGAGATGGAGAAAGGCAGAAAATGAGCCTGGTGAAAGTTGTGATCTTGGAGTCCCTGGTTAAAAGATTACTATTTAACTTCAAGGATAGAAAATAAATTAAGCCAAAATATGAGAGCAAACATTAACTGAGTTCTTAGTATTTGCCAAGTGCTGCCTTAAATGTCTTTTATATATTAATTTACTTAGTCCTCACAACAACCTTATGAGGTGGTAACTATTATTATCCCATTTTGCAGATGTGGAGTCTGGACAAAGAAAGATGAGTTGACTTGCTGAAGATCACACAACCCACACAACCACGATGTCCCTAAGACAGATTCATCTCTAGGCAGCCTGCCTACAGACCCTGTGTTCTTAACAACTGTGCCAATAGGATTGTGTTCCATAACTGGAGGTTTCAGGTGCTTGATTTGTAGAGACTGAAAAAATTGCAAAAGTGATTTTGATTTCTCTTTTCCCAACCTTATGAAGTAGTATTTCCTGACGTGATACAACAAACAATACACGGAGTGTTCATGAATGCCATGAGTTCAGGGCCTTCAAAATAAGTGCATCCTTAAAAGAACAAACCACTGAGCAAGGGGGCTGCTGCTGATATCTGAAAGACTGAGTTTTTAAAACATATCTCATCACACATTTAGCTTGTGTCTTCAGACCCAGTGAAATCAACCTCAGCATAAGCCTGATTGATATTAGCCTGAACCAGTTTTGTTTTTTCTTTTTTCAGTTAAAATAACAACCAGATCCATAGGCATAAATGCTGAGAGTTCTTTGCACCTCGATTTTCTTCTCTTTGAGATGAGGAAGATTATATATCTATGTGTAAAGATAGATAGTTTAAATAGATAGTAGAGGTATCATAAGAAAAGATATCTAATGGCACTCCTATTATTAATACATTAAGTAAACAATAATGGAAATTTCTATGTATATAGATTATCCCCATTTTACAAAAGAAGATGCTGAGGCACAGTGATTAAGTAACTCATTTAAGGTCACAGAGTTAGTAAATAGTGCTGTCAGGATTCACACCTACTGAATTCATCTTCAGACTCTGTTCTCCAAACTACTTACCCACACTCTCCCTCATGCATATGTTAATTAGCCCTCCTTTACTACTGTCAGAAAAGACTCTTATTGCTTTTGCTTTTCCTATCCTCAAAATACATACTGTGGCAACACTGAATAATATTTCTGATAGCTGTCAAAGAGAATAACCAATTAAAATGGAGGAAAATGTCAGTTTCTTCTTTGCAGGGGAATTCTTAAAATAACATTTTCTCTCACCTTCCTGGCTTTGTATTTAAAGAGGCAGGTTAATATACATGTTGAAACATGTATATTATCATATGTGAAACAAATCACCAGTCGAGGTTCGATGCATGATACAGGATGCTCGGGGCTGGTGCATTGAGATGACCCAGAGGGATGGGATGGGGAGGGAGATAGGAGTGGGGTTCAGGATGGGGAACACATGTGCACCCGTGGCAGATTCATGTCAATGTATGGCAGAACCAATACAATATTGTAAAGTAATTAGCCTCCAATTAAAATAAATTTATATTAAAAAAAATAAAGAGGCAAGTTAAGACATCTAGGAAGAAGTCAACCTTTTTAAACGCATTCTAAGTTACATCATATCCTGTGTTCCCGCAACACTTTTTTCTGCCTCCGCAGCCTTATCCATAGCCATTAAATGAATATCTTAACCATTTACTCAGTCCCATGGCAGAGTGGATGAACTTCCATGGTGTGTGTGTCCATCAAGAGAACTAGTAATTAACCTCTTTGTTTTGGTAGCATCTTGAACTGACTACTACAGAGCAATAAGTGAAGATTATTATTCAAGCTTTTATCTTTCTTATACTACTGTGTAAGTGATAGAGGGTAGGTGATGCTTCTTTTTTCAGAAAAATTCAGGATATCTTTGTTCTGTAATAAAGATATAATTAAAGACACTGCCAAATATCTCCTTTCTGTTTTTTGAGTCTACTATATGAAGCTTCATATGAGAAATTTCTTTTCTTAATTGCCAGACAAATCTTCAGTTTTATGTTTTATTTTGTAGAAAATGAAAACTGGTGTAACTCCCTGTCTTTGCATGGATCCTTACTTGTTTTGGTCAATGGAAAACCCAAGGACATTTCTGCTTACAACCTATCTATTACTCTAGCTATCACTCTATATACCTATCAGTCTAGTCTAGGAAAGGACCATCTTATTAAATATTTAGTGAATGAAAGAATGAATTAAAAGGAGTTGATACCATAGCTATAGCTATGGAAGCAAAAGATCAAAAGTAAAAGTAAAAGCTGGAAGTAAAAGATCACTGACTTACTAAGTATCTTGAAACAATATATTATGGATGAATAACAAAGAGATTAAATGGGAGAATGTGGTTCTGTTGACAGCCATTTGTACAATTAGGAGAAAACCTTAATGTGAATAAGTTATCAATATTTTCCCTGCAAAGAGAAAAGCGTCATCACATATTTTTAATAAAAGCCAAAATGCCTAGATACAGCTTTGGCAAACAAAATAGCAAAAAAAAAAAAAAAAAACCCACATCTTATCAATTGCAAACTAAAATGACTACATAACACTCTTTGGACAAAATCAGGGCTATATAAAACCTCCATGACAAACAACTGCTGAAATAAGTTGACTTGCTGTGATTCTCTCTGTAGTAAACAACTATTGTCTAACACTCCCTGTTCCTTGGGGAAATAGCTTCTTTGTTGCCTACCTACAGCGCCTGCCGCAGTTGGACAGACAATGTAATCTGGACCCAGTGAATCACAAATACTGGCCACTGTGTTTAGTCCAAGAAGGGACAAATGAATCATTTTGAGACAATAAGAATCTCTTGGATTATTCAGTTTGGAACTGGAAGTAAATGGTCACGTAGTAGAGCGACAAGGATAGAATATGAAACTATGTGTGTGTGTAGTGTGTGTGTGTGAGAGAGAGAGGGGAGAGACAGAGAGAGGAGGAGAAGAAAAAAGAAGAAGGAGGTAAAGGAGGAAAGAGACCTAAAGATCTCATTTGAATCATCTGTCCCTTTCTTGCTTGAAATCAGCTTCACCTATGGACTCAGACTGAGCTAGGGTTCCCATACTTACAGTTGTGAAGTTTCTCACTAATATATTTCCCCTACCATTCATTCTCCAGCCATACTAAATTATTAAACCACTTTCTATTCCCAGGTTAGAAGTGGCTTTTTCATACCTCTGCATTTTGCACAGGTATTAACTGCTTATTAACTGTTCTTCTGGTTATTAACTGCTCTGAAACAAACACCCCCGAACTTGGTGGCTTAAAAAAAATCCTTTTATTTTTTTCATAGTTTGAGATCATGAATTTAGAGATATCCCAGCTCCAAGTGGCTTCAGCTAAAGTACTTGGGTCTGGAAGATGCACTTCTATGACAATTTCTTCATGTGTCTATCTGGTGCCTTGACATAAGGCTCCCTGACTATCCTGGGGGCCTCAAGCGGGTACACTTCTGAGATGGGTTCCAAGAAGGAACATCATAAAAGCAACTCTAAGAGGTCCAGGTGGATTTGTAAGGTTTTTAAAGATCCAATTTCAGAAATCACACAGCAACAGTTCTGCCACAGTTACTAACAAAGAGTGAACCAAAGGACTAGCCCAGATTGAAGGATTGTGACCCCACAAGGACAGGGATACTATGAGGTGAAGTTCATGAGGGTAGGAGGAGAGATTTTTAGAAACCAGCTATCACCCACCACTCTCTGTCTGGAATGGAATGTCCTTGTTGTCCTGGTTACTCTTACAAATCCCTGGGTTCTTAGCATGAGTATTCCCTTTTCTAAGTCCTTCTTTCTCCACATGTACATTTTTCTGTCATAGCATGTGGTACACCTCCTTGTAGTATGATTTGCAAATCTGCCTCTACACTAGACACTGAATGCCTTAAGGGGATTAACAATGTCTTAATTCATCTTTATATCTGAGACCTTTACTTATCACTGATGTTCAGTAAAGTTGACCGGGTGAACAAGCATATATACATGCCAACACATTTACTCCTCAGGCCGAGAAAAATCACAGCGGATGTATTCAAGTGGAATTCTTACTCCCGGAGAAGTTTCTGGGTCAGGAGTATGTCAGTTTGGGGACTATTTCTTCCCATGATATATTCACACATGATGTCAACTAATATCAGAATGTAACAAATTGATGCAGCTGAAAGTAGTCAAAGCAACTAATGTCAGTGTTTCATGATCCTGTCAGCTCGATGAGTCCTGTCTTTCTCACCCAATTCAAGCAATCTTGTGAAGTCATACATTTATCTGGACAGTCAGAGCCACAAAAATTTAAACCAGGACAAAATGCAGCTGAGATTTAATCAGAAGAAAACTATTTTCCATGATTCTCTAATTTGATATTTCATAGTACTTACTGAGTCTCCATCTGATGGCAACCTATGTAGATGATGCCTTGACTGAGAGTGCATTATACAGTCTCCTGCAAATGAAAAGATGTGAGCTCACATAAGCAAAAATACAAACACTTGCATTTAAGTTCAAATAACCATGAGAGTGAAGTGTGCATCCCAAACATTACAATAGAAAATTGGATTCTTTTATGCTTCCTTCCTTTCAACTTACTGAGTTTGCTTTCTTTTTTGTAAAGTTTATCTTAGCTTATTCTGTAGAATGCTCATTTTTTTACAGAAGAGGTAGCTGAAAGGATTGACAAATGGGGGTAAATATTTGTAAGTAATGATTATTCAGCTTAATTTATTTGTACTTATTTTAATATGAATTTTTCTTTTATTTTTATTAACATATAGTTGACATACAACATTTTGTTAGTTTCAAAAGTAAAACAGTGATCCAACATTTATATACATTACAAATTGATCACTCCCATCAATCAAATAACCTGTCACCATTCAAAGTTGTTACAATACTATTGACTATATCTGTGACTTATTGTATAAGTTAAATTTGGCACCACTTAATCCCCTTCACCTATTTCACTCAACTTCTTCACCCCCTCCCTTCTGACAACCACCAGTTTGTTCTCTTATTTTGTAAGTCTACTTTAGTTTGGGGTTTTTTCTCACTTTTTGCTTGTTTGTTAGATGTCACATATAAGTGAAATTATATGGTATTTTTCTTTCTCTATCTGACATATTTCAATTACCATAATACCCTCTATTATGTGGAGGTATGTTCCTTCTATATCCACTTTGTTGAGAGTTTTTTTTATCACAATTAATCTTGAATTTTGTCAAATGATTTTCTGCATGTATAGAGATGATCATATGATTTTATCATTCATTTTGTTAGATGGGCTATCACATTGATTGGTTTGTAGGTATTCATCCATCCATGCCGCCCTGAAATAAATTCCACTTAACCATGTATACAGTGCTTTTTGATGCTTTCAAATGGTGGTGCTGCAGAAGCCTCTTGAGAGTCCCTTGGACAGCAAGGAGATCAAACCAGTCAATCCTAAAGGAAATCACCCCTGAATATTCATTGGAAGTTTCGATACTGAAGCTGAAGCTCCAGTACTTTGGCCATCTGATGCAAAGAGCCAACTCATTGGAAAAGACCCTGATGCTGGGAAAGATTGGAGGCAGGAGGAGAAGGGGACAACAGAGGATAAGATGATTATATAACATCACTGACTCAATGGACATGAATCTGAGCAAATTCCAGGAAATAGCAAAGGACAGGGGATCCTGGCATGCTGCAGTCCATGGGGTTTCAAAGAGTCAGACACAACTTAGTAACTGAATAACAACAAAAACAGTTCTTTTAATGCATTGTTGAATTTGGGTTACTAATATTTTGTTGAGGATTTTTGCATCCATGTTCATGGGATATTGACCTGTAGTTTTCTAAATGTTAGGCTGGATACTATAAAACACTTAGAGGAAAACAGGCAGAACACTCTTTGACATAAATCACAACACTATCTTTTTTAATCCATCTCCCAGAATAATGGAAATAAAAGCAAAAATAAACAAATGGGACCTACTTAAACTCAAAAGCTTTTTGCACTGCAAAGGAAACAATAAACAAAATAAAAAGACAACCCACAGATTGGGAGAAAATATTTGCAAATCATGTGACTGATAAGGGATTAATTTCCAAAATTTACAAATAGTGTAACATGCCTAATAGTATCAAAACAAACAATCCACTCAAAAAATGGGCAGAAGACCTGAATAGACACTTTTGTAAAGAGGACATACAGATGGCCAATAGGAACATGAAAAGATGTTCAACATCGCTAGTTATTAGAGAAATGCAAATCAAAACTACAATGAGCTAGCACCTCACATCAGTCAGACTATCATCAAAAAATCCACATACAAGAAACGCTGGAGAGGGGGTGGAGAGAAGGGAACCCTCCTACACTGTTGGTGGGAACGTAAATGGTACAAGCCACTATAGAGAACAGCATGAAGGTTTCTTAAAAAACTAAAAACAGAGCTACCATATAACCCTGCAATCCCACTCCTGGGCATATATCCAGAGAAGAACATGGGTGGAAAACATATGCACTCCAGTGTTAATTGCAGCACTGTTTTCAATGGCCAAGACATGGAAACAAACAACTTAAATGTCCATCAACAGAGGAATGGATAAAGAAGATGTGCTATATATATATATGTGTGTGTATATATATATATATATATGTATATGTATATATACATACATACAATGGAATAGTACTCAACCATTAAAAAGAATGAAATAAGGCATTGTCATACTGAGTGAAGGAAGTCAGACAGAGAATACCATATGACATTCCTTATATGTGCAACCTAGAAACAAATGATACAAGTGAACTTACAAAACAGAAAGAGACTCACAGACTTAGAATAATGAACTAATGGTTGCCAAGGGGAAGGGAGGGTCAAGGACTTTGGAAAGGTCATATGCACACTGCTGTATTTACAATGGATATCCAACACAAACCTATATAGCACACGGAACTTTGCTCAGTTACGTGCCACCCTGGATGGGAGGGAGGGTTGATACATGTATATGTATGGCTGAGGCCCTTCATTGCTCACCTGAAACTATCACAACACTGTTAATTGGCTTTGCCCCAGTACAAAATGTTTTTGGTGTTAAAAATAAAAATAAAATTAAGAAAAAAAAAGTCATAAACATACTTTGAAGTGCACAATACCATATGTAAACTAAAAGCCCTATGTTGTTCAGCTGTTCTCCAGAACTTATTCATCTAGCTTTGTATTCATTGTAAAACTTTATATTCACGGAACAAAAATTCCTCCTTTAAAAAAAAGACAGAAACAAACAAAAACTAAAGGGATACAAGGAAGTTCTGGAAGTGTTAGATGTCTCTTATGTTGATTATGCGGAGAAGGCAATGGCACCCCACTCCAGTACTCTTGCCTGGCAAATCCCATGGATGGAGGAGCCTGGTAGGCTGCAGTAGCAGCAGCAGCAGCAGCATGTTGATTATGATTATGGTATCATGGGTGTTTACATATTTCAAAATTCCTTAAATGTGTACATTGAATATGTGCAATTTTATTATATCAATTATACCTCATTAAAGTTGTCTTAAAGAAGTCAGTTAAAACTTATTTTATTTTTTTTCACTGCTCTATTTTTTATTGTTATAAAGCATAAGAAGGGACATACCTGGAGAAGAGATCAATGAGATAATTAATCAAAAAGATCAACGAATGGTAAAAAACAAACCAACAAAAAAGATAACTGAAGGGTGAAATTAGTGTAAAGGGAAAATCCTTAAAGAGAAACAAGGCAGTAGAAAGCTTTTTTCAGGGTGTAGCATTGAGTTGAATGAAGACCCCACAGCTCCTTGGAAAAACTTTGCTAGAGAATCTTATTTTGAAATTCTGGTTTGACCCACCCTGTCATTCAACTGAGTGTTAACCTCCAGGTACACCTAATTAAGACATTAGACGTAATAAGATAAGGAGATGAATCCACAGAATTATTTGTAGGAGAATAGAGAAAGTAATTAAAAAGAAGTTGAAGTGTGTGACAGGAGATGAGTATCGTGCTCAATGAAGCCATTTGATAATTACCAAGATGTGCCAGCGCAAAGTATGACATACAATGTAACCTATTTGGATGTTTATTAATTCGACTCATGAGGCAGGCGGAATACTGTGCGTTTCAAGACCTGCCAACTCTGAAACAACTTTATTGATGTCACTTCTCAAAAAGGAGTGTCAGCACTTTCTATCAAAGCATTTCCTTGAGCACTAAAAATGGATTACATGTATCCAAAGTTTGTAAAGATTATAGACAAAAATTTCGATCCCTATAAAGTATAGCTATAGACCAGGAGACAATGAGGACCAGGATAAGACTATAAAATTTAGGCTTTGCAGACCATACAGTTTTCATGGGAACTGCTTAACTGTCCTGCAGCACAAAAGCAGCCAAAAACAATGTGTAAACAAACTGGTCTGTATTTCAATTAAAGTTTACATATAATCATGAAATTTTTAATTTTATTTAGTTTTTACATGCCACAAAATCATATTCTTGTTTTCTGGGTTTTTTTTTTTAGCAACTTAAAAATGTTAAAAATATTCTTTTCGTGTACACCACACAAAAATGAGTGTCAGCTGGATTTGGTCAATGGTTTGCAGTTTGCTGACACCTATTATAAACTAAATAGTTAGTGACAGAATTACGGGATCAATTCTTATTGTGTGTATGCATATCCAAAGGTGTCAGCTAGAATTATCTTATCTTGTCTTTATATCTAATTGACTTTAACTACAATCCCATAAGGTGGAAAGTCAAAGGCCAAATCTTTTCTCTCTCTCTCCTGACTTTTTACCTTTGTTTGTATGTGCCTCTGTCATTCTTTCCCTGAAATTATCTTTATCTTTACTTCCATCAAGTATCTCTGTCTTTACATCCATCTGTATCTCCCTCTATGTCCCTCTCACTTCCCCACCCAACATTTATCTTGAGTGCATGCTAAGTCACTTCAGTCCTGTCCAACTCCTTGACTCCTTGTGACACTATGGACTATAGCCCTCCAAACTCTTCTGTCCAAGGAATTCTCCAGGTGAGAATACTGGAGTGGGCTGCCATTTTCTCCTCCAGGGAATCTTCCCCACCCAGGGATCAAATCTGCATCTCTGAGGTCTCCTGCATTGGCAGGCGGGTTCTTTACCTCTAGAGCTACATGGGAAGCCCAAGTTCAAATTTAAGCCCAACCAAAAACATAGTATATATAAATCCTTTCTTAAAACAACTAAATTTCATGATAATTTTGAAACACTATTTAAGAAGAATGTATTGAGTTATGTTTTAACTAAATCAATTGCCCAGAATTTAAATCTGGTAAGTGACACATTTGAGGCTCAAATTCAAGTCAGATTCTAGCAACTTTCTTCTAGATAAGTTGTGCTGTAGTTTTCTATCAAGGGTTTTTTGCTTGTATAGGCAGTTCTGGCTAAGATATTCCAGAAATAACTAGAGTAAAAATTGTTTCCTCAAGAAGCAAAAATCTTAGAAGAGAACTGAGTCTCAGAGAGTCCAAATGAGTTGCAGAATACTTACACCTTCTCCATGAATTGCCACTGGGAATAAAATTGAATATGAATAGAAAGAAGCATAATAATCATTTTGTACTTTTTTAATCAGAGAAAGATAATATCATCAAACAGTTTAGACAATTGACAAGACAGAAACTTCAGTTTGAATAAATGAACACAGTCCTGACTCTAAAATCCCAGGGAGCCAAGACAGTGAGAAAGTATCCTTTTAGCTCCTGGTCAGGGGAGGCAACATGGCCCTTGCTCACTGCCTCCTGCCCTCAGAGGGAGAGAGTCCCCTCCCCAGTACATTTTAGGATACAGTAGTAACCAGTCTGGATGCTCCATAAGGTGCCAAAGAAAAAAATCACCAAATCTTCAACAAGATTAAGCACTCAGGAAGTAGAGAACCATACAGAGTGAACACAACATACACCCAATGAAAGAGCCAAAGCTTTAGATAAAAACCTGAGTGAAAAATAAAAGAGCACTTAATAGAAAAGTATCTCCCAAAATACATTATAGAGTTAGAAAAAAAAAATAAATAAAAACCATGATTTTTCCATTAAGCAATTCTGCAGATTCCTGTCAAGAGTTTTACTTTTGACCTAGAAGAACAAGTGTGTGAAATATCAAAAAGCACAGAGCAAATTATAAAAAAACTGAAGCTCTGAAGACAAAGAAGAGAAATATGCAGCCTGTGTAGAAGCATGGATAGTCCACCTAGATCCCCCTTCAACTGCTGCAGCTGTAAGTCCCTTCAGGTTTGCTGAAGCTACAGAGATCTAAGACCTACCCTCCCTAGGGTTGATTACATGTAATGACTAATCAATACTTAGGTATAAAGGTCCAACAATGTTGGCCCAACCTTGTACAACTCTGATGGACCACGTTTGTTCCAGAGCTCCCTGTGGAGTTGGAAGAGATTTTGCCAGGTCTTTGACATGATTCACGATCTTCTTCTACCCAATCTTCTCCCTTCTTCCAAGGGAGTTGATTCCTAATAAACAACCTGCAGGCTAGACTCCATCTCAGTATCTACATCCAGAGATGCCAAACTACAGCAGTGGTATTGAAAGTGGTCACATAAAGCAGGTGCTATGAAGGGTTTTGGAAATGCATCCTTACTGCCCAGCTGACAATGAGGTAGGTAGCCTGCCTGTGGTGGGTGGCACATTACCATCCCCTGTTACCCCAAGGAAGCATACTTTCACCAGGAGATGCAGCAACTGTCCATCAGCGGGACAAGTGCCTGGGCATTTGGAGACCCTTCTTCCTAGAGACACAAGGAAGGAAAGGAATCATCATCTTGGCAAGGGCAACTGATAGATTATCAAAATGTGGTAGAACTACTGCTACCAAGTAGAAGCAGAAAGGAATACACAGGGTACCCAAGTGATCCACTCAGGAATGTTTTGACAGTTTCTTGCCCAGTTGTGATGCCTCAAAGGCAATTTCACAACTAGAAAACGTGAACTATATTTTCACATCACTGTAGAAAAAAGATCTGCCATCCAAGAATCTTAGATCAACTCCAAATTTTTAAAAATATATACCAGTAGTAAATATTCAGAATTTTTTACTGGAATAAGTTGACATACAGTAGTGTGTTCATTTCAGGTGTACAACATAGAGATTCAGCATTTTGGCAGGTTATGCTCCATTATAGGCTATCACAAGATAATGGCTATAATTTCCTTTGCCACACAGGATATCTTTGTTGCTTATCTATTATATACATATCCACTATATACAGTTGTATCTGTTAATCCCATACCCTAAATTTGTCCCTTCCCCCTTCCCTCTTCCATTTTAAAATCATATGACCTAACAATAGGAAAAAATAAAAATAAATCTCTGCAAACATACATTTTCTCATCTTGAGATACTATAATAATATACAGAGCATACTAAAAATTATAATCCAAAAATGCTAACTATTGGAAAGGATATGCCTGAAATTTGTCTCAAAGTTACTCTTTAAGATTAATAAATTTGAAATTATTTACACATCTGATGCATCTATATAGACTGTATTATTTGCATTTGAGAGACTATTCTTTCTGTAGGTGCTGAGATAACTGATAAACTCATAGAAAATTTTCCAAATTAAAAACATTTTCAATTCTATTTTTTCTATGTTTAATTGTATAAATTAGAACTCAGATATTCACATTTTTTTTCTCCATTAAGACTATATTTCTTCAACAAATATTTTGACCTAATAACACTAATCAAAAAATTCATATTTGTTAATGTTTCAAAATTAGAGGCTGCAAAATTAAGCTTCATCAATTCATTATGTTCACTCATTTCATTATGTAAATAAATATATATTTAACCAAGTAACAATAACAAACCCAATGAATTTTTCTTACAAAGTCAAGAAGTTCCAAAACACAAATAGAAAATTTCACAATTATATTTTATGTTATTGGGGCTCTCATTCTTTAATTTTTTAAACTCCTGCTTTGATTTTGTTGTTTTTACTGTCAATGCCTTCTCATTTGCATGTTTTGTTTTCCATAATTATAATTCAATAAAACTTTCACAATCTGAAGCTTCATGATTCCATTCATTAAATATTTTATTAAGTGTATTTAACAGATTTTAATTTTTAAAAAACCTACCAGAAATTAAAAGACTCAGTTAGAGTAAATATATTTCAATATGATAAATTTAATGTAGATCACACTGATGGCTTTCAAAGTAGTTGCTGTAATGTTCAAATTATTATAAAATCTACTTGGTGATAGATAACAGTGAGAAGAGTGTCTACTGCTGAAGAATTTTTAAGTTAATTTTTAAATGTGATAAGATAAATATAACCTAAAATTTGCCATCTTAAACATTTTCAGTGTACAGCTCAGTAGTGTCAATACATTCACATGGTCATTAAACTAATCCAGAAAACTCTTTCATGTTCAGAACTGAAAATGCATACCCATTAAATAACTCCTCAGTTTCCTGTCCCCACAACCTGTAGCAACCACCATTCTACTCTATCTATTCTGGGAACTTCATATAAGCTGAATTGTACAGTGTTTGTCTGGCTCCAAAATCAGTGCAGATGGTGACTGCAGCCATGAAATTAAGAGATCTTGCTCCTTGGAAGAAAAGCTATGAACAACCTAGACAGCATATTAAAAAAGTAGAGACATTACTTGCCAACAAAGTCCATCTAGTCAAAGCTATGGTTTTTCCAGTAGTCATGTATGGATGTGAGAGTTGGACTGTAAAGAAAGCTGAGCACCAAAAAATTGATGCTTTTTTTTTCCCTTTTTTTCTATTTTATTTTATTTAACTTTACAATATTGTATTGGTTTTGCCATATATCAAAATGAATCTGCCACAGGTATACATGTGTTCCCCATCCTGAACCCTCCTCCCTCCTCCCTCCCCATACCATCCCTCTGGGTTGTCCCAGTGCACCAGCCCCAAGCATCCAGTGTCATGCATCGAACCTGGACTGGCAACTCGTTTCATATATGATATTATACATATTTCAATGCCATTCTCTCAAATCTTCCCACCCTCTCCCACTCCCATAGAGTCCAGAAGACTGTTCTATACATCAGTGTCTCTTTTGCTGTCTCATATACAGGGTTATTGTTACCATCTTTCTAAATTCCATATATATGTGTTAGTATACTGTATTGGGGAGAAGGCAATGGCACCCCACTCCAGTACTCTTGCCTGGAAAATCCCATGGACAGAGGAGCCTGGTAAGCTGCAGTCGATGGGGTCGCGAAGAGTCGGACACGACTAAGAGACTTCACTTTCATTTTCAACTTTCATGCATTGGAAAAGGAAATGGCAACCCACTCCAGTGTTTTTGCCTGGAGAATCCCAGGGATGATGGAGCCTGGTGGGCTGCCATGGGGTCGCACAGAGTCGGACACGACTGAAGTGACTTAGTAGTAGTAGTAGTATACTGTATTGGTGTTTTTCTTTCTGGCTTACTTCACTCTGTATAATAGGCTCCAGTTTCATTCACCTGATTAGAACTGATTCAAATGTATTCTTTTTAATGGCTGAGTAATACTCCATTGTGTATATGTACCACTGCTTTCCTATCCATTCATCTGCTGATGGACATCTAGGTTGCTTCCATGTCCTGGCTATTATAAACAGTGCTGCGATGAACATTGGGGTACACGTGTCTCTTTCAATTCTGGTTTCCTCAGTGTGTATGCCCAGCAGTGGGATTGCTGGATCATATATCTACCTAAAGAAACTAAAGACCTATATATAGAAAACTATAAAACACTGGTGAAAGAAATCAAAGAGGACACTAATAGATGGAGAAATATACCATGTTCATGGATTGGAAGAATCAATATAGTGAAAATGAGTATACTACCCAAAGCAATTTATAGATTCAATGCAATCCCTATCAAGCTACCAACGGTATTCTTCACAGAGCTAGAACAAATAATTTCACAATTTGTATGGAAATACAAAAAACCTCAAATAGCCAAAGCGATCTTGAGAAAAAAGAATGGAACTGGAGGAATCAACCTGCCTGACTTCAGGCTCTACTACAAAGCCACAGTCATCAAGACACTATGGTACTGGCACAAAGACAGAAATATAGATCAATGGAACAAAATAGAAAGCCCAGAGATAAATCCACGCACATATGGACACCTTATCTTTGACAAAGGAGGCAAGAATATACAATACAGAAAAGACAATCTCTTTAACAAGTGGTGCTGGGAAAACTGGTCAACCACTTGTAAAAGAATGAAACTAGAACACTTTCTAACACCATACACAAAAATAAACTCAAAATGGACTAAAGATCTAAACATAAGACCAGAAACTATAAAACTCCTAGAGGAGAACATAGGCAAAACACTCTCTGACATACATCACAGCAGGATCCTCTATGACCCACCTCCCAGAATAATAGAAATAAAAGCAAAAATAAACAAATGGGACATAATTAAACTTAAAAGCTTCTGCACAACAAAGGAAACTATAAGCAGGGTGAAGAGACAGCCTTCAGAATGGAAGAAAATAATAGCAAATGAAGCAACAGACAACTAATCTCAAAAATATACAAGCAACTCCTACAGCTCAATTCCAGAAAAATAAATGACCCAATCAAAAAATGGGCCAAAGAACTAAATAGACATTTCTCCAAAGAAGACATACAGATGGCTAACAAACACATGAAAAGATGCTCAACATCACTCATTACCAGAGAAATGCAAATCAAAACCACTATGAGGTACCATTTCACGCCAGTCAGAATGGCTGCGATCCAAAAGTCTATAAGCAATAAATGCTGGAGAGGGTGTAGAGAAAAGGGAACCCTCTTACACTGTTGGTGGGAATGCAAACTAGTACCACCACTATGGAGAACAGTGTGGAGATTCCTTAAAAAAAAGAATTGATGCTTTTGAACTGTGGTATTGGAGAAGACTCTTGAGAGTCCCTTGGACTGCAAAGAGATCAAACTAGTCAATCCTAAAGGAAATCAGTCCTGAATATTCATTGGAAGGACTGATGCATAATCTGAAACTACAATACTTTGGCCACCTGATGCAAAGAACTGACTCATTGGAAAAGACCATGATGCTGGGAAACATTGAAGGCGGAAGAAGGAGGAGATGACAGAGGATGAGATGGTTGGATGGCATCATGACTTGATCGACATGAGTTTGAGCAAGCTCCGGGAGTTGGTGATGGACAGGGAAGCCTGGTGTGTTGCAGTCCATGGGGTCGCAAAGAGTTGGACATAACTGAGAGACTGAACTGAACTGAACTTCCTATCACCAATTGCTGGAAAGACTGTCATATCCTTATTAAAAGGGTTTGTCATGCTTGTTGAAGATTATCTGATCATATATGTGAGGCTTTATTTCTGTGCTCTCTATTCTATTCCATTGGTCAATATGAATGGTTTTAACCAGTAACCATGCTATCTTGATTAGCTTGGTAAAAAGTTTTGAAATTGAATGATATGAGACCACCAACTTCGTTCTTTTTCAAGATTGTTTTGACCCTTTGGGGTCTGTTGAAATTCCACACAAATTTTAGGATTAAATTTTGCAATTCAGTTTGCAAAATATGTTAATAAGGTTTTGATACAGATTTTATTAAATATGTAAATTGCTTTAGGTAGTATTCACATTTTAACAATATTGAGTCTTCCAGTTCATCAACATTGGATGTTTTTCTATTTATCTCTGCTTCCTTAATTTCTTTAACAACATTTTGTAGTTTTCAGTGCACACATCTTTTGTCTCATTGGTTAAGTTTATTCCTAGGTGTTTCATTCTTTAAATGGAATTGTTTTCTCAATTTCCTTTTCAAATTTTTCACTGTTATTGTATAACATAATATATAGTATATAGAAATGAAACCGATTTTTGTGTCTTGATTTTAACATCTTACAACTTTGCTGAATTATTTTATTAGTTCAAACGCTGTGTGTGTGTTTTGTGTGTGTGTGTTTGAAATCTTCAGGGTTTTAAACATGTAAGATCATGTTGCTACAAACAGAAATAATGTTAATTCTTGCATTCCAACTTGTATTCATTTTTCCAATTCATTCATTCCTTTGTCTAGTCTAATTGTTTTGACTAGGATATTCAGTACCAATGAAGACAAATGAAAAAGCAGTTTTCTTATAACTTTTAGGATACACACAGACGTCTGGTCATTATTTGGTCATTCAAGCAACCAAATATGTATTTTTTAAATATACTTGCTCTCAATCCACAATTCCTGGCTCACATCTCCCTGACCGTGGAATTTCCTGAGTGATAAGAGTAATAGGTTATTTATCTAGTCCTCAGTTCCTAAAAATGCCTCAGGGAAAGTGACTTTGGAACTCATCCAAGGATGGGGGCTTGTTGCCAGGAGAACCAGTCAGGTGATTAGAGGGTTGCAACCTTCAGTCTCACCACCTGACCACCTGATTTCCTGGAAAGGTAGAGGAGGTTGACTCCATCACCATAGGCCAATGATTTAGTCAATCGTGGCTATACAACGAAGCCTCCATGAAAATCCAAAAGGATGATTTTCTGTCCCCTTTTCAAAAACTTCCATGTCAAGAAACAGAATACTTCCAAGTATCAAGGTGTCATGCCTCAAGCTCCATAAAAACAGAAGCCCTTTCATTTGGGACCTCTCCCTATGCATCTCTTCATCTGGCTGTTGATTTATATCCTTTAATAGCCTTCTATAATAAATTGGTAATCTAGTAAGTAAACAAGATTTCCTGAAGTCTGTGAGCCATTTTAGCAAACTAATCAAACCCAAGGAAAGGAATATGGGAACCTCTGATTTATAGCGAGTTGGTCAGAAGTCCAGGACTACTGACTGGCATTTGAAGTGGAGTCTTCTTCATCTGGGGGTGCCTCCCTGGTAGCACAGTGGTGAAGAATCTACCTGCCAATGCAGGAGACACAAGAGACATGGGTTTGATCCCTAGGTTGTGAAGATCCTCTGGAGTAGGAAATGGCACCCCACTCCAGTATTCTTGCCTGAAAATTCCATGGACAGGAGTGCCAGAGTCAGACATGACTGAGTGACTGAACATGCAAACACACTTTTTCAACAGCTCTTTATCTGGGGAATCTGATTCTATCTCTGGGTAGATAGCATCAGAAATGAGTTGAATTTTTGGACACCCTGCAGGCGAATGAGAATTGCTGGTCCGTGGAGGGAAGCTTTAACAAACACATGTTGGAATAGGGCCCTGCAACTCTTTTTAGTAGGCATTTCCTGATTTTAGAGGAAGAGATTTCAGTCTTTCACCACTGAGTATGTTAGTTGTGGGTTTTCATATAAGGCCTTTATTCTTTTGCGACAGTTTTCTTCTTTTCCTGGTTTGTTGAGTATTTCTGTCAAGGGTGTTGACTTTTGTCAATGCTTTCTCTACATCAATGGAGAGTTCTTTTTTTCGGCATTCTGTGAACATGGTGTATGATATTGATTGATACCACTCTATTTTCTGTCCCAAAAGAGAAGCTGAGAAAATGGATGCCATGTTGATATTTCCCCTAATACTAATTCTATTTTCCCAACTCACCTGAAATATAGAAAGATACTCCTCAGAGAGATTTTTTTGCTTATTAGAAGGTACACTGACATCAGGCTTTTATCTGTTGAGCTATAAAATTTCAAAGATCTGTTCTGTTACTGTGTCAGAGCATATTAAACGTTTTCTTTGACTAGCATCCCTGATAAGGCAAAGGGATTTGGTGTTGGATGTTCTCTTCAAAAAACTGAAATCTAAACTTGACTGGAGCTGCTTGGAATTGCATTGCAAAGAGAGCAAAAACAGCCCTCAAGTTTTACCAAAGGCACAGAGAGCTGAGTTAGAATCCTCTTAAAATAATACAATCATAAAGGCCTGTCTGCCAGCTTTGGGGACCCAGCAGGAACAGCAGGAGCTAAGAGGACTGAATAGATCAGACAGATTATAATATTAATTAGGGTTGACTGGACTTTTAAAGATATCCAGAAATGAGACTTTGTTTATATCTGAAAATGGTTAGAAAAACTATGGGATTAGTTCCAATATTGGACTGGGAAGGGGAGGGATGATGTACCAAAGTGAGTGACAAAGAAGCAGATTTCTGCTTGCTTTCCTACGTCCAGAACTTCCAGCATACTAGAAGTAGGTACATAAATATATCAAAAGGTATCTAGGATACACTGCTAACATTTAAAAACTATTTATTATTTCACTCTGAAATTTTATAAACTGATTTCTAGAGCAGATGAAAATTTAGGATGTGAGATGATATTTAAGGGAAGGAGGACACACAAGATTCCAAATCAAGATAAGCATTAACAGTAGGGAGAAACAAGAAGAGTGGAATCAATGGTGTTTGACTCTCTGTAGGGCAGTAACATACCTAATTTGAAGGACAGGGAAGCTTTATGTTAAAATGTTAAAAGATCTTGAAAAGTAGATCGAAGTATGATACTTAAAGTCTTTAAACTCAAGTTTACAAAATTATTTTACTGGTATGTGGGGGGAGATGATGGGGATGGGGGAGCAGCTGGGAATGGGAATGTTGTCAATTCCAGAATTGACCATGAGATGATCAGGATATGTGATGATCATTTCCTGTGATCATCTCCCATTGTGTAGGAACAATGGGAGCAAAAGGGGCAAATGTGTCAGGAAACAACCTTAGGATTTCAACTACACCATCTGCTCCCTCATCTTTGAACTTCTCTGGGAAAGTATTCCCTGTGCAGGAATAAGCTTCCACCATCTTCCTACATTAGCCTGTAACTAAAAGTATTAATCGAAAATCCAGAATTAGAATACTGAGTTTTGGGCTCCAAAACTCACACTATTAACCACTATCCAGTCAGTTCATATTCAAATCTTTTATAAATACCCTTGTATCATTACTTGGAGGAGCCCATGGCAACCCACTCCAGTATTCCTGCCTGGAGAATCCCATGGACAGAGGAGCTTGATGGGCTACAGTCTATAGCGTCACAGAGAGTCAAACATGCCTGAAGCGACTTAGCACGCAGGCACATATCAGTAGTATTTCCCTTGTGGTAGGTGACTCAGGAAGTAAAGAATCGACAGGTAATGCAGGAGACTCAGGTTTCATCCCTGGGTCAGGAAGATCCCCTGGAGAAAGGAATGGCAACCCACTCCAGTATTCTTGCCTGGAGAATTCCATGGATAGAGAGCATGGTGGGCTGCAGTCCATGGGGTCACAAAGAATCAGACATGACTGAGTATATACACAGTGAGAAGGAAGAAGGAAGGATTCTATAAATCCTTAGAAACCTTATTCTATTTCGCTTTATTTTTGGCTTTCATCTCATTATACTAATGTGGATTTAAAAGAATACTGTTGATTCACAAGGAGGCCAAGAAATTAATCTGCACATCTCTAAAACAATTCAAAGTGAGAACCAGAATTTATATTGGTTCCCAAACTGGAGCTGTCTTTAATTTTTTTCTTGTTTCTTAAGTGTTCTATGTTTATTTTTCAGTGAGAAATCTTCATGAATACTTTTGCATGTATTTTGACTATGGTCTTAACTAGGGCCCTTTGCCTTCACAGAATAAAATAAAATGTTTCAAGTGCCATGAGTCAAAGAGCCTGCTTGTATTTTATCTCTCTACAAGGCATAATGCCTTATACTTTGAGAATATCTGTGAATGTGTTGGCCTTCGCTGGGTTACTTTGGACCATTCTCACCTTAGCTCTATGAGCATTTATTGTTCATAACAAGACTAGCTTTTCTTTATTTTTTCCCCATATTAACTTTGCCTTAATAGCAAAGATGTTTACCGAGAGCTTTTCAGCAGTTATGATCATAAATGCTTTATTTTAATTCCTCATCCTAATTGAATTCTTTAGGCAAGAATGATCTTTATATTTGACAAACATAAATATGTGACAATATTACTGTTCATAAATACAAGGTACAATTGTGGACATAACTTAGAAATCCCACTTTTGATAAACTCATTCTAATTCTTTTTCTCATATATACTTTGTGCTTGGCTCATGCTTTTAATTTGGGAATATATAAAATCATATGCATTTTAGTTTACAAAAGAAGTATGGCATTTCCCCCTTTTGCTATAAAAACATTTATTAATGTTTGAATGGAGCTTTCAAAAGTTAAGCAGATTTAATTTGAAACTTATGAATAAAAGATTTGCACTTAGATTAAAATTTTTCTCTAAGGCACCTGTGTCTTTCCTTTATTGATCATTATGTTGCATGAGGAAGTTGTGCTAATTCATTGTGTTGCTATTTTAATTAATGCTCAACTGAATTTATTCATCCAGAGATACCACCACCAGAACCTCCAGGCATGGGTCAGCACCCTGAACTGTTCAGCATGCTTTTCTCTTCTGGAGAGGACTTTCATGCAGATGAGAACAAAATTTCTCTCAGTTTCAAGTAATAATCCATGTGAGTGAATCATTTTATAATCAATTTAGCAAAGATCCTAAGAACTCGGTCACATTCCAGACTGAGGTTCAAGACTACCCAGGATTTTATAACAACTAAGACACTTTTTAACACTTTTCCCACATATGAAGTATAAAATGCTGATGAGTTAGAAGTTAAGATAGGGAAATCCATTGATATTTTGGGCTTCCCTAGTGGCTCAGCAGTAAAGAATCCACCTGTAATGCAGGAGACACAGGTTTGATTCCTGGGTCAGGAAGGTCCCTGGAGAAGGGAATGGCAACCCACTCCAGTATTCTTGCCTGGAGAATCCCACGGACTGAGGAGTCTGGTTGGCTATAGTCCATGGGGTCACAAAGAGTTGGACATGACTGAAGTGACTAAGCACCCATGCATGTATTGACATTTTACAAGTGCTACTATCCCCAAGAGGTCAGAGAGAGTTCTCTGGGAGCTCCTATGTCTCACCTCAGACCTTGGGAAAAGGTTTCAAAGCACATGCTGTGTGCTTTTATTTCATGTTCCAGAGACTTGAGAAGCAAAGTAGACTCAATTCTATTTCTTGCCTTGAAAAATATAGAGAAGGATAGACTGACTAAAGAGGCTGCTTGAAATAGTGCCTATGAAGTTATGCCCCAAGTGACTGGTTCCCATGAGCTACTAGGAGACTATGAATGAGAGAGTGAATAGGAATGAAAGATTCTCATTCTCCCATTCGTGGATAAGTAAGGTATCTTGGAAATCTTGAAAACTAGAATTGCATTTTCTGTCGCCTGCAAGTTTAGGAAGAAGTCGTAATTGATCAGCCAATGACATTAACACACTTGTCCATTAGAGAATTAGAGTTCCCAATGATGGGAAAAAGGACTTGTAAGAATACAGAAAACTTATCAAAGAATGAATGAGTCAACTCCAAACACCTCCTAGGCTCAGAGAGCACCAAACCCAATTTAATCACTTTTATAGAATGAAAATATTTCTTGCTTCTTATTTTATTACAACAAAATAAAAGTATTTTTTTCCTCCTCTTCTGAAACTTTCCCACTTTCACTGGTCAGAAATCTATTAGCAAGATGACGGGGAAGAGCAAAAATGCCGGCAGTGGAAAGAGGGAAACAATTCATGAAGCCTCACTCCTACCCCTGCATGCAATCAGCTCGGATCAGGTTCCAGCTAAGAGATGGGGTGGGGAAACTACCTTCAAACAAAGTTTTAAGATTTTGATTATTGCCCTGTGATGACAAAATTATGATGCAATTGAGACTCCTTTGGGGATAGAAGTTACAATGTTTTTCATTATCTGATAATAAGCAGAAGAGTCATCAACCCAGACCTACTTTGCTGATTTTGGTGAAAAGAACCAGCCCCATAAATTGAGTTTCAATGGATAGCAGGAGCTCAGAGGAAGTATGTGTCATCATCGTTGTTAAATAAGCAACCCTACCTATTTACCACAATAGTTTTACTTACAAGTCTTCATGTGGCAAATCTTAAAAAAAATAATCAAATGTCTATAAACCCGTCAGGTCTTTTTGTCTACTTAAAGCTATTCCACAAACCCAAAGGATTATTATTACTGAAAAAGCGATCCTGGCATCACCAATAAGATCATATCTGCTATTGTCCTTGCTCTACCTGCTCCATGACCCATAAACTGACTTTGCCTCCTGCCCTTTACATGGAAAGTCTCTTTTCAAGATCTCACTAATGACTTCTCTTCCTAGTCATTACATCCAATGTAAAATGTACAAAGTTTGTTTAACACAGTTAAACTTTCCCTTCTGGAATTCCTCTTTTCCCATGACCTTTGTGACAACTCTCCAACCTGAATTTATAAGAATTCAAGCTCTGCAGCCAGACTTCCTGAGGTCAAACCCAGATTCAACACTTATAAATGTGCACCTTGGGACATCATTTATTATCCCTGAGTCCTAATTTCCATTTATATAAATTGAGATAATGATTATATATAACCCAGCACAGTGTTTGATATATAATAAGCATTCAGTTAATATTACCTAGGCTTTACCATTTTTATGGTCAGAATCACCTCGTCTTTCCCTCTAGGTTTCCTCCCATCTTGAGCTCAATTCCTCATTGTAGACATGAAATATTTGTATGTCCTGGGGTTATATCTTTCAGCCTTTTCTCTGCCGGATGTATAAAATTCACTTATTTGATTTCTTTTTATTTCATACCTGCAACTATCACTTCTTAAAGTTCACAAATCTCCTTCAGGTCACACTTCTCTCCTAAACTACAGATCCACCCTTTCTGTGATCCAGAAGTCTCCTTGTGGAAAAAATGATATGAAAGTTGCTCTAGCCTGGTGATTTCTTAGGGGACTTTTTAGTAATCCAGAATGAGAGATGGAAACAGCTTAGTGAAAGTTACCACTTGATATCTTACATTTTTAAATCCAACATTTTGAAAATCAAATTCATTAACCATCTCACCCACTGACCCTACACACACACACACACACACACACACACACACACATTTTTTAGCCCATTGTTTCCTGGGTGGGTGCTGACAATGCAAACATTCCTTTTACTTCGTCACTTGATCTAGAAATTGATGAGTTGTCCGAGATTCCTTCTTCACCCATATTTCCTATTCCAATTTATCAGTTAACTGTAAATTCTGCCTCCCAAATATTTCTCAAATCAGTCAACACTTCTCCATTGCAATTCTCATAATTAGGGATAAAATGAAGGCTTTTGGCCAAAACACACATAGTTTATGATTTAGCTAGTGCCCATATTTTTCTCACTGTTTTCCTCCATTGAACCTTTAATATCAACCACATCAAGTATTTTAAGTCTCCCAAATGCACCAGATTTCTCTTGCTCTTTTGGTTTTAAATCTTATATTCCCTCTGCTTGGACTGCAATCAATTGGTTTTATATTTGATCTAGAATAAGCACAAACAGGCTAAGCACCTACTGACCATATGATCTTATTCTATCCTCTCAGAAAAATCTAGCATAGGAGTATCATCATCATTCCCTTTTCAGAGATGAGAAAAGAAGTTCAGAGAAGCTAAGTAACTTATATGTGTGTGTGCTCACGTGCTCAGTCGTGTCTGACTCTGCGAATCCAGGGACTGTTGCCTGCCAGGCTCCTCTGTCCAAGGAATTTTCCAGGCAAGAATATTGGAGTGGGTTGCCATTTCCTACTCCAGGGGATCTTCCTGATCCAGGGATAGAATCTGCATCTTTTGAAACTTCTGCACTGACAAGTAATTCTTTACCACTGTGTGTACCTGGTCCCTAAACTGGAAAGTTTGGGATTATTTAGGGTTTAAGTAAATGCTGTTGAATCTTAATATAGTTGTTATTCCTCTGATAAGCATACCAAAATGAAGAATCAAATATTCTGAATAACTTATCTAAGATCTTGTAGCTGGTTCATAATAAAGCAGAAGATATCAACTGAGGTTTAAATCTTTTCTTACATTTGGTTGCCTTTCCCAAGTCTTCAGATAAAAATAAATTATTACAACACAAAGCAACCACAATTTTATGTTCCCCTCACCATTCTTAATTGGCCTTTTTCTCTCCCTTTCACCTACAGATTTTTTCAAGATCTGAATAAAATATCATATCCTCCTCTATCAGGACTTCCTTGATCTTCTAGTTCCTGATGATTCACTTTGACAATTCTATGACATTTTTTATCTACACCACCTGGGCTGAAACTTACTCCTGTGTAACTTGCTTTCTTTCTTTTTTAGTGTTCTTTTATCAACTGCTTTTATATAAGATATAAGTTACAGAATAAAATTCATACTTTTTAACTGTATGTAGTTTCTCTGAGTTTTGCAAATGCATTGCCATATAACTACTACCAAAGTCAAAATACAGAAAAATTTTACTAACTCAAAAAATTTCCCTGTTCATGTCTGGAGTCATCCTTCTCTCTTAGCCCAGCCTCTGACAACAATTGATCCATTTTCTGTGTCATCACTTGTTTTTTTTAAGGATGTCATATATATTGAATCATATAGTTTGTAGACTTTGGGGGCTGGATTCTTTCACTTACTACAATACATTTGAGATTTCTCCACATTGTTGTGGTATCAGTGGTTTGCTCCTTTAGATTGCTGAGTAGCATTCTATAGTATGATTTACCACAGTTTACTTATCCATTTATGTGTTAACGAATATTTCAGCTATTTTCAGCCCTTGCCAAATATGAATAAAATTGCTCCAAATATTTGCATATAATTTTGCACTAAAAATACTTTTTTTAATTTGAGTGTATTCTCAGAAATAGGACAGATAGAAAGTGAATATTTAAGAAAGTTACCAAACTTTTTTCCACAGTTAGTGTAGCAACTTGCATTTCCAACAGCAAATTTATGTGAGTTCTAGTTGCTCTGCATGCTCACAAACACACTGTATTGTCAGCTATTGAAATTTTTCCCAGTGGATTCAGTAATATTTCATAATGGTTTTAATTTGCATTTCCTTAATGACTGTTACTGCTGCTGCTAAGTCACTTCAGTCGTGTCCAACTCTGTGTGACCCCATAGACGGCAGCCCACCAGGCTCCCCCGTCCCTGGGATTCTCCAGGCAAGAACACTGGAGTGGGTTGCCATTTCCTTCTCCAATGCATGAAAGTGAAAAGTGATAGTGAACTCGCTCAGTCGTGTCCGACTCTTAGTGACCCCATGGATTGCAGCCTTCCAGGCTCTTCCGTCCATGGGATTTTCCAGGCAAGAGTACTGGAGTGGGGTGCCATTGCCTTCTCTAATGACTAATGATGCTTAATATCTTTACATGTGCTTATATGTCATGTGTATATCTTCTTTGGTAAGGTAACTGTCTAAGCATTTTTTCAAAAACATATTTAGTTACTGTTTGTTTCCTTAGCATTGAATTCTGGGTACGAATATGTTACCAAATACATAATATAAAATATTATCTTTCAGTTTATGGCTTACATTTTTATTTTTGTAAGAGTATCTTTCAAAGGGGGTTTCCCAGGTGGCTCAGTGGTAAAGAATCTGTCTGCCAATGCAGGAGACACAGGAGACTTGGGTTCAATCCCTGGGTCGGGAAGATCCCTTGGAGAAAGAAATGGCTACCCAGGACAGAGGAGCCTGACAAGCTACAGTCCATAGGGTCACAAAGAGTTGGACACTGAGCAAGTGAGCATGCATGCACACATCTTTCAAAGAGCAATTTTGAAATTCTAAATATTGAGTAAGTCCAATGTATATATATATACATATTTTTTTTAACCTTTGCAAATTGTGTTCTTGTAATCCAATCAAAGAAGTATTTGTCCATCCAAGGCTCACACAAACTGTTGGCTGTGTTATAGCCTAAATAATTTACACTTTAAGGTTTTATTTTTAGGTATATGACTCATTTTGAGTTCAAGAACCAACATTTTTATTTGTTTCGTTCTTTGCATATGGATGTCTAATTTTTCTTTCATCGTATGTTGAAAAGACAGCCACCATTTCAGCCACTTGACTTGCCTTTACTCTTCTCTTACTCTTCTCGTTAAAACTTCACTGTTCCTGTACTTTGAAACTATTTCTGGAATCTTTTACATTCCTTTCATCAATGAATCTATTATTTCAGCAATACTACACCACTTTGAATACTAAAGCTGTACGATTATTTAACATAATGCAAATACTCTAGAATTCTTTTCAAGTTTTTTGGCTATTCTAGTTTCATTGCTTTGCCATGTAAATTTTAAAATCAGATTGTTGAATTTTACAGATTTCCTGCTATAATTTAACATAAATTGAGTTAAAGATAATTAGAGATAATCGTGGAGAAGGAAATGGCAACCCACTCCAGTGTTCTTGCTTGGAGAATCCCAGGGATGGGGGAGCCTGGTGGGCTGCCTTCTATGGGGTCACACAGAGTGGGACACAACTGAAGCGATTTAGCAGCAGCAGAGATAATTGATATAAACAATAAACCTTGCAATCTCTCAATAAGGTTTATAGCCATTTGCTTAAATATTTTATTAATCAGTGTTTTATATGTTTGCTGTATAAAATTTGCACAGATTCTATAATATGTATACCTAGTAATTTCATGTTTTGGTGCTATTATAAATGATTTTTAAAATTTCAAGTAGTTAAATTTTATTTTTTTTCTTTTTCTAATTTTTATTTTTTTTTAATTTAAATTTATTTATTTTAATTGGAGGCTAATTACTTTACAATATTGTATTGGTTTTCCCATACATCAACATGAATCCGCCACGGGTGTCCCTCCCACCTCCCTCCCCGTACCATCTCTCTGGGTCATCCCAGTGCACCAGCCCCGAGCGTCCTGTATCATGCATCAAACCTGGACTGGCAATTCATTTCTTATATGATATTATACATGTTTCAATGCCATTCTCCCAAATCATCCCACTCTCTCCCTCTCCCACAGAGTCCAAAGACTGTTCTATACAGTCTTTTGTGTCTCTTTTGCTATCTCACATACAGGGTTATCGTTACCATCTTTCTAAATTTCATATATATGCGTTAGTATACTGTATTGCTGTTTTCTTTCTGGCTTACTTCACTCTGTATAATAGGCTCCAGTTTCATCCACCTCATTAGAACTGATTCAAATATATTCTTTTTAATGGCTGAGTAATATTCCATTGTGTATATGTACCACAGCTTTCTTATCCATTCATCTGCTGATGGACATCTAGGTTGCTTCCATGTCCTGGCTGTTATAAACAGTGCTGCGATGAACATTGGGATACACGTGTCTCTTTCAATTCTTGTTTCCTCAGTGTGTATGCCCAGCAATGGGATTGCTGGGTCATAAGGCAGTTCTGGAGAAGGCAATGGCACCCCACTCCAGTACTCTTGCCTGGAAAATCCCATGGAAAGAGGAGCCTGGTAGGCTGCAGTCCATGGGGTCGCTAAGAGTTGGGCATGACTGAGCGACTTCATCATCACTTTTCACTTTCATGCATTGGAGAAGAAAATGGCAACTCACTCCAGAGTTCTTGCCTGGAGAATCCCAGGGACGGGGGAGCCTAGTGGGCTGCTGTCTATGGGGTCGCACAGAGTCGGACACGACTAAAGTGACTTAGCAGCAGCAGCAGCAGCAAGGCAGTTCTATTTCCAGTTTTTTAAGGAATCTCCACACTGTTCTCCATAGTGGCTGGGGGTGTGGAGAAAAGGGAACCCTCTTACACTATTAGTGGGAATGCAAACTAGTACAGTCAAATAGTTAAATTTTAATATATTGAAATGTTATTAATTTTTACATATTGACTTTGTAACCCTGAAACTTTACTAAACTCACTTATTAATTCCAGTAGCATGTTTTTAAGATTCTTTGGCATTTATTAAGTAGGTAATTATGTTGCTTAAAATAGAGACAGTCTTATTTCTTTCACATGTATTGGTATGTATTTATTTCTTTTTCTTATCTCAGTGCACTAACTACAAACTAGAGTATGATGCTCATAGGTGTGGTAAGAGTGGGCATACTTGCCTTGATCTCTGTGTATTCAATTTTCCATCAGGAAATTAGCAGTCGTTTTGTGTAGACAACCATCCTCAAATTGAAGAAGATTCCTCTGTCCTTAGTTTTTTTGGGTGGGTTTATCAGGGATGGATGTTGAATTTGGTCAAAAGTTATTTTCTATACCTTCTGAGAGGATCAAATGGTTTTTCTTCTTTAAATTGTTACTGTGATAAATTATACTGATTAATTCTCAAATGCTGAACAAGATCACATTCCCAGGATAAATTGCACTTTCTCATGAGATACACCCAAAGCAGGCTTCCCAGGTGGCTCTAGTGGCAAAAACAAACAAACAAACAAAAAAACCAAACCACCTGCCAACGAAGGAGAAAAGATGGGTTCGACACCTGGGTCGGGAAGATCCCCTGGAGAAGGTCCTGGCAACCACTCCAGTTTTCTTGCCTGGAGAATCCCATGGACAGAGGAGCCTGGTGGGATACAGTCCATAGGGTCACAGAGTTGGACACAACTGAAGCAGCTTTGCACACACACACACGTGTGCACACACACACACACATACATATACATTTTATATTTATATACATTTCATTTGTGAAAACGAAATTTTCAACCTGGGAAGATTTACCATAGTGTAATCTGTTCTGTTTGGTGTTAGATCAGTGACTAGAACAACAAAGCTGTGAGTGCAAAGTTATTAGCAGGCTAATGGAAGCAGGCAGATTCACAATGATACTACAGCGATAGACAGACTATATAAGGACCAACATCAGGGTCAAAAATACAGAACACAAGCATAAGGTGCATTTTTTTTTAAGAAAAAATAAACAACCCCAGGGTTTTCCTTTTCACGATAAACGTAATACAGAACAACATGCTATAAACTCCACCTTAAGGGTTTGATGGCTTTATGCTGCATTACAATATGAATATCTAAAATATGAAATGTGAAAATCTTGCTGTGTGGTACTCAGAAAACCTCTCCGATTCAGAGTCCAACAACCCATATATATATTTACATAATTATATATACCCACATATATACACTAATAATTTAAACCTTATTCTATTTGGAAAATTTTTAGTGTTTTTAAATGTATAAACTTTTATATAGCTTAGCAATTAAAAAACAATCAAACTTTAGTCATTAAAAACTAAGTTAACATAAAATTTACATAATTGAATAAGACGTAATAAAAATTTAAATTGGGAAATATTCAGAAAGGAACCAGGAGGTTACTTCCAAAAGATTATGTGGGCACTTCTTAAACACAGAGGTGAAAATCTGGAGGGAGAAGCAATAAAACCAGCACATAAATGGCTCACAGGCTGGGCTCTCTTCTTTATCTGGAGGCTATAGTTCCTGAAACAGACAATAAAACTGAGACAACTGTGCTCTGTTTTCTTGATTTCCTTGGCAACTAGGAGCTCAGTATGCTTTCAAAGATTACAATTGTTGGTGTATTCTTCAAGGGGAATATGAAGGCTACCCTAAGGACTCAAAAATGCCCTACAAAGTGTGAATTTGTCCCTGAGTCAAATGATAGTAAGAAATTAGGAGAGGGAGGTTTAGAAAGAGGATCTAGGGTCAAATGAACCAGAGAAAACAGGATGTTCCCTAACTATTCTGTGCAGTGACATCATGGCTAGCAGATAACTGCGCTTCTTATGAAGTCAAAGCCCAGAATCAGCTCAACAACCTCTTTCTTTCCATCCCTTCCAGACCAGAGCCCATGTTGAAAGTGAAGTTCTTTAATAGACTGAAGCCAGCTGGAGAGATTAAGTGAGTCATTCTCCTATGAGAATTTTGGCTATGATAAACAAGAAATGTAGCCTGTGTGTTAGGAGACTCCCTGAATTGTCTTGGAGCCATATGGAGAACCAAAACTCCTAGTCGTGTATTTCAGAAACTAACATTTATCAAAGTACCACCTGTCTTGAGGCTCTGGTCTTTACCTACTTCTACCAGAATAACTCCATGTAATCCAGCCTAGTGAATTTTCCATGGTCTATTCATTTAGCATTTGGGGACAGGATTATTTGGTTTTATAACTCGTATTCCCTCTTATAGTTGAAATTTTTAAGACTAGCCTGTGGCCTGAGTGATATGAAAGAATGTATTGTAACTTTAGGGCAACCCGAGTTTCCTTGAATCTGGTTGGTGTTTGCAAACAGAATGAGAGAGGAGGACAGGGGAAAGCGAACTGTTTTGTTTTACTTCACAAAGTTTTATTTTTCTTCTTAGTTAATAGGAAAATAGATACTTCGTAAATCTTCAAACTTGCTGAAGGCTTTGTGTTTAATGAGGTAAAGGATATTTGATAGCTTTTCAAAAAAAATCACAGCTGGAATAAAATAATCCAAGTATTAGCAATTTGCGTGCTCCGTATACAATTGGTGATATTTGTACTGAGTATTTAAACAATAGGCTTCAGGCATAAGATTTTGAAACATAAATATAGATGGACACACTCCCTAGTTTCTAAGTGTTTCCTGGTCCTTACAATGATTTGCTTAAGCCTCTTAACAAGACAGAAATCCTATTTGACTGAACTGTCTCAATTTAGCAAAGATGTCGCATCCCTCTGTAGTCTGACTTTAAGGTCTTTGACACAATTTCTTTCTTTCCTCTCTTCTCTCCATATCTTAAAAATGGAAATCTTCAAATATGATTTAATCTCTCTTAAAATCAGTTTAACTGAGCAAACATCATTGTGCTAGATGCTACAACATTTGCATTTGGAAGTCGTACTGTTTTAGAGAAGAAAATAAATAAATAACTACTACAAGTTGACAAGTGGCTACAGAAGAGGGAGCGTTTTAGGCAGTTGACTAGCTGAAGAGTCATGGAAAATCTCAAAGAGGAGTTATGCCTTCAAAAATTGGATTTTGAAGGATGAATGGAGATTCCTCCCAGTAAGGATATCTCAGGTAGAAAGACTATAGCATTGTCTGCTCAGGAAACACATGTAGCTCAGTACAACTGTCGGATAAATATAGCATTGCTCAAAGGGGATAGAATGAGGAATCAGTGGAGAGAAAACTGGACAGATGGATGAGGGAGAGATCAAGAAAGCCTAATATGCAACGTTAAGAAGCTTGGACTTCACTCTGCAGAGAATCGGAGGCCTTTGTTGGATTTTAATCAGAGGGAAAAATTGATCAGATTTTATCTTAAAAGAAAGTTACATGGAGATTAGATTAAATTGAGATGAGACTTGAGGCTGGGAGATCATTAAAGATACCATTATAAATCCAGGCAAAAAAAAAAAAAAAAAAACAGGGTTTGAATTAAAATGGGGAGTATAAATATGAGGGTAAATTAGAGAGGTAACTTCAGGGTAGAATTTATAAGATCAAGTGATTGAAAATTGTGCCAGAGAGTTAGAGAGCTCAGGACATGAATGAGATAAGGATAATTTCACAATATCACACATCTCCTATTTTGATTTTTCTCCCCAGAAACCTTGTGTCCTATGTCGGTGCAACACAAATGCTGGTCCATTTATTTACTGGAAGCATTGGCATCAGCAGGAATTATCTAGAAAATGCAAATTGTTTGGCTTCTTGGCATAACTTTTTGTGACGAGAACCAGGAACCTCATCCTACAGTTGATTCTCATGAATGCTGAAGTTTGGAAAGCACTGATGCATGGGATTAATATTCTCTACATCCCTCCCATAAAAATGCTTCCTTTTCTCCCAGCCATCTCTGACATCTCTCTTTCTAGGTCTGTTTCTGCGGAAGGCTGAACAAACATAGCCTATAAGAATGGTGTCAAAATTTGGAAGTGAGAAACCTTTTTCTAACACTAAATTTGAGGCTCAATCCATATGGCCACAGTGACTTAATGATAGTGTTGAGGTGTTTCACCATCCATTTAGCGTAGTTCCAATATGGTATGTGCCTGCTTGTTATTGCATTAGACAAAAACACTTACAAAGAATGGACACTGCCGTACTTGAACCCCTGTCTATTTTCTCTCCACAATTTTCATTTCGATACTACCAATGATGGCAGTATCCTGCTGTGATATCCTTTATTATAAATGCTTCCATTGTAAATAGTGCAGAAAAGAGACGCTGAACTGGCAACACAATAGTGAAAGGATGGAAAACCTTGTTCCTAATTAGGCTCTTGAGTTTGAAAAACTCTATTCTTTTCATGAGAGGAAATACTTCAGACTGAGCATCAGGAAAAAGAGATGGTATATAAGAATTGAGAATAGGAGATTGACAGGCAAAAGGGGATGTCTAATTTGTTGCATTTCTGAATAGAGGTTTTCAGTGCTCTGCCTTAGATTGTTTCACACTATCTACTGTTCTTTCACTCTTTTTTTCTCCTACAATTGCAGTTTCTGGAGTTGTAACTTTCTCAATTCATGCCCTTCCTCTCAATTTATTAATCTCTCTTCTCTATGTTTTCAATGAGGTATACTTTTAAGGAAGCATACGACTTTCTCCTTTTTCAAAGAAACATCCTAGCAAAAAGAAAATGAAGATATCTGCAGAAAGAAAGAAAACAAGGGGGAAAGCAGAGAAGGCGACACTTAGGGAAAGATAATGAAAGCCCCCTGTTGGGCTCTTACACAAACTAGAGGCAGTGCTGAGAATGCAACCAACAATAAAGGCAGAGCAATAACCTCCACTTAGGATCTTTGAAAGAAGAACAAATTACACCCTTTCTGCTCCTACGCAGGACCACCCAGGAGAATAAGAAGAGATGGGGCTCCCCCTTTCTTTTACCAGGAAAAAAAAAGATATTGCAAAAACGTCTTCCAAATTATATAAATGGTAATGCTAAGACAGACTGTTTCTAAACAGATATTTTGGGAACTCTTCATTCAAATGAGGACTGCCTCTATCAAATTTGGTTCTGGAAGTGTAAATTCACCGCAAAAATGCTGCCAATGACTGAAACAGCTTGGGATATCTTCTTTGAGGACTGTCTTCAGGATGCTATTTTCTCTCTTGTTCTGCGGTGTTTTGGTTGGTCAGCTGGGTGGTTTGTATTGTAGGCTATATTTATTTTGTTTATTTTATTTTTAAAACTGGCCATTTTAAGTACATGCTAAGTAGAGCTCATGGTTGAATTCTGAATATCTGGCCCTGACAGGGATTGTCTTTGAGCCAGTCCATGACTATCTGACACTCATGCAATCAGAGGTGATAAGACAAGACTGAATTCACCAATGACTGCTGTGACCTGGGCTTGCTGTGTTTCAATCTCAAATCCAGAGACTGACTGGTGGGATGTACAGCTCCCATGATACACCACCACTCTACCTTTCCTTTTTCAGGTATCTCAGAGTGCTGCCTGGTCATCCTCCCGGTCATATGTAAGTTGGGTTTTGAACAAGAGATGGAGAATATGTCTACCTACTTCCAACTAAACAAGTCTAAGTCTATTATGTCTCTGGTTCACTATTGGATTTTTTAATCCCTGTCTATCACTCTTGTAATTATTGGAAATCTATCCTTCATTACAGAAAGAGGTTGAACATCACTGCTCAATTTTAGTGGTAATATATTTTTATCCGTTCCTCCTTTTCTTTATCCCTGGAGGAAGGCATGGTAAGTAGGTAAAATCTCTGTGCATTCAGCTTTTTTCTTTCCCTATGCTTATTTACAGTATCTCCTTTCATTTTAATAAAGTAGACATTACTAAATCTTGTTCTGCCTCTCCTTGGGAGTAAGCAGTAAAACAAGTAGTGATGGAAGTGTGTGTGTGTGTATATATATATATATTTTTTTTAATTGCCTTTATTCGATCCTCATTTGCTTGTGACAGAAAGTTCATCAAAGGGTGGAATATTTTCATAGGCTGGAGCCTGCTGCAGAGGCTTCCATATATATTCAGAACAGATGCCCCACCTGTGGTCCTTCTGCTTATTGCCACTACGATGAAAGAATGGCTTGGCTGCATCTCCCACTTGTGAGGGACGTGCAAGCCCTCAGTCTCACCCTGGAGACAAGAACCAAGATTCCCCTGAGACTGAATAGAGTTTAGAAGGATAGCTTGACTAGTAATCTGGTAGGTAAGTCATGATACTCTAAGAAATCAGAACTATATGAACAGGGACACAAAAAACTTAATACACTGCCAAGCTCAGAGAAACATTAGAAGGTGCTTGAGTTTGGAATATGAATGGCAGTGGTAGGTATACCAAATTCAGCAAATAAATTCAAAGCGCTGGCGCAAATGTAAAGACCAACATCAGGGTTTCTCAATTTGTAGTCCGTGAACAAATTTATTAGAATCACCTGCACTGATAGCTAAAAATGTAGGTTCCTGTTGGAGAAGATTCTTTAGTGTCCCAATAGCAAGGAAATCCAACCAGTCCATCCTAAAGGAAATCAATCCTGAGTGTTCATTGGAAGGAGTGATGCTGAAGCTGAAAATCCAATACTTTGGCCACTTCATGTGAAGAGTTGACTCATTGGAAAGACGCTGATGCTGGGAGGGCTTGGGGCCAGGAGGAGAAGGGGACGACAGAGGATGAGATGCTTGGATGCATCACTGACTCAATGGGCATGAGTTTGAGTAAACTCTGGGATTTGGTGATGGACAGGGAGGCCTGGCATGCTACAGTCCATGGGGTTGCGAAGATTCGGACATGACTGAGCGACTGAACTGAACTGAACTGAGGCTCTATGCTAGAACAATTAAATTAAGAATCTTCCCTCAACACCCATCTTTTAAGATCTATCCTAATAATTCTGAGATGGGTGTACTAAATTTAAAAACCAGTGTATTATCCATCTCAGGGTTTTAAAAGGTTAAATGAGTAAAAATAGTGTTTAAGTTACTTTATAAATTGGACAAGCATCATGCTAACTTTATACAGTATACGTTATAGATAGGTAAAGCAAATATCAGACCACAGAGAGGCTGTACAAATTAAAAAATATATGTCATAAACAGTGCTACAGCCTGTTTCTCTTAGAAACACATTCCTAGAATTGTTTACAAACTGAAAATTCTAATTATTTCTTTCTAATCACCTCACTTCAGATGAATAGATTAGTGGAATTCAGCAGCTATTAAAATAGAGTCAATTTCCTGATCATTATCAATTAGACTCGCATGCCTTAGTTTCAAAACCTTTTAGTGGTTTCCCAGGCCATATCTTTAAGTTCAGTCAATTTTTATATAAAACCCCTGTCTAAACATATATTGATTTTCCCATGTCATTATTTAGGCCAGACCATTACTACATTATACTTGAAAGGCTTCTTAACCACTTACTGAAGCTCCAAAATTCTACAACATTTTCATCACTCCAATTAATTTATAAGAAAAACTGCCTTCAACTCAATCTAATAAACCAGGTAACTGATATAGGGTACAATAATTGGAATGAAGGAACAAAATGTGTTCTTATTTGTAGATGTTATGATTGTACACCTAGAAAACTCAGACAGCATCACTGAAAAGCTATTACAGCTAATCACTGAGATCAGTAAGTTACCCAATAGCAAAGTAAATAACTAAAAATCAATAGCTTCTTATAGAACAGGAAAAGAAGTTAGGAGAGATAATAAAAAGAACATCATTCCCAAAGTCATCCTATTTGTAGCCTGAGTAGCGGCAGGATCTCTGTGGAAGGCAAGATGTCTATTCAATTCCATGAGGAAATGTAACACAGCAGTCCTAGAGCCAGATTCTTGTGTTCAGATTCTGACTGCTGCTAGCAATGTGACTTTAAGGAAGTTAAGTAAGTTTAGAGGGTTCCCAGGTGGCTCGGTGGTAAAGAATCCACCTGCCAAGCAGGAGACATGGGTTCAGTCCCTGGGTTGGGAAGATTCCCCGGAGAAGGAAATGGCAACCCACTTCAGTATTCTTTCCTGGGAAATTCCACGGACAGAGGAGCCTTAGAGGACTAAAGTCCATGGGCTCGAAAAAGAGTCAGACACAACTTAGCAACTAAACAACAAATAAGTGTATGTCTCAGTTTCCTCATCTCTAACATGGAATAATTAGAGGAAAATACTTAATAGAGTTATTGTGAGAACAGCATGTTTAACATGAATAAACATTATAGGTTATGACTATAATTATTTTATATATATATATATATACACACACACACACACATACATATATATGAGGGGCTATGCTTATATAAATATATATATATATAAAGTTAACCAAAATGTTTCTTCAGGTTTTTCCATTAATATGTTATGGAAAAAGTCAAACTAACTTAATGACTATCTGGGTAATTCACTTAGAATAGTATCTAGCACAAATACTGACTAAATTTTCATTGTGACTATGTCACACAGGATTTTCTGAAATAACACTAGTTTTGAGCTGGTTGCATGGAATAAATTCAGAAATACCAGAATTTGAATGTGATGACTTAAGATTCCTTTCAAGTCGTGAAATTCTATGGTTCATTGAAACTGTAAGTGGATATTTTTATTTCTTATCTCCTCTACAGTTTCTATTAGTTTGAAGATGGGAGGTTTGCTACGTGTGTGTCCATGTCCTCTCATGTCAAACAAATCAAATCTTAAAAGAGGATAAGGCTAAAAATCTCCATAACAAGAATCTAATTTTTTTTTACCTATAAAGTGAATGAAAACTTTTAAAGGGAGTGGCTGACAGTAATGAATGAAGGATATCTGGGGATGTATGTTGCTGAGAAGTTGCGCTGAACCATCCTGGTTTAAAAGCAATTTAGAAAGGTGGTGTGAGGAAATGTAAAGAATATAGGCTCTAGTGCCAAAAAGCCATGGAGAAGGCGATGGCACCCACTCCAGTACTCCTGCCTGGAAAACCCCATGGACGGAGGAGCCTGGTGGGCTGCAGTCCATGGGGTCGCTAAGAGTCAGACACGATGGAGTGACTTCCCTTTCATTTTTCACTTTCATGCATTGGAAAAGGAAATGGCAACCCACTCCAGTGTTCTTGCCTGGAGAATCCCAGGGACGGGGGAGCCTGGTGGGCTGCCGTCTATGGGGTCGCTAAGAGTCAGACACGACGGAGTGACTTCCCTTTCACTTTTCACTTTCATGCATTGGAAAAGGAAATGGCAACCCACTCCAGTACTCTTGCCTGGAGAATCCCAGGGACGGGGGAGCCTGGTGGGCTGCAGTCCATGGGGTCGCTAAGAGTCAGACACGACGGAGTGACTTCCCTTTCACTTTTCACTTTCATGCATTGGAAAAGGAAATGGCAACCCACTCCAGTGTTCTTGCCTGGAGAATCCCAGGGACGCGGGAGCCTAGTGGGCTGCCGTCTATGGGGTCGCACAGGGTCGTACACGACTGAAGTGACTTAACAGCAGCAGCAGCATCCAAAAAGCCAAGATTATAATCTGTGCTCCTACATTTCCCACCTGAGGGAATTTAGTGGATCTCACCTGGATACTTAGCTTTAGATTTTTCACCCCTAAAATAATAAATAATCTAATTCATCAGACTATAGTGGAGTTAAAATTAGGAACTTGGTAAAAAAAAATGCTCTATGTCTTATGAATATCAAGATTTACAAGGCTTGTACTCCATGTAAACTTCTACATGTTTTCTAAACAGCAAAACCTCTGCGGTGTCATTATACCTGAAATTATACCATTACTAATTCTTCTCTGGGGAGGGAAACCAGTCTGTCCGAGAAATCTTCATCTGGTACCCATGATGTGGTTCAATGAAACACGGAAAAGGGAAAAGGGACAATAAACATGGTTTTAAATTTTTTTTTTGTCCAGAAATGCATTTGAGTCCAGAAATATGTATCCTAACCTTTTCCCTCAAAGTCCACATAAATGAAATTTTTCCATGTGGAGATTTATATTTCTATATCTTTTGAGAAGAGTTATAAATCAAGGTGGTTACTCATATAATTGTAAAATCAATACTTTGGTGTTAAACAATGTAATAAATGGCCAGATATAAAAGATAAGCAAGAGAATTTCAGAAAAACATCTACTTCTTCTTTATTGACTACATTAAAGCCTTTGACTGTGTGGATCACAAAAAACTCTGGAAAATTCTAAAATAGATGGAACTACCACCACCTTACCAGACTCCTGAGAAACCTGTATGCAGGTCAAGAAGCAAGTTAGAACCAGACATGGAATAATGGACTGCTTCCAAATTGGGAAATGTGTTCGTCAAGGTTGTATATTGTTCAGTTCAGTCGCTCAGTCATGTCCGACTCTTTGCGACCCCATGAATCGCAGCACGCCAGGCCTCCCTGTCCATCACCAACTCCCGGAGTTCACTCAGACTCACGTCCATCGAGTCCGTGATGCCATCCAGCCATCTCATCCTCTGTCATCCACTTCTCCTCCTGCCCCAAATCCCTCCCAGCATCAGAGTCTTTTCCAATGAGTCACTCTTCGCATGAGGTGGCCAAAGGACTGGAGTCTCAGCTTTAGCATCAATCCTTCCAAAGAAATCCCAGGGCTGATCTCCTTCAGAATGGACCGGTTGGATCCCCTCACAGTCCAAGGGACTCTCAAGAGTCTTCTCCAACATCACAGTTCAAAAGCATCAATTCTTCGGTGCTCAGTTTTCTTCCAGGCCAACTCTCACATCTATACATGACCACTGGAAAAACCATAGCCTTGACTAGATGGACCTTTGTTGGCAAAGTAATGTCTCTGCTTTTCAATATGCTATGTAGGTTGGTCATAACTTTTCTTCCAAGGAGTGTCTTTTAATTTCATGGCTGCAGTCACCATCTACAGTGATTTTGGAGCCCTGAAAAATAAAGTCTGACACTGTTTCCACTGTTTCCCCATCTATTTCCCATGAAGTGATGGGACCAGATGCCATGATCTTCGTTTTCTGAATGTTGAGTTTTAAGCCAACTTTTTCACTCTCCTCTTTCACCTTCATCAAGAAGCTTTTTAGTTCCTCTTCACTTTCTGCCATAAGAGTGGTATCATCTGCATATCTGAGGTTATTGATATTTCTCCTGGCAATCTTGATTCCAGCTTGTGCTTCCTCCAGTCCAGCGTTTCTCACGATGTACTCTGCATATAAGTTAAATAAGCAGGGTGACAATATACAGCCTTGACGTACTCCTTTTCCTATTTGGAACCAGTCTGTTGTTCCATCTACAGTCCTAACTGTTGCTTCCTGACCTGCATACAAATTTCTCAAGAGGCAGGTCAGGTTGTCTGGTATTCCCATCTCTTTCAGAATTTTCCACAGTTTATTGTGATCCACACAGTCAAAGGCTAGGCATAGTCAATAAGGCAGAAATAGATGTTTTTCTGGAACTCTCTTGCTTTTTCCATGATCCAGCGGATGTTGGCAATTTGGTCTCTGGTTCCTATGACTTTTCTAAAACCAGCTTGAACATCAGGAAGTTCATGGTTCACATATTGCTGAAGCCTGGCTTGGAGAGTTTTGAGCATTACTTTACTAGCGTGTGAGATGAGTGCAATTGTGTGGTAGTTTGAGCATTCTTTGGCATTGCCTTTCTTTGGGAGTGGAATGAAAACTGACCATTTCCAGTCCTGTGGCCACTGCTGAGTTTTCCAAATTTGCTGGCATACTGAGTGCAGCACTTTCACAGCATCATCTTTCAGGATTTGAAATAGCTCCACTGGAATTCCATCACATTCACTAGCTTTGTTTGTAGTGATGCTTTCTAAGGCCCACTTGACTTCACATTCCAGGATGTCTGGCTATAGGTGAGTGATCATACTATCGTGATTATTTGGGTCATGAAGATTTTTTTGTATAGTTCTCCTGTGTATTCTTGCCACCTCTTCTTAATATCTTCTGCTTCTGTTAGCTCCATACCATTTCTGTCCTTTATCGAGCCCATCTTTGCATGAAATATTCCCTTGGTATCTCTAATTTTCTTGAAGAGATCTCTAGTCTTTCCCATTCTGTTGTTTTCCTCTGTTTCTTTGTATTGATCGCTGAGGAAGGCATTCTTATCTCTTCTTGCTATTCTTTGGAACTCTGCATTCAGATGGTTATTATCTTTCCTTTTCTCCTTTGCTTTTCGCTTCTCTTCACAGCTATTTGTAAGGCTTCCCCAGACAGCCATTTTGCTTTTTTGCATTTCTTTTCCATGGGGATGGTCTTGATCTCTGTCTCCTGTACAATGTCACGAACCTCATTCCATAGTTCATCAGGCACTCTATCTATCAGATCTAGGCCCTTAAATCTATTTCTCACTTCCACTGTATAATCATAAGGGATTTGATTTAGGTCATACCTGAATGGTCTAGTGGTTTTCCCTACTTTCTCCAAATTCAGTCTGAAATTGCCAATAAGGAGTTCATGATCTCAGCCACAGTCAGCTCCTGGTCTTGTTTTTGCTGACTTTATAGAGCTACTCCATCTTTGGCTGCAAAGAATACAATCAGTCTGATTTTGGTGTTGACCATCTGGTGATGTCCATGTGTAGAGTTTTCTCTTGTGTTGTTGGCAGAGGGTGTTTGCTATGACCAGTGCCTTTTCTTGGCAAAACTCTATTAATCTTTGCCCTGCTTCATTCCGTATTCCAAGGCCAAGTTTACCTGTTGCTCCAGGTGTTTCTTTTTTTTTTTTAAATCATAATAAATACACAATTTATTATGAACCAATAAATTGCTTCATATTTCCTTCTAGAAAATATATCATAATTTACCAATTTTCAAATGCCAAATCACACACATTTTAAAAATCAAGGCTATATTAACATTCTTGTCATAACCATTTTTGTATATACATTTTCCCTTTGTTTTTTAAAAACAATTTCATTACAGTAGTTTTTTTTTTTTATTGTTGCATGCATTTTATTTATTTTTTTTTATTTTATTTTATTTTTTTTTTTATGCCATTCTCCCAAATCTTCCCACCCTCTCCCTCTCCAGGTGTTTCTTGACTTCCTACTTTTGCATTCCAGTCCCCTATCATGAAAAGGACATTTTTTTGGGGTGTTAGTTCAAAAAGGTTTTTGTAGGTCTTCATAGAACCGTTCAACTTCTTCAGCGTTACTGGTTGGGGCATAGACTTGGATTACTGTGGTATTGAATGGTTTGCCTGGAAACGAACAGAGATCATTCTGTTGTTTTTGAGATTGCATCCTAGTACTGCATTTCAGACTCTTTTGTTGACTATGATGGCTACTCCATTTCTTCTGAGGGATTCCTGCCCTCAGTAGTAGATATAATGGTCATCTGAGTTAAATTCACCCATTCCAGTCCATTTTAGTTCACTGATTCCTAGAATGTCAACATTCACTCTTGCCATCTCTTGTTTGACCACTTCCAATTTGCCTTGATCATGGACCTGACATTCCAGGTTCCTATGCAATATTGCTCTTTACAGCATCGGACCTTGCTTCTATCACCAGTCACATCCACAGCTCGGTATTCTTTTTGCTTTGGCTGCATCCTTTCATTCTTTCTGGAGTTATTTCTCCACTGATCCCCAGTAGCATGTTGGGCACCTACTGACCTGGGGGGTTCCTCTTTCAGTATCCTAACATTTGGCCTTTACATACTGTTCATGGGGTTCTCAAGGCAAGAATACTGAAGTGGTTTGCCATTCCCTTCTCCAGTGGACCATATTCTGTCAGACCTCTCCACCATGACCCGCCTGTCTTGGGTTGCCCCATGGGCATGGCTTAGTTTCATTGAGTTAGACAAGGCTGTGGTCCTAGTGTGATTAGATTGACTAGTTTTCTGTGAGGATGGTTCCAGTGTGTCTGCCCTCTGATGCCCTCTTGCAACACCTACCGTCCTACTTGGGTTTCTCTTACCTTGGACGTGGGGTATCTCTTCATGGCTGCTCCAGCAAAGTGCAGCCACTGCTCCTTACCATGGACGAGGGGTATCTCCTCACTGCCGCCCTTCCTGACCTTGAACATGGAATAGCTCCTCTAGGCCTTCCGGCACCCGCACAGCCACCGCTCCTTGGAGGTGGGGTTACTCCTCCTGGCCGCTGCCCCTGGCCTCAGACATGGCATGGGGTAGCTCCTCTCAGCCACCGCCCCGACCTTGGACGTGGGGTAACTCCTCTTGGCCGCTCCCCTTGGGCATGGGGTCCTCCCGGCTTCTGCCCCTGACCTCGGTCGTGGGGTAGCTCCGCTCGGCTGTGCTAAGTGCGCCGGTTGCAGCCGCCCATGCTAAATGCCGCTGTATATTGTAACTCTGTTTATTTAACTTATATGCAGAGTACATCATGCAAAATGCTGGGCTGGATGAAGCACAAGTTGGAATCAAGGTTGCTGGGAGAAATACCAATAACCTCAGATATGCAGATGACACCACCCTTATCCCAGAAAGCGAAGAAGAACTAAAGAGCCTCTTGATGAAAGCGAAAGAGGAGAGTGAAAAAGCTGGCTTAAAACTCAGCATTCAAAAAGTGAAGATCATGGCATCTACGTCCATCACTTCATAGCAAATAGATGCGGAAACAATGGAAACAGTGACAGACTTTATTTTGGGGGGCTAGAAAATCGCTGCAGCCATGAAATTAAAAAGCACTTGCTCCTTGGAAGAAAAGCTATGACAAACCTAGACAGCGTATTAAAAAGCAGAGACATTACTTTGCCAATAAAGGTCCATATAGTCAAGGCTATGGTTTTTCCAGTAGTCATGTATGGATGTGAGAGTTGGACTATAAAGAAAGCTGAATGCCGAAGAATTGATGCTTTTGAACTGTGGTGTTGGAAAAGACTCTTGCGAGTCCCTTGGACTGCAAGGAGATCCAACCAGTCCATCCTAAAGGAAATCAGTCCTGAATATTCATTGGAAGGACTGATGATGAAGCTGAAGGTCCAATAATTTGGCCACCTGATGTGAAGAGCCTACTCATTATAAAAGACCATGATGCTGGGAAAGATTTGGGTCAGGAGGAGAAGGGCCGACAGAGGATGAGATGGTTGGATTGCGTCACCGACTCAATGGGCATGAGTTTAAGCAAGCTCTGGGATATGGTGAAGGACAGGGAAACCTGGTGTGCTGTAGTCCATGTGGTCGCAGAGTCGGACATGACCGAGCAACTGAACAACAACAATAAAAGACACAGACTTTTGCCCAAGTTAGGTACAACAAAACAAAAAACTCTGTATGTAACTATCTTCCTCAGTATACACTTTAAATTAGGCTGATAAGCTCTCCTCCAGTACCTGTTAGCCTGTATCTAACTATTCTCACCTTAAACCTGAAAACTTGGCATTGTTCATGTCTATCACCTAAGCCAATTACAATGAAATTATTATAGAGACAGGTCTTGAACTTGGTCCAAGAACTGAGGAATGAAAATTGAAAATTTATGTGACTACAGTATTCCTGCTATTTCAGTAGAAATATGTATTATAAATGGGCTTTCTGGTGCCACTAGTGGTAAAGAACCCACCTGCCAATGCAGGAGACATAAGAGATGTGGATTAGATCCCTAGTTCAGGAAGATCCCCTGGAGGATGGCATGGCAACCCACTCCAGTATTCTTGCCTGGAGAATCCCATGGACAGAGGAGCCTGGCAAGCTACAGTCCATGGGGGTTGCAAATCACTGGACATGACTGAGGCGACTTAGCACTTAGCACATGTATTATAAATATGTAAAATAGTAATGTGCTTTCAATTTAATGTTCCTGTATATTTAAATAAATGTTTATAAGCTGTATATTTGTTAGGGTTCTTTAGTTACAAGGAACAAAACCTAAGTCTGACTAACCAAAGTGAAAGAGGCAGGAGGAAGTAGCCAAGATGATGAAACAGAAAGACCCCTAGCTCATCTCCTCCCAGAGTCACACTAAAAGGTCTCTGTTTACAGAGAGGCTATTGATGAGAAAGACCAGATTAGCAGAACAGATCTTCTACAACTAAAGATAAGAAAGAACCAAATTGTGCTTATATATATATACAATCTCCCATAAAAAAGAATGAAATCTTGCATTTTGAAATGACACTGATGGACACAGAGGGTATTGTGCTAAGTGAAATAAACCAGACAGAGAAAGACAAATACTGTATGATTTCACTTACATATAGAATCTAAAAAAACAAAACAGGTTAGCTGACAACCAAGCAGTAACAGAGTCATGGGCTTCTCTTGTGGCTCAGCTGGTAAAGAATATGCCTGCAATGCCTGAGACCTGGGTTCAATCTCTGGGTTGGGAAGATACCCTGGAGAAGGGAAAGGCTACCCCCTCCAGTATCCTGGCATCAACTTCTGCTTCATTGACTATGCCAAAGTCTTTGACTGTATGGATCACAACAAACTGTGGGAAAAAGATGGGAATACCAGACCACCTGACCTGCCTCCTGAGAAATCTGTATGCAGGTCAGGAAGCAACAGTTAGAACTGGACATGGAACAGACTGGTTCCAAATCGGGAAAGGAGTATATTAAGGCTGTATATTGTCACCCTGATTATTTAATCTATATGCAGAGTACATCATGAGAAACACTGGGCTGGATGAAGCACAAGGTGGAATCAAGATTGCCGGGAGAAATATCAATAACGTCAGATATGCAGATATCATCACCCTTATGGAAGAAAATGAAGAAGTAAAGAGCCTCTTAATGAAACTGAAAGAGGAGAATGAAAAAAGTTTGCTTTAAATTCAATATTCAGAAAAGTAAGATAATGGCATCTGTTCCCCATCAGTTCATGACAAATAGAAACAATGGAAACAGTGGAAACAATGGAAACAGTGACAAACTTTGTTTTATTTTGGGGGGCTCCAAAATCACTGCAGATGGTGACTGCAGCCATGAAATTAAAAGACATTTGTGCCTTGGAAGAAAAATTATGACCAACCTAGACAGCATATTAAAAAGCAAAGACATTACTTTGCCAACAACATCCTGTCTAGTCAAAGCTATCCAGTAGTCATGTATGGATGTGAGAGTTGGACTATAAAGAAAGGTGGGCATGTGAAGAATTGATGATTTTGAACTGTGGTGTTGGAGAAGACTCTCGAGAGTCCCTTGGACTGCAAGGAGATCCAACCAGTCCATCCTAAAGGAGATCAGTCCTGAGTGTTCATTGGAAGGATTGATGTTGAAGCTGAAACTCCAATACTTTGGCCACCTGATGCGAAGAACTAACTCATTTGAAAAGACCCTGGTGCTGGGAAAGATTGAAGATGGGAGGTGAAGGGGATGACAGAGGATGAGATGGTTGGATGGTATCACTGCTCAGGGAACACGAGTTTGAGTATACTCTGGGAGTTGGTGATGTACAGGGAAGCCTAGCATGCTGCAGACCATGGGGTCGCAAAGAATCAGACATGACTGAGAGAATGAACTGAGCTGAACAGAGTCATAGATACAGAGAACAAACAGGTAGTGGCTAGAGGGAGAGGAAATAAAAAGATTAATTAATATAGATTAAGAGATTAAGAAGTACAAACTTCCAGTTGCACAATAAATGAGTCACAGGTATATGTACAATGTGGAGAATTTTGTAATAACTAAGTAATTCTTTGTACGGTGATGTATATAACTGGACTTATTGTGGTGATTATTTTGCAATGTATATTAAAAAAATCTCAATATGTGTGTAACAGAAACTAACATAGCATTGTAGGTCTATTATATTTCAAACAATTATACAAACAAATTTACAGAAGAAAAGGTCAGATTTGGGGTTACTAGAGGAATTGGATGAAGGCAGTCACAAAGAGCAAACTCCCAGTCATAAGTAACGACTTCCCTCGTGGTCCAGTAAGAATTCACCTACAAATGCAGGGAACATGGGGTCAATTTCTGGCCCAGAAAGATTCCACATTCTGTGGGGCAACAAAGCGCACAGCTGTTGAGCCCACACATGGCAACCACTGAAGCCCACGCACCGAGAGCCTGTCACTAGGTGAGAGCCTAGTACCTGCAATAAGAAGACCCACCACAGAGAAGCTTAGGCACCACAGTGAAGAGTAGCCCCACTCTCTGTAACTAGAGGAAAAAAAGCCCTCACAACAAGGAAGACCCAGCACAGGAAAAAAATAAATAAATAAATCTTCAAAAAGATAAACAAGTACTAAGCATGTAATGTAGAACAGGATAAATGGAATTAACACTGCTGTATGTTATATGTGAAAGTTGTTAAGAGAGTAAATTTTATGAACTATCATCATGAGGAAAAAATTTTTCTATTTCTTTAATTTTTGTATCTACATAAGATGATGCATGTTCACTAAATGTTTTGTAATAATCATTCTATGATTGTATGAAAGTGAGATCATTTCATAGTACACCTTAAACATAACTGCTGTATGTTCAGTTCAGTTCAGTTCAGTCACTCAGTAGTATCTGACTCTTTGTGACCCCATGAACTGAAGCATGCCAGGCCTCCCTGTCCATTACCAACTCCCGGAGTTTACTTAAACTCACGTCCATCGAGTCTGTGATGCCATCCAGCCATCTCTTCCTCTGTCGTCCCCTTCTCCTGCCCACAATCCCTCCCAGCATCAGAGTTTTTTCCAATGGATCAACTCTTTGCATGAGGTGGCCAAAGTACTGGAGTTTCAGCTTTAGCATCATTCCTTCCAAAGAACACCCAGGACTGATCTCCTTTAGAATGCACTGGTTGGATCTCCTTGCAGTCCAAGGGACTTTCAAGAGTCTTCTCCAACACCACAATTCAAAAGCATCAATTCTGTACATTAATTATATCTAAATAAAACTGGGTTGGAAAAAAAGTGACAGAGTAAGATCAAGAAAGCGATTGAAAATAGGGCATTTAGAATTTGAAGTTTCTCACAGAATCAAAAAGAAAGAGTGAAAAACATAGAAGTCATGGGTGGGGGGTGCAGTAAGAAAATGAGATGTTCCTAAGGGACTTGTCTATGGAAGGTGAGTCTGGGTAGCACAGCTCAAGGCACAGTCTTCCGGGAATTATTGCACCTGACACTGTATATATGGTCTTAACTCCAATCAAATGCACTCCTTTTGCCGGGACAAAGTGGCGTCTTGATGGACAGTTCTAGCAAGATTTTGTATAATGGGAAGGAAAGGTCTCTCAGAGGAAAGAAAGTATCATCTATTCATCAAAGTCCCCAGATGTCCACTGGACTTGCCATAACAGCTTTTGTGGGTTCACCAATGGCCTCATTTTTCCTTATAGTCTAAAATTCCTTCCCCTGTTGCTTGAAATTCTGTACATGTGCCAGACTCTTCAAATGGTCCAAGGTGGTTTCCATGGAATACCCCTTTTACAAGCCAGATCACTGTTTTAGTCCAGGTGAACAGCATTGTATATTTTTATGCTCAGAATCTCTATTCATTAAAATTTCCATAGTGAATGAATAAAATTAAACCATGTGTTTTTCCACTGGCATGGTTTTAAAAATAGACATAAAAATTTATCATTTTTTATTTAAATAGTACAGGTGGCTTTTCTGTTATCCCTTTTTTTTTTCTCAAGATTCTCACCATTTCTTGCTTTTTCCAAATTAAAAAAAGTATTCAGATATACACCAGATGTGCCAAGTCACAAATGAAGGATCATGTTAAATAAATTTCAATAGCCACCACTCCACAGAGAATTTGCCAAAAGAGATTAACATTCAGAATAAAATAAATTTTGGTCTTATATTTTTATCATCTTTCTTCTAAATCAAAGCCTTCACTCTGACTTGGAGAACCAAAAATAATCTGTTTAGACACATGTAAAAATTTTTTAGATTATAGTTTTACCTTTCTAACACACCATCTTGTTGAGAAATGCATGACTAGCTGACAAATAAATAGCTTAGAAAATTTTTCTGGTCAGTTGAGAGAAATTCTGATCAGACAGACAAAATATTTGGATGGTAAGAAAACACAATTAAATAGTCTTTCAGTTTCTAATGTTAGCTCCTCAAATGATACGATCATTAGAATTTTTTTGTTTTGAGGTATTTTTCTGGGGCATAAGAAGGGAGATAGAGAATTGGAAGCATATGTTGATTTCCTTTCTTTTATCTGCCACTGAAAAAAAAGTTGTTTAAAATCTGAACATGAGCAGAAATGTTGATGAGCCCACAGAAGACTCACGTGATATCTTACAGATAATTTTAGATTTTACTGGTAGATTACAATGCTTATCATTCATCCCCTGCAAGTGTGAAGAACCATCACATGGAGAATGAGGTTAAGACTTTTAGAAACAAAAACCTGCTCTGCTACTGCTCTGCCCAAACTCTGCTACTCAGTGCCAGATGCGTGATCTTTGTGAGTTCTTTAGTGTCCTGAACTTCATGTCTCCCAACAGTGTCCTATGGCTTTCTTGAAAGGATTAGAGACAAATCTAAAAGAACTAAGGACTCTTCTAGCATGGAATGGTGCCTGATGAATGTTAGCTAGTGTGAAAAATCTTCACAATAAAAGAAAATTCTACTATGAGGAGGCAAATTTGATCCTGACTTCACTTGGAACAGCAATATGAAAGGTGAAACATCCAAGGAAAAATACACCCTGACTTGACCTGTGTCTAGGGATGCTGTTTGTTTGTCCTTATCTTTACAGGGGGCCTTCCCTCCTAGCAGTCAGTAAAGAATCTGCCTGCAACGCAAGAAACCCAGGTTCGATTCCTTAGTCGGGAAGATCCCCTGGAGATTGAAATGGCAACCCACTCCAGTATTCTTGCCTGGAGAATTCCATAGACAGAGGAGCCTGGTAGGCTATAGGCCATGGGGTCGCAAAGAGTCAGACATGACTTAGCGACTAAACCACAATTCTTTCAGGAACTCACTGTAAATAATACTTGGGTTCAACAAGTATGAGTTTCTTGTTTTAAATATAACTGATTGGATTTCTTTAATTTGTAACTTCATAAGGCCAACAGAAGCTTTCACTAAGGAAAAGGTGACTCCATATGACAAGATAAACTGCTTACAACACAGTTATAATAATAACTCTATTTCTGGTCTGGGTTCTCTATGTGCTTTGATGTGTGATTCTGGGTCATCTGCTGATTCACATCTGTGACACTCACCACATCATCATGCCCCTGTTGAGTCCACATGGGTATCAGGGCTATGATAAACTAGTATACGTAAGTTCTAAATAAGTTCTAAATTCCTCTGTCTGCAGAATTTCAGTTTGGGGTTTTGGTGTTGTTCTCATCTTGTTGCTTTTTTTTTCCTTCCTTTTAAAACATGTATCAGTTACATTGTAGGTATGCAACCCCAACATGGGCAAGTGATTATAATATATTACTACTTTAAGCTGGAGTTCACTCTATTGCTATGTAAACACAGTCAGTCTAAAAACGGATGTTCCCAATAGGATGGCTACCCTGTGGGCAGTGCTATAATTAATGTTTCTTCATTTTAATTCATTTAATCCCCCAAATGACATTATAAACTATGTGTTTTATCCACAACTTAAAGATAAGAAAACAGGGTTGCACAGCTAAGCAAATAAAATGGTCCAAGTCACACAGCCTGTGAGAAACAGATCTTGGCTTTGAACTGAGATCCACATGACTACAAAGCCCACACACCTCTATTCTTACATACAGCCTGCCCCACAATGACCCCCATCCTCGCTGCGAAGGCCATGTCTTAAGGGCACAGGTTCTAGAATCAGATGGCTTGATTGGGATCTCAATTTTGCCACTAAATTCAATTGTATGAATGAATATAATTATTAATAATTTATTTAATAATATCAATAACACTGATGCCAACAATTATTAGTAATAATAACAAGGAATCACAGTAATTATATGAATGAATCAGCTTAAGAGTGCCTCGGATGAAAGCAAAACTAATATAAGTATACTCTCAGTGTGATAGTCTCTGAGGGTTATTAGGAAAAATGCTTAGGAAATTACTATGACTTTGCTAACCTTATATCTCTGTTTTCCTAACAGAGATTCTTTAGTTAGAAAAGCTGTGGTTACCTTTATGGTGTTCTGAATTTTAATTATCCTTTGCTCATTTGACCCTGACTTATACAGACAATTACAGTTTAAAATGCAGACCACAGGAAGATTCATTATTACATTTTAGGATATGATGTTAGATTGTATATTTCCCAGCTAGTTTATTTACCTGTGTTTAAGTTGTCTTGTATTTGTGAAAATTTGCACAAAACTCTATGCTATGATATTAAAACCATTACTTGGAAGATTATATGGCTATGAGGCTACTGACAAATCCCTTTTCCTCTCTTCTCTGGGACGTTGTCAGTTAAGTTCACACAATAAGTCAAATCAAAACTAAAACACGATGCAACTTTATTACTGACAAAACTATTTGAAGAATTGAGCAGGTCCTGCCAGGTCCCTCTCAAAACCTAGGATTTCAGACCAAAAACACCCAAAGTTTTCCACACAGTGGCAAGAGAAGAAGCAGAGAAAGAAATATGCAGGCTGAAGACATTTATCCATACAGAAAGAGATGACTTATCTCTATCCTCTGTGGTAGGCATAGGAAAACAAGGCCCCACATGGACACTGATCTTTATCCCCAAACAATAAAAAAAAAAAAAAAGTGATGTAACAGATGTTACATTCTCCCTCATTTCCCAAGTCAAATGGCACCCTTCCTCAAATAAAGGCCCAGGTGATACAGCCATCACATGTTCTCTGGCTTCTCTTATTGATCTTGCCCTCAATCACAACATTCTGTCAAAGACAGTTCTTAACCAGTAATCAGTCCTGGGTGTTCACTGGAAGGACTGATGCTGAAGCTGAAACTCCAATACTTTGGCCACCTCATGCGAAGAGTTGACTCATTGGAAAAGACTCTGATGCTGGGAGGGATTGGGGGCAGGAGGAGAAGGGGACGACGGAGGATGAGATGGCTGGATGGCATCACCGACTGGATGGACATGAGTTTGAGTGAACTCCGGGAGTTGGTGATGACAGGGAGGCCTGGCGTGCTGCAGTTCATGGGGTCGCAAAGAGTCAGACATGACTGAGCCACTGAATTGAACTGAACTAAACTGAATTTCCTGTTTCCAGAAACATTTCAGCCCCTGGTTCTCAATATAACTCACTCCTTTCTGGCATTCTAGTCTCAGTTCAAAGATCAATACCCCCCAAATATAAAGCCTCTCCCTATTATTTCTCTTACTCCATTTAAATTTATTCACAGAGAAATAATCTTGTCTCTTTGTTTATTGAATGGCTTATCCTACTGGCTGGATTGAACAGGTTTCTGTGAAGGGCCAGATAGTAAATATATTAGACTTTAATGTCCACAGGGCCTCTGCTGCACTTTCTCAGCTCTATCATTGTAGTGCAAAGTAGTTATAAGAAAAACATAAATGAATTAGCATGGCTGTCCCAATAAAACTTTATTTTCAAGAACATATAGCAGGCCAGATTTTACTAAGGCTGTAATTCTCTGACCCCTGTATTAGAACACTGACTCCATGAAAATAGACTTCATCTGTCTTGCTCACCATTCTCTCCTCTCACATAGAACAATATCTGGAATATAATAGGTTTTAAACATGTATTGTCCTGTGAACAAACACACCCATGCTGAGGTCTGGCCAAGAATTTCTTCATGAAAGACTAGAAGGGTGAAGAGGGAACAGATTTTCCCCTAACCAGGTCTAAAATAAAATTGCATATGTTTTCTTCATTTATATAATATTTTATATGAGTCCTTGGAATTGGATAAATGTATTTTTTATGTCATCTTTATAGACACCTCCTGTTATGTCTCACCTACCAGAAAAGCCACTGAATCATAAGATTTTGCTTGAAAAAATTAATTTACTTTAAGAAGTAAGCCAAGTTATTTAGGGCTTTTGAGAGAGTAATCAAATTGGATGACTAAAGCAACTAAGATTGGATTTACAGCCATTGTTGCTGAAATGCAGTTGTTGAGGAGAAGGAAGGATAATCAGGCTCAAAAGCTGAATCCAGTCACTGCTGTATAATTAATTCTTTCTGTGACTTTCAGGACTGGCATTTTAATCTCTGAGCCTCAGTTTTCTCATCTGTGAAAAAATTCAATTGCCTAGCAATAAGAGCACACATATATTGAATGCTTACTGGACAACGGCCATTGTTTTATAAGTGCCTTACATATATTATCCTACAATAGCTTGTGAAGGTAAAGATTTCATTTTATAGATGAGGAAACTGAGGCAGAGAACACTGGAGTAAATGAAAAGTGGTAGAACTGAGATATTTATGTAGATCTTGAGATTCCAGATTCATGCCCTTAAGCTTACACTGAGTTGCCTAATATCTAAGCCCCCAGTGAAATGAGGATGCCTGCATGCTAAGTTGCTTCAGTAGGGTCTGACTCTGCAACCTCATGACTGTAGCCTCTCAGGCTCCTCTGTCCGTGGGATTCTCCAAGCAAGAATACTGCAGTGGGTGCTGTGCCCACCTCCAGAGGATCTTCCACATGCAGGAATCAAACCGGGCTCTCATTATGTCTCCTACATTGGCAGGCAGGCTCTTTACCACTGGTGCCACCTGGAAAACCCAGTGAAATGAGGATAGGCTATGGTACATGTCTAGCATTTCAATATTTTTAAAAAAATCTTTTAGGCGTCTTATAAGATCATGTTAATGTGACTCTCTCAAGTTTTGAGCTGCCAGGGCAACAATTGCTGCTGCTGCTGCTAAGTCGCTTCAGTGTCCGACTCTGTGCGACCCCATAGACGGCAGCCCATCAGGCTCCACCGTCCCTGGGATTTTCCAGGCAAGAACACTGGAGCGGGTTAGGGCAACAATTAGTAGAAAGTAAAAGCTATCACAGTATGGGGATGTACTACGCAGCGTGTGAAAACAAAGTGTTTAATCATGACAACAAAACACCAATTATTCTGGAGTCTAGTTGTTGAATTTTTAATTAGATTTTCAAAGTTTGAGAATGGAAATAATCTTTTGCATTTTGCATGCATTTTACAGGTGAGGATAATAAAACCTGAGGAAAATTGATTTCCAAAGATCTCTCAGATGGGTACTTTGAGAATTGGAACACAAGTTTTGATAGCCTAACTTCTCACATAAGTCCTTTGCAAAGCCAAAAAGCAAATTCCACCTCTAAGTGCTGTGCTGGAGTTCTACACCATCCCATGTGACTTTGGCATTAATAACGCTGTGTATGTAATGGAGCAGGGAACGAGGGAGCCCAGTAGAAGTTTTCAGGTTGAAACTGAACTGTGTCATAAAGACCTTGTTAAGCTTTTCCTATGAATTGTGCCATCTCCATAATCATGCTGTGAGTAAATACTGTGTCATATAATCATTTTTTAAATGAGGAAACTGAGCTAAGAGAGATTAGACAATTTGGTCAAAGACACAGCTTATAATTGAGAAGTAATTTAAGCTCAGGCAAGGTGGAACACATATTTTTAATATCCATGCCAAAGGAGAGGAAGGGGATGACAGAGGACAAGATGGTTGGATGGCATCATTGACTCAATGGGCATGAGTTTGAGCAAGCTCAAACTTCACCACCAAGAGTTGGTGAAGGACTGGGAAGCCTGGTGTGCTGCAGTCCATGTGTTCGCAGAGTCAGACACGATTGGGCGAATAAATAGCAATGTCAAAATATATTCTAAAAAGTGATAAGCCTTTCCTTTAGAAACTGGTGCTATTGTCTGAGGTACTCATTATTGGCTCTAATCAGTTTGGGTCACAGACTAATCTAGAAAAGCCCTCTGATGGAGAAACATACCAAGATGATGACAGTTTTATTTTGTTCCCCAGACAAAGCTTTGAAAATCTTCTATGTGAGTCTCCTCAGCTCATTTTGTGATTAAATACATTTGGGAAATGCTGGCAAACTATGCTAAACATGTTTTTTTGGTTTGCCTTTGTTTGCTTCTGGGAATTTTCATAACCCAAATAGTCTAAAAATTTTGTGAATCTGGTAAAGGAGACATAGTACATGATATTTAAATTTACAGAATATTTGTCCACAGAGGACCTTCAAGCCACACTTTAAAAAATATGTCTTAACATCTTCCTGAATTAATGTTCCACATTCATTTCACTTTAAAAGTTAATATAGACAATTTAGAAAATGAGCTACCATTTTACATAATTCTGAAGATTGATATACAGGACATGGAAGGAAAGAAAGATAGAAAAGATTTTAAACAGGCACAGTTGGTGAGAGGAAATTATAGAATTCATTCAAATGTGGCACTCTACACACCTTGGGCACAGAAGCGGCAGGCACAGTCAAACAAAGATGAGGAACATCAAATAAGGAGGGGAAAGGCCCAATACCTACAACGGTGGCTCTGTTGGTAATTGATGTATTGCACTCTGAACCTTTCCTAGGTGTCGTGTCAAGTTTCAATCAATCAGTAAAAGTAATCTGACTCTCCTGCACATGCTTATCTGTCATATTAGTCTTGCTGGCTCAGGAAGCTAAGAGCAGAGTGAGATATACCTTTGTTGTGAGTTGAACTGTGTCCTTCAAAAAGATACGTTCAGATGAGATCAGGTGCGTTCAGGGTGGTATGGCCGTAGCTTGGGGCTGGTGCCCTGGGATGACCCAGAGGGATGGTATGGGGAGGGAGGAGGAAGGGGGGTTCAGGATGGGGAATATGTGTACACCCATGGCGGATGCATGTTGATGTGTGGCAAAACCAATACAATATTGTAAAGTAAAAATAATAATAATAATAAATAAATAAATATCTTTTTAAACATTAAAAAAAAGATATGTTCAACTCAATTCCCAATACCTGTGAACATGACCATTTTTTGGAAACAGGATCTTTGAAGATGTGATCAGATGAGGTCACATTAGATCAGGTTCAATCCTGATCTAATACTAAAAGTGTCTTTGTAAGAGAAGGAACATTTGGACACAGAGTTATACCGGGAGAAATCCATGTGATGATGGAGATGGAGATTGGAGAGATGAATTTACAAATCAGGAAATGCCAAGGATTGCCAGCAACCACTAGAAACTAAGAGTGGCAAGGAAGAATCCTTCCCTAGAGTCCTCAGAGATAGCAAGGGTCTTCCAACTCCTTGACTTTGGACTTTTGGGCTCCAGAAGTGTATGAGAGTAAGTTTTTCTTGTTTTAAGCCAAGTTGTTGTTGTTGCTATGTTGTTTAGTTGCTCAGTCGTGTCTGACTCTTTGTGACTCCATGGACTGTAGCCCACCAGGCTCCTCTGTCCATGGGATTCTCCAGGCAAGAACACTGGAGAGGTTTGCATTTCCTTCTCCAGGGGATGATAGAACCCATGTTTCCTATATTGCAGGCAGATTCTTTGTCACTGAGCCACCACAAGTGGTATTCTCTTTCGGTGAACCTAGCAAATTAAAACAACCTTGATTCTGATTATAGGCATAGAGGAGATCATAATTCTCAAGGAGAACCACAAATGGCCATGTACAGACTACAGCCTTGCCCTTTGTAAACATAAGATTGCAATGTCCAGACAACAAAGCTACATTCTCTGCACAAGTAGTGATACAGGCTAAAAGTGGACAAGTAAATAGTGCAATAGCTAAGAGGGCAACTTAATATCTCTACAAGCATTGCCAAAATTTCCTGTATTTGAAAGCTTTGCTGTTGTTGTTTAGTCACTAACTTGTGTCCGACTTTTTTGCCATGTTATAGACTGTAGCCCACCAGGCTCCTCTGTTCATGGATTTCCCAGGCAAGAATACTGGAGTGGGTTGCCATTTCCTTCTCCAGGGGATTTTCCTGACCCAAGGATTGAACCCATGTCTCCTGCTTGGCAGGTGGATTCTTTACCACTGAGCCATCAAGGAACCCGTTACTTGAAAGCTTACCATAAATGCAAAGAACAGGTCCAAATCACTGAAAAGGAATGTCAAGTACAACCATATGGCTATAACTTTCTGAAATAACCATGAACCACATAAGTCAATTAAGAATTAAGTGCTAAGTAGTGTTGCTCTAACTCTAAGCCCTGCAAAAGCTCATGGCAAAATGCAGATGACTGATGATGTTTTCATGGATGTAACTCAACCTGTGAGGTTAGAGCCGCAAGGATACTGATCTGATGCAGTAGAGAGTACCTATGGGTAACTAACAGGGAGTATTACCATTTTCACCTTTAATTAATTTAATTATTGTAGGTAGGATGTCTTGGGAAACAGATGTGAGACTGAAATTTGCATGAATGAGATGTACTGGTGAGTGCGGTAGGGAACAATGCCATGAGGGTGAGAGAAGTAGAGCTGGCTAAGGAAGACGCTGAACTGCAGCACAATAGAATTAGGATGGTCTTAAGCATTATCCTCCCCTGAGAAAAAGGGATCAGGGCCCTTCTGCCTCTGCTTCAGTCAACCAGATATTGGATATGGGCTGCCACCACGATGGGGATGTAGCCTTGGGAAGGAGGCTCTTTTTGATTAAGGGTTGTTAACAAAGAGGGATTCAGCTGAGAACCAATGGTTACCACCACTCCAAGCAGCTAAAAATGAGTCCCTCAGTCCAGCAGGCAGCAACAGGTTGGCACTCTTCGCTTTTTCCTTGAGAAGTTTGGGCTTTCTTACAAGAAGTTACAGGCAACAAAAGAAAGCAATGCACTTAGAAATGAAAAAAATCAATATCCAAAAACAATGCCAGTATAAGTTTACTAATATGTGCAGATGTCAATGCAATTGAAGAATGTCATTGATCTTCCTGGTGAAAGTGAAAGTGAAGTCACTCAGTTGAGTCCGACTCTTTGTGACCCCATGGACTGTACCCTACCAGGTTCCTCCAGCCATGGAATTTTCCAGGCAAGAATACTGGAGTGGGTTGCCGTTTCCTTCTCCAGGGGATCTTCCCCACCCAGGGATCAAACCCAGGTCTCCCGCATTGCAGGCAGACGTTTTACCATCTGAGCTACCAGGGAAGTCTTCCTTGTAGTCAGGGTAAAAAGGGAAACAAGATGTGTTATATCCTTATTCTTATCAGAGAGGAAGAAGAAAACTAATTCCTTAGAATATACAAAGCTTTTTAAAATAAAACTTTATAAAATGGGTATATAAACCTTGTAGAGTAGAACATAATGACATAAAAAACAACGCTTTCAACAGCATTTCCTTTACAGCACATACAGTAGTACATTTTACATAGCTGTTTCTTATAAATATTGAGGGGAGAGGGAGCTAAACATAGAAATCAGTGAAGTTTTTGTTTTTTTTCTTCCCCCTCCAAGATTAATTTAACCCAGTATGCAGAAGTCTTTCAAGCCACACTTGAAAGACTAGACTTTACATTTGCACGTCAATAGCCTTTAGAGAAGTATTGCTACATAAATTTTCCTATGGGCAAAAATTTCATGGGAGTAAGCTACTGAATCTTTTCACTTTTTTATCTCCAGCACCTGATCCATACTGGAGACTCAAGTATTTATTGAATGAATGAATATGATTTCTCTCAGACTGGCAAGCAGACAGTACAAGAATGTGTGTCGGTGTGTGTGTGCGTGTGTGTGTGTGTGTGTGGGCATGAGCTATATGAGCAAGCATGGACTTTCAAGGATGATTTCAATATCCATCAGAACATGGACAAGCAGAAAGCAGAATAAAAAGGAGTAATTTTCACTGGAACAAAATTAAAGTCTGGAAAAGCAGTCATAGAGTCTTAGACTTGAAGGGATAAAAAAACAGGGAGTCTATGAGATTTCTAAGCAGGGCACAAGATAAAAGCATTGTCTCAAATAAATGATCTTGGCAGCAGAAAAATGAAAAACTAATTTTTCCATCAAGTTTTTCCAATAAGGACTGTTTAATTTAATTTAACATTTTATATTTATACCCAATTTAGTCAAACCAGTTGTTCTTGTGGACAAAATTAATTTTAGGAAACTTTTCTTCCTAATTACAAAAAGAAATTTAGTTTGCAAATATGAATACATAAAAAAAGCAGGAAAATTTTATACCAAATAATCCCAGAGGAAATGATTGTTGACATCTTTCCCACCTTGTTTCTCTGTATTTGGCAGTTGAGCTCAGACTATAGAGACAATTTTGTTACCTCAATTTTCGTTTAAATTATGCGTCTTTTTCATGTTAATGAAAACTCTTCAGAAACATAATTTTGACAGTTTTAACAATTCTGTAACATTCACTTATATGATCATGCATGATGTACTTAACTATTTTTCTATTTTTGGATATTTAAGTTGTTTTACATATTTTAAGTTTCTGTACTTTAATAACTGATGATTCGAAAAGCATATGTATAGATTTTTGTGGATATTTCAACTTGTTTTCTTAACAGGATATTCCCAAGAGATGAATTACTAGTTCAGAAAACATTAATATTTTGATATATATTTCTAAATTTTTTCCAAAGAAAGTTTTACCAATTTAAACTGTCTCCACCAGCATGTAAGTAAATTAGTATTCTATATTCTAATCTTCATCAGTATGAGATATTTCTATTAAAAAGCCAAAAATCACTGACTTGACAGACAATAAATTATGTTTCATCATAACTTTAATTTAAATTTCTTTCATTTTTGAGTTTGAACATTATACTCAAGTACTTACTACCCTTTTTTTTTTAGTTCACAAATTATCTTTTCTCAATTCCAATTCAAGCTTTATAAGTAGTAATATTTGTGTAGTCAGAAATCTTATATAAATTTATTGGATAATAAAGCAATTAATCTATTGCATGTTGTATTTGTTGGATGTATTTATAGAAATAGAAAACAATTCTATTTTTAATATCAATATATTATTTTGTATTTTGTAATTTTTTCCTTTTTAAAAGTTAAATGCTTTTTCATACCTGGAGTTGATGGGAATTTTACAATTTGTATAAGTTTGAAAATCTAAATTTTAAAATTTAATTATTTAATCCATCTCCAATTTCTTTCAGTTACCTTGGGTGAAATGACGTATCAGTCAGGAACCATAAGTACAAACAAGAAAAATCAGACATCCCAGTCAAATGATGCAGTCTGAAGATCACCCATTTCTTCACGTACTTATGACCAGAGTCACAAGCTAGTAGACACAGTTATTGAAGCCTTGGTCTAATGCTCTTATCTACCTTTGAAGGAGGCTGGGAGACAATTCCAAATTTTGACTTTAGAGAGACAGAATTTATAATATGGGAAGTTTGCCAAGTATAACATGGGTATTGAAAAGATGTTGAGTTGGCAAAAAATGACAAATATTCCCTAAAGAAGAGGGAACAAATCGACCTTTGTTTCAAATAGCTTGCCAGTTGTGCCAATGTAATTTACTAAGTAGTCTTCCATTTTTCCATGGATGTGCAATACCTTCATTATAGAATATTAAATCATTACATTTATAGGGAGAAATATCAATAACCTTAGATATGTAGATGACACCACCCTTATGGCAGAAAGTGAAGAAGAACTAAAGAGTCTCTTGATGAAAATGAAAGAGGAGAGTGAAAAAGTTGGCTTAAAGCTCAGCATTCAGAAAATGAATATCATGGCATCCAATCCCATCACTTCATGACATATAGATGGGGAAACAATGGAAACAGTGGCAGACTTTATTTTGGGGGGCTCCAAAATCACTGCAGATGGTGACTGCAGCCATGAAATTAAAAGACGCTTACTCCTTGGAAGGAAAGTTATGACCAACCTAGATAGCATATTCAAAAACAGAGACATTACTTTGCCAACAAAGGTCCATCAATCAAGGCTATGGTTTTTCCAGTAGTCATGTATGGATGTGAGTTGGACTATACAGAAAGCTGAGCACCGAAGAATTCATGCTTTTGAACTGTGGTGTTAGAGAAGACTCTTGAGAGCCCCTTGGACTGCAAGGAGATCCAACCAGTCTATCCTAAAAGAGATCAGTCCTGAGTGTTCATTGAAAGGACTGATGTTGAAGTTGAAACTCCAATACTTTAGCCACCTGATGCAAAGAGCTGGCTCATTGGAAAAGACCTTGATGCTGGGAAAGATTGAAGGTGGGAGGAGAAAGGGACGACAGAGGATGAGATGGTTGGATGGTATCACCGACTCAATGGACATGAGCTTGGGTAAACTCTGGGAGTTGGTGATGGACAGGGAGGCCTGGCATGCTGCAGTCCACATGGTCACAAAGAGTCAGACATGACTGAGCGACTGAACTGAACTGAACTGAACTGAAATCATTACATGTAGTAGAATAAGTTTCTGGTTTGGGCACAGTTTTTAATAGTACCCTGAGCACTTGGGAAGTTTAATGTAAAATGTAAAAGACAGCCAAAAGTCCTACATACACACATATATTATGGTTCAATCTATATTATAATAGTGACTTTTACTTGTATGCATCTTGCAGTTTTAAAGTATACCTCGATTGTTAGGTTATAAGGCTATATCATTTTATAGTTGCTTCCTTTACCGTGCTTCACAAATATTTTTCAGTTCAATTCTGGGCAGTCACTCAGTCATACCCAACTCTTTACAAACTCATGGACTGCAGCACACCAGGCTTCCCCATCCATCACCAGCTCCCTGAGTGTCCTCGCTCATGCCCAATGAGTCAGTGATGTTAACTAACCATTTCATGCTCTGTCGTCCCCTTCTCCTCTTGCCTTCAGTCTTTCCCAGCATCAGGGTCTTTTCACATGAGTCAGTTCTTAGCATCAGGTGGCCAAAGTATTGGAGTTTCAGCTTCAACATCAGTCCTTCCAATGAACACTCAGGACTGATCTCCTTTAGGATTGACTGGTTGGATCTCCTTACAGTCCAGGGGACTCTCAAGAGTCTTCAACACCACAGTTCAAAAGCCCCAATTCTTTGGCACTCAGCTTTCTTTATGGTACAACTCTCACATCCATACATGATGTGAAAAACTATAGCTTTGACTAGAAGGAACTTTGTTAGCAAAGTAATGTCTCCACTTTTTATATGCTGTGTAGGTTTGTCATAGCTTTTCTCCCAAGGAACAAGTGCCTTTTAATTTCATGACAACAGTCACCATTTGCAGTGATTTTGGAGCCCAGAAAAATAAAGTCTGCCACTGTTTCCACTGTTTCCCCATCTATTTACCATGAAGTGATGGGACTGGATGCCATGATCTTAGTTTTCTGAATGTTGAGTTTTAAGCCAGTTTTTTAAATTATCCTCTTTCACTTTCATCAAGAGGCTCTTTAGTTCCTCTTCACTTTCTGCCATAAGGGTGGTGTCATCTACATATCTGAGGTTATTGGTATTTCTCCTGGCAATCTGGATTCCAGCTTGTGCTTCATCCAACACAGCATTTCCCATGATGTACTCTGCATAGAAGTTAAATAAGCAGGGTGACAGTAAACAGCTTGATGCACTCCTTTCCCTATTTGGAACCAGTCTGTTGTTCCATGTCTAGTTCTAACTGTTGCTTCCTGACCTGCATACACATCTCAGGAGGCAGGTCAAGTGGTCTGGTATTCCCATCTCTTTCAGAATTTCCCACAGTTTATTGTGATCCACACAGTCAAAGGCTTTGGCACAGTCTATAAAGGAGAAGTAGATGTTTTTCTGGAACTCTCTTGCTTTTTCCATGATCCAGCGGATGTTGGCAATTTGATCTCTGGTTCCTCTGCCTTTTCTAAAACCAGCTTGAACATCAGGAAGTTCACGGTTCACATATTGCTGAAGCCTGGCTTGGAGAATTTTGAGCATTACTTTACTAACGTGTGAGATGAGTGCAATTGTGTGGTAGTTTGAGCATTCTTTGGCATTGCCTGTCTTTGGGATTGGAATGAAAACTGACCTTTTCCAGTCCTGTGGCCACTGCTGAGTTTTCCAAATTTTCTGGCATATTTAGTGCAGCACTTTCACAGCATCATCTTTCAGGATTTGAAATAGCTCAACTGGAATTCCATCACCTCCTCTAGCTTTGTTCATAGTGATGCTTCCTAAGGCCCACTTGACTTCACATTCCAGGTTTTCTGGCTCTAGGTGAGTGATCACACCATCGTGATTATCTGGGTGGTGAAGATCTTTTTGTATAGTTCTTTTGTGTATTCTTGCCACCTCTTCGTAATACAGTCTGTTAGGTTTATACCATTTCTGTCCTTTATTGTGCCCATTTTTGCATGAAATGTTCCCTTGGTATCTCTAGTTTCTTGAAGAGATATCTAGTCTTTCCCATTCTATTGTTCTCCTCTATTTCTTTGCATTGATCACTGAGGAAGGCTTTCTTATCTCTACTTGCTATTCTTTAGAACTCTGCATTTAAGTGGGTATATCTTTCCTTTTCTCCTTTGCCTTTCACTTCTTTTCTCAGCTATTTGTAAGGCCTCCCCAGACAGCCATTTTGCCTCATTGCTTTCTTTTTCTTGGGGGTAGGCTTGATTACTGTCTCCTATACAATGTCATGAACCTCCATTCTTAGTTCTTCAGGCACTCTATCAGATCTAATCCCTTAAATCTGTTTGTCAGTTCCACTATATAATCATAAGGGATTTGATTTAGGTCATACCTGAATGGTCTAGTGGTTTTCCCTACTTTCTTCAATATAAGTCTGAATTTTTCAATAAGGAGTTCATGATCTGAGCCACAGTCACCTCCCCACCTTGCTTTTGCTGATTGTACAGAGCTTCTACATCTTTGGCTGCAAAGAATATAATCAATCTGATTTCAATATTGACCATCTGGTGATGTCCATGTACAGAGTCTTCTCTTGTGTTGTTGGAAGAAGGTGTTATCTATGACCAGCATGTTCCCTTGGCAAAACTCTGTTATCCTTTGCCTGCTTTGTTTTTTACTCCAAGGCCAAATTTGCCTGTTACTCCAGGTATCTCTTGAGTTCCTACTTTTGCATTCCAGTCCCCTATAATGAAAAGGACATCTTTCTGGGGTGTTAGTTCTAGAAGGCCTTGCAGGTCTTCATAGAACCATTCAACTTCACCTTCTTCAGCATTACTGGTTGGGGCATAGACTTGGATTACTGTGATAATGTTGGTTGCCTTGGAAACAAACAGAGATCATTCTGTTGCATTTAAGATTGCATCCAAGTACTGTATTTTGAAATATTTTGTTGATTCTGAGGGCTACTTCATTTTTTCTAAGGGATTCCTGCCCACAGTAGTAGATATAATGGTCATCTGAGTTAAATTCACACACTCCAGTCCATTTTACTTCACTGATTCCTAAAATGTTTATGTTCACTCTTGCCATCTCCTCTTTGACCACTTCCAATTTGCCTTGATTCATGGACCTAACATTTCAGGTTTCTATGCAATATTGTTCTTTACAGCATCAGGCTTTATTTCCATCACCGGTCACATCCATGACTGGGTGTTTGTTTTGCCTTGGCTCCATCTCTTCATTCTTTCTGGAGTTACTTCTCCACTGTTCTCCAGTAGCATATTGGTCACCTACCAACCTGAGGAGTTCATCATTCAGTGTCCTATCTTTTTGCTTTTTCATCCTGCTTATGGGGTTCTCAAGGCAAGAATACTGAAGTGGTTTGTCCTTCCCTTCTCCAGTGGACCAAATTTGGCAGAACTCTCAACTGTGACCCATCCATCTTGGGTAACCCTACATGGTGGCATGGATCATAGTTTCATTGAGTTAAACAAGGCTGTGGCCATGTGATCAGTTTCATTAGTTTTCTGTGATTATGGTTTTCATTCTGTATGCCCTCTGAAGGATAAGGATAGGAGGCTTATGGAAGCTTCCTGATGGGAGAGACTGACTGAGTGGGAAACTGGGTCTTGTTCTGATGGGCAGGGCCATGCTCAGTAAATCTGTAATCCAATTTTCTGTTTATGGGTGGGTCTGTGTTCCCTCCTTGTTGTTTTGCCTGAGGCCAAAGTGTGGTGGATGTAATGAAGATAATGTTGACCTCCTTCAAAAGGTCCCATGGGCACACTGCTGCACTCAGTGCCCCTGACCCTGCAGCAGGCCACCGCCAACCCACACCTGTGCCTGAGATCCTAGACCCTCACGGGCAAGTCTGGGTCAGACTGTGGGGTCAAAAATATTGTAATTTTTACAAACTGAAGATCTGTGGCAATCTTGTGTCAAGCAAGTCTATTGATGCCATTTTTCCAACTGTATTTGCTCACTTCATGTCTCTATGTCACATTTTGGGAATTCCTGCCATTTTGAAAATTTTTATTACTGTATTTGTTATGATAATCATGATCAGTGACCCTTGATGTTACTATCTTATGTATTTAGGGTCTCTAGAAATAGAGGAAAACAACAGAATGGGAAAGACTAGAGATCTCTTCAAGAAAATTAGAGATACCAAGGGAACATTTCATGCAAAGATGGGCTCGATAAAGGACAGAAATGGTATGGACCTAACAGAAGCAGAAGATATCAAGAAGAGCTGGCAAGAATACATAGAAGAACTGTACAAAAAAGATCTTCATGTCCCAGATAATCACGATGGTGTGATCACTGACCTAGAGCCAGACATCCTGGAATGTGAAGTCAAGTGGGCCTTAGAAAGCAGCACTACGAACAAAGCTAGTGGAGGTGATGGAATTCCAGTGGAGCTATTCCAAATCCTGAAAGATGATGCTGTGAAAGTGCTGCACTCAATATGCCAGCAAATTTGGAAAACTCAGCAGTGGCCACAGGAATGGAAAAGGGCAGTTTTCATTCCGATCCCAAAGAAAGGCAATGCCAAAGAATGCTCAAACTACCACACAATTGCACTCATCTCACACGCTAGTAAAGTAATGCTCAAAACTCTCCAAACCAGGCTTCAGCAATACATGAACCGTGAACTTCCTGATGTTCAAGCTGGTTTTAGAAAAGGGAGAGGAACCAGAGATCAAATTGCCAACATCCTCTGGATCATGGAAAAAGCAAGAGAGTTCCAGAAAAACATCTATTTCTGCTTTACTGACTATGCCAAAGCCTTTGACTGTGTGGATCACAATAAACTGTGGGAAATTCTGAAAGATATGGGAATATCAGACCACCTGACCTGCCTCTTGAGAAATCTGTATGCAGGTCAGGAAGCAACAGTTAGAACTAGACATGGAACAACAGACTGGTTCCAAATAGGAAAAGGAGTACATCAAGGCTGTGTATTGTCACCGTGCTTATTTAACTTATATGCAGAGTACATCATGAGAAACGCTGGACTGGAAGAAGCACAAGCTGGAATCAAGATTGCCTGGAGAAATATCAATAACCTCAGATATGCAGATGACACCACTCTTATGGCAGAAAGTGAAGAGGAACTGAAAAGCCTCTTGAGGAAAGTGAAAGTGGAGAGTGAAAAAGTTGGCTTAAAACTCAACATTCAGAAAACAAAGATCATGGCATCCGGTCCCATCACTTCATGGGAAATAGATGGGGAAACAGGGGAAACAGACTTTATTTTTTCTGGGCTCCAAAATCACTGCAGATGGTGACTGCAGCCATGAAATTAAAAGACGCTTACTCCTTGGAAGGAAAGTTATGACCAACCTAGATAGCATATTGAAAAGCAGAGACATTACTTTGCCAACAAAGGTCCATCTAGTCAAGGCTATGGTTTTTCCAGTGGTCATGTATGGATGTGAGAGTTGGACAGTGAAGAAAGCTGAGTGCCGAAGAATTGATGCTTTTGAACTGTGGTGTTGGAGAAGACTCTTGAGAGTCCCCTGGACTGCAAGAAGATCCAACCAGTCCATTCTGAAGGAGATCAGCCCTGGGATTTCTTTGGAAGGATGATGCTAAAGCTGAAACTCCAGTACTTTGGCCACCTCATGTGAAGAGTTGACTCATTGGAAAAGACTCTGATGCTGGGAAGGATTAGGGGCAGGAGGAGAAGTGGACGACAGAGGATGAGATGGCTGGATGGCATCACTGACTCGATGGACGTGAGTCTGAGTGAACTCCGAGAGTTTGTTATGGACAGGGAGTCCTGGCGTGCTGCGTTTCATGGGGTTACAAAGAGTCGGACACAACTGAGTGACTGAACTGAACTGAATCCTCAAATAATTAAAGGTAATAATAACACCCAAAGCATATACTCTTTATCTCTGATGCCAGTGTTAACTCCACTTTACAAATAGTGAAAGGAAGGAAAACTGTATCTAACTGATTCTGTGGATGAACTGGATAATACACTCAGATGAGAAATTCTATCAGTGCTATCTTCCAATAGTGAAGACAATTATGTGTATGCTTTGGTGATAACTTTCCCCCTCTAAACAGTTAACATTCCATGGCTCTTACATAGAATGATCATTCTTATGATTACAGAATCACTTAGCACATTCCTCTAACTTCCACCAAGATTACAGACTCAGAAAATCAGATGAAAACTTCAGCCCTCAAGTTTATCAAGTATTTTCTTGTTAAGATGTTCCATTTAGTTCTTACATCCTAGCCTTGAGAGTGTAATAAGACCAACATGTTGTGATGTTTAGTCTCTCAGTCATGTCCAAATTTGAGACCATGTGGACTGCAGCATGCCAGGCTTCCCTGTCCTTCACTATCTCCCAGAGTTTACTCAAACTCATGTCCATTGAATCAGTGATGCCATCTAACCATCTCATCCTCTGTTGCCACCTTCTCCTCCTGCTCTCAATCTTTCCCAGCATCAAGGTCTTTTATAATGTGTTGGCTCTTCATGTCAGGTGGTCAAAGAGTTGGAGCTTCAGCTTCAGCATCAGTCCTTCCAAAGAGTATTCAGGGTTGATTTCCTTTAAGAGTGACTGGTTTGATCTCCTTGCTGTCCAAGGGACTCACAAGAGTTTCTCCAGCACCACAGTTCAAAAACTTCAATTCTTAGATGCTCAGCCTTCTTTATGGTCCAACTCTTACATCTGTACATGACTTCTGGAAAAACCATAGCCTTGAATATACAAAATTTTGTTGGCAAAGTGATGTCTCTACTTTATACTGTCTAGGTTTCTCATAGCTTTTCTTCCAAGGGGCAAGCATCTTTTAATTTCATGGCTGCAGTCACCATCTGTATTGTTTTTGGAGTCCAAGAAAATAAAGTCTATCACTGTTTCCATTTTTTCCCCATCTATTTGCCATGAAATCAAACATAATTTCCCTTATGGCTTTAATTACAGAAGCTATGGTGGAAAAGGGAGTTCAAGGCAGAAATTAAAGACTGCACATTCTATGGGGTTTTGAGTGGGGTGCATTAAAAGCTAGTTTTAATGCAGAGAATTAAAGGCTACATAGTCTAACCTGTGGAATAAGAATCCCATATAAAGCTGAAGAATAATAGTTCCAATCTATAGCACACCTAAGCACATGAGGCACCATCTTAAGTTCTTCGCAACTCTGAAGAATAAGTATTATTATTCCCAGTATTAAAGACAAGGAAAAATATGGAGTTAGCTTTTTTTTTTCTTTTTCACAACCCTGATGCCCATCTTCAAAGTCCATACATTTCCTACCACTTAAGAAGTTTTAAAATCACCTTTAAATATAGTTTTTCTTTTTCTGTTATATGCCTTTTAGTTGATTTGTAGCTTGATTTAGTTGAGTTTACTTCCATTTATGGGAGAAGTCACAAATTTTCAAGAAAACAAACAGCTTCAAATTATGGGCAGTTACTTCTTGAATCCAGCTTTATGAAGGTATCTCAGCTGACTCATCTCTTAAACATGATTTAGGGCTTCCCTTCTGGCTCAGCTGGTAAAGAATCCGCCTAGAATGTGGGAGATCTGGGTTCAATCCCTGGCTTGGGAAGATCCCCTGGAGAAAGGAAAGGTGCCCAATCCATTATTAATGGACTGTATAGTCCATGGGGTCACAAAAAGTCGAACACGACTGAGCGACTTTCACTTCTTGGAAGTCAAAAACAGCACAATCATTTGTGGATATGATGCATGAAAGAAGTTTATTAGTGGTTAACATGACAGTTCAATCGCAAATAAAGTTTTCAAACTTATAGCAATAAGTGTAAGAAACAAACTCTGGGAAATAAGCCATTCATGAATACAAGGGAAATTGTGAGAATTAAAACATTTTCTTTGAAATTATATTTATGATGAAAACTGTAAGTATGGAAATTTCCCTACCAGGTCATGAGCTGAGCTCATGACCTCCACATCACCAAACCATAGAACTTTTAAAAAAATTTTGTTGAGTATAATTGATCTAAAATGTTGTGCTAATTTCTGCTGGGTATGTACATATAAATTACTTTGCTGTGATATAAAAATATTCATTTTTTGGTATTTATTATCAGTTCAGTTCAGTTCAGTCACTCAGTCATGTCTGACTCTTTGCGACCCCATGAATTGCAGCACGCCAGGCCTCCCTGTCCATCACCAACTCCCGGAGTTCATTCAGACTCAGATCCATCGAGTCAGTGATGCCATCCAGCCATCTCATCCTCTGTCGTCAAGTTCTCCTCCTGCCCCCAATCCCTCCCAGCATCAGAGTCTTTTCCAATGAGTCAACTCTTCACATGAGGTGGCCAAAGTACTGGAGTTTCAGCTTTAGCACCATTCCTTCCAAAGAAATCCCAGGGCTGATCTCCTTCAGAATGGACTGTTTGGATCTCCTTGCAGTCCAAGGGACTCTCAAGAGTCTTCTCCAACACCACAGTTCAAAAGCATTAATTCTTCTGTGCTCAGCCTTCTTCACAGTCCAACTCTCACATCCATACATGACCACAGGAAAAGCCATAGCCTTGACTAGATGGACTTTTGTTGGCAAAGTAATGTCTCTGCTTTTGAATATGCTATCTAGGGTCATAACTTTCCTTCCAAGGAGTAAGTGTCTTTTAATCTCATGGCTGCAGTCACCATCTGCAGTGATTTTGGAGCCCCCAAAAATAAAGTCTGACACTGTTTCCACTGTTTCCCCATCTATTTCCCATGAAGTAATGGGACCAGATGCCATGATCTTCTTTTTCTGAATGTTGAGCTTTAAGCCATTTTCACTCTCCACTTTCACTTTCATCAAGAGGCTTTTCAGTTCCTCTTCACTTTCTGCTATAAGGGTGGTGTCATCTGCATATCTGAGGTTATTGATATTTCTCCCGGCAATATTTGTATATATATATTTTCACATGATTTTCCATTATGGTTTACCATGGGATACTGACTATAGTTTCCTGTTCTATATATTAGGGGTTTGTTCCCATAGGGAACATAGGGCTTTGTTTCCATACTACATATAATAGTTTGCATCTGCTGATCCCAAACTCCCAAGTCTTTTCCCCATCCCCTTCCTTCTTGGCAACCACAGGTCTGTTCTCTATGTCCATGAGTCTGTTTCTGTTTTGTAAATATGTTCATTCATATCTTATTTTAGATTCCACATGTAATTGATATCATACAGCATTTGTCTTCGGGGAAGGCAATGGCACCCCACTCCAGTACTCTTGCCTGGAAAATCCCATGGATGGAGGAGCCTGGTAGACTGCAGTCCATGGGTTGCTAGGAGTCAGACACGACTGTGTAACTTTCAAGTAGACAACCTGAGCGACTTCACTTTCACTTTTCACTTTCATGCTTTGGAGAAGGAAATGGCAGGCTACTCCAGTGTTCTTGCCTGGAGAATCCCAGGGACAGAGGAGCTTGGTGGGCTGCCATCTCTGGGGTCGCACAGAGTCGGACACGACTGTAGAGACTTAGCAGCAGCAGCAGCAGCAGCATTTGTCTTTCTCTTTCTGACTTAGCATGATAATCTCTAGTTGCATCCATATTGTTGCCAATGGCATTATTTCATTCTTTTTGTGGCCAAATAATACTCCATTTTGTACATATACTACACCTTCTTTATCCGTTCACCTGTCAGCGGACGTTTAGATTGTTGCTATGACTTGGCTATTGTAAAAAGTGCCGCTATGAACACAGGGGTGCAGGTATTTTTTTGAATTATACTCCAAAACAGAACTTGACTGTGTAGATGCATTGGATGAGTTTGAACTATAAGCAGAGTTTCTTCATGCGAATAGCAAGATCAGTCACACATTATGAAATATCCATTGAGTAGTTCTGTCAGTCATTGCACTAGTTATGGAGGTAGAGGAGGTAAAAAAACTCTTTCCCTCAAGGATTTACAGTCCAGCAGGGAAGACAAACAATATACAATTATAATGCAATTGTATTATGAAGGTATTTCTAGGTCAGAAATAGATTTTCTGGACCTTAAAGAATGCATCATTGCAATAAACATGTTTTTCCCAATTACATATTACTGCCCCAGACTGATTGTATTACAGTCTCACTCAAACAGGTCAAGCCTCAACCAAAAAACCTAAAGCAACTTTAGAACTATCACAAATTTCACTTGGAGAAGCAAAACATAATTTTTACACATTTCTATCATTTTGTTATTCAGATCAGATCAGATCAGTTGCTCAGTCATGTCCGACTCTTTGCGACCCCATGAATCGCAGCACGCCAGGCCTCCCTGTCCATCACCAACTCCCGGAGTTCACTCGGACTCAGATCCATCGAGTCAGTGATGCCATCCAGCCATCTCATCCTCTGCCGTCCCCTTCTCCTCTTGCCCCCAATCCCTCCCAGCATCAGAGTCTTTTCCAATGAGTCAACTCTTCGCATGAGGTGGCCAAAGTACTGGAGTTTCAGCTTTAGCATCATTCCTTCCAAAGAAATCCCAGGGCTGATCTCCTTCAGAATGGACTGGTTGGATTAGTCAAGTTTAAAGAACCATGCATTGAATATCTAGCATAGCACTACACTAAATGATGAAGGAAATAGTAAATTACATAAATGATAGAAATTCAGATGCATTCGAATCACATTTTAAGGATTTACTCTGAGAGAATCAGGTGAATTTAGAAAAAAACAAGATGACTGTTTTTACAAAAAAGAATTCCTGTGGAAAGTGAAAAACACAGCAGTGACTAAACATATTTAGAAAATAAGTTATTTTGTGAAACAAAGTTTGCCAGGGAATGGGGAGATTGTCTTTACAGAGGGATATGCCAGAACTTTCAATATGCTGGTGATATTGCAAATTTCAAAGAAGGCGCCTAGTGTGAAAAGTTGTCCATAAACACTTGAGAAAAAGAGCAATCTTAACAGATAATCAAGAGTTACAACACTTTGGGAAAGTCAAAATCAAGATAAAAAATCAAAGTAAAAAATCATGCTAAAAATACTATTAAGTATTTTGGATACATTTTAGAACCAAAAAGATTGCCTACTCCAACTTCCTTCTATTTAGGGAACCAAATTAAAGCATAAATTCTTTCCTTGACAAAACTTGGAACAGATTCCTTAGCCTGGGAGATTTTCCCCTCAAATATGAAGAAATATGTGTTAGCTATTTTTGAGTAGTAAGAATGTAAAAAATGTACATTTTTGAGAATTGGTGGTTTTTTTGTCCTTGAATAACTCAAAATTTCTTTGTTCTTCTGAATCAGATTTAGCAAGTAATTAGTGCATAATGAGAACCAGTTGTAGCATCAGACTCTATTTAGTTAAAGTGCATTTAAAAATACATAGTAAGGCAGATAATCTGTATTTTCTTTCTAATGACACTAACCTCATGAATGTTGTTGAAGAATATCTGATGGCATCAAAAGTCTGTTTTGTTGATTTCCAGAAAGCCCTTGGGGATTAATTTGCTTTCCATGCTTGATTCAATAATATATCTGAAGCAAATGGGAAGTTTGAATCAAAGATCAGCAGCATAGCAGTAAAGAAGTTCTCAAAGAAAGCCTAGTGAGATGACTGCACAAATATCAACTTGCTTCTTGGCTGATTGGCCATGCTCTAACTGCTGAGTGGAATGCTGAACCCTACCAGAAGTCTGTTCTAGAGGCAAAAGCCTCATTCTTAAATCCACACAAAGCAGGCAAATTACAGGCAGAAATTAATCAATCACAGGAAATGGTGAGTAGGAGGAAGACAAGACTTTCTTCATATCAGTGTAAGAGTATCTTGAGTGATCACTGCAGATCTAGGGTGTTTTAGGGTTGTGTCAATTTCTTTTTCACTCAACGCTCAAACTTCAGAAAGTGAAAGTGAAAGTCACTCAGTTGTGTCCAACTCTTTGCGACCCCATGGACTGTAACCCACCAGCCTCTTCTGTCCGTGGAATTCTCCAGGCAAGAATACTGGAATGGGTATCTGCCCAACCCAGGGATCAAACCCAGGTCTCCTGCTTTGCAGGCAGGATCTTTACCTCCTGAGCCACCAGGGAAGGCCTTCTAACTTCACAAGTTGTTTCCTTATCACATGTGAAGTACAAAGTTTGTCACATGTCTTCCAAGTGCTGATTCAGGGACCCATGCTCCAGTCCATTATTCCATGTCCGGTTCTAACTGTTGCTTCTTGACCTGCATACAGATTTCTCAGGAGGCAGGTAAGGTGGTCTAGTGTTCCCATCTCTTAAAGAATTTTCCACAGTTTGTTGTGATCCACACAGCCAAAGGCTTTAGCATACCAATGAAGCAGAAGCAGATGTTTTCCTGGAATCCCCTTGTTTTTTCTATTATCCAACAGATGTCAGCAATTTGATCTCTGGTTCCTCTGCCTTTTCTAAATCCAGCTTGTACATCTGGAAGTTCTTGGTTCATGTACTGTTGAAGACTAGCTTGGAGAATTTTGAGCATTACTTTGCTAGCGTGTGAGATGACTGCAACTGTGCGGTGGTTTGAGCATTCTTTGGCATTGCCTTTTCTTTGGGATTGGAATAAAAACTGACCTTTTACAGTCCTGTGGCCACTGCTGAGCTTTCCAAATTTGCTAGCATATTGCGTGTAGCACAGTTGTAATGGTGATCTTGAAAAGAACAATTTCTAGTTACTCTGAAGAAGATTTGGGGTTTTCCAGAGATGGTAAGTGCTCCTTTTCCCCTTTGCAATGTCCTCTGAGAAAATATCTGTCATATCCACAAAATCAGACCCACGGAAACAGGTACAGAGGACCATATAGAAAACTATGTAAACCTACACAAGCCCAGAAACAGGCAAACACAAATCGTACCCCACCCTGATTCTGACCACAGACAAGGTCTGTACTGACTAGAATGGACACAGCCTTATGTCAGATCCATTCCCTCTAGTACCATACACGTATTAGAGTTTAATAAGCAAAAACAAAAATTCCACGGAAACTACCACTACCATTGTCTGTGCCAGACATTTGCTCATTTTCTCTCAGATCCATATCCTGATCGTAGTGAGCTGACCTTGCAAATTTTTCTCAAGCTGCCCTAATTCTAGAGTTATAGTCTATGCTTCTGACTATGTGCAGTGAATGGAAGGCACAGGTCAAAACTGAAGACAGGAAGAGAGAGAATCTAAACTACTTCTTTCTGTCTCTTTTATGTCTAGTAGTAGCTGTCTATGACCAGGCTCTTCCAGGCAACTCCTACTGATGTTCAAGATCCTAATGGACACCTTGGCTCTAAGCAGCCAATTTATGACCATGAGAAGATCTGGAGGATATAATTTATTAAGGATGAAGAACAAAACTATAGAAAACCCGGGTCATTGAAGACACACATGGAGCACATGTACAAACGCAGGACCACCAATGCCCTCATATTATTCGAGAAACACTATTTTTAGGTGCCAGAATTTGTTATCCAATACCAAATGGGATTTCAAACTGCAAATCAGTCACTTGATTAGCATGACAATCAAATGCTAAATCTTACTGTTCTTGCATTTGTTTATTCTTTTCATTCATTCCTGCATTGTATCGGATACCAAGCCACAACATGGGTATATAAGAATAGATAATTCAGAGATCTGCTTGTAAGAGGGTCACAACAGTGTGAGCAGGCAGACACGGAAATAGGTTGTTAAAATTGCAGAGGGGCAACTGAGTACACTAAATAGTGTTTAATGAATACAGAAGTGTTCCAAAATCCAGTGTTCTTGGAGTCGGGGATGATTTCCTGTGGATGTCATGGCCAACTGAACTGTTAAAGATCATTAGGAATTAGCTGGTTGGAGGTGCCACACCAAATTGCAGTTGGGGAGGGGAAGGGGATCATGGAAATGGGAAGCATTATAGGCAGAGAGGAATGAAAGGAAATGAGAAACATGTTGATGTGTGGAGGAAATGTTCAGCAGTCTGATTTTGTTAGTGAGCAAAGCACCAACCAGAGAGTGGTGACAGATGAGTCAAGAATAGTCAGGTCTCAGTAATTACAGAGCCTCTCCCACCACAACATACAACTCACACTTGGTCCTGAAGGCAAAGGGGAGAACAGCATCTTTGATGCTGTTCAAGCAAGGCATGGCATGACAATCAAAGATTACCATTGTCCCTCAAACAGCTGATGGGCTTATAAAGGACTCAATATAAGCAGGGGTTAACTGTGTTGTGTACTTGGTATCAGCAGTGACTGTGGGACAGTTCTCCCTGAGTGACTACCAGTAATTGCTGACCAGGATATTGGATGTGGTCTGAGACTGGGGGGAAGTCTTCCTTAAATTGTGAGCTTCTAGAAGCTTGTGCTGTTTCTTCTCTAGTGCTGTTTGCTCCATAAATATTTTATGCATGAATAAACAAATGTACAATATGCATGGGGAATAATGCCTGTCCCTATACTCCCAGAAGCTGCTAGTTAATCAGCAGTATTTAGTGGCACCCACTATGTGAGCATGCCTTCACTCTCGGCCCCAGGGAGTCAGTGTCTCGTGTTACACAGCACTTAGTTTTCTGTCGCCAACTCAGGAGCAAAGTATTGTGTGTTCAGGAAAACGAACCTGGTAGCTTCTATTCTGTATTTCTCAATGAACACTTACCAAGATGGTAGGGGTAATGCTAAAAACTGTATCAGGACTGCAAGTGAGTGCGTGTGATGAAGGCGGAGTAAAAGCTAAGGACTCAAATTTTACCTGATGTGGATGCAAAACTACACTTAGAAATTCTAACGACACAGGTGGAAATACTCTTTGGGAGTCACTGACAAAGTCACTCTTTGGGAAATACTCTTTGGGAGTCTTGAGGAGTGCTGAGAGCATGGCCAGAAGGAGCATGGCAACCAAGCAGGGTGTCCTGGGAGATTCATGAACCTCAAAACCACCTTTGCAGTTCTAGTGCATTTGCATCTGTGTATAAAACCTAATATGCTGCAGTGGAATATTCTAAGAAGCAGAACAATGACCTGACTGGATATGTGGTATTTGGTAGGATGGTGATATTTTGTGAGGCAAGTTACAAAGTGCCATAAGGACAGTCTATTATAATGGCTGCTGCTGTTGCTGCCGCTAAGTCGCTTCAGTCGTGTCTGACTCTGTGCGACCCCATAGACAGCAGCCCACCAGGTTCCTCTGTCCCTGGAACTCTCCAGGCAAGAACACTGGAGTGGGTTGCCATTGCCTTCTCTACTGCATGCTAAGTTGAGTCAGTCATTGTCTGACTCTGCGCGACCCTACAGACATCAGCCCACCAGGCTCCTCTGTCCACAGGATTCTCTAGGCAAGAATACTGGACTGGGTTGCCATTTCCTTCTCCAATTATAATGGCAAACTAGGGCAAAGCATGACTGGAAGCTTTCTGGGATGTGTTAGAAGCTTATCAGCTGGTCAGTGAGAATATCTAATCAGGACAACAGGCTCACCCACTTGAGTAGTACAATGATTATGGACTTCCCCCACATCATGAAATATTGTTAAGCTACTTGTGTCATATTATTAGTGACTTTTTCATGTGGTTTTGAGTTCTTCAATCCATTTGAATATTAAATCTAAGCCCAAATTTCTATTGTTGTAATGTCATAAACCGCTACATAGCAAATTAGGAATATGTGGTACACAGTCAGCAGACAGGAATCGGAAACAAACCACCCTTGAGTGTCCTGCTTTTGTTGCTGTTAGGTGTGGAACAGATGGCAGAAAGTGAAGAAGAACTAAAGAGCCTCTTGATGAAAGTGAAAGAGGAGAGTGAAAAAGTTGGCTTAAAGCTCAACATTCAGAAAACTAAGATCACGGCATCTGGTCCCATCACTTCATAGAATATAGATGGGGAAACAGTGGAAACAGTGGCAGACTTTATTTTTTGGGCTCCAAAATCACTGCAGATGGTGATTGCAGCCATGAAATTAAAAGACGCTTATTCCTTGGAAGGAAAGTTATAACCAATCTAGATAGCATATTAAAAGAGCAGAGACATTACTTTGCCAACAAAGGTCCACATAGCTAAGGCTATGTTTTTTCCAGTGGTCATGTATGAATGTGAGAGTTGGACTATAAAGAAAGCTGAGCACCGAAAAATTGATGCCTTTGAACTGTGGTGTTGGAGAAGACTTCTGAGAGTCCCTTGGACTGCAAAGATATCCAATCAGTCCATCCTAAAGGAGATCAGTCCTGAGTGTTCATTGGAAGGACTAATGTTGAAGCTGAAACTCCAACACTTTGGCCACCTGATACAAAGAACTGACTCATCTGAAAAGACCCTGATGCTGGGAAAGATTGAAGGTGGGAGGAGAAGGGGAAGACAGAGGATGAGATGGTGGATGGCATCACTGACTCAATGGATATGAGATTGAGTAAACTCCAGGAATTGGTGATGGACAGGGAGGCTTGCATGCTACAGTCCATGGGGTTGCAAGAGTAGGACACGACTGAGGGACTGAACTGAAATGAACTGAACTGAACTGAGGTGTGGAACAGAAACAAGAGGGAGTGGCTATAGGATAAAGGGAAGAACCAGAAGTGAATGACTTCCCAGAAGTCAAAGCAGCAAAACAAGAGAGCTCTCAACTGGGTGGATGCATAAAGCATTTTGTATTTGCATTTGCTTGAAGAGATCTTTGGCAACCTTACTCAGAGCTGTTTTGATGGAATGTAGGAGTAAGGAAGTGTCTAAGCCACAGGCAAGTGAAGTGAGCTGTGACTACTAAAAATTTGGGGAGAACTTTGGCACAGAAAGTAGAGATAAAATTCTCTCCATAGTTCTCTATTCCATACCACTCTCATTCTACTTGGAACACTACTAATTCACTTTGTCTAGAAGCAAGAGAGATAGAAAGAGAAAAAAAAAAATGTTTAGAGCAGTGAGGCACATGCAGATCTATAAGGAGCCCTGATTTAATGATATAGCTAAAGCGCAATAGTCTTCTCTTTCTTTAAACAAAGTAAGAAATGGATAGACGAATGTATTTTTGTTTCTTTATTCAAGGTCCAAGGCAACATATTCCTTATTCATTCCCCCGCCAAATATTCTAAGCTTTCTATAAATGTCCATTTAAAAATCCACAAAGGAAAAGTTCACAAATACATAAATATGGAAGTTGTCAAGTTTTGATTATGCCCCAAATCAGGACCCATTAGCAGCTATTTATTTTCTCCTGCATAGACATATCTTTTGGATATGCATCTGTCATGAAACTCATGTCATATTTCTTCCTCCAAATAAATTAAAATGTGACAATCATTTCCAGCTTCTCACAAAGTCCACATGCCATCATCAGTGGTCAAAAGCTACTGGAGCATTCTGACTTTCCCTACTGTCACTTATTCCATAATATTCATTGCAGACAGTGAAATCACTTTCCCCTATTTTTCCATAAAATCTGGTGTTTACTAAATAGTCACACTATGGAGAAAAACTGATATAACTTTTTTTTTTTTTCTATTAGAAAAGCATCTGTGTTAAAAATGCAGCAATTAGTCAAGAAACAATTTGGGAAACATGTTTAAGTAAAGGTCATAGAGGTTTATTTTTTTATTTCCAATAGCAACACATTTTATTTTTAAGACATGGACAGAAAATGTTTTGTTCAAGGAGAGAAAGCTCTTAGGTATCATATTTTACGAACGGGCATTTTTTATCTACTGTATACCACACTACCCTGGGTAAATTTTTATTTCTGATCACTAAGCAATTTCAGTGTTTTGTCTGCCCATCATTAAACTCTCAGCCTTATTTAGATTTCTCTCTTTGACTCTCGTGTCCATTTTTTCTCCAGTTGTGACACCTGAGTGACTTCACTGAACCTCAAGATTCTAAAATGATTCTATCTGCTTCTTTCTCTCCAAGAAATAGTTTATTCTCTTTCAAACCTCAGCCATGTACCTCCAACAGTCACATTCAACTCTATGTGAAAAAATAAACTAATTATCTTCTCCTCCAAGTCTGCTCCAGCTCCAAAATATTTGGTAAATTAAGACACCATTCTCTCAAGCTCAAAAACCTTCTCAATAGTCTCAATAATCTTCTCTTTCCAAAAAAAAAAAAAAAATTCTCTTTCTTTAAACAAAGTAAGAAATGGATAGACGAATGTATTTTTGTTTCCTTATTCAAAGTCCAAGGCAACATATTGCTTATTCATTTCCCCTGCCAAATATACTAAGCTTTTAATAAATGTCCATTTAAAAATCCACAAAGGAAATGATCACAAATACATAAATATGTAAATTGTCAAGTTTTGATTATGCTTTAAAACCATTTCTCTCTTCTAGTTCTTCACCATAACAAACTCTTTATCAAATCTTATTAATTTTTCCAAGAAATTGTCTATTCAAGTCAGCTTGTCCTCTTCATCTCCAGTGCAATCCTCATAATGAATATGAACCCTCTTTTCCAAGCAAGTTCAACAGCTTCCTGTCTATTATTCTGTTACCACACGTCTTTTACCTCTCCAGTCCATCTGGGATACTCTTTTCAGAGCTGTTTATATGAAATAAAACTGTTCATTCGCTCACCTTGGAAACCTCCATTGATTCCAAATCCTTTACAATACAAAGTGCAAATCCTTAGCATGACTTAACATTCTTTATAGTCTCCTTCCAAGCTCTCTCCAGACTCATCTGCTGCCTGGACTTCTCACAGATCTTCTAAACATCCTTCCATTATATGAATCTGTTCCCTTTATTCACATAGCTCTTTGTACCTAATATATTCTTAACTTTTTGGTCCTACTAGTAAATTCTTGGACATTTTCCAAAATTTGTGATAGGAACAGCAACTGCCTGCCCTTATCTGTGTTCTCATCTTCTGGTTTGGAATAATAACAGATACGAAGCCATATGATCAAGTTCCAGACGATGAAATGTGGGCAAAAGTGGTATTTTCCATTTCTAGGCATGGCTCCCCAAATTATCTGCATAATTCTCTATGAGGAATCTCTTCTGCTTATATGCTAACAGAGTGCACAGGATCAAGGGAAAGCCCTTGAAGCTTCAGAATATGGTTTCAGGAAGCCTGACTCACTGAATGACTCCAGGGATCAATGCTCCTTACCAATCAACATTGCAATTGTGACTTAAGCAAGAAATAAACTTTTATTAGTCTCAGTTACTAAGATTTAAGAATTATTTGTTACAGCAGCTCTTATTACTTACACAATGAACTAACAGGGTGAGTATTTTCAAAGAGAGATAGCTCTTTCACGTATGCTATTATGTTAACAAGTTCATGCCCCCTTACAAAAGCATAACATTTTACACTTTTTTTTCCCTGCTAAAGTTGTGTTTTCTAAATGAGATTTTCCCAGGGAATATTGTCCAAGAGTAGATAACAGGGATGTTCTTTTAAAAATTAATTTCACGAACGAATACATTTGGGAAAGACTAGCTTAAATACACTTAAATAAGCACGTGTGACTATAGAGTACATTTAATTACAGACATCTCAGTCTTTAATGTACTAAAGAGCTTTGGGAATCTCCAAGAGGAGTTAGAGCGATATTTTTCAAACCTCTTTAACTAAGGAGTCTTTTTTCAAGGCACATTTGTCAATAACTCTTTAAACAGATTTTCAACTAATACACTGTGAGATTTACAAGGTATGCTGTAATAAGGATTGTGACCTTTGTGAAGGCAGGGTCTGTATCATGTTCAGGTCTGCATCAGTAGTAGGCAGCACATTACCACTCATAACAGAGAATTTGAATTATTGGTTAGAATGTGACTATTTTTCAATAGATAGTCTTTGTTTTCACACCAAGCCAATAATTAAAAATAAATTTAGTCCTGCACGTTCTTCCTTCAAAACATATCCTTTTATCAAACTGCTCATAAGCAATGCAGATTTATTGGAGTTTATTGAAAAAGCTTGTGATAAATGATGGAGAGAGTTTGTGTTGCACACCAAACTACAAGCAAAGATATAAAATCCTGCTCCTAATACCATCCCTCTTTTGCTACCACCTCATGCGAAGAGTTGACTCATTGGAAAAGACTCTGATTCTGGGAGGGATTGGGGGCAAGAGGAGAAGGGGACCACAGAGGATGAGATGGCTGGATGGCATCACTGACTCGATGGACGTGAGTCTGAGTGAACTCCGGGAGTTGGTGATGGACAGGGAGGCCTGGTGTGCTGCGATTCATGGGGTCGCAAAGAGTTGGACACAACTGAGTGACTGATGTGATCTGATCTGACAAAACTGCATATCTTTTTCTGCTATATAGTTTCTAAAAGTCATTCTCAATTTCTTTCTTTTTTAAATTTTTCTTATTGGAGTATAATTGCTTTACAATGTCATGTTAGTTTTCATCGTAAAAAGAAGTGAATCAGCAGTCTGTGTTTGTGTGTGTGTTGTGTGTGTGTATATATATATATATATATATATATATAAATACCCTCCCCCTTGAACCTCCCGCCCACCCCATCCCATACTACCACTCTAGGTCATCCCATAGTAAGGTCCCTGTGCCCCTGTGCTATACAGCATGTTCCCACTATCTATCTTATGGATTGTAGTGTATATATCCGGCTTCCCTGATGGTTCAGACATCTACCTGCAATGCAGGAGACCCGGGTTCAGTCCCTGGGTTGGGAAGATTTCTTGGAGAAGGAAATGGCAATCCACTCCAGTATTCTTTGCCTGGGAAATTCCAAAGACAGTGGAGCCTGGCAAGCTACAGTCCACAGGGTTGCAAAGAGTTGGATATATACACAAAGTGTATATATCATTATACACCAATTCTAATTTGCCAATTCAACCCACCCCCCCCCCTTTCCAAGAACAGTTTGATTCTTTTTCAATTCCCTCAATCCAGTACACAGTGGAATCACAAGCACTGGAAACTCAGGAAGTGGCCTTTCTAAGCATCTATTCATTTCCCTAACCAGGATGCTTCTACTGCGATAATATTTCATGTATGTCATTCTATAGTAGTATTCTTTACTTATATTTTTCTCATGAAAGCTGAGGTACTAATACCCCTGCCATGTTTTTCTGTTAACTGGATAAAAATAAAAATATACTTAGATCTTTATTATAATTTATATTATTTTTACATTATATTTTTTATATTCTACCTTACCTGAGACATGAAATACATTAAAAACATTAGCACATGTAGTAGAACTTTATAAATATGCATATGTAGTCTAGGTGGTAGAAAAAATATGCAATATAATACTCAAAAAAGCTCAATCTGATCATAGCCATCATTATCATCATCATTAGAAGAAAAAGGAAATAAGAAAAAGAAATAACTATTGATTGTTTATCATATACCAAGTACTTAACTTACCTCTCCCAAATACAAATTTCATTTAACACACATAATATTCTCACTTTAAGTTTGGTACTACTCATATTAGGAATTCTGATGGCTCTATTCATATGGCAAAAATCAATCACACTCTTTCCTCTCTCCAAATTCTAAAGTGATTGAGAAACTACAGGTAGCTATGAAAATATTAGTTTTTCCTAACATAAGGCTGCACTGAAGAAGACCATTTGGAAATAAGGGCAAAACCTGGCTTTATATTTCTTCATCTTGAATTGACTTAGTAAAAACTTTAGCCCCTCTCCCAAATAATGCCAGGTGAAAAAATAATAGACTGTAGTTGGTAGGCTAAGGGTTTCCTGGTAGCTCAGCTGGTAAAGAATCTGCTGCACTGAAGGAGACCCTGGTTTAATTCCTGGGTTGGGAAGAGCTCCTGGAGAAGGGATAGGCTGCCCATTCCAGTATCCTTGGGTTTCCATGGTGACTCAGACAATAAAGAATCCACATGCAATGCAGGAGAACTGAGTTCAATCCCTGGGTTGGGAAGTTCCCCTGGAAAAGGGAATGGCAACCCACTCCAGTATTCTTGCCTGGAGAATTCTCCATGGACAGAGATGACTGGTAGGCTGCAGTCCACAGGGTCTCAGAGACTCAGACATAACTGAGCAGCTAAGGACAGCACAGCACACAATAGGCCAAAGAAGAAAAGTCACATGATCATATAAACACATGGAAAGAAACTGGCAAATCCAACAACCATTCATGATTAAAAACTCACAGAAAACTAAAACTAGAAGGGAACTTCCCCAATTTAATTTTTTAAAAACCTAGAAAAGCCTAAAATTAATATAATACTTAATGGTGAGAAACTATAAGATCAGGAAAAAGATTAAGAATCTTTTTCAACATAATATTATAAACTACGCTGCTGCTGCTGCTGCTGCTAAGTCGCTTCAGTCATGTCCAACTCTATGCGACCCCATAGACGGCAGCCCACCAGGCTCCCCCATCCCTGGGATTCTCCAGGCAAGAACACTGGAGTGGGTTGCCATTTCTTTCTCCAAAGCATGAAAGTGAAAAGTGAAAGTGAAGTAGCTCAGTCGTGTCAGACTCTTCACGATCCCGTGGACTGTAGCCTATCAGGCTCCTCCATCCATGGGATTTTCCAGGCAAGAGTACTGGAGTGGGGTGCCATTGCCTTCTCCAATTATAAACTATAAGATCAGGTAAAAGATTAAAAACCCTTTTCAACATAATATTAGAAATTCTAGTTAATGAATGAGATACGAAAAGGAAATGAAAGGCATGAAAATTAAGAAATGAAACTATGCTTGCAGATGACATGATTGTGCAGATCTTGAAACCGTGCTATAATTGCTATGAGTTTCAAGGCTTTTTCATTGTTTGTTTTTCACTTTTTTGATTCTTTCAGACTGACTTTTCAACAAATGTTGCTGGAACAAGTGGATATCCACATGCAAAAAAAAATCTAAACATATTATACCATTCACAAAGATAACACAAAATGGATCAGAGATCTAAATGTAAAATGCAGAACTATAAAACTCCTAGTAGATAACATAGCAGATATCTAGATGACTTTGGAATTCAATGATAGCTTTCATAGCTACAAAATCAAATACAGAGTTAAAATAATTTATTGGTCAATAATACTGTATTGTAATTCAAAACTTCTGGTCTGTGAAAGACAAAGTCAAGGGAATGAGAAAACAAGTCATAGACTGGGAGAAAATAGCTACAAAAGATATATCTGATAAAGAACTGTTATCTAAAATATACATAGAACCCTTGAAACTCAATGATAAGATGAAGTATCTGACTAAAAATAAGCAAAGGACTTGAAGATACACCTCAACATTTTAAAAATATATTGATATTTGGCAAAACTAATACAATTATGTAAAGTTTAAAAATAAAATAAAATTAGAAAAAAAAGGAAAAAAAATATACATAGCAAATAAGCATATGAAAATATGCTCCATATCATATGTCATTGTGAGTGCTCATTTGCTCAGTTGTGTCCAACTCTTTGCACCCCTTTGGACTGTAGCCTGCTAGGCTCCTCTGTCCATGGGGTTTAGGGACTTGCAAATTAAAACAACAATGAGAAACCACTACAAACTTATTGGAATGACCAAAATATGGGACACTGACAGTGACTGCTGGCAAGACAAGAACACAAGGATGTGGAGCAACAGGAACTCTCATTCACTGCTGGTGGGAATGCAAAATAGTAGAGCTATTTTGAAACACTGTTGAGTAGTTTGTTGTGAGACTAAACATACTGTACCATATGAGTCAGCAAGCATGTCCCTTGGTATTTATACAAATGAGTTGAAAACTTAGGTTCACAAGAAAATGTGCACACAGATGTTTACAGCAGCTTCATTCATAATTGCTAAAACTTGGAAGCAACAACATAGCCTTCAGGAGTTGAATGGATAAAGCAACTGACACATTTAGATAATTGAATATTATGTGGCACTAAAGAGAAATGAGCTGTCAAAGGATGAAAAGAAACGGAGGAAACAAATGCATATTACTAACTGAAAGAAACTAATCTGAAAATTCTACATGCTGTACAATTCTAACCATATGACACTCTGGGAAAAGGCAAAACTATGGAGAAAATAAACAGATTAGTGGTTGTCAGGGGGAGTGAAAAGAATATTTAAAACAATGAAACTATTCTGCATGATGTTATAATGGTGGATACATGTTATTATACATTTATCAAAACCTATAAACATAAAACACCCAGAAAGAATACTAATATAAGTTATGGACTTAGAGAGTTAATAATGCATTACTGTAGGCTCATCAACTGTAACAAATAATGTGGGATATTGATAGTGGGGGAGGTTGTATGGGGGTGGTTAGAGAGTATAAGTAAACTTTCTATTTTCTGCTCAGTTTTGCTGTAAATATAATGTCCTAAGAAGTAAAATCTATTAAAAAATGAACTATAGACTTTGATGTAAAAATAGGAGGCATAGTCCATAGGTAATGAATACCTAAGAAATGCAGAATCCAAAAGGTGGAGAGTCAAATTATACCAGAGGCACAAGAAAAAAGATTTCAGGAAACCCAGTTTAAGAAACTTGCTCTCTCTTTAATTATTTCTAGCAAGGTATCAAGAATATAACATTCCATGAAATTGCAAAATGAGAAAAAAAAAAAAAGAGGAAGAATTTAGAGTAGGTTGCTTCTGTGATGGCCCTCAATGGTTTGTGCTACATGATATCCACAATTTTTATAATTCTAATATCAATAGAATTTTTCAAAGTTACAAAAAGTCATTTTTGTGATTAGGTTACAAACATTCTGACTTCCACCTCAGTAGCAGACTCCCCTCCCTTGCCTAACGAAGCACGTTGTCATGGTGGGAAGATCCATGGAGCAAGGAACTGAAAACAGTCTCCTGTCAACAACCAGCTAGAAACTCTGACCCTCAAACAACACAGAAAGAACATAGTTTTGGAAACAGTTACACAAGTGAGCTCGGAAGCAGATCCTTCTCCAGTCAACTTTTCATAAGACACTGCATCCTTTACTGTTCCTTGATTGGAACCTCATGAGAGACTTTGAAGCGGAGGACCCAGGAAAGCTATGTATAGATTCCTGACCTATAAATACTGCGAGGAAAATTAATGTGTGTTATTCTAAGTCCCTAAGTTTGTTTTAGCTTATGTAGAAATAGATAACTAAATTAAGAGCCTGCCAGTTTCCTCTGCCAGCTCTAAATTTAATGCTAAATGTTCTGCTTTAACTGATTGTATTGATATTACTCTTTTCAATTAAACTTAAACAAAACATTTAGCTTAACCAAGCATGATTAACCAAAACATACACAAAGAAATCTGCATGTAGTTTAGTGTGAAACATTCCTTGATTCATCACATAGTGACAATAAAAAAAAATCATGTGTTTTCTGGACCCTTTGGGTCAGTAATACACTCTTATCTTATGCTAACGGTTTGGCTATCAGTACTGTACTACTGTTAGTAAATACTGTTCGCAATCACTGTTACTGTTACTGTGTAGCCTTAGCAAGTTATATGATTTCTCTGAACTCCAATTTCCTCACCTTTTAAATGGACACAGGAAAAGGATTACATGAGATTATATATGCAGTTATAGTACAATACCCAGACCACAGAAAGCATTTAGTAAATACTGACTTGTATTATCTTAAAAGTTACTAAAGGAATTCCAATTACCTGTTACACCAATTTGCACCAATAGATAGCCTAAGGCTGAAGACCTGAAACAGCTTTCCCATGACACCATACTAACAAAATTTACTGAACATTACTTGCTGTCTTCTACTGAAATAGGCAAATCTTATCATTTACCTAAAAGCAATTTTCCAATAATCTGATTAACAAACTCTACTGAATTATCAAAAGGATCTTCTGTGATACTTATGAGAAAATGAAGGTGTAGGAAGAAGGGGGTAAAAAACTGGTCTTGCAAATCTTTAAATATTATCTTTTCCAAATAATCAATGCGAAGTTTAAAAAATCTTCTTTTCTTGGGAGCATCTCCTTTTTCCAAACATAGACAAGACAGACTCTGCTGAAGAGCTCGGTAAAAAGATCAAGATAATCTTCAATTGCTCTTAGTCCTTGAGGTTCAAAGTGATGTAGACCCCTTCTTCTTCTCTATAGAACCAAATAAAAGCATTCTTGATTCAATCAAGCATGGAAGGAGATAAAATTATTACTTAATCATAGTACATTATCTTTTTCCTTATTTAGAGTATTGTCTTTATGACTACTCCATTAAACAATGATCACACAACTTTTCTAAATAAACACCTAACAAAAATTTCTAAAAGTATATCAATACATACAGAATACTTTAGAATAATTTCTTGCTAAAAAGTTATGTATGAGAAGCATCTACTTAGGAAAACATAAAGCAGATGAGACTGAAAGAAAAAATCTATGTCAAGTCCATTAAAAGACACTAGCAAAAATAAAAACAATATGGGCTGCACCTACCTATGCCAAGCATTGTATTAGGTATCATCTGGTTCTCCGTGTTATCTTGCAAAGATTCCTGCAAGTTAGGTGTCATTTCCATTATCCTTCTACAGAATAGGAAACTGTCCCTCTGAGATGATTTTATTTACTGTGATATATATAGATTAATATTCTCACAGAACTTTTATCTAAGCCTTTTGTGGGGTTTCCCAGACATAAAACCCTATTTCTCTAGAAGTTTGACAAACAAGGATAGCTTTGATTTTTATAAAGAGGGAACAAGGTCACTTTTTAGCCAAGATCGCATTTCTAAAGTCTCATTCTACACTGACCAAATATCTATGAAAAAACTAAACAATATATATATATCCACACTTTGAGATTGGAGAGTTTACCTGAGTTCCAGCCTCATTTTCCTATCATCCTGCTAAGAATTTGAATCTTCCTTTCAGATGATCAGGAAAAACGGACAGCTTCATGAACACTGTAACCAACACTTTGGTTTTTTTTTAATTTTCTGATATTTTATTTTATAGTTAAAATTAAAATTGTACTGAACCATTGCAATATTTGTTCAGTTGTTTCTGAGCAACAATAAGCCTAAGGAAGGTTTGGAGAGCCCACAGTATGGAACTCTGGATCCTACCAAGGCAATTGCCAAGGACATGGCAAATTCCAGTCACTCTGACAGGTGACTCCAGTCATGACAGGTGAGAGTCATGGTGGTGGAGAGCAAGCATGGGGTTGGGGGTGGTAATTCCCAGGACACAGTTTTTTGTGGGCTGCTGCTGCTGCTGCTAAGTCGCTTTAGTCATGTCCTGGTGACAACCAAATGGCTTGTGTACCAGTATAACCCTCACTCAGTTTATCTGGCCCAAGCCTTTCTGAAAAACTTTGTATGATTTTTAAGGATCCACCAGATTAAAAGTTGTATGAGTTTCCTAAGATTACCATAAAAAAAAAAAACTACCACAAACTTGCTAGATAAAACTCTAGAAATCTATTCCTCCACAGTTCTGGAGGTCAGAAGTCTGAAATCAAAATGTCTTATTCTGTTTATTTTTGCTTTTATTTCCAATATTCTGGGAGGTGGGTCATGGAGGTGATGTATGTCAGAGAGTGTTTTGCCTATGTTCTCCTCTAGGAGTTTTATAGTTTCTGGTCTTACGTTTAGATCTTTAATCCATTTTGAGTTTATTTTTGTGTATGGTGTTAGAAAGTGTTCTAGTTTCATTCTTTTACAAGTGGTCGACCAGATTTCCCAGCACCACTTGTTAAAGAGATTGTCTTTAATCCATTGTATATTCTTGCCTCCTGGTACATATACACAATGGAGTATTACTCAGCCATTAAAAAGAATACATTTGAATCAGTTCTAATGAGGTCGATGAAACTGGAGCCTATTATACAGAGTGAAGTAAGCCAGAAGGAAAAACACCAATACAGTATACTAACGCATATATATTGAATTTAGAAAGATGGTAACAATAACCCTGTGTACGAGACAGCAAAAGAGACAGTGATGTATAGAACAGCCTTACGGACTCTGTGGGAGAGGGAGAGGGTGGGAAGATTTGAGAGAATGGCATTGAAACATGTAAAATATCATGTATGAAACGAGATGCCAGTCCAGGTTCGATGCACGATACTGGATGCTTGGGGCTAGTGCACTGGGACGACCCAGAGGGATGGTATGGGGAGGGAGGAGGGAGGAGGGTTCAGGATGGGGAACACATGTATACCTGTGGTGGATTCATTTTGATATTTGGCAAAACTAATACAATATTGTAAAGTTTAAAAATTAAATAAAATTAAAAAAAAAACGTCTTATTCTTTTCTGACTCTTTTTCATTATAGTAAGATGTTGAGCATCATTCCCTGTGCTATAGTAGGTCCTTGTTTGTGCATTTCACATATGATAGTGTGTATCTCTTGTTTCCATACTCCCAATTTATTCCCCCCACCACTTTGTTAGCAATATGTTTGTTTTTTATGACTATGAATCTATTTCTGTTTTGTGAATAAATTCATTTGATTCATTTGCACTCTTTTCTCTTTGTCCATGCTGAGTGGCTTGTGTGATCTCTGTTCTCTTACCAAGGAATGAACCTGAGTCTTAGCCATTAGACACCCAAGGATCTCACTGTACAATTTTTTTGATTCCACATATAAGTAATATCATATATTTGTCTTTCTCTGACTTATTTCATTTAGTATGATCATCTCTGGATCCATACATGTTACTGTGAGTGGCATTGTTTTGTTCCTTTACACGGCTGAGTGGTATTCCATTGTATGTATGTGTGTGTATGTATGTGTATATATATTTACAACAGCTATTGTAAATAGTGCTGCTGTGAACTTTGGGGTGCATATATCTTTTTGCATTGGAGCCTTCATCTTTTCCAGATATATGTCCTGAAGGGGGACTGCTGGATCATATGATAGCTCTATTTTCATTTTTTGGGAGGAATGCCATAGTGTTTGCACCAATTACATTCCCACCAACAGTGTAGGAGGATTCCCTTTTCTCCACACTCTCTCCAGAATTTATTATTTGTAGACTTTTTGACGGTGACCATTCTGACCAATGGGAGGTGATACCTCGCTGTAGTTTTGAGCCCATGCTCTGCAACATGAGCAGCCACAGCAATGAGAAACCCATGCACCACAGCTAGAGAGTAGCACCTGCTTCTTGCAACTAGGAAAAAGCACACACAGCAACAAAGACCTAGAACACCCATAAATATTTTTTTTTCAGCACCACAGTAAAAATTGACAACAGCCAACCCACAGTCCAGAGCTATGTCCCCACCAGCTCTCGGGATTCTGATGAGAATTCCTCACCTACCACCATTACTCTTTCCTCCATCACATTTCTCTTAACGAGTCAATTGTTTTAGTTGCTAAGTCATGTTTGACTCTTTTCAACCCCATGGACTGTAGTCTGCCAAGCTCCTCTGTCCATGGAATTTTCCAGGTAAGAATACTGGCGTGAGTTGCCAATTCCACCTCCCAGGGATCTTCCTGACCCACGGATGGAACCCAAGTCTCCTGCATTGGCAGGCAGATTCTTTACCACTAAGTCACCAGGGAAGCCCCTCAATGAATCAATAAACCAGAATAAATGGGGGAAAAATGGTTTAAGACCTACCCTAAATCCAGAATGATCTTATGTCACAATTATTAGCTTAATTGCATCTACAAAGAGCCTTTCTCCAAATAAGGCCATATTCACAGGTTCCAGAGGCAGAGCATCGTTTTTGGAGGTGAGTACCATTCAACCCACTCCAGAAGCCATAGCTCCATAGCCCAGACTCTGGAGTCAAGTACAACTGGATTCAAATCTGGTCTTTACTTCCCAACTGAATGACCCAGAGCACTATTCTCATCTATAAAATGTGGATAGTATAAGCAACCTTGCCCTGGCTTATGGTGAGAAATCACACAATAGAGACTTGGCATAGTGTCTGGCCAATAATATTCCTTATTATTACTAGTTCTTTCCTCAATAACTTACATTACTGGAGATGACTAAGCTTTATGCAAGCAAGAGCAGTTGGTCAGCATCCAACCAGAGAGAATCCAAGATACCATAAGGGCCTCTTGCTCTAAAAGAGCTAATTTTGTGAGATGGAATCCTCCTGCTGAAGGGAAACTTAATGATCATGATTAATGCACATGATTTTACAAATGATACAAATAATGCTCAGAGAAAAAGCACATTTTATCCATAATTACACAGCAAGGTGGGAGCACAATCAAAACTAAAAACCAGGTCTTCAAGGTCTTCCCTGTTTAGTTCTTACCTCCAGGCATTATTCCTTGTTAGATGAATCATTAGTGGTAATTACATACATTGACCCAGAGAAATTAAAATTAAAAAAACAAAAGGTTTTTCAATTTTAGAATTTTTTTCCAAACTGACTCTATTTTACAGTAATTAATACTAGTGATTTTAATTAAAATAGCACATGCTAGGATAACAATCTGAAGCAGATTCTCTCAAATAAATTAGCATCCCTTCCCCTTCTACTGACTGTTGGTAATAAAAGAAATACACATGCTGTGCTTGACCTTCTACTGAACAGTAAAAGTGTATAATTGCATTTTTGTGCTAATGACCTCAGAAATTTTCTAATAATATTCTGCTTGTTGTCTGTGCTGCTATAAATTTACTAAGTATGTTGTATAAAAAGTATGTTTCTGAGATTGCAAAGTTGAAACAGGGGAAAAAGGGAAAGGTATTAAGTGATGAAAAAGAGTGGCAGAATATTAGTGGCACAGACACCTCACAGTTTGCCAGAATGTGAGTCTAGAACCTAATTTAATTCAAGTATTATACTTGGTTTGGACTAATATTCCAGCGATTTGTCCCACTTCCTTTCTGATTGTATAACTGCTGCTGCTGCTGCTGCTGCTAAGTCGCTTCAGTCCTGTCCGACTCTGTGCGACCCCATAGACGGCCGCCCACCAGGCTCCCCCGTCCCTGGGATTCTCCAGGCAAGAAGACTGGAGTGGGTTGCCATTTTATTTTCAATTTGTTCATATAAGTTTGCCTATTAGTCAAGTCACTTTATTCACATCAGATTTCAATACAGTTATTTTTCATTTATCTAACCTCCCTTCCTGGAGAATTAAATAGATTGTCTCCTACAAATGAAAGTTGCTGAGAAGAGGGCCCATTCCCTCTTACATATTCCATTCCACAGTGTAGTGCCTGACACAAGAGGAGTTCCAACTTCCAAGAAACTGAAGGAGTTAATAGTCTTCTTAATTTAGTCTCACTTAATAAATATTTATTAATTTGGACTTATAGAGAAGCTCCCTGTTTAAATATTCACTTTTGAATCTTAGATACAATGTGCCAACATGGTTCATGTTCAAATGTATCTGTTGAAAACACCACAGAGAGAGTTTTGGAAGACTGTAGGTTGATTGAAGTTCTCAGGTGGTGCAGTGGTAAAGAATCCACCTGCCAATGCAGGAAACTCAGGAGATGCCAGTTCAATCGCTGGGTTGGGAAGATCCCCGGAAGTGAGTAATAGCAACCAACTCCAGTTTTTCTTGCCTGAAAAGTTCCATGGACAGAGGAGCCTGGCAGGCTACAGTCTTTGGGGTCACAAAGAGTCAGACATGACTAAGTGCGCACACTCACACATAACACAGGTTTGTTACCAGACTACTTCTAAATAGAAGTATGGTTAACCTCATTTTAAATTACCTTGATGGTTCTAAAGTAATTCTAACACTCCAAGTTGGCAAATGTATTTCCGGAGTTAAGGACTGAATAAAGGACCTGTACAATAAAAATGAATTATGGCACTAGTTGGCCCGTGGAAGTAATTTCAGGACCATGCTTAAAGTTTTTTAACATGGTCTGTCCAGCCTGGCATGAGGAAGGGTCTACCATCATGATCTACTGCCGGACTTCAGAGGGTAGCAATCACTTCCCCAGGGCATCTAGGATAAACTGGGAACCACTTAGCTGTTTGGTAATGAGTCTGGGTGTTACTATCAAATCTGACTTTAAAAAGCAATTATATTAGAACAGCTCAAAGTAGAGCAATGTAGAGAAGCCCAGGTTGCTTTCTAGACCACGATGCAAGCATGTCAAGTTTAACTTCAGCTCAGCAGGTGTGTGCATGACACAGAGTTTAAAAAAGGAAGTGAGAGAGTTGAGTAAACAGAGAGCTCTCATTTACCAGGGCTGATACAACAAAGAAGCACAAACTGAGTGGCTTAAAAATACTGGAACTCCTTGTCCTGCACTTTTGGAGGCTAGACATCCAAGATCAAGGTGTCGGCAGGACCATGCTTCCTTTCAAAACATTAAAGAAAGATCTGTTTCAGGCCTCTCTCTTAGTTTTTAGTAGTTCCTTGGCCTGTGATAGCATAGTTCCAATCTCCACATGGAATTATCCCTGTATGTATATCTATGTCCAAATCCCCCCTTTTGTAAGGATAAAATCATACTGGATGATGGATCCACCCCACTTCAGTAGAACCTCATCTTAACTGATCACATCTGTCCCAGCCTTATTTCCCAGTAAAGTCATATTTTGAGGTAGTGGAGGTAGGTACCTTCAACACTGAGGGACTGAGGATTAGGACTTTAACACCTTTTGTTTCTGAAGGCAGGGGTGTACAATTCAACCCATAACACAGGGTAACAGAATCAATTAATAAGAGAAAGGTGCCAACCAGGCAGGAGTTTTGCAAACAGGGGCTTGGTAATACAAGGTTCTCTGACTCCAAGCACCAAGAGCTCAGCGCACAGGTAGGTTGAACTGGTGTGGAAGAGGAAAGTAAATTTTAACGTGAGGTTCTGTGAGGGCACAGTCTCTCCCTTTACTCACTCCAGTGACAGCCTACTGAGGAAACCCAGGCCAACCAAGCCACGTGTAAAAATGCAGGCACAGAGCCATTGGCTACAACAAGTTCTGTGCTTATCACCTAGTCAAGCTGACTAACATTCAAAAGCTGGATTTGCTGGCTGCCAAAGAGCAGTGGGCAAATGAGCCTGCTCAGGCAAAGAGTATGACATTTGTTGGTGGAAAGACATCATTCAATTATTTCTCCTCCCTCCAGCACTGACTTTCAGGCAACCCAAACACTGTACATTTTCATCTCTTTGGAGTAAAGCACTTAGCAAGAGATTGCATGTTGTTTCAAACTAAAAGAGACAGAGCACTGCCTTTCCACCCTTCCTTCAATCAGCATGGCTATTTTCCAATATTAATAAAAAGTTCTGTTTCTGCAAACTAACCTCAAACTCCATTCTCTCTCCGGAGTTCCTAGGATTTGATGACAAACTTGGCATACTAAATTTTACAGATCCAAATCAATGTTGAACACAAAAGAAACCTCGGTGCCCTATGGTAATTTAAGAGCATGATTATTTTTGGACTGAAACCTCTTAAAACAAGCACAGCTGCAAAGGTCTTGTTCCACTTCCAGAAGATCGTCTTTATATTCCAAATGTATCCAAGGGTCTAGAAACCAAGCTCAGACAGCATTATTAATATGAAATAAAGTTATGTCACACTTGGTTTTCAAAGATAGTAAATCCACCAACACCAGTAAAATTAAATAAATATTTGAAGTCTGAAGTTAACCTTTATGAGAGAGCCAGGAAAAATGAAAATTTCAAATCTGGTTTAGGAAAAAAAATATCTTTTTCATTAGTTTTCACCCGGACCATTTAAAGTTAACTATGTATAGACTATAGAAATGCTATTTGTTCAATGATGATACTTCCATATAAATTGAAATTTTTAAGAGTAAACATCAGTTCAGTTCAGTTCAGTCGCTCAGTCGTGTCTGACTCTTTGCAACCCCGTGAATCGCAGCATGCCAGGCCTCCCTGTCCATCACCAACTCCTGGAGTTCACTCAGACTCACGTCCATCGAGTCAGTGACGCCATCCAGCCATCTCATCCTTTGTCATCCCCTTTTCCTCCTGCCCCCAATCCCTCCCAGCATCAGAGTCTTTTCCAATGAGTCAACTCTTCGCATGAGGTGGCCAAAGTACTGGAGTTTCAGCTTTAGCATCATTCCCTCCAAAGAAATCCCAGAGCTGATCTCCTTCAGAATGGACTGGTTGGATCTCCTTGCAATCCAAGGGACTCTCAAGAGTCTTCTCCAACACCACAGTTCAAAAGCATCAATTCTTTGGCGCTCAGCCTTCTTCACAGTCCAACTCTCACATCTATACATGACCACTGGAAAACCATAGCCTTGACTAGACGGACCTTTGTTGGCAAAGTAATGTCTCTGCTTTTGAATATGCTATCTAGGTTGGTCATAACTTTCTTTCCAAGGAGTAAGCGTCTTTTAATTTCATGGCTGCAGTCATCATCTGCAGTGATTTTGGAGCCCAAAAACATAAAGTCTGACATTGTTTCCACTGCTTCTCCATCTATTTCCCAAGAAGTGACGGGACCAGATGCCATGATCTTGGTTTTCTGAATGTTGAGCTTTAAGCCAACTTTTTCACTTTCCACTTTCACTTTCATCAAGAGGCTTTTTAGTTCCTCTTCACTTTGTGCTATAAGGGTGGTGTCATCTGCATATCTGAGGTTATTGATATTTCTTCCAGCAATCTTGATTCCAGCTTGTGCTTCTTCCAGTCCAGTGTTTCTCATGATGTACTCTGCATATAAGTTAAATAAGCACGGTGACAATATATAGCCTTGACATGCTCCTTTTCCTATTTGGAACCAGTCTGTTGTTCTATGTTCAGTTCTAACTGTTGCTTCCTGACCTGCATACAGATTTCTCAAGAGGCAGGTCAGGTGGTCTGGTATTCCCATCTCTTTCAGAATTTTCCAGTTTATTGTGATCCACACAGTCAAAGGCTTTGGCATAGTCAATAAAGCAGAAATAGATGTTTTTCTGGAACTCTCTTGCTTTTTCCATGATCCAGCGGATGTTGGCAATTTGATCTCTGGTTCCTCTGCCTTTTCTAAAACCAGCTTGAACATCAGGAAGTTCACAGTTCACGTATTGCTGAAGCCTGGTTTGGAGAATTTTGAGCATTACTTTACTAGCATGTGATATGAGTGCAATTGTGCGGTAGTTTGAGCATTCTTTGGCATTGCCTTTCTTTGGGATTGGAATGTAAACATATACTCCTGTAAAACTGACTTAGAATGGAGTGGATATGCTGCCATAATGAGTTTTTGGATACACCCAGTCTGTTCATGTCACTTTCAGGCTTAAATGTTTTACTGATGCCCCCACTGAATTCAGAATACCTTTCAGAAAGCCTTTAAAAATATGATCTCAGGTTGACTCCTCAACTTTCTCTCTAAACTCCACTCACCCCACCTTCCTAACCCTCTTCCAGAATCCCATCATACCGCACTCCTCCCTTTTGGCCTTATTTACTGGTTTTCCTCTTAAGAAGCTTTGGGCATCTTCAATCCAGGGCTCAGTATTCCATGTAATACTCTGAAATAGGTTGGGTGCTCCTATTATGTGCTACTTTATGGCCACCCTTGTTGCAGCTATTATCCTAATTTTATTGGGTGGTATACAAATCTGCTTCCCTCATCAACTGCATGCTCCTTTAGAATACAGACTCACATAACTCATGCAATTTGGTCAATAGATGTTTAATAAATAATGTTGAATGAAAAGTGAAAGTTATCACAAGACTTACACTATGTCTCACATATGATATAAAAATTAAATATGTTTGCCAAAAATAACTAATGTAACCCATGTTTATTTTAAAAATAAATAAATAAAGTCAGGTTCAGGATAAGAAAGAAAACAGTTGCATTCTATTCCTTACTGGATTAGTGATTCTTTAGAAAATTTTGCTCAGTTTTGGGCATACCAGATTGTTTAATGACTTTTTTTATTTTCCTAAAAGTTTCTAAATTCAATTTAGAACTCCTAGGAAAATATAAGTCAAAAAATATTTAAATTATCTGTTGTCTTAGCATCCAGAAATAATATTTGTTGATTATTTTTTGCATCTGTTTTCCAATTTCCCTTTCTCTCTTTTTCAAATGAGCATCAATATTTAAAAGAGATGGTAACAGGCTAGAGTATGTTATGCAATGTTTAAATGATGGTAAAGAATCTAGAAACAATTACCAACACAAAAAGAGGAAAAATGGCTGTTTTTCAAAGGCACAATGAGCATCTCACAATATCTACAAGTTTACCATGTAAAAAAGAAATTAAGTTCAAATGTATAGGACTTTTGAGAGTAAAACTAAAATATCCAGAAGGCTACTAAGCTGTGTTTCTGTATTTCTTGTTTGGTTGCTATGTCATGTCAGATTCTTTTGTGACCCCACGATCTGTAGCCTGCCAGGCTTCCCTGACTATGGGATTTCCCGGGCAAGAATACTAGAGTGAGCTGTCATTTCCTTCTCCCAGGGATCTTCCTTACCCAGGGATCAAACCCACATCTCTTGCATTGGCAGGTGGATTCTTTACCAAAAAGAAATAGCTTTCTATATTTGAGCTTTGTGAAAACTGAAGTAGTTTCTTCTTCAGAAAGCTTCTTTAACATGGAGGTAAATAAACTGAAACTGGCTGCCTGCTTTTTGAGAATATTAGAGAAATGACAAATCCATCAAATTAATCCTGGAGATGATTTCTGAAGTTCTTCCAAGTATGAGCTTTAATGATACTATGACAACAGTATGACAATCGATTGACAATACTATGACAATAGATATTTTAATTCCTTATCAGCAACAGTTCCAAATGAATTAAGTCTCTTTCATTCTGAGCAAGAAATAATATATTAAAGGAAGATAATTCCTTTTATACAGGCTTAACACACACATGTGTATGTATCAGTTCAGTTCAGTTTAGTCGCTCAGTCATGTCCGACTCTTTGCAACCCCATGAATCGCAGCACGCCAGGCCTCCCTGTCCATCACCAACTCCTGGAGTTCACTCAAACTCACGTCCATCGAGTAGGTGATGCCATCCAGCCATCATGCTCTGTCGTCCCCTTCTCCTCCTGCCCTCAATCCCTCCAAGCATCAGAGTCTTTTCCAATGAGTCAACTCTTCGCATGATGTGGCCAAAGTACTGGAGTTTCAGCTTCATTCCCTCCAAAGAACACCCAGGGCTGATCTCCTTTAGAATGGACTGGTTGGATCTCCTTGCAGTCCAAGGGACTCTCAAGAGTCTTCTCCAACACCACACTTCAAAAGCATCAATTCTTCAGCACTCAGCTTTCTTCACAGTCCAACTCTCACATCCATACATGACCACTGGAAGACCCATAGCCTTAACTAGATGGACTTTTGTTGGCAAACTAATATCTCTGCTTTTCAATATGCTTTCTAGGTTGGTCATAACTTTTCTTCCAAGGAGTAAGCATCTTTTAATTTCATGGCTACAATCACCATCTGCAGTGATTTTGGAGCCCAAAAAAATAAAGTCTGACACTGTATACATATATATATATATATATATATATATATATATATATACACACACACACATACACATGTAATAATTTCATTGTGCAAAAAGGAAGAGTGTGTATATATATATATATATATATATATATATACACACACAAACATATACACACACATATATATATTCAATAAAAAGCATGTAACATAACGGTAATTGCAACTATTTGTAATAACCTCAATCTGAAAACTACACAAATGCACTTCAACAGTAGAATAAGTAAAAATCAGGTATTCATGCAATAGCATATTTTACAGCCATAAGAATGAACAAATAACTATTACATGCAAAACATGGATGAATCTCACTGACATCAAGTTGAGCAAAAGACACACAAGAGTAAATAAAAGCAGGTAAAACTAATGCATCACTAGGTAAGGGTTACCCTTGTGGTGGGCTTTAACTCAAAATGGGCATGAGAGTGCTCTGGTATCTCTCTGTTCCTTGATCTCAGGGATGTTTACTCAGATGTGCTTAATTTGTGAGACTACATTGAACTAGATATATATGCATTTTTCTGTACATTGTACTTCAGTATAAAGTTATAAAATGGCTTCTACGTCCATTAGTTTTCCATATTTAATACCATAGAAAAATGACATGAGAACAAAGCCATGGGATTTATATTTTAAAGAATTATTCACTAAGATAGTCTAAATAATGTGAAAAGTTTAAAAAAATTGTCTAAAACCTTAAGTATGAAAATATGTGCTTTGGAGACAAACACTAAGAATGAACTATGGTCACCTTGATGTATTTCATCTAATTTGTGCTGAAATCCATATGCAGTAACAACTAATTATAGATCTCTTTTAGATTTGTTTGCATGCTGCTTTAAAAATATATTAGTTTATTTGTCATAGGAACTCAAGCAGAAATTAAACCTCCTAGAATTTTGTAAGCATTTTCATTTATAGATAAAAGTACACAGCCATATTATTGTGCTTCCAAAAAGCCTTCTACTTATTCGGCAAAGCAGGTGCACTGGTTGATCAGGCCACAGACACAGTCATTCAGATAATCTCTATAAAAACAAGAGCCCAACTGCCAGGCTGTTTACACTTTCCAAAGCCAACAGAATAGGTCTGGATAGTACTCCTGGAAAAAAATTAATATTGTACCATATAATTGACAAAAAATATTATTTTTCAAGTATTGGCAGCTTTGTTCTGTGGTAGAGGTTGGCAAATATCTGAAATATTTGGATATTTCTGGAAATATCCAGATAGTAAATATTTAGGTTTTACAAGTCATGTGGTCTCCATTATAACCACTCAACTCTGCTCTTGGCTGAAAACTACCATAGACAATACGGAAACAGATGAGCATGGCTGTGTTCCAATAAAACTTTATTTACCAAAACCTTGAGTGGCTGGATTTGGCCTGTAGACTGGAATATTCAATATCTCCAGTTTTAGGGGAATGAAAAGATGTTTTGATTTGCTTTATTTTGCTTTCTCTTTTTCTATGTGGCTATCAAACCAGTACAATATGTATTGTCATCATTCAGCAGTTCCTAACCTGGGATAATTGGATTTGGGAATGTCCTTAAGCTTTTCTCATTATTAAAGTTTGATGAAAACAATCTATTTATCTAGCATGAACAGTCTTAACTGAAATGTAAGTCTCATGTTTTCCCTAGACTTTCCCCAGTTTCTAAGACTACAGTGTATAGAAGAATACTATTGGAAGGACTGATGTTGAAGCTGAAACTCCAATACTTTGGCCACCTGCTGCGAAGAGCTGACTCATTGGAAAAGACCCTGATGCTGGGAATGATTGAGGGCAGGAGGAAAAGGGCACAACAGAGGATGAGGTGGTTGGATGGCATCACCGACTCAGTGGACATGGGTTTGGGTGGACTCTGGGAGTTGGTGATTGACAGGGAGGCCTGGAGTGCTGCAGTTCATGGGGTCACAAAGAGTCGGACAGGACTGAGCGACTGAACTGAATTAATGTCAAAAATTCTTTAAGAGTGAAAATAGTTGGAAACAATTTTCTTAATTAGGTAGAACCTTCCTGGTAAAATGTGAGAGCAGACTCCTTATTCCTTTCCTTCACCCAGAACTATTTTACAAACATTATTATGAGCATTGTGCTAAAGGTTTGATGCAAACATTAGTTCATATACAGAATTTTTACTCTCAGAGGCTTACAAGACAGTGGGAAGACTCAGGGACCAGTGGTTAAGAATTTGTAGACTGGAGCCTGAGTGCCTTCTTCAAACACAGGCCCCAACTTTCAATAGACATATAATCTTGAGTGAGTTACTCAATAAGTTACACATATTATTATTTGTGCCTCCATTCTCTCATCTGTAAGGGGTAAATAACAATGCTATCTATCTATCTCTATATATATATATATATTCAATGCTATATATATATATATATTCATAAAACTATTGGGAGGATTAAATTATCACTGTGGGCTGGCACTGTCATCCAGATAACTATTTGTACTGGGGGCTGTCCCATGTTTTGCAATATGTTTATAGCAGCCCTGGCCTCAATCTGCTAGCCCAACCGTTTCTATCCTTCCCAACCTGAATCCTTTCTATCTTTCCCAACAATGAAAGTCTCCAGATATTGCCAAATGTCCCCTGGGAGTAAAATCACACAGCTGATTGAGAACCACTGATCTAGCACATATTAAGTGTTCAACATGTACTAGCTGTTACTGTATTTAATCATAAGCTAATTTTGAAGGATAAGAGAAGAGATTTCTCATAGGAGGTAACTCTTGCACTTTGATTTATTACAAAATCCCACATATAAAAAGCATGCAATACAATGTTTTGCTGACATTAAACCAGTCAACGGTAACTTCTCTTTTTCCTCCCCAATCTTTAATATTGACTTGAAGTGCAGTCCCTCTCAGAATACCTTTTTAACTTTATTGCCAAGGACTTCATTTTTAATTTCATTTTTATTTTTCCCTTTCTAGCCTATTAGCCAACTCTTTCAACCTCAGTTAATCTTATTGCAGGTCATTTACTTGGAGGAACGGTTTCTTGCATGGAATAATGTAAAAAATAGAATAAATCCACTCCTGATGTGATGTTCCTGTGCCTGCCTATATTCCTATAAGAACTGAAAAGTGGCTACAACAGAAAGCCTTTTTGTGTTCATTTATTTCAATTACTTTTTGTTGAAAATCTTCCTAAGGTACATTAAATGTTTGCTTTGCTTTAGTAACTACAAACTGATGTCAGTAACAGATACTATCTTTAATGATTGACTGGTGCTTGTGGCACCACTGTTCTGAGCATTGATTCCTCCTAGATGTGTAAGACTGGGATGCTGAGCACAGAACATATATCTGCTGTTCAAGGTTCAGATTAGCTATGCCTGTTTAAAATTACAATGAGATATTGCGTTCCCTAAATTATATCTTAGGGGCATCACTCAAGTAAATATTAAACTCTGACAAAACATAAAGGAGATTAAGAAAGGGATTGTGTTTGGGAGAATTTTAATTTTCCAGTCCCTTGAAGTCAGACCTGGTCTTCATTTGAGTTAACTAATGAACTGTGAGTGGAAGTAACACGTCTCACTCTCAAACAGAAACTTTCAAACCAGCATGTGGTTCACATCACTGTCTTCTTTTCCTCTTCCAAGAGACTAGAAACATTAAAAACTGCTCCATTGGTCTGGGTTTCGGAGTAAACCAGTTACTGGTTTACTGGTTTACTTCGGAGTAAAGACAGCATGGAACAACTGACTTGAGGTGGGTTTACATCAAGAATAATACATAAATCTTCAGTGCTGTGTTTGTTACCACAGCATAACTTAGCATATGCTGACTGATACATGTAATAATGGTGATCCATTTATTTAATACTTTCTGCATCCTCTCTGTATATATTCCAGGTACAAGAGTAGACATTTGTAAATTTTGAAAAAAAAATAGAAGCAACACCTGTCTCTGAGGGAGCTTACAGTAGAGTGGGATGAAAATACCTATTAACTAGAGAATTAGATTACTTGTAAATTGCTTTCTATTCCTATTCCTGAATCCAAAATTCACTACTTCTGTGACAAAGCAGAGAAGATGAAGCATTATGTGAGCAGGTAGATAAGATAAACTTGGAGGCTTGGCGGATCTATGAACCTAATTAACAAGGTGGTGGTTATCTTTTTTTTTGACACCCACAATCCTTGCAAGGGACAAAGATAAGAATGGGGCAGATTCTATGCCCAACTGCAGTGGAAAAGCCATGAGAGATTGTCAGGAAGATTCTCTCTAAACATCCCGACAGAGAAAGCAGAACCCAGTTGGCAGCCAACACTTCAGCTCTGAACAAGAGCTGTGGTTCCCTGAAATCCTTGCTGCCGACTTCACCACCCAGAATTGCTCTGCTGGGTAATCAAACACTACTATGCATCACAGGGCGTGGGAGGCCTGGTAAAAGAGCACCACAGGAACACAAGGACCACTTTATTATCTGGCTGTGGCCTGCCTTTGGTTTTCCAAGGAGTCTGATGTATGGAAATGAAGCAATTGAAACCAGCATGATTTGGGTCTGATGGCCGTCCTCCTCTCCCCTAACAGGAGTAGGCAGCGTTTTATGAGCCTCGTAAAAGAGTTTATGAGGCTTTGATGGGAAGTTGGCAGCCCAGGCTGCCTACAATGACCTGATGAAAAACAGCTCTTCTCTGCACCTACTTGAAAGGTTTATGGCTGTGGCTGTTTACTCAGAACCCAGGCAGAACCTAGCCAGGGGAGTCAAAGAGATGGGCCTCAGAAATGAAGGTGGAGGAAAAACTTAGCTCTGGCATTCCAGAATTCAGAAAGGCATCTGTACCCAGCAGGGATGCTGAACCGAGATCCTGGGGAGACTGAGAAGGCTTAGTTCACTAAACACACTTAGTGATACTTTCCTTCCCCTTGACCAAATGATCACTCTCTTCCTCTCACTTCATACTAGGACACTTTTGGTTTGATAAACTAAGAGCACAGGCTTTGAAGCCATGGAACCTGACTTAAATTCTCCCCCATGACTTACTAGCTTTGTGGCTTTAAGTAAGGTACCGAACCTCTCTGATCCTCTGGTTCCTACTCTTGCTTAAAAAAGATTAAATGAGATTATGTTGATAAAGTTCTTAAAACAATGCCTGGTACACAAGGATCTTTTAAGAATTAATGGCCTTCACTAGAAAATATAGTTTTGAGACTCAGTTCCACCTTAGGCAGTTCAATTAAACTCACAGATTCTAAGTATCCTCACTGGCCACATAAAAGGAATGGCGTTGGTATGAGGAAATAAAGGTTTTGTATGTGAACATGGTTCATAAGTTTAAAGTGAAATGTAAGAGATCATGCAAATTCTGAAAAAGTAAATTCTTAAATAATAATAATGGTAATTAATGACCAAACAATAATATCACGTATCCCAAGTATCAGAGCCCTTTCTAAGCATTTTAGATGTATTATTAATGCATAATTCTCATTACCTGGCTATGAACTACATACTTTATGACCTCTCTTCTATGGAGGAAATTGAGGCACAGAGAAGCTAAAGAACTTGCCTGAGGTAAAGAGTAAAACTCATGTAATCTGACTCTTTTATCCTTTCTATATTAATTTTCTATAATTTTATAAATGTTTTTGAACTTAGATAAGTACTTTCAAATTGTCAGACATGCAGATATGTGTTTTCCTTGATGAATAGATGACCGGTTCTGTGTATGTGGTAAGGGCAACTACAGCCAATTCCACTGAGAGAAAATGTGTGGTTTATAAAGATTTATGTATCTTTTACTGATTCATTTCACAAATATTGACTGAGTGCTTCAAGTGTGGTAGGTACTAAGGTATGGCAGACAATAGAAAATGTCTCTGCATATCTATCAAGATGTCTGTATTTACAACATTTAGTGTATTCCATACAATCTGACTGAGTTCAACCTGGTTTCCGCCACAATCACTCTAATTAACTTCATTATCAAATGTATCACACTCTAGTCACTTACTCCAATGTTTATGCATGTCCAGCAGTCATGTATGGATGTGAGAGTTGGACTATAAAGAAAGCTGAGTGCTGAAGAATTGATGCTTTTGAACTGTGGTGCTGGAGAAGACTCTTGAGTCCCTTGGACTGCAAGGAGATCCAACCAGTTCATCCTAAAGGAGATCACTCCTGGGTGTTCATTGGACTGATGTTGGACTGATGTTGAAGCTGACACTCCAATACTTTGGCCACCTAATGCAAAGAGCTGACTCACTGGAAAAGACCCTGATGCTGGGAAAGATTAAGGGTGGGAGGAGAAGGGGACGACAGAGGATGAGATGGTTGGATGGCATCACCGACTCAATGGACATGAGTCTGGGTACTCTCCAGGAGTTGGTGATGGCGTGCTGCAGTTCATGGGGTGGCAAAGAGTCAGATACGACTGAGCAACTGAACTGAACTGAACTGATGCATGTGTTTCCATCATACCAATCTTATTCAAAGGCTTTTGTTTACCACCTTTAATTTAAAATTTCCATTCCCTCAGCTCATAAAATGACACTTTCCCCCTCTGGAGACTGGTTTTCATAGACTCATTTTCCTCCCCAAGCCATTAAACTTGAAACATTCAATGACCTCCCAATGTGTCATATTCAAATGCTATGCCCTGGCATTCAATACCCCTCAAGATCAAATTCCATACAGTTCTGAGGCTTTACCTCTTACTACCACCTTCATTCAGGAAACCATCCAACATTTCTCACTCGTCATTATTTTCCGTATCTCTGTATGATTATCCAGTTTGTTCTCAGAATTAACTACCTTCCCCATTTACTATTGGATTCAAAGCATTCTTTCCACCTCAGACGCAGTCACAGCTAGAAGCAGCATTTCCTTCTCTGCACCCCAATGACAATTTACCATGCCCATTCTACAGTTGTCTTTTAATCACCAGAAAATTGTAAACACTTTCAGAGCATGAATTAGGTCTTCATCACTATGTTCATTCTCAAGTCTAGAAATGATCAGTGTTGTTGGATGGGGGATTGGTTGGATGGATGAATGATGGTCACAGGCTCACATAAATCATAAGCTAATATTTCTTCTAAAGCTTATGTTTTATGACATTTAAGACAAGAATTAGTTATAATATCAATATTGGCTGCAATATTCTTAATTTCTAATATGAGTAATATTATTAAAAAAAAAAAAAACATAAGCTTTAAAAAGAAAAAAGTGTTGCTGTCAATACTGGATTGAACTCAGATTCAGCACATTATGCCTTGGCTACACTGCTGAGAGTCTCCAATGCCTCTATTTCCCCTCTGGACTCTGAAGTGAAGTTAAACAGAGAGTCTCTAAGTGGCTTTCCACTTCAAGGAATATCTAGGTCTATCTTGCATCCTTCTATGGATAATTTGGATCCAAAATATTATACTTCTCCAATCAAGGAGAAATTAAAGAATGAAATTCCATGGCACATCATTAATAAAGCCATTTGCCATAATGACTAGGAATAAAGCAGGGTTCACACCTACCAGTGGGTTATTTTAGAGGAAATCCTGAAAAAGATATTTATGAAAGAAAATAATGCCAGCTACCAAAAGTCTCTGCCAATTTTAAAATTCTAGTTTTGTGTAGGGGCCTTAAATTATACTAAAAAGTGAATTATAATGAACACTTATTCTTAGGATATATAGGTACATACAGATACACCTATTCATGTGTGTATATACGTGCATATACATATATGTGTGTACATATACATATATATTTCATGTATGTATATACATATGCATGCATATATACCAATATATTCATATATACATTTATGTATGTATTATGAAACATTCAAGGAATAAAGCTTTAAAGAAGCAAAAAGAACAAGAAAAAACACAAAAGTTCCATGGTAGAAATGGAACTAACTCCACTGAGTTGACATAAAACAGTTTTTCCATTTAGGCACTGAAAAGACAAAGGAAATGGACCCTTTTGAAGATATTTATCATTACTCTGCTGGTGAAGCCATCGCTCTGTACTTGTCAACAAGGAGTGCAGAGCTAAGATGTGATGGATTAGCAATGAATATGCTTTCTGCTATGGCCATTATTTTATTAGATTCTTCTGTGTCCTATATTATTCCTAAATAAAACCAAATAAAATAATACGAAATGATAAAGTAACCTTTTCTTTATTTTTCCTAAAAGTATGTGCTGGGAAAGTACATTAGCATGAGAGCTTTTGACTCATCTCCACTTAACTCATTTGTCAAGTCATTGTCAAGTCAATGTGACCAAAGAAGGAGGGATGAGTGGGATAGTCAGTCCTCAATTTATTCAGGTTCAAGCACAGGTACCTCATTTTTCTTAAAATATAAAAATCGAAAGAACTTCAACAACTATGATCAGAAACAAGTTATGGGCACTATAAGTAGGAATGTATTCAACTAGTTTTTTTTTGTTTTTTGTTTTTTTCCCCCAGAAATGTTAAAAAGCTTAATTTGTTTGGACTCAGACATTGTTGAAGGGGAAAACCTTGGGATTGCTAATGTGTTAATGTCCATTATATACTAGGTCTTTTACAAATGTTATCAGGGATTCTCACAACTCTGTAAGACCAATCCCTTTCCCCCTTTTTAGCAGATGGTGCTACAGAAAACAATGTTCTAAGTAACCAGCCTATGGTCATTCAGTTACTAATTGGTAGAAACACAATATAAGCCTCGTGTTCTGTCTGTCCCAAAGGCTACAGTCTAGGCTTCATACTAACACCCTTTATTTCATCAATTACTGTACATTTCAATTTAATTTTTTTACTTATCTAATTATTTTTCACCTTACAACAAGAGATAACAAGGTTGAGACATTTTGACTTTAAATTCATAGATAGGAAAGCTAAGTCTCAAAAGCTTAAATTATTTGTCTAAACTCATTTATCTGTAAGTATTGCGTTACAGTTTGAATACTAAGACAAGTGTTCAGCTATCTGATTTTAAAGCTAGTTCTTCCTAAAGTAAAGCATGCTGTAGTTCTGTATACTTCCTGTATTCATACTGTAGTTCTTCCTAAAGTAAGCATACTGTAGCTTACTGTAGCAAGCTAAGTTATCAAGACAAAACACTACATATGTTTTTATTCTTTAATACATGGTCCCATTTTGAAATTACAGATTAGAATTACATACACACAAATACTGAACTATAATTACTTTAATATGTATTATATATTGAAATGTATAATTTTTCATTAACATAGAGATTCCCAGCCAAACTGCTCTACTGTAGGAAGGCTGAGTAAAGAATAGCAGAAACTCTTCCAGCCAAAGAAAATTGCATAAACACAAAAAACACTAATAGCTGAGCTCTGTAAAGGCATAAGCTTGTTTTTGCTTGATTGAACTAGAACAGCATTTTAGTGGAATAACCTTCATTTGACATTTAGCTAACTGCTATTTCATGGAATCACATTTCATTATGAAATGAGAGCCAATCTTAGTGATTGCAGTACCAGTTATTATAAAAATGTTTCTTATTTTCTTCTCCCAATCAATAGTCTTCAATTCCTATTCTAGGATTTGTTTTCTTGCTTTTGATTTTAAGGAGGAGTAAAAAAGGGACATGTAACTTCCCCAAAGGCATTATTCTGAGAAAGGATATTGCTTTATAATCTCCAGAGAATAGCCACATACATTAGCACATTTTTTAAAGTTAGAACCATCACTTAAAGATAACTAGTATTTTTCCTTAAATGAAAGAAGAAATTGAAGTCAAAAGTATCTAGAGACTTTCTCAAAGTTGCATAGCTAGAGTATAGCCAAGATGAGAGTTGAAACTCAAATCTAGTCATGTTCTGTCCACTGTACCATCTCTTAACACTGGAACTCATTCATATTAAATCAGACCTAAAAAATGCTAAGAGAAATTCCATCAATATCAGGTAAACTCTGAAGTCCAAGGGGTTTCTTTAGGAATTCAATCCAATTATGTTTCTAGTTGTAAAATCCATTACTCTTTTAATCTCAGCTCATTAGAGTTGGAAGAAACTGTAGAGAACATTCACTAATGAAATATTACTTGGTCCTATTGTAGACCAGAGATCATATTAGATCCTAGAGATACAAAGATGAATAAGATGCAATCCATGGCTTTAAATAACCAATTAAAATGCTAATTATCTGCACAATGAATAATACCTAATTTTGCCACCAGGTACAGGAAAGGGAGGGATTCACAGAGAACCTGATACATTAGCTGGTATTTTCTAAATGTGTACATGTTCATTAAAGTGGAATGGAGGAGTGAAGAGATGGTGGATGGCTAGAGAACTAGTATAACAAAAGGCTTGGTAGACTTGGAGAAACTACAGATAGTACCACCTGACTTGGAATTTAGCATGTGTGGACAGAGAGAGATGGAGAGAGAGAGAGTATGTGTGTGTTGGTATGTAGGTACTGGCAATGGAGAGCTGGCTATCTCTAGCCCATTGAGATACAAATCAGAAAAGAGTACCCCTAACCGAACCAGATATTTGTAGTCACTCTCCCCTAGGTAGTTGTTGTTCAGTCACTCATACCTAATGTGGAAGCCTTGAAATAGAGAACGCAAAATAGAAATGAGAGAGAAAATCGAAGACACAGTGGAGTCATTTGGGGTCTGAACTGGACTTGCTCCCACGATACATGGAGCCATTAAAGAATTTTACAAAGGAGTAAAACCAGCAGCAGAAAGAAGGCAGGGATGCTAGGAATTGCAGTGAGGTCTAAGTCCTACCTTATAAACTCCCTTTTCAGTAATTGCCTTCCTGTTCTCTCTAGAGATAAAGGGAATTAAAATAGTCAATGAAGGACAATTTGTGCTCTTCTACAGCTTAAAAATCTCTTTTATCACTTTAATCACAAAAGAACTCAGGGTTTGTTTCCCTTTCTCCTGCCCTTAATTCAGGAACCAAGTTTTGAGATGGGAATGGAAATTTACTTACCAACCTGGGATCAGATCCAGACTCATGTGTTGACCTCAGTTCTCCTATCTCCCAGAGATGTCCAGCACAGTATCTGGTCTCTGGATAGCCTGTGATGAGATCTACAGAAGTGCAGTTCTTAGCATCTGATTCTTAGCTTCTAGTGCTAGGACCCAAGTTTCTGCCTCTATGTCCTTCTCATCTCAACCCCAGGCCTCCATTTATCTGCAAGTCCACTTAACTTCATTTAGGTACCTTATTTAGTCACATGTAAACTACTTCCCATGCATCAGAACACATTGATGCCTATTAATGCATTTTTGAAATTTCCCCAGGCTGTGCCATTATGAGCGGAGAATAATGCTCTTCTGAAGCCTTTCAATTCCCCTTTCTCTGGCCAACACTCAAGCCAGAAGAGCGCTTTCTATGACCTCTTTCCTTGCCACTGTTTCCTTATGTTATGTCTCTCTAACATCTTACTTCAATCTCATGATCTAGTCTTAACAGAAAAATTTATAGCTATTAAAAGAGGAAATATATTAAGAAGTATAATGAAAATATTGTCTTTATTAAACAATGATCCAGCTATAAGTTCATCATGGCCAAATTAACACAGGAGCCATGAGTGAGGATAAATTTAGGGCAAAACTCACACAGACTGATACATGGAAGGTAATGTAGTTGTAACACTGCAGATGAAGTCTAAGCATCTTTCTGGGTAACTGGAGGCATTATTCACAATCACAGAGAACAACAGGAAAGACCCTCAGCACAGTTTTGCAAGATGGTTGTGAGGTATTTGTGGAATATTTGATTGAAGATGTCTATCAGTGCTTCAAAAACTGGGCTGAGGATCCACATGTGTAAACCCTTAGTACAGAAGTGGTATTTGAGGCCACGGAGAAATCATTTCATTCAACCCCCACTTCCCCACTTTCACCAACTCATTTCACAGGTTCAAACTCTGAGTCACAAAGAAGCTTACTCAGTGACATGTGCAGGGTCAAATGGCCACTTTTTGGCAGAAGCAAACTAAACTTTTCCTCACTCCCAGTCCAGCAATGAGGTCCAAGATAAGTTAGGAAGATAATGTTTCAGAGGGAAAGAGATGAAAAAGGAAACAAGATCTACGCATTTCAACCAGAATGTTAGGCTCAAAGATATTACACAAATGAAAGAATTTTAAAGTTAAACTAGCCCTGGGTGAACTGCTATGTGTGCTTCCTGAAACACCTGCCCCATTTACTTGTCATCAAAGTGAATTCATTTAAAAACAGAGCAGCCCCCAGGGCAAGAGATCCTTTGCATAAATTAGGTGTGAGGGACAAAAAGCACGTTTGAGATGTCTTAATTGGAGAGCGTAGAAATGTTGGTTTGCTGCAGAATTGAATAACTTCCTAGAACAAACTCTTTAGAGTCTGTGGTTGTGTTTTTATAAAATGAATAAAAATGACTGCCCATAAGAAGGACAGCACACCCTAGGGGAAACAACTGCTTATCCCCCACCATTAGTTCTCAAACATCTAAGCAGTCAGTTTTTCCGAAAAACAGCCTCCAGAGGAAATCCTATGTCTTCTCCTTCAGACTGATTGATCAAAGAACAGTTGGTGACACCATGACACCCTGATAATTCAGAACACACACCTCCAGAGAGTCATTGACTGGGGCTCATTTTCTACTATCAGTTGAACACAATTACTTCTTTTTCACTCAATTATGTCCAAGTGTCTAATAGGAAAGTAGGTTCTGTAGTTTTAAGAGCTTGCAGATTATGGGGAGTAGAAATTTCCATTAAGTGTCTCATAGTGGGCAGTGATGGGTAGGAGCAGTCCTCCCAACCCTGACACGACAACTTGCTGCTCATTCTTTAGGCCAATCCCTCATGTTCTCAATATACAATATGAATGTTCAAGATGATAGAACACAACTAATTCTGGGAAGCAAGCTACAGAATGACAAGGTGTCATACATTAAATTATCATCTAGGCTTTGAAACATAATCTACCATCCTGTGAAACAACTCAAAGCTTTTTTCTCCAGAATAAAAAATAAAAATACCCAAACAAGAAAAGAAGTATTTCAATCCCAAAAGCCAATGTCCAGATAAACCTTCCAGGGAATCTATTTAACATTCATTCAGTTATTCATGTAATAACCAGAGCTAGGTTCAAATCCCAGCTCTACTATTGGTTACATACAGATGTTAGGTTCAAAAGAGTATCTCTTCCAGACATTTTGCTAGGTTGTGTAAAATAAATGCTTTTAAAGAACCTAAACACAGTCCTCAAGGATCTTACAATCTAGGGTGGAGCTAGACATGCAAATAAATCATTTTCAGATAAGTTACTGGGTGATGATGATGATGGCATGTATGTGCACCAGTGGGCTTAGAGGAAGAAGGTGGTAGGTCAGAGAAGGAATTCCAGCTGAGCAGAAACTAAAGAAGTCTTCAATGGAGGAATAAGAGATGTCTAGGCAGTTTAAGAGGAGAGGCAATGGCAACCCACTCCAGTGCTGTTGCCTGGAAAATCCCATGGATGGAGAAGCCTGGTAGGCTACAGTCCACGGGATCGAAAAGAGTCTGACACGACTGAGCTACTTCACTTTCACTTTTCACTTACACGCATTGGAGAAGGAAACGGCAACCCACTCCAGTATTCTTGACTGGAGAATCCCAGGGACAGAGGAGCCTGGTAGGCTGCCGTCTATGGGGTCGCACAGAGTTGGACACAACTAAAGTGACTTAGCAGCAGCAGCAGCAGCAGCAGCAGGCAGTTAAAGATGGAGTGTCACACAGGTGAAAGCCATGGCAAAGACTTCTTCATAAGAAAATAAGGAAATGGAGAAGGAAATGGCAACCCACTCGAATATTCTTGCCTGGAGAATCCCATAGACAGAGGAATCTGGTGGGTTACAGTCCATGCTCAGACATGACTGAGCAACTAACATATACTTTCTTTCACAGGTTTGTTGTATGTTACCATGTCCCCTCACTTGGGTAATGAGTTTTTAGATTTCTAGCCTTCTTTCCCAGAACCCCAACTGTAATCTTCAACCTAAGACATGGAACATGTCTGCCCAGACTTTCCCATCTGTAGCTCAGATTTTAGCATTGAGTCGCCTAAAGAAAGGACTTAGTATAGATGATACTAAGATGACTTAAGAATTTCTTGGGTTTGCGTTAGAACCAAATTCAAATATCACCTCCCCTCTACCAGCTGTATGACACGAGTATATTTTTATCTTTCTAGCTTCTGTTCATCTGAACTGTAAAGATTATAACTTACTGGGTCATCCGTAGATTGAATAGTCAATATCATATATCTCTAAAAAGAGACTGAGAACATTTTCTTCAAGGAGAATATCCAAAGGTGAATTTTTGGCAAATTTGATATTTTATGTTGTTACGAATATGTTTAAAATATTCAACACATGCTTGTAATAAGCTGTAAATTATATATTCTTATGTAAAATCATGTTTCAGGAAAATAGTGTTTGAATTTAAAATGTTGTTTTTTCAACTCATATTTTGTGAATCTATTTTATTCCAGTTGTTTATATACATTTTCAACATCAGTGCCTTCATCATCACAGACAACAAGTTTCAACTCATCTAACACCAACTACCAAAGCACATCATTCTCACTTACTTGAAATATAGCACTTCTTTATGCTATAATATCCTTGTATAATATTGTGTTTGGAATTTTATCCCAGGATGCAAGTGCCATTTGCCTTCCCAAAATATACTATTAAAAATTCCAAAGGTTTAGTTCAGCTGGACGTAATAAAGAACTGGAGAATAAGAAAATTAAATTTAGATAAAAGAGAAGGAAGAAAGTATGGGCAGAAGGAAGGAAGGAGAGAATCAACTGAAATATACCTGCATCTAAAGTGTTCATATGATCATAGAATCATTACAAATCTAAAGGTAAATGTGAACCAGAAGATAAATTGCATAACAACAGGAAGCGTTTTGTTCTTTTTTGCTTTCAATCATAAACAGACACGCACATAAATAAGAATTTCTTTTAAAACAAAACAGTACTCTGTCTACTTCATTTTTCCCCTCCCCAGAACAACACTCCCAATTCTTTTAGCTAAATACTTTTATTTGTCTTCTCCATCATACCATACTTTAATGATATTATTTGCTGTTTTAAATGTTAGGTCTAATCTGTTGACTTCTCCATAAAAGATAAGCTTTAGTGCTATTTCCTTTTCCTTTGTCAACCTTCAGCACACAGACACACACGCCATCATTTTCACATACACTCCCATATTTTTATTACCATCTACTTCCCAACATAATTAAATACATTTACATGATTATGACCATGAAAGTGCTATTTATAGATTATGACAGACCAGGTGGTAGTGATTAGTTATCTTTTGTTGCAAAGTGTTAACCTTTGGAAGAAGTCTCTTTCAGAAAGAACCAGCAGAGCTGAGAATCTAGGAGACAGTAAGGACAAAATCCTCTGGTGTGTCATTATGTGTGTGTGACTCGTTCAGTCATGTCTGACTCTGCAACCCCAGGGTCCTCTGTCCATGGGATTTCCCAGGCAAGTATACTGGGGTGGGCTGCCATTTTCCTCCTCTGGGGGATCTTTCCTATCCAGAGATCCAACTCGGGTCTCCGGCATTGCAGGCAAATTCCTTACTGTCTCAGCCACCAGGGAAGTCCTTGGTATCTCATCATAGGTGATGGTAAAATGGAGCCACTTTTATTTCCACATCTTGGTTCTTGGACCCATGTACCTATTCTTGTGTGAACACAGTGCTTTATAAAGTTCTCCAAGTTAATAGATATACTATAATTTAAATAATAACACCTCTTTTATTTGAAGTGTTTCCTGTGGACCAGCGTTGCAATTGTACAGCTGGAAAGTTGTTCTAGTATTCTAGCGGGGCAGCTGATTTTGGATAATTTAGTACATGATATGACCAGTGGACCCAATGGTCATGGCACCTCTCAGGCACCTCTTTCACTGTGAAGTTTCCCTGGTTGGATGTGGTATGGAATTGATTCCAGAGCTATGGATTAGGCATTCTATAAGTACCTGGATAGCAGTAATAGCTAAAGCACTGTAGGCAAGAAAAGCAAATCTATACCTGAAACAGATGTATGACTGGTTGAAGGTGGGGGGAGCCTGAGGTTGTCAAGGTGACACTAAGTGGTCAGTTGGTCTCCTCAATGAATAGTGCCATATAAGGATTTGGGCTCAAGGTTCATTTTTATTGCTAAAAAGTTGGATACTCCAAGACAGAAATGGTTGGATCAGCCTTAATAGTGTGCTGTTCATGCTGTTGAGCCCATACTTAGCTTCTGTGCCATTTCAATTATGTGTCCATCATGCCAGTTCTGAGTGGCCAAATCTTACTGGCACAGTATTATCTATGTAAGTTTTCTAAGTAGCTACTTTCTGTTAGGCATTCACTGATAATATAAACATATTCAAATCTGTGCCCATCTTCATATGTCCATCTCCATGTTTCTATCTCAAAAAGTCTTGTCTTCCAGGCCTCCACCAGAGGGTCAGGCCATCTGCCGCTGCCCAGGAATCTGTGTATTGCCTCCTCTCAGGGCACTGCTTCTTCCACATCAAGTAGATAAATTGGTACCTTGTGAGAAGCTCCACCCACTGGAAAGATTTTCCCTTCCCATTCCACTGTCCTCAGGGGAACCTTTAAATGGGGCTGCAATGTATTTATCACCTATTTTCAGCTTCACCCTTGTACCAAGACAGTCCATTCATAAACTCAACTCACTTTTATTCCTCCTCCTTCAAATGTTCTTATGAAACCCCCTTAAATGTGCAAGTCAGGGAGAGGGTAACTGTGGAGGGTGACATGTAGCATCCACGTGCCCCCGGTCCTTCTAATGGTCCATCCTAGATGTGCCGTTTCTATCATATGATAGACAGCAGCTGAACTTGTCCAACTTCATAGCTTGATGGGTATGTGAGAACCCAGTTCATAATGAGAAGATATGGCTACAGGGTCCTTTGGTACCTAATGGTAAAATGATCCATCTCTACTTGCCTAATAACATGCCACACACTGTTTCTCAAACAGCATGCAATCATCTATGGTAGATGGAACACCTTTACTCCAGAATCCCAGGAGTGTGCATTGCAATTCTCTTACTGGAGCTTACCATAAACTTCACACAGTAACCCTGCCCTCTCCAGACACTTTCAGCACCAATGAATCTGGAGGCCCATATGATCCAACAGCACGTTCAAGATGGAGGAGAAGAAGGATGTGAACCCATCTTCTCACACAAGAACGCCAAAGTCGCAACTAGCTGCTAATCAACAACAAGAAAGCCTTGCATGCTGCAGCCCTTAGGGTCACAAAGAGTCAGACATAACTTAACGATTGAACAACAGTGTGATCCAACAACAGAGCTGATTTTCTCTTAACCTAAACCTTCTGTAATGTCCTTTTTTATTCCAGATCCACTCAAAGCTGACAGTCCCCAAACCCAACCAATATCACTTAATATAATTAAAATAGAGTCAAATGCCTGAATATTAATAATAGATGTTTACATTGGGATGAAAAATACTTAAAACATCACTTTTGCTCACCAGAAACTTGATGATGTTGCAAATAAATATTTTGGCTTCTGGCTATGTAGTATCATGATGTGCATATCCTTAGTTGATATTTAACCCTCACATCTTTAAATGTTAATGTTCTTCGATTGTATTTAGAATACAACTCAAGACCATTTATGCACATTAGTTTGTTTAAAAATATGTTCATCTATTTTATATATAGTAGTGTGCATATGTCAACCCCAATCTCCCTAATAAGGATCTACTGTATAGCACAGAGTACTCAGTACTCGGTAATGACGTACATAAGAAAAATATCTAAATAAGTACAGATATATATATATATATATCTGACTGCTTCACTTTGCTGTATAGCTGAAACTGACACAATATTGTAGATTAGGGCTTCCCTGGTGGCTCAGGCAGTAAAGAATCTGCCTGCAATGCAGGAGACCTGTCAATCCCTGGGTCAGGAAGATCTCCTGAAGAAAGGAATGGCAGCCCACTCTAGTATTCTTGCCTGGAGAATCCCATGGACAGAGGAGCCTGGTGGGCTACAGTCCATGGGGTCACAAAGAGTTTCACATGACTGAGTGTGAGGAACAGATATATGTATATGTCTGACTGTTTCATTTTGCTTTATACCTGAAACTAACATAATATTGTAAATTTACTTTAAAAAAGTTTTTAATGTGTATTTAGACTTACGGGCAAAAAAGTTTTTTTCTTTTTAACCATTTGCCAAAACATATTGCATTTAAAATGCTCTGTGAAGTCTGAGTATTAATAACCAAGAGGCATTCCACTGTGAAAAATATTAATTGGGAGATATTCTGTAGGAACATTTTGTGTGAATCACATAAAACTGTGAAAAATTCTTAAAGAGATGGGAATACCAAACCACATTACTTGCCTCCTGAGAAACCTATATGCAGGTCAGGAAGCAACAGTTAGAACGGACGTGAAACAATGGACTGGTTCAAAATTGGGAAAGAAATACGTCGAGGCTGTATATGCTCACTTTGCTTATTTAACTTATATGCAGAGTACTTTATGCGAAATGCTAGGCTGGATGAATTATAAGTTGAAATCAAGATTGCCAGGAGAAATATCAACAACCTCAGATATGCAGATGATACCACTCTAATAGCGGAAAGGGAATAGGAACTAAAGAGCCTTTTGATGAGGGTGAAAGAGGAGAGAGAAAAAGCTGGCTTAAAACTCAACATTTAAAAAACTAAGATCATGGCATCCAGTCCCATCACTTCATAGCAAATAGATGGAGGAAAAGTGGAAACAGTGACAGATTTTATTTTCTTGGGCTACAAAATCATTGCAGATGGTGACTGCAGCCATGGAATTAAAAGATGCTTGCTCCTTGGAAGGAAAGCTATGACACCTGGACAGTGTATTACAGAAACATCACTTTGCCAACAAAGATCTGTATAGTCAAAGCTATGGTTTTTTTCAGTAGTCATGTATGGACGTGAGAGCTGGACCATAAAAAAGCCTGAGCATCAAAGAACTGATCAAATTGTTGTCTAGCAGAAGACTCTTGAGAGTCCCTTGGACTGCAAGATCAAACCATTGAATCCTAAAGGAAAATAACTGAATATTCATGGGAAGGACTGATGCTGAAGCTGAAGCTCCAATACTCTGGCCATCTGATGGGAAGAGCCGATTCGTTGGAAAAGACCCTGATGATGGGAAAGACTGAAGGCAGGAGGAGAAGGAGATGACAGAGGGCAAGATGGTTGGATGACATCACTGATACAATGGATATGAGTTTGAGCAAACTCCAGGAAATAATAAAGGACAGGGAAGCCTGGCGTGCTGCAGTCCATGGACTTGCAGAGTCGAATATGACTTAGAGACTGAACAATAACAACAAATCTGTAGGAGTTTTCTGTCATAGATTAAATTCTGATAAGTGCAGTGGAGGAAAAGAAAACAGGAAGGAAGACCAGGAAGGGGAAGGTGAGAAATTAAACAAGTGTTGGCGAGTTCAGTAGGGTGGTTGGGAAAGGTCTCACTGAGAAAATGAAAGTTAAGTAAAGATTTGAGAGGAGAGAGTAAGTCATGTGGTAATTTGGCAGGGAGAAAATCAACATGTGGGAGAAGAAATAGGATATTCGAAAGGACCCCAAGTTATGTGGCTCAGTGGCAAGAATCCACCTGTCAATGTAGAAGAAGCCGGAGATGCAGGTTCGATCCCTGGGTTGGGAAGATCCCCTGGAGAAGGAAATGGCAACCCACTCCAGTATTCTTGCCTAGATAATCCCATGGACAGAGGAGCCTGGTGGGTTATAGTCCATGGGGTTGCTTAGAGTTGTACACAACTGAGCATAACGCAGCACACAATTTAGGAGTAGGACTAGAGACTTCAAGCACAGTAAGTTCAGAATGACCAGAGTGACAGGATCTATATGAGCAGAGCTGAAGTGTAGCAGGGGATAAGAAGAGAGAGGTAAGAAGGCATTGAGGGGAATTGGTAGATTACAGGAGGGCTTTGCAGATTATTGTAATTACTATGGATTCTGCTAAGAGGCTGAAGGTCATGAGGTTTGAGCTTAGGAGACAATAGTACATTTAATCAAGTCTAAGGCATAGCTTTGGTTTTGTTTTTCACATTTAGCATCACTGAAATAGAGATGTATCTTGAAATCAATGTTCTATCACAAGGTAACTTTTTTCTAACTTAGTCATACATAAAATAACAGTGTGCTGTAAAAATCTATGCTGTTGTAACTTCTATGGATTTAGTAATCTGACTTACATATTAATAGCATCTGTTATGTGGCTCTTTGCATTGCTAAACTCAAGCTTATTCTATCTCATTGTTCTACTGTCTTAGTACGTAATCCCCATCTCAAGTCTAAGGGGACTATTCCAGATCCATCCACCATGTGACATTCCACTAAGCAGGAAGGGAAAAGAAAAAGACTATATATGTTCCTTTCCTTTTAAAGGCATGACGTTCTATGTACCTCATCTACATTCTTATTATTTGTTCAAATCCAATTATTTGGTCAAAACCCACTGGAAGAGAGGCTGATTATGCTTTTTTGGCTGGTCAGCCATGTGACTTACTAAATATCTACTTCTATAGAAGAAAAAGAGAGATTTACTGGGGAAAGAGCCCAACAGTTTGTGCTCAAGTATCATGCGTGTTTGCTCAGTCATGACTGAGTCTTTGTGACCCTATGGATTATAGCCTTCCAGGTTCCTCTGACCTTGGGATTTTTCCAGGCAAGAATACTGAAGCAGGTTGCCATTTCCTACTCCAGGAGAGCTTCCTGACCCAGGGATCGAACCCATGTCCCTTGTGTCTCCTGCACTGGCAGACAGGTTCTTTACCACCAGCACCGCCTGGGAAGCCCTGAAGTATAATTTGGACAAAATCAGATTAATATGAAAGTTGATAGAAATCCCTTTCACTTGAAGAGGAAGCATTGTTTTCTGGGGTGAAAAAAATTGGAAGAGAACTTGATAAAACCACACCTGTCAAAATCGAAAAGTCTAGTAGACAAGGTGTGATAGATTATGTAACTCTCAAGGACCCTGGTAAAGATGGGGCACATCTGATGCCAGAGACCACAGAGAGCAGAAAAGCCGCAGAAAATCCACAGCAGCATCTGCGTGTGGCAGGAAAACAGAATTATCTGAAGGCCCCTGGCAGTCTCAACAAAATGGCAAAGCAATTACTCAGCCTAGAGAAAAGTTTTGACACCAGCTCCTTTTTTAATCCCCACCATTCACCTCTTGGCTGGGCCTTAGAAATGGCTAAGTGGATGTAGAGTAAATTAAAACTTTTCCTTTATCCCTTCATTTGGACCTGTAAGAATCAGACAGGAAGATGACTGACAGGACTCATTTCACCTACACAGCCTACACAAAACCAGCAGAGCTCTCTCTTCTTAAACATGAACAAAAGGAGAGAAGTGTTCAGACATAAGCTAGATATCATGGTTCAAAAGAAAGACAACCATCTGAGAAAGATGCGAATCCATGTCAGTGGAATAGATTTGCTGCAAGAAAGAAACGATATTTTTGAAAATATCTTTTTTTTTTAACAAATTGGACAAGACATACAACACAAAACAAACACATTTGGCAGTCCTAATAAGTGCAGGATCTAAGATCATGGATCAAATATACAATGGCTGAACTGATAATTACAATGTGGATAGTAATTGAATACAATGGAGGAAAAAATTAGTGAAGAGAACTAGCCTCAACAATTACTCTAGGTGTCAGATGCAAAGATAAAAAGACAAAAACAATGAGTGAAAAGATTAAAATAAAACTTGGATGTGTTTAGTGTGATAACATTACACTTTACACTTTGAAAGATCCTCCAAGAACCAGGAAAAGTTGTAAAATGCGACACACTCTCAGATATATAATTAATAACATTTTTCAGTTTCAAAAATAAAGGAGAAAAACACCTGTTTGCCTCTACTCAAAATAGGAAAGAAGAGAAAGAAGTGATGGTGAGATTTACTGTTTATTTATTATTATTAAAATAAATGATATATATTAATCTCTAATAAAAGTAAGTTTTAAAAACGTCAAAGGCTGTAATCTTATTCACTTGTCCACAGCAACTAGGAGATAAAGGCAGAGAATAGGTGCTCAACAGATAAGTTGAGAAATGAAATTTCAGTGCTTGAAGTAGCCAAAATTTTGGCCAAACATTCTACAAGCCATATTGTTGTCCTTGTTCGAGAAAAACAGAAAGACAACCTCATTATGTGAATTTAGAAAATACACTTTGCTCTCATATCTTTCACGAAAAACATATTCAAATATGTATGATAGAGGCTGAAAAATCAATACAAGTATAGACACGAAGATACAGGGACATGATGGTATTACAAAAAAACTGGTAAGAAGAAATAAAATTAAAGGTAGAGTAAGTCTAAATAGTTATTGTTAAAGATTATACACTTATAGCAAATGAGAAAACACTTTTGCAAAGTATTATAAGTATAATATAATAAAAATAATATAAAATATTTGTATACCTGTAATATTTAAAATGTTATAATTACATCAGATAAAATACACACTCAAGATGTATCTGGATTTTAAGTCCTGAGTTATGAAAAAAAAAATTGGAATGTGGGTTTCAAGTCATAAACTAAAACCACATTAAAGTTTCCATTTGATTCAGGAAGAATACACATATACATACTCTCTTTTACTTGATGTTAATAATTTTTTTAAAAATAGCACATAAGATTTAATTTTTTAAAACAAGTAAATTTACAAAGAAAGGGGTGTGCTGAATTGATGTAATTGCAGTTTAAGCTTGAATTCAGATGCCCAGAATCCAGGATGGGTACTGATCCACTCTTGTCCTTTCTGGATCCAGATGCCAGTTTTTTTGCTGCTAGCTTGTTAAAATGAATTTAAGGAAATCTTCACAGTGCCCTAGGTAACTGACAGTTGCCCTATCTGCCCTTAATTTATGTTCCTCCACCAGTAGCCCTGCTTGTAAAGGAGTCTCTGATCTGCCTGGTCTCTCTCTGCCTGCCTCAAAGTGCCACTTGGCAGGAGACCCCCCATCCATCCCACCCGCCCGGGCCTTGGGCTCACACACACCCTACATTCCACAAGCCAGGCCATCAACAGTTGCTTTGTGCTGTGCTTACAAAGTTCAGCTGGCCTTTAAAGGACCTTATAGCAATACTTGTCTGTTCTAACACTTTAACTCACTTGGACCAGATTACCCACAGGGAGATTTCTGGCCTGGCTCGTAGGGTTCCCAGCCAGCATTTACAGACACAGTTGGGGGAAGAGCCTCTCCCCAGAGGTATGCATGGATTATCGCATCAGGAGAAATTATAGGACTAAGGAAACTTTCAGCTCACTGGTTCTAGATAGTGGCCCCAAATCCAAGAGCCTCCTGTGTCTGTTAAAATGTGCTTACATTTGCCTGCTGGTGTGTAGGGGTTCCAGGAATTCATAACACTTCACGTCTCATAACAAAGCCACCCTGTGAAGGACTAACTCAGCAGGACCCAGAAATGTATCCATGGTCCCCATCCTGCCCCCTGCTCAGAATTCTCACTCCCTGAATCACCTCTCAGACTGCAACCAGCTCTGAGGAACTGCTGAAAAGCCACTGTATTTGCTCTCCTCTGTTTGCTTTTCACACCTTTCCTGCTTCAGGGTGAGGTGATCCGGCTTTTAGGTTTAAAAGAACCGCTTCTGAGCACTAGGCTCCATTGAGGAGGGAAAGTAAACAGGAAGGGGGAAGGTTCACGGAATTCTTTATAACCTGTATGTTAAATTATGTCAACAGGATGCTGAGAAAGAGATCTGTCGAGGAAATTCCACAACTAAATGATGAAACTTGATGGAACCGGAATGGAGAAGCCTGGGTGGTGTTTGCTTTGATCTAAAGACCAAGTCACAGGAGAGTTTAGGAGGAGAGTGTTTAGAAACAAAGGGGAAAAATTAACATGAAATAATCCAAAGAGTAAGATAGTTGGCAGTCAGCTAGCACTGGGCTTCTACCTTAGAGGAGAATCAAAACAGGGGCTCAGAGAAATAGACTTTCTTTTGATTCAGATTTTGAGCTTTTGGGAAAAGTCTTCTGTGTAAGTTTGTCCCCAGTGCTTAGAATTTTTAAAAGAATTTTCTATACAGGGACTAACTTCAATCTCAGTAGAACACATTTAAGTTAATGAAGAGATATGAGGGGCAAAATATTACCCCCCTCTTTCTGTTCACCTACCCCAGGGAACACATTCCCATGTAGGAATGCTTAAACTACCCCCACAGTTTTTCTCAGAGACATCAAAGGATGCTGAATTAGGTTTAATAGTTTACAATTGGAATTTGTCTTTATGAAAACGTCAGACTGTGTAATTTATGGAAATTAGGCATGCATGCATCTCCATTGTGCTATGAGGCATTATGATACAGTAGGATTAGGCAGGAAGACAGAGATCTCATGATATATGAAAATACTTTGTGTCTAAACACGGCCCAGGGGCTGGAAAGGCATTTAAAAATCCTATTGTCCATCACAAGGTAGGGAGTTTCAACCTAGTTTTGTTGCTGCTCTTGTTTTTAATGGAGGGAGATAGCTGTTTTCTGTATTTGTTTCATATTTTACCCCCAAAACCACATGACATCTCTCTTTGTTTTATGTTAAAAGGGGTTCTTTTTTAGTGTGTATGTTTTTGTTTTGTTTTGCAAACAGAACGGGTTATATATGCTTCAGATAACTCTACCTTGGGATAATTTTCAATTGTTTAGAAAGTCTAGCAATTGCTGATAAATATTGGGTTGAGCAAACCTGTAATTTTCAAAGATGTCTGGATTATTCCTTTTTTCTTTAATGAAGCATTGCTCAGTATGAACTTTGTAAGTGGAAAACATTCCTTCTGGTTAAAACATATTGGGTCTGCTATGTTAAATTTGGAAGAAATACATTTCTTTTTCCTGACTCAAGTTTCTCAGAAAAGACTCCTTCTGAAGACTTTAGAAATAAAATAGTCAGCAACAATAATAATCATGATAACTTGTAATAATAAAAATAGCTTCCTTGTTTATGCCTGCCATTTGCTTTTCAAAGATTAGCCACATACTGTATTTAGTTGATCAAAGCATTTGCACTTGTCTGAAAATTCAGTTTGATTTACCTTTCAGTTGGGCTCCCCTGGTGGCTCAGCTGGTAAAGAATCCGCCTGCAATGAGGGAGACCTGGGTTCGATTCCTGGATCGGGAAGATCCCCTGGAGAAGGAAACAGCTACCCACTCCAGTATTTTGGCCTGGAGAATTCCATGGACTGTATAGTCCACGGGGTCCCAAAGAGTTGGACACGACTGAGCGACTTTCACTTCACTTCACTTTACCTTAAACAATATTTGGTCTCAGCCAGTCACAACTGGAAAGGTTAGAAATGGTTTTTAAACAGCAATGAGTGCCCTGTCAGGAATTAAATGAAATTTAGCAGGTGTTGCTTTGGCTTTCTGAAACTGTAAAAAATTCCAGAGATGTCCACACTTACACTTGCTGAGGGCTCTGTGAAACTGTGCTCAGAAGTCACACACTACTTAATGAATGGTGCCATAATTTTTTTCAGCTAATGACACTGTGGACATGTAATGTCTGATTAAAAAGAAGAAACAGGGATTAGCTTTGATTATTTGGAAAGAATGTAGGTGCATATCAAATAACTTCCTCAATCTGGCTTAAAAAAAAAAAAAAACGCTGGCTGCAAATCACTGAAAAACATGGAACCCTGTGGAAAACTGAGTCAGATGAGCCATATTTATAGCCATACAAATAAACATATTTCAAATTGTTTGCTGGAAGCTCTTATTTTGGAACAAGAAAAAAAAAAATCTTCCTTTGAAATGGGAACCCTGCCATCTAGTGGGGTGTTTTGGTATCATGCCTTAGACCATTTTTTGACATTGGAAAGAGGTAAACTTGATTTTATTTTAGAATTGTCATATTTCAGAACTATTTTATAGATTAAGAAATTGAAGCAAGTGAATTGAAAAATGTTCCCCAAAGGCTCACAATTAGTTGATGGTAGTGTTTTAAGTAGTTCAAAATAATTGGCCTCTCAAATACAGTATTTTATAACTCAACAGGCACAATAAATTTATTCTATTGCATGTTATCTGATAACATTTTTGCAATTTTCATTCCTATTTATCAATTAATAACTTTTAAATAATTAACAGTTTATTTATCTATAAAACAAATTCTGTATTATTTTTCAGTTTGGTTAGAGATAAAATTTGGTTAGAGGTAAAATTTCCATAGCTCATAATAAAATTTTTTTTTGGGGGGGTGGCTTGTGGTTTTGGTTTTTACTTTGGGTTTTGGTTTTCTCTCATGAAGAAAGTAATCCAGAGTTAGGTAATAATATTCAGACTCATTTTTATATTACATTGAGTCTTTGACTTTTCTCTTGAGCTTCCCAAATAACAGCTGATTTTGTTTTTTGTTTTTTTTTTTTAACAAATCATGATACTATGTGTGTTAAAATTCACTTCCTTTTGAAAAGAACACTTTAACAAATTAATGAGGGAATATTCTTCACTAGGGAGAATCACACGACTAGGAAAAATTCTATCATATTAAAATACTATATTCAAGTAATAAGGACTCATTTACTTATTAATTCAGTAAATGTATTTTAGGTCCCTACTAGGTGTCAAGGGGCCTCCCAGCTGGCACCTAGGTAACCAGCTTGCCACTGCAGGAGACCCAAGAGACATGGGTTCAATCCCTAGGTCAGGAAGATCCCCTGGAGGAGGGCATGGCAACCCACTCCAGTATTCTTGCCTGGAGAATCCCATAGACAGAGGAGCCTGGCAGGCTGCAGTCCAGTCCATAGGGTCACAAAGAGTCAGACATGACAAGCAACTTAGCACGCAGGCAGGCACTAGGTGTCAAGCATGGGGACAGTATAATAAATGGAATATTTCTCTGTTTAAAAGATAGCCGAATTTTAAACACAAAGGAAAAAATTTTTAAAGAGCTCTGAGTACCAGGATAGCCAGACATACAGAAAAATAATCACATATGTTATAGGCACACTGACATAACTGTGTGGTAGAAATTGGTTAGCTCTATAGTGATGTCTAGTCAAGGCTGTGGTTTTTCCAGTGGTCATGTATGGATGTGAGAGTCGGACTGTGAGGAAAGCTGAGCACCGAAGAATTGATGCTTTTGAACTGTGGTGTTGGAGAAGGCTCTTGAGAGTCCCTTGGACTGCAAGGAGATCCAACCAGTCCATTCTAAAGGAGATCAGCCCTGGATGTTCGTTGGAAGGAATGATGCCAAAGCTGAAACTCCAGTACTTTGGCCACCTCATGCAAAGAACTGACTCCCTGGAAAAGACTCTGATGCTGGGAGGGATTGGGGGCAGGAGGAAAAGGGGACGACAGAGCATGAGATGGCTGGATGGCATCACTGACTCGATGGACATGAGTCTGAGTGAACTCCGGGAGTTGGTGATGGACAGGGAGGCCTGGTGTGCTGCAATTCATGGGGTCACAAAGAGTCGGACACGACTGAGCGACTGAACTGAACTGATAGTGATGTAGGTCTGGAAAGATTTTACACAAACACTTGATGTGCCCAGAAAGGATCTGCAAAAATTTCCCAACTTTGTGATTAAGCGGAAGGCATTTGAGGAGGAGGTATAGCATTGGTGATGTACCCTGATAAAATCAGGAAAAGGAAAAGTTCGTATGATCAGAGTATGTGTTTAGAGAGCTTTAAGCTAATTAAATGAAGAGGCCATTAAACTGAGGTGGGGGGCGGGGGGCATCTAACACCAGGGCAGCCTAAGTCAAAATTTAAGCCTGTAAACATCCCGAGGTTGTGAAATCAAAATACTGAGGACAACCAATCATAAACAGCCATCTAGCTACCAACAGCCAATCAGTAATTTTCTTAGTCGGATTCTGCCTTTATAGAAGTCTCTCCCGAGTTTCTGTGGGTGGTGGAATACTCCTACACATCTAGCTTGGCACTACTCGATTCCAGCTGAGTTTTGCTCAGATAAGCTCTTAAAAATTATGATATACGTCAGTCTATCTTTTAACAGTGGACAGAACTGCACTCGAGGGGGAGTGGGCAAGGACAGATTTTTAGGAAGTCTTGCACCTACTTGAAAAGCACATGCGCAAAGAACTTAAATCCCCTCCTGGTCTTCTACCATCCAAGAAGTGTTGACCTCTCCTGGCCAGAAGTGGGATATGGTGTGAAGTGGAGAGAGCTTTGGGCTGTAAGTCAGTAACAAGAGGGTTTGGCTTGGAAAATCTATAGTGTGATTTCTTGGAGGAAGATTAAATCAGGTTAAAGTTACCTGGCCTGTCCCCTTTTGTATAGAGGACAAATCCACTATAAAATATTTATTTTATAAGTAGCTTATCAAAAAAAGTTTTTATGATAAGATGCATTTTTCAACTTTTTAAAACAGTATAGTTTACGTTTGGAAAAATGTTCCTCAGTGAACATAAATTTTCACAAACAAAAATGTAAGGAGTACCTGGATCAAGGAACAAAACAGTAGCCTTATTCCAGACACCCTTGAAGAGACAGTCCAGCAAGTTTGTCCCAAGGGATTTGTCTCACTTATTTTCACTTTATAGTTGATTAATAGTGTTGAATAAGTTTCAGGTGTAGAGTACATAACTTTTGAAGTAACAAAATTGTGAAGAAAGAGAACAGGTTAGTGTTTATCAGGAATTGGCATTGACTTGGAACAACTTGTCTTATTTACATAGACTCAAGGTGGTATATTACATTAAAAAAGAAGCTAAATACTTCCTTGCATATTTGCTTATTATATTTGCCTATATGTTTATTTTATAGTTTTCTTAGAGAATAAGGGGATGAGTTGGTCATAAGTATGTAGAAAGTTTTACATGAACTCATTTCACTAGAAATGAAATGAGTCAACTAGAGTAGACTCACCTGTGAATAATATTAACACAATCATAATGCAATAAACACCAAATATTGATGTAGCCAATATGCTGTAATCAAACTGGGTGAATGACAGAAGTATTTGAGAAAATGCTGAGGAAAAAGAGATAAGATTTAAGATAAATGTTTTTCTTATCAGTCGTCTCTGACTCTTCACAACTGTACAGTCCATGGAATTCTCCAGGCCCGAATACTGGAGTGGGTAGCCTTTCCCTTCTCCAGGGGATCTTCCCAACCCAGGGATCAAACCCTGGTCTCTCATTGCAGATGGATTCTTTACCAGCTGAGCCACAAGGGAAGCCCAGGAATACTGGAGTGGGTAACCTATCCTTTCTCCAGTGGATCTTCCAGACCCACTGGATCAAAGGAATCAAATCGGGGTCTTCTGCATTGCAGGTGAATTCTTTACCAACTGAGCTATCAGGGAAGCACTCAGTAAGATAATAATTGATGTCTAATTTTTAAAAATTATGATGTAGCAATATAAACATGTTATTAGGTGATAAATAAGATAAGGATGTTACATACTATAAGAAATAGTACAAATTTTTGAAAGTTATTTCCCCTTAGATGGAGAAAGCCAGGTTCATTTTTGGTTTAAAAAAACATCTAGTACTATTTTAATCATAAAACCATCACAAATATCAAACTTTTTAAAACTATAAACAGATATTACTGTATAAATATAAAAGTAATCATTTAAGTTCATAATTTTGAAACATTAATAGATAAATAATCAGAGATACAGACAAACACAAATGTATTAAGATGTTCCTCAAAGAGTTAATAATAATAAAGACTGGAAATAATCTAAATTTTCCTAAACAAGGAAAGGATTAAATAAATATTGGCATATCCATAACTGAAAAGCATGAATCCAGTTAAATGTTTAAAGAACATTAATATCTCAGAAAGTTCACACTTTTTAATGCTTTGGTATAAAAAGCAAGGTAGAAATGATAGAGATCTAGTGTAAATATAAAAATGATATAATTATACATTATAATTATACTACCCACTCCACTATTCTCAGGCTTCCCTTGTGGTTCAGCTGGTAAAGAATCCGCCTTTAGTGTGGGAGACCTGGGTTTGATCCCTGGGTTGGGAAGATCCTCTGGAGAAGGGAAAGGCTACCCACTCCAGTATTCTGGCCTGGAGAATTCCATGGACTATACAGCCCATGGGGTTGCAAACGGACACAATTGAGTGGCTTTCACTTTCACTTTTCTTATAATTATACATAGATGCATAAATAGAGGGGAAAAAAAGACTAAAAGAGATAACTAAACTTTGAACAGTTGCCAAGTCCGTTGGTGATTTTTTTCTGTATTCTTTTCTGAATTTTACAAATGTTTCAAATTTTAAATGTTTTACTGTTACAATCTGAAAAAATAAATTTTTAGTCTTCAAAAACCAGTCAATTAAATTTTGAATTTTCCTTGATATGTCTGGGATGTAGAATTTGAACTCAGATCAGTACGATATGGTGCTGCCTTCACTAGCATATAAACAAAAATTATTTCTGATTCTTTAAGTGTTATGGTACCTGGTTTAAGGTACCATGCAGTGACAGCCCAGCATATGATCAGTGAACAATCGTTGAGCACAATGCAGAAGCCCTTCTGTGAACAGATTCCTTAAAGCCCATGTGGTTAAGAGTCAAGTCTCCCAGAACTATAATTGTTTGTATAGAAACACCTATGCCACATCTAACATGTCCTCTATATAAAAGGAACATTATATTCTACACTGTAGAGCTGCAAGCTTTGCTTCATCTATTTTTTAAAATGTTTTTCAAATTGGACTTACTCATTTGTGCTGAAGCTTAGTGCAGCTTCTGATCAGACTGCCTAATAAACACAGGAAATTGTTTGGGCAATGTGTTAATTTGCTGATCATGTATAACATCAATTGTGTGTGATAGAGCAAGACAAGTCTGGATACTAAAAAGCTCTAGGAAAAATATAATCAGAAATAAGTGACAGCACACTTGACCTAATCTATAACAAAGCAATTAACATCAAGTTTCCTGAGAGGCACTCGTGGGGTCCAAGAGAGGAAAAGAAAAAGGGATACAGTCTATTATCAAGACTTAAATCAGGTACCATGACACTTAACAAATTTTTGAGTCAGGGTTATACTTTCATTGGTTTAAAGTGTATACACTGGTTAATTATGGTGGCTGGCAAAAAAAGGCCAATGTGATCACCGTTCAAGACAAAGCCAGTGACAAATCTACTGATTAACATTAGTCTTCAAACATGACTGAAGGATGAGTGAAATGGTTGAACTTTTTGCCCCTTTACCCACACCACAAACATACCTGTGTACATTTTTCATGTTCCATATGCTGCCATTTTTAAAAGTTTCTTTTTTGTCAGTATAGGTGAATGTATAAGAGATACATTCTTACAACTATTTGATTTTCTATATATTGAAGCAAGTTTTCTCCAACTCAAACTATCATACCAGAGATGCACTCCATAAAGATAAAAGTTTTCATCTCCAAATGCTTATAAAAACAAAAAATACTAAGCAAATATTTAATCTACCTATATGCTCCAAACATTGATTTTGTCTTTTTAATAAAATAATAATATTGCAGATTCAAACATCATGTATGTATGCCACTTATGAAATTATTCAAGATCAGGCAATTTAGAACAACAAAAAAAAATAAAACAAAAAAAGATCAGGCAATTTGTATAACTTGCAAGTAGGACAACAGTATAACTTGTTATCCAAAGGCAGAAGTTTTGATGGTGAAAGAACCAGTGTTGTCTGCGGAGACAACAGATAAGTCAGGACTGTCCTGACAAACCAGGTCATGTGGTCTCCCTGTCTCTAAGACAGTTTCTCTTTCCACAGATTAGACTAATATCCCTAAAAGTGATGGGAAGACTACAAGAGTTAAAAATGTGTATATAAACACCCAATATAGAGTTGCTGCTGCTGCTGCTAAGTCACTTCAGTCGTGTCTGACTCTGTGTGACCCCATAGACAACAGCCCACCAGGCTCCCCCATCCCTGGGATTCTCCAGGCAAGAACACTGGAGTGGGTTGCCATTTCCTTCTCCAATGCATGAAAGTGAAAAGTGAAAGTGAAGTCGCTCAGTCGTGTCTGACCCTCAGCAACCCCATGGACCGCAGCCTTCCAGGCTCCTCCATCCACGGGATTCTCCAGGCAGGAGTACCGGAGTGGGGTGCCATTGCCTTCTCCAAATATAGAGTTAAAAATGGGTATATAAAGAGCCAACAGGCAGCAGTATCTCAACGAATAGTAGCTCCTCTATTTATTCTTTACACTTTTTCCCAAGTCAGAGTCTACAGATGACAGGAGAAATACTTTGAGGTAAAATCCATTTCACCCCACTCCTGAGTATATATCTAAAGAAACCATAATTCCGAAAGATACATGCACCCCCATGTTCACTGCAACACTATTTACAATAGGCAGGATGTGGAAGCAACCTAAATGTCCATCAACAGAGGAAAGGATAAAGACATGGCATATATATGTACATATATATACAGACAACAGAATCTTCAGTTCAGTTCAGTTCAGTTCTGTTCAGTCACTCGGTCACGTCCGACTCTTTGCGACCCCACAAATTGCAGCACGCCAGGCCTCCCTGTCCATCACCAACTCCCGGAGTTCACCCAAACTCATGTCCATTGAGTTGGTGATGCCATCCAGCCATCTCATCCTCTGTCGTCCCCTTTTCCTCCTGCCCTCAATCCCTCCCAGCATCAGAGTCTTTTCCAATGAGTCAACTCTTCACCTGAGGAATATTACTCATCCATAAAAAGGAACAAATTGTGCCATTTGTAGAGATGTGGATGGACCTATGTTATACAGAGTGAAGTAAGTCAGAAAGAGAAAATCAAATATCATCTATTAACACATATATGTAGAATCTAGAAAAATGGTACAGATGAACCTATTTGCAAAACAGAAATACAGACACAGATGTAGAGAACAAACATATGAATACCAAGTGGGGAAAGAGGGAGGAGATGAATTGGGAGATTGAGATTGATATATATACACTGCTATGTATAAAATAGGTAACTAATAAGTACCTATTGTATAACACAGGGAACCCTACTCAATGCTATGTGGTGACCTAAATGGGAAGAAATCCAACAGAAGAGGGGATATATGTATACATATGGCAGATTTACTTTTCTGTACAGCAGAAATAACACAATATTATAAAGCAACTATACTCTAACAAAAATTTTAAAATTTCACCAAATTTCAGTGGTCTACAAAGTTTTTTGGTCCCAACTTGCTTTTCCAGATTCATTTTACCTCACAGCCTCCCAATTTCCCAAACATGCATAACCATGTTTACACACATATACACACACACACACATGAACACACACACATTCTATAGTCTACATCACGTAATTAGTGTGATCCTGACTTACTGGATTTCTCACTTTCTTGGAATAAAAGAAGAATGTTCATGCATCTAAGCCTGTTTGTCAATAATTGCCCTGCTTCAAATCCCTTAGTCCTTCTTCTTCATCTGGCAATCTCTTACTTCCTCTCTGAAATCTGTGTATATCATGAATCAGTTTAACAAGTGATCCCAAAACATGGGGGCCCTTGAGCTTATGATTCTGTGGATCAGTAGTTTGGGCATGGCTCAGCTGGATCCTTTTGAGCATCCTTGTGTCTGCAGTTAGCAGTCAGGTCATATGCGCACAGGCTGCTCAGAGATGGTTCAGCCACACTCCAAGTATTTTCTTATTATCAAGCAGGTCAAACTGTGCTGTTGGATGGGAAACTGAGTAAGATTCTGTGAAATTGTAGAGGAGGAAAAAATTTTCCTTAATGCTCTAAGAGTCCTTCTCTGAGTCTGAAAATTAAACCAACAGATTAACAGAAGAAAAGCACACAAAATTATTTGATATAAGTTTTATGTGGCAATGGGGCCTCCATAAGGAAATGAAGACCCAAAGAAAACAGAGCTGTATTTGTAAGCTAGATTTGATGAAGTGTGGATCATTGTGGAAGAATATAACAGGTGAAGGAGTATGAGGTAACTATACTGAACTGCATTAAATTTAGCAAGACCAAATACATTTAGGATTCTTCTTGACACCCCTTTGTCTTCAGAAATAAGGATGCTCCTTTCCTTTAGGTGTAGGAAGGGCAGCTTCCATGTTAGGATTTATAACCTGTTTCAGGGAAGAAAGGCAATGGGGCAGAAGTTCAAAGTGACCTTCTCGCTTCTACTTTTTCCTCAGACTCTTTCAGCTTAAAATATTTAGTATGTCAAGGTACCCTAATTTGGGGTAGTATGTTCTGAACCTCATCATATCAAGAGACCTTGGGCAAAGACCCTTGGAGCTTATCTCCAAACCTCACACCACACCACTTTTGCTGTCCACTATTGACAAAAAAGCTTACTCCTTGGAAGAAGGAGTAAGCTTATTCCTTGGAAAAAGTAAACTTACTCCTTGGAAGAAGGAGTAAGCTTACTCCTTGGAAGAAAAGTTATGACCAACCTAGATAGCATATTCAAAAGCAGAGACATTACTTTGCCAACAAAGGTCCATCTAGTCAAGGCTATGGTTTTTCCTGTGGTCATGTATGGATGTGAGAGTTGGACTGTGAAGAAGGCTGAGCGCCGAAGAATTGATGCTTTTGAACTGTGGTGTTGGAGAAGACTCTTGAGAGCCCCTTGGACTGCAAGGAGATCCAAACAGTCCATTCGGAAGGAGATCAGCCCTGGGATTTCTTTGGAAGGAATGATGCTAAAGCTGAAATTCCGGTACTTTGGCCACCTCATGCAAAGAGTTGACTCATTGGAAAAGACTCTGATGCTGAGAGGGATTGGGGGCAGGAGGAGAAGGAGACGACAGAGGATGAGATGGCTGGATGGCATCACTGACTCAATGGACGTGAGTCTGAGTGAACTCCGGGAGTTGGTGATGGACAGGGAGGCCTGGCGTGCTGCAATTCATAGGGTCGCAGAGAGAGTAGGACATGACTGAGCGACTGAACTGACCGACTGAACTGATTGACAAAGCAAGTTTCAAGTCCAGCCCAAAATCAAGATGAGAGGCAGAGAGATCCCACCTCTTGATGGCTGGAGCTGCAAATTTACCTTGCAAATGATTAGAAACAGGGATGAGTAAAAAAAATATGAGTCATTTATATAATCAACCTGTTAAATCTGCTTTTGCTCTTCTAGAATGAGTTAGTGGAATTATTCTATATGTTCCCTAGAATTTACTCCTTTCTCATCATTCTCCCATAATTTTTAGTATACTATGTGCTTCTATAAAACTAGATAGCATATTATAAAGCAGAGATATCCCTTTGCCAAGGTCTGTATGGTTAAAGCTATGGTCTTTCCAGTGGTCAGGTATGGATGGGACAGTTGGACCATAAAGAAAGCTGAGCACTGAAGAATTGATGCTTTCAAACTGTGGGGCTGGAGAAGACTCTTGAGAGTCCCTTGGACAGCAGGGAGATCAAACCAGTCAAGCCTAAAAGAATTCAACCCTGAATATTCATTAGAAGGACTGATGCTGAAGTTGAAGTTCCAATCCTTTGGCTACCTGATGCAAACAGCTGATTCCTGGAAAAGACCCTGAGGCTGGGAAAGATTGAGGGTAGGAAGAGAAGGGGCAACAGAAGATGAGAGGGATTTCTCTCATCTTGAATGGTATCACGGACTCAATGAACATGAGTTTAAGCAAACTCCGGGAGATAGTGAAAAACAGGGAAGCCTGGCATGCTGCAGTCCATGGAGTCTCGAGTGGACACAACTGAGCAACAACAATGTGCTCTAAGAACACATGACCTTCCTTTGTTTATCTTGGCATTAACACATGAAGGTGTATTATAGATATTATATAGTAACCATTGAATTGATAGGCTTCTCTGATAGCTCAGTTGGTAAAGAATCCACCTGCAGTGCAGGAAAGTGAAAATGAAAGTTGCTCAGTTCAGTTCAGTTCAGTTGCTCAGTCGTGTCCGACTCTTTGCGACCCCATGTATCACAGCATGCCAGGCCTCCCTGTCCATCACCAACTCCCGGAGTTCACTCAGACTCATGTCCATTGAGTCAGTGATGCCATCCAGCCAACTCATGCTCTGTCGTCCCCTTCTCCTCCTGCCCCCAATCTCTCCTAGCATCAGAGTCTTTTCCAATGAGTCAACTCTTCACATGAGGTGGCCAAAGTACTGGAGTTTCAGTTTTAGCACCATTCCTTCCAAAGAAATCCCAGGGCTGATCTCCTTCCGAATGGACTGTTTGGATCTCCTTGCAGTCCAAGGGGCTCTCAAGAGTCTTCTCCAACACCACAGTTCAAAAGCATCAATTCTTCGGCGCTCAGCTTTCTTCATAGTCCAACTCTCACATCCATATGTGACCATAGGAAAAACCATAGCCTTGACTAGATGAACTTTTGTTGGCAAAGTAATGTCTCTACTTTTGAATATGCTATCTAGGTTGGTCATAACTTTCCTTCCAAGGAGTAAGCGTCTTTTAATTTCATGGCTGCAGTCACCATCTGCAGTGATTTTGGAGCCCCAAAAAATAAAGTTGACACTGTTTCCACTGTTTCCCCATCTATTTCCCAAGAAGTGACGGGACCAGATGCCATGATCTTCGTTTTCTGAATGTTGAGCTTTAAGCCAACTTTTTCACTCTTTGCGACCCGATGGACTTTACAGTCTTTGGAATTCTACAGGCCAGAATACTAGAGTGGGTAGCCTTTGCCTTCTCCAGGGCATGTTCCCAACCCAGGGACTGAACCCAGGTCTCCCACATTGCAGGCCGATTCTTTACTAGCTGAGCCACAAGGGAAACCTAAGAATACAGGAGGGGTAGCCTGTCCCTTCTCCAGGGGATCTTCCTGATCCACCAATGCAGGAGACCCTGGTTAAACTGACTACATGACAATATGTAAAATGCCTATATACTACTGAATGGAAATGATTAAACAGTGATTACTTTAAGTTGTTGCAAATAAAGATGAAGGGATAGATATTTAGCTGTAATACATAGTAACAACTATGACATTGATATTTCTACCCACTGGTAGGAATTTGTTTTCAGCTTAAACTCTAATCAAAAAGTACAATCACTACATAATAATGATGATTTTTTAAAAAAGCCTTAGATTGACCCATGTGAAATTTTTAATATTCAACCATTTGACCCACAAAAGCAATGGCAAATTTTATGGCTCAGCGTAATAACAATGGAGCCAATATAATTATTTTTCAATCGTTAGTGAGCCCGAGAAAGCAAAATAATGCTGATTTTAGGCAGCAGAACTGAATGACTGAGCAAAATAAGGAACAGACATTTATGAGTTTCCTTTTAGGGAGCAAGCCCTCTTTGGATTATTGATACAGATGTATCATTGACAACAGTCTTGGGTATATGTTGAGAATATTTAAAATTCACAGGTTGAGCCCTAATACCCTTCATAGACCAGCAGCAACAGAGAACATGAAGAAGTTTATGGCAAATGATTATTGTGACAGAAAAAGAAGACATAGTGTTTAACACATCCTATAGAAATATGTGCCTCAATATAGCATTTCCACTGAGAAACATGGGCCACACAATATTAGAGTACAAAATGTAATAAGAGTGGTAAAAGACAAGGACTAATTCTGTAGACTGAAGTTCATGGTCATGATGCCTAAAAAGAGTAGAAAATTAACTTATAAATACAGGTGGGTAGTGGTGGTGGTGATTTAGTCACTAAGTCATGTCCAACTCCTTTGCAACCCCATGGGCCATAGCCCACCAGGCTCCCCTGTCCATGGGATTTCCCAGGCAAGAATACTGGAGTGGGTTGTCATTTCCTTCTCCGTGGGATCTCCCCGACCCAAGGATCGAACCCATGTCTTCTGCTTGGCAGGAGGATTCTTTACCACTAAGTCCAATAAATACAGGTACAGATTGTATATCAGAACAATTCTGTGATTTTGAGGATTTCTTTCCAAAGAAAGAGATATCTTCTTACCACCCTTAAATATGAGCAGAATTTAAGAGATTGGACCAGGGAGAGCTGGATCACAGTCTAGCCCACTAGCTTGAGTAGGGACTGTATGCTTGGGATAATTACTTATAGTCCTTCAATCTTATGAATGATGATAATTAAAACTTATTTATTGCTTAATATGTAACAATGTGCTATATTCTCTGTGTGCATTATCTTGTTTAATTCTCTCCCAAAACAGTGAAGGAGATATGTTATCTCCATTTGATGGATATAGAGCAATAAATGCTTAGAATCCTTGAATTATTTGTTCAAAGTCACATAGTGAGAAATTGGCAAAAAAATGAAGATTTAACTCAGGACATAGATTCTTAGCTCTTTTTAACTTTATTTTAAGCCTCAGTTCAGTTCAGTTCAGTCACTCAGTCGTGTCCAACTCTTTGCGACCCCATGAATCACAGCACACCAGGCCTCCCTGTCCATCACCATCTCCCGGAGTTCACTCAAACTCACGTCCATTGAGTCGGTGATGCCATCAAGCCATCTCATCCTTTTCCATCCCCTTTTCCTCCTGCCCCCAATCCCTCCCAGTATCAGAGTCTTTTCTAATGAGTCAACTCTTCGCATGAGGTGGCCAAAGTATTGGAGTTTCAGCTTTCACATCATTCCTTCCAAAGAAATCCCAGGGCTGATCTCCTTTAGGATGGACTGGTTGGATCTCCTTGCAGTCCAAGGGACTCTTAAGAGTTTTCTCCAACACCACATTTCAAAAGCATCAATTCTTCAGCACTCAGCTTTCTTCACAGTCCAACTCTCGCATCCATACATGACCACTGGAAAAACCATAGCCTTGACTAAATGGACCTTTAGTTGGCAAAGTAATGTTTCTGCTTTTCAATGTGCTATCTAGGTTGGTACTTGTAGACAATTACTTTCTAGTAGTAAAAACAAATTGTACTTTAAGTTTGTGTATATTACACCCTCCCGCCCCCCGCCTGGCACTGTGCAAAACACTGATTTATCTTTGTACGTTGAACAATTCAAAGACAGTGTTTTTAACATTATAGATGTTAATAAATATTGTAGATAAATCAGTCTTTTAAAGCATAGGTTGGCGAACTATGGCTCACAAGCCACATTCAGCCTGCAGCCTGTTTTTATGAGTGGTTTTATTGCAGCACAGCAGTGCCCGCTCATCCAGCTATTGTCCATACATTTTTGCACACAACAATGGAATTGAACAGCTGAGAAAGAGACCAGACGGCCACCAAAACATATTAACACTTGCTATCTGGCCCTTTACAAAGTTTGTGTAATCCTATTCTAAAGGAAAAAGAAGAAATGTATTTAGACGCTGGCAAACATATATTGAGTACTTCTCATTCTTACATGGTTAGAAAAATTTCAAAAGTGAGACATTCCAGTGGCTAATACCAATAACTGTGATTATTTAATTCATCTAGTCTTTCAGTATTGTAATTTTAATTGCCAGGAATTTTATGTGTTCTTTTTATTTTATTTTTTCTCTTTTGTGTTTTCTCACTGGAGGTACTTTATGTGCTTTATTTCACTGAATCCTCATTAGACCAGTTGGTAGAGATGAGCATCACTATTTTATTAGTAAAAGAAGTAGGAGTTAAAGATACTTGCCACTGTCTCCACCAGAGGAACTGGAATCAGGACATAGCCATCTGCGACTCCAAACCCGGATTCTATTTTCCCACTGTAGTTTCAATCCATTCTCATGTGGCAAAAACATTCTGATTAATAGCTTATGAACATATAGTGCCCTTTATTTTAAAATACCAGCAATCATTTCTCACTGTTATCACATAAATGAGAACATCCCATTAACACTTGAAAAATGTCAAGCCCTGAGAGGTCAGGTGACTGGTGCTCCCGGCCATGCAATGATTTACAGGAGGAAACGGGGAAAGGCAGCAGACCAGCAATTGAAGGCATTATTCCTTAGTGTCCCTGCATACTTTGTAACCTCAGTGTCACAGAATCTCAGGGTTGGACAGTTACTTAAAGATCATTTTGTTCAACCCCCTACCCGAGGCTTGAAATTGTCGTTAGCATCTCAGGGGACGTAGCAATCGGTCTCACATTGATGATGCATTTACTCAGGTCCAGAGATTGTGATGGATGTTTAATGTGCTCTACCCCATTTAATCTCTATAGCACCTCTGGGAGATGGGTATTAATTTCATAAGATAAGGAAACTCAGGCTCAGTAAGATCAAGTCATTTGCCCAAGGTCACACAACTGGTAAGTAGTGAAATTAAGATTGAAAGCCAGCACCATCCAACATAAAACCTGTCCTCTGTCCCCATCATCACTCCCATCAGCAACCCAGCAACACAGAGGTATTGATGGTCAACTCAGTGAGACTTTTTCTAACCTTTGAAAGACAGGGAAATTATAGGGGTGAGTGCTCTTAACACTTTGGAGGTGGGTGACAGTGAATACACTTTCTATTAAAATGAATATACACAGTTGGGAAGAACTAGTCACATAAAAGTCACTTAAAAAAGAAAAACTTCTCTCTTACCAGTTTATTATAAATAAGTGGTCAGCCATGCCTCTCTGGCCAATCGTTTCACAGAAAACCCACTCTATCCATGACTTTAGGCAAAACCAATCAGACACATCAACCACAGCTCAACACCCTCATAGTTTGGGCAAGGACAGGAATGATTTCAGGTCTCTGCTGGCTGTAACTCTGATGCCCGGTACCTATCTTGTATACCTGCATGAAAGTTGCTCAGTCGTGTCCAACTCTTTGTGACCCCATGGACTGTAGTCCATGGAATTCTCCAGGCCAGAATACTGGAGTGGGTAGCCTTTCCTTTCTCCAGGAAATCTTTTCAACCCAGGAATGAAACCCAGGTCTCCCACATCACAGGCAGATTCTTTACCAGCTGAGCCACAAGGGAAGCCGAATACTGGAGTGGGTAGCCTATCCCTTCTCCAGCAGATCTTCCCAGCCCAGGATTCAAACCAGGGTCTCCTGCATTGCAGGCAGATTCTTTACCAACTGAGCTATCAGAGAAGCCCACATATAGTAGTGAAATATGTGGGTAATATACCCACATATGGGTAGTGAAATATCACCGGGTAGGCACTACATTTTTGGAAGAGCTTAACTGCTATACTAGTTAAACATATCTTCAAGAGGACCCACCCAACCCACATCACTCACACACACACCCAAGAGCACTCCTCTCTCCATCTCTCTAACACAATACTTTCTAAGTGATGGGTCCTGTTCAACATTGAATAACACATCATCTCCAACCCAGCCACTTGGCGGGTTTAGGCAAATGAGTGAGTATGTAAGTATGATAGAAACAGAAGGGCTGGGTAAATCAATCAATAAACAGTCATTGACATTATTGTGTATTTACTCGGAACAGGCACTGTGGTGAGTGCTGCACATTCACATATTCCATGCAGCTACTTGTGAAATAGAACTTTTGTTGTCCCCAGTTCCAAATGAGAAAAGCTGGCCTTAGGATTAACTTGTTCAAGTCTACAGCAAGCCAAGATCTGGATCCTGAAAGCATATTTTAATAAAGAAATCACACAAATAAAGGATGTTAAAATGTATGCATACGCACACACACAAATCAGAAAGCGCTTACAAACCCGGAGGGAAGGCTCCCGGTTCCAGACAGACCCTGTACCTCCTGCTGTGACCTTTCAAGGAAATTATGCTTTTAGAGGAATCCCAGGACCTTCTGGTTCATTTCTGACATCTCGCTACCCCTCTACCCTGCTCCCAATTCCTCTCCATTTGTAGCATTTCTGACCCAGCTGTATCTTTTGACTTGCTTTTGTCCAGAACAAAAGTACTCATTTCTGGCTACCCTCCAGCCCCACTCCTGCCTCTGTGGATAAGAGATGATGATGTAAGTTGTAGGCAACAAATAATAACAAGTATCTATTATGAAAACCACAGGCAGGCTACTTCTCTCCTGTAAGGTTATGTTTTACTTTAACTGTTGAGAAAACCATATGATGGTGTTTTCAATTGGATGTGGTCATCCAAGGAGCTGATTTTATAGCCTTAGCTATTCGTCGAGTCAAAAATTATTATGGCTGCATTTTTTGTAAAGGCTGAATAATTTTATTGCCCTCAATGAGATTGGTAGCTGAGGAAGCCGAGGCAATGATGAAAATAATTAACTCACTGTGCTTCAGGGCACAAAGCAATCAAATATAGATGAATAGAAAGAAATTTTGCATTCCTCCCTGATTCTTTCAACCTCCTTCAACTACCCACTCCACCCACCAGAACTTGATACTACCCACCAGATGAAAAGATGGAGCAACTGTGCCTTTCACCCGTGGCTTAGTGAGCTGTGGGTGCCATAGCCAAACAGGATCTGATCCAGACAGCCAGATGCTGAGGTTCTGCCAAAGACCAGCTTTATTTCTTTGGCTCCCCTCCTCCTTTAGCTGAGTGTGAGGACTCCTAGTAGCATTATTTATTGTAATTAATTGTTTCACTTCACTGATCAAAAGCTGCTTCCAAATCTGATGCAAGGACAAGTACAGTCCCTGAAATTCATGAATCCTGACATTACAAGCCCCATAAACCTTCAATGAGGAAAAGCTGGACCTGTGTGCAGAAGTGCCTCTGATGTATTTTCTGGTCATTGTGGACTCTATCTGGGACCCTTCAATGTCTTCTCTTGCCTTCAAGCCCCCATATGAAACAGCACTCTTCTGCCTTAAGCTGTGGCCATCTCTGCAAAACATGCTTTAAAAGAAAGGCATGCTTGTAATTGCAATGCATGCCACAATGCTCATTTCTAAATGATTAAAAAGAGGAAATTTGGTCCTCATGACATCAAGTGAGCTGTGGTACAATCTATACCATTATGATGGCATGCTACATAGGCAAATATAAGGCTTTACAAAATTCTATATCCATATTTAGTCTCTTTATCATAATTTAGACATTTTGAAATTTTTAGACTCTTCCTTTTCAATTCTTAAAGAAATGAAAAATAAATAAAATGGTCATCATCACTGGGGTAGGCATATAAGCTCTATGGGAGAGAATTTAACTATATGGTTTCATAAGGACGATTCCAGATATACATTACACTGACTGTCTTTTCACTTGTTCAGACTCTGCATGTAAACTCTAAGTGTCTGGAACGTAGTTTTGCTGTCTTATATATGCTTTCTTCATCTTCACAAATGCATAGCTTTCCCAGGTTTAATAATATTCAGGAACAATAGTTAACTTGAGCTCTCTTTTAGCCTCAAGCTTCCTGAGTGTGTATTCTCTTGTTAATTTGCTATTGAGCAGTACTCAGCACCTGCTCTTCCCAACAGGATTGTATCTCTTCCACCAGCCTAAACAGAAGGGTTTAGAAGGAAGATTAAGAGGTTCAATCAAAATGGGGGTATGACTTGAGGAGGTGGGAGACTCAGCTTAGGACTCTGAAATCAGTAAGACATTCACTGCTCACATAGACTTCTCTTTTCTTCTTATACTTTAAGACCATTTTTATAGCCTTTACTGTAGCATTTCCTATGGGTTACTTGGATATCCTTTGACAGTGGTACCTTTCCTTCTTTCATTAAGAGGTGATTTCTTGAGAGGGAAGGCTGTGTGGCTGTGAAGAATTGCCCCTCCAATCCATGGATCACTAAATTTAGGAGTAGATTGCAGATTGTCAAGTAGAATAAAGTTACTTTTTAATAAAAGTGATCAGAAGTCTTTTGAAATTTTCCTTTCAGAAAAAAAAAATTGAATCTGCATTTACTTAGGGATATGAAAGATTTATACATATTTTTTTATATTTTCCTATGAAATGTAACTCAGAGATAAAGAACTTCATCTGCTCCTAGCTTAGATGTCCTTTTCTCAATGTATTGCCAAAAGTTATCTTTTCACTCAAAGTAAAATTCTTCTCTACAGGAGAAGAAAAATCTAATTCTCAACTGATTACATGATCATTTGTTGATTTTATATTAATAGTATAGCTGGAAAGACAGCTTAGAGTGTGGAAAGATGTAAAGTTATAAGGAAGGTCTAAGAAGTGCTTCCTATTTGGAAGGAGCTCTTACTTTTGTAAGAACATAATGATACATAAATGCATAGGATTACATATGCATGCATATGAATGCATAGGATTCATTCTAACACCTGTGTTTCCATGGTTCCCAGTCTTGAGGAATTGCAGCAAAATTCACACAGCCTCCCAAGCCAGAATACCAGGAGTCACCCTAGACTCCTTTTTCTCTTTCATCCCCCAGAGCTAACTGGTCCAAAAGATTATAGGTTCTACCTTCTTAACATCTCTAAATTAACGTCATCCATAACATCTTCCTGCCTTAGTTCAGGCATCCATCAGTTCTTGCCTCAGTCCTTAGAACAGTCTCCTAATTATTCTTCTTATGTTAAAACTTGAATATCTTCACCTCCCCAATCTATCTTCTGCTCTACAACCAGGCTGATCTTTCTTAGATAAAGTTTAATTGACTCTGCAATTTCCTTACTTAAGCAGGATTAAATGTAGATACATTCACTTAATATATAAGGCCCTTAATAATTTGCTCTCTCTCTGATTTTCTAATTCACCCTTTGCCATTCCCTAATAATCTATAAATGTCCAGAGGATGGGATCAACATCTTCTGGGGCAGCTCTGTGTCTATTAATACTTGCCAAAGGATGCTGAACACAGTAGGTGTTGATAACTTGGAATAAATAAACCCTCTGCTCCAATAAGTGCTCTCAGTCGTGTCCGATTCTTTGCAAACCCTACAGGCTACCCCTGTAGCCTGCCAGGCTCCCCTGTCCATGGAATTCTCCTGGCAAGAATACTGGACAGGTTGCCATTACCTGCTCCAATAAAGTGAACCAATTTGTTATTTAATGAATGGCCCCTATTGGTGCTGTTTTTGAGCCTTTGACCATGCTTTTTCCTCTCCTTACAATGTTTTTAAGAACAAATTCAATTCAAGGGAACCATCTTCCAGAAGGTCTTGCCTGTTCCTCTTGACTGGTTAAGATGTGTTGTGCTACCATACCCTTCCAGGTTAGCTCTGTTAAAGAAATGGCTGTGCTTTCTGTGATAACAGATTCATTTCTCTCTAGCTTCCTCTCATCTGAATGCTCCTTTATTCAGCAGGGCCCATGTTTTATTTGCTTTCTATACCAGGTGTCATCGTTGTACTTGGTTTGAAGTCAGCACTTTATGGATGCCTAATAAACCTATCAATGCATTGTATGATTATACAAAAGCATCAGATCAGATCAGTCGCTCAGTCGTGTCCGACTCTTTGCGACCCCATGAATCGCAGATGCCAGGCCTCCCTGTCCAATACCAACTCCTGGAGTTCACTGAGACTCACATCCATTGAGTCAGTGATTCCATCCAGCCATCTCATCCTCTGTCGTCCCCTTCTCCTCCTGCCCCCAATCCCTCCCAGCATCAGAGTTTTTTCCAATGAGTCAACTCTTCACATGAGGTGGCCAAAGTTCTGGAATTTCAGCTTTAGCATCATTCCTTCCAAAGAAATCCCAAGGCTGATCTCCTTCAGAATGGACTGGTTGGATCTCCTTGCAGTCCAAGGGGCTCTCAAGAGTCTTCTCCAACACCACAGTTCAAAAGCATCAATTCTTCAGCACTCAGCCTTCTTCACAGTCCAACTCTCACATCCATACATGACCACAGGGAAAAACCATAGCCTTGACTAGACGGACCTTTGTTGGCAAAGTGATGTCTCTGCTTTTGAATATGTTATCTAGGTTGGTCATAACTTTCCTTCCAAGAGTAAGCGTCTTTTAATTTCATGGCTGCAGTCACCATCTGCAGTGATTTTGGAGCCCCAAAAAAAGAAAGTCTGACACTGTTTCCACTGTTTCCCCATCTATTTCCCATGAAGTGATGGGACTGGATGCCATGATCTTCGTTTTCTGAATGTTGAGCTTTAAGCCAACTTTTTCACTCTCCACTTTCACTTTCATCAAGAGGCTTTTTAGTTTCTCTTCACTTTCTGCCATAAGGGTGGTGTCATCTGCATATCTGAGGTTATTGATGTTTCTCCCGGCAATCTTGATTCCAGCTTGTGTTTCTTCCAGCCCAGTGTTTCTCATGATGTACTTTGTATATAAGTTAAATAAGAAGGGTGACAATAAACAGCCTTGACGAACTCCTTTTCCTATTTGGAACCAGTCTGTTGTTCCATGTCCAGTTCTAGCTGTTGCTTTCTGACCTGCATACAAATTTCTCAAGAGGCAGGTCAGGTGGTCTGGTATTCCCATCTCTTTCAGAATTTTCCAGTTTATTGTGATCCACACAGTCAAAGGCTTTGGCATAGTCAATAAAGCAGAAATAGATGTTTTTCTGGAACTCTCTTGCTTTTTCCATGATCCAGAGGATGTTGGCAATTTGATCTCTGGTTCCTCTGCCTTTTCTAAAACCAGCTTAACTCACTGTTACAAAAGCATAACAGTGAGTAAATAAATTAATAGATATACTGAACTGAATGGCTACACAAGGCAGGGCATACTATTAAATGTAGGCATGTGAAGAAGGGTACAATTTCCTAGGAGGAAGATTTCTCTCTTAGGTCTTTGGAGATGACTTCCATGTTAGTGTTAAAGGGACTTTCTGGTGTGAAGGTCAGTAATTACTACTTTTTCTTCCGTTCAATTTATTATGATATAGTTAATCTTTCTCTAAATATTTACAAGGTTATTATATAACTCAATATTCAAAAGTGCTGCACTCAATATGCCATCAAATCAGAAAACTCAGCAGTGGCCACAGGATTGGAAATGGTCAGTTTTGATTCCAATCCCAAAGAAAGGCAATGCCAAAGAAGGCTTAAACTACTGCACAATTGCACTCATCTCACATGCTAGCAAAGTAATGCTCAAAATTCTCCAAGTCAGGCTTTAACAATACATGAACCATGAACTTCCAGATGTTCAAGATGGATCTAGAAAAGGCAGAGGAACAAGAGATCAAATTGCCAACATCCATTGGATCATCAAAAAGCAAGAGAGTTACAGAAAAACATATACTTCTGCTTTATTGACTATGCCAAAGCATCTGACTGTGTGGATCACAACAAACTCTGGAAAATTTTTCAACAGACAGGAATACCAGACCACCTGACCCGCCTCCTGAGAAATCTGTATGCAGGTCAAGAAGCAACAGTTAGAACTGGACATGGAACAACCGACTGGTTCCAAATCAGGAAAGGAGTACGTCAAGGCTGTATATTCTCACCCTGCTTATTTAACTTATATGTAGATACATTATGTGAAATGCTGGACTGGATGAAGCAAAAGCTGTGATCAAGATTGCCGGGAGAAATATCAATCATTTCAGATATGCAGATGACACCACCCTTGTGGCAGAAAGCGAAGAGGAACTAAAGAGCCTCTTGATGAATGTGAAAGAGGAGAGTGAAAAAGTTGGCTTAAAACTTAACATTCTGAAAACTAAGATCATGGTATCTAGTCCCATCACTTCATGGCAAATAGATGGAGAAACAATGGGAACAGTGACAGACTTTATTTTCTTGGGCTCCAATCACTGCAGATAGTGACTGCAGCCATGAAATTCAAAGAAGCTTACTCCTTGGAAGGAAAGTTATGACCAAACTAGACAGTATATTAAAAAGCAGAGACATTACTTTGCCATCCAAGATCCATCTAGTCAGAGCTGTGGTTTTTCCAGTAGTCATGTATGGATGTGAGAGTTGGACTATAAAGAAAGCTGACCACTGAAGTTTTGATGCTTTTGAACTGTGGTGTTGGAGACTCTTGAGAGTCCCTTGGACAGCAAGAAGACCCAACCAGTCCATCCTAAAGGAAATCAGTCCTGAATTTTCATTGCAAGGACTGATGCTGAAGCTGAAACTAATACTTTGGCCACCTGATGTGAAGAGCTGACTCATTGGAAAAGACCCTGATGCTGGGAAAGATTGAAGGCGGGAGGAGAAGGGGATGACAGAGGATGAAATGGTTGGATGGCATCATCAACTCAATGGACATGAGTTTGTGTAGGTTCCGGGATTTGGTAATGGACAAGGAAGGCTGTCGTGCTGCAGTCCGTGGGTTGCAAAGAGTCAAACATGACTAAGCGACTGAACTGGTGTAAATTTAACAAATTAAATATTCCCCCACATTCAAATTGATTATATATTCCTCAAGTCAAAAGTGTAAAATTTGGATAAATGCTGCAAAAAGCAAATATAAAATAATATAGTGAATACAGAATAATTAGTACTCAGGGTGGCTAATCCCTGTCACTATTCAACCCTCAAATAAGCATCATTTCTCAGATAGGTTTCTTTGATCAGCAGTCTTCATCACTTTCTCTCATGGTCCCATGAAATTCCCTTCAAGTATTAATTGAACTTGTACTTATATTTTTGCTTGCTCGCCTTACTGTTTATCATCTCTCCATATCAGGTCCATATAAATCCCACAAGAGCAGAGGTAACATTTACTTAGTTTAGCTCTAAATACGTAGTACCTAACGCAGCACCTGCATATAGTCCGCAGTCAGTGACTGTTCATTAAATGATTACATGTACTTGTTTAATGCCTATAAACTCTCTGCAGGTAGACATGATTTTAATTTTGTCACTGCCATCTTACACACACACACACACACACACACACCTGGTATATATTAATAGATGGTTCTAATAACTGTTTGGTTAAGAATACTAAACAGCCTTCTAAAACATCTCCCTGTATATGACCTTGAAGCCCTTCCAGCCATTTTCCACAATGCAGTCAATATGATCTTGGAAAAATGCAAAATTTGTGATAACAACCCCCTGCTTATTAGTGTCTCTCCTTGATTATATCCCAAAATTCTTATCAAAGCCCACAAAACTCACCTTTCTTATCTCAGGACACGCTCTCTCTCTCTTTCTTGGTCCTCATCACACAGCTGTCTCATCACTCTGTGAAGTGGGCCTGGGCGCTTCTTCTCTAGGACTTCCTTGCTGGGGCCTTATTCATGTATGCTTTTCCCTTCCCATTCTCGTCTTTGCTGTCCTTAAGTTCACATCATAGAATAATATCATTTCCTCTGTGAAGGCTTTCATGAATGCCCCAACCCATTATTAGAAAAGCTCAGATTCCCTCTGTCATATGCTTTCTTAGCTCTTTATACTTCTATACCTAGCATTCACCACAGTATAACCAAACACCAAATCTGTAGTTGGTTGATTCAACTCTGTCCTTTTAGAAACTGAAATCCACAAGTCCAGTTATATTAATATATCATTTTCATTCACCCCACATTTTCTAGCAGTTCTCAGTGTCTTATCCAGTGCATGGTATCAGTTATTGTTTACTGAAAGACTAACTGAATGAATGGATCTAATTTGGGGCATTAACTGCTATTTAGGATCCCCTGGTAGCTCAAATGGTAAAGAGTCTGCCTGAAATGCAGGAGATCCGGGTTCTAACTCTGGGTCAGGAAGATCCCCTAGAGAAGGAAATGGCAACCCACTCCAGTATTCTTGCCTGGAAAATCCCATGGATGAAAGAGCCTGGTGGGCTACAGTCCAAGGGGTCACAAAGAGTAGGACATGACTGAGTGACATGATCAACTGCTATTTGATTTTGAGTTAAAGATCATTCACATTTGAACACCCTGCTCATCAGCATCACTTGTACTTATAAATTCCATCTTTCTTGTTTATAGCTTAATAGCTATGGCAGAAAAGATAATCATTCAAAGAGCCTAATTAACCACTATGCCACCCCTGTTCCCAAGCCATCATTTTTAAGTTTTCCAAAACATCTACTTTTTCATTCTTCTCTTTTCTTGATAAAGAATTCACTGTTTCTTCTAAACTTTCACTAATATATTAAAGCAATGAAATTCCTTTCAGTATGTCATTCACTTTTCTGAGGTCACATGGCACTGAATACTGAACACAGCCCTCTGGGTATGATCTGATTCTACACAGAAGAGGGCTAAGTCCACCTTCATATGAGACGCTATAACTGATTTAATCAGAGAACTCATTCCAATGACCAAAGGTGATAAAATGCCCAATGCACTGAGTGAATTCCTACATTTTTAGTTATTAAAATTTTAATGCCATTACCCTTTGGCCTTACTTTAGAGATAAAGTTTAAGAAATCAACAACAAAATGGGAAATTTTCAAAAAGAAAATCTCTCAATCTCTATAATCTTTGGATCAAGATATTTCTAATTTAAATCATTAATTTTTTTAGATCTGCAACATATTTTAAGGCATAATGTAGCTATTTTACTTTATTTTCAAAGGAAACATCAGTAAGTATGACACATCTCTTTAAAATCATGGCTGTTTCATGCCTTATTCTCATTTTGTACATTAGTCAAGGTAAGATACACTAAGTGTTTTCCTGAATCAAAGTCCAAGGTAAACCCTCAGGCTCACAAGTTTTCAGATAAAATATTTTTAATAATTAAAATGCTTAAGAAGAGAAAGGGAAAAACAAGAAGTGGAAGGAAGGGAAAGAGATAAAGACAAAAATAGGGGGAGAGGAAAGGAGAGAGAAAAACTCGGTACTATGAGTATATGAAAAAGAATTAGAATTGCCATCGTTCCACCACATAGCCACATCTTCTAGAGATTATTTAACCTTATTAGTACCTGTCTTTCATAATATCAGATGCCTTGGCATCAATAGTTAAAGACAACACTTTGAGATATTTTCTGATATAGAAAGAAAAGTGAGAGTCATTCAGTCATGTCTGATTCTTTGTGACCCCATGGACTATATAGTCCATGGAATTCTCCAGGCCAGAATACTGGAGTGGGTAGCCTTTCCATTCTCCAGGGGATCTTCCCAACCCAGGGATGAAACCCAGGTCTCCCACACTGCAGGCGGATTCTTTACCAGCTGAGCCACAAGAGAAGATCAAGAATACTGGAGTGGGTAGCCTATCCCTTCTCCAGGGTGTCTTCCCAACCCAGGAACCAAACTGGGGTCTCCTGCTTTGCAGGCATATTCTTTACCAAGTGAGCTAATTAGGGAAGGTATATTTTTTGGTGATGTATTTGGTAGTATATTATATGTACATGCTAATTCATATACCTTATTTCACGTGTAATATATTATTCTCCTTTTTTTTTTTTTTCTCCCTAAATCTCAGTACCTATTTTAAAAAGGCTTTGGAAATATTTTTCTCTGATGCAAAAATTGTGATATGTTACAATATAAAAAGAAAAGTCATTTTTCAACAGAGATACATTCAATGCTCTGAGCATCCTCTTTACAGGGCTTATTAAATTTATTACAGATTCCTTTTTTTTAAAATCCTTTTTTATTCTTACCATGTCTATCTTTTATTTTCTCTTCTAATTTCTTATCCACCTATACTTTGCTTTTCTTTTTACATGACAAAGCTTATGAACTACCAAAGTGAACTTAAACTTACAAGGTCTCTACCTCTCAGTTCAGCAAGACAATCTGGCACTGATAATAATAGATATTTAAAAGCATAAATCATAATCATATATCCATGAGAAATGAGAAGTAAGACATTGTTTATGGAAGAAGAGCTTTTTATACGACACGGTCCCATTAAATACGCCTCTTACCCCCCAGCTATATCACTACAGAGATAGCATTTGTCATCTATGAAGACCAAAAAGGGCTTCCCTGGTAGTTCAGCTGGTAAACAGTTCCAAGACTGTATAGATGCCTCATCTCTCTCTGTGCCTCTATGTTATTTATCAAAAGCATGAGGATGAGGAACTTCAAAGGGAATTCCTGTCTCAGATCAGCTCAGTGGGAGGCTGAGGGAGACAAGAAACAAGCTCTCGAACGGTATTTATTGAGTGCCAAATGTTTCCTCAACACTGTACAATATACAGGGAAAGACATGGTCCATGCCCCATGGGGTTACCATCTAAATAGGACTGATGAGATGAGGCATAATTGGCTGAATTCTTACTCTGTGTTGATGACTTCACTATGGGAACCCAAATCATCCTCTGTGGAGATTGGTGCTATTCACCAAACCTTAACAAGCGCGTTATGTCCTCTGAGAGCCTGGCACCGTCAGCCCATCAGGAGGGAGAGCTCTGTGTTTGTCATAACTGCTTCTCGTATTCAGTATCTCACCAGACACAGTCTTCAATGGCCTCAGCAGCAGTGGGATGTCAATAGAAGGCTTTGTGGATGATCCAGGAGAATCAGGAAGACCCTTGTCCTGGAGACAAAGCTCAGCCTAATACTTCTAGAATTGCTCTCCTGGCTGCCATTTTCAACATATCGCTTCAATGGTTATAGCTCCCCAGTGGCTCCCCTGTTTCTTCCTACATTCAATGGGGACCTCTGAACACTGCCGCAGATTTGATCCTATCCTCCCGATCGTCAGATTATACCCTGTGGCCAGCCTTGCAGTCTCTCCTTCTGCATATCCCAGCCAAGGGGCCTCACAAGCCAAGGAAAAACTATTTCTTCTTCTCCCTAAGACAACACTGATCTCTTTCTATAAACCTGTCCTGAGAAACTAAAATTAATCCAGTCTGTGTAATCTCATCTGCCATCTCACAACTGACTTTTAATAGTGTGATTCTTCATTTCTAAATCTTAATCTATTTTTATCTATTTTGAGTTTTAATTTTATCTTATAAATATTATATCTAGAGCTATGGCTGATGAATGTGTAAATACAATAAAACCTATAGAAAGCTCCCATGGTAGAATTCAGGAATTATTTTATTTTCTGAGCATTTCATTTCTGAGTGGTTTTTTTTTTTTTTTTTACTCTCTACTACTTTAATTCTAAAATTTATGCATTATCCTCTGGGGTTTTTATTAATCTTTAAATATAACTGAGATAGGTGTAAGAACTGTGGGTTAGTATAAGCCAGAGAGGGGAGAAAGTCCAAGACTATTCTAACTCTTTAAATCCTAGAGCCTCTGAAGTTGCCTGAACTCAGATCACTCAACTGCCAGAGCTCCCAGAAATGTGACCAGTGAAGCTGCCCTGTATCTAACAATAGGCTGTATCTTTGACTAACCGATATGTTAAGCAATTAACTGGGTAAAGTCATAAGCAAAGGGCTTACATCAATACAATCAGAAAAAAAAAAATCAGAAGAATTCATCTGATCACTCAAAAAATACACAGTGAGACTCAAACAGGTGCCTTTTACAGTCTTTCAGGGTATTGATTTTTTTTTCCATTAAGAGAATTTTGTAAAGATCGAAATAAATGGACATCTGAAGGTGCAATGTCTGATAAATACAGCAGATGAATCAGAACTTCCCAGACAAGCTGTAACAGTTTTTGCCTGGTCATCAAAGAAACATGTGGTCTTCCTGTATCCCGATGGAAGGCTGTGCATTTTCTGGTGACTAATTCTGGGAGCTTTTCGTTGAGTGCTGCTTTCAGTTGGTCTAATAGGGAGCAGTATTTGTTGGAATTAATCATTTTGTTTTCCTACATATTTAAATCCCATTAAGCTGCCCTCAACATCTGCTAACCATAAATAAAACAACCCTGCAGCTATAAAAGATCCCAAATGGCTGCTGCCCTTTGGAGCTCTCTGAACCAGAAAATCCCTACCTTGTGGCTGAGTAAGGTCACCTGGATATGTAAGCTGCCTCTCTGATTTCTCCTTCTCCATCCTGAGCTCCCCTCTGCCCACTGGTTGTTGCATCTGGAAGGTTTATTGCTGAGAGGGAGCCTGTCCAAGGACTGCCCAAACAAAGCTCGTGGTCTTATTTCTTCATTGATGGACCCCTAAGTCCCTGAACTTGCCACATCTCCTATTCAAGTCATCAAGACACACCTTGCCCCACCCCAGTCAATCCATTCTCTACACAATGGCCAGATTGACTTTTCTTAAATGTAAATTACACAATGTCACTTCCCTATTTTAAAAATGCCAAGAGCTTCCCGCCTCATCTAGAGTAAAATAAAAATATTTTACTATGGTTTTAACTCTCCTATGGGATCTAGCCGCTGTCTACCACTCTGAATTTACCTTGTACCATTCATCTTGCTCATCATCCTCATGCTGTATTTTTCTTCTTCTTCTTACACTAACACACCAAGTTTATTCTTGATTTTAGGACGTCTACATCTACCTCACCTGGAGAGCTCTTGCCTAGATACAGCAGTTACATACATGCTTCCTTCTTATTTGACAGGTTTGGATTACTTTAAGGGCTTCCCTGGTAGCTCAGCTGGTAAAGAATCTGCCTGCAATGCAGGAGACAACGGTTCAGTTCCTGGGTCAGGAAGATCCCCTGGAGAAGGGATAGGCTACCCACTCCAGTGTTCTTAGGCTTCCCTAGTGGCTCATTGGCAGAGAAGGCATTGGCACCCCACTCCAGTACTCTTGCCTGGAAAATCCTATGGACAGAGGAGCCTGGTAGGCTGCAGTCCATGGGGTCACTGAGGGTCGGACATGACTGAGCGACTTCATTTTCACTTTTCACTTTTCACTTTCATGCATTGGAGAAGGAAATGGTAACCCACTCCAGTGTTCTTGCCTGGAGAAACCCAGGGACGGAGGAGCCTGATAGGGCTGCCGTCTATGGGGTCGCACAGAGTCGGACACGACTGAAGTGACTTAGCAGTGGCTCATCGGAGAAGGCAATGGCACCCCACTCCAGTACTCTTACCTGGAAAATCCCATGGACGGAGGAGCCTGGAAGGCTGCAGTCCATGGGTTCGCTGAGGGTCGGACACAACTGAGTGACTTCACTTTCCCTTTTCACTTTCATGCATTGGAGAAGGAAATGGCAACCCACTCCAGCGTTCTTGCCTGGAGAATCCCAGGGACGGGGGAGCCTGGTGGGCTGCCGTCTCTGGGGTCACACAGAGTCAGACACGACTGAAGTGACTTAGCAGTGGCTCATATGGTAAAGAATCCTCCTGCAATGTAGGAGAGCTGGGTTTGATCCCTAGGTTTGGAAGATCCCCTGGAGGAGGGCATGGCAACCCACTCCAGTATTCTTGCCTGGAGAATCCCCATGGACAGAAGAGCCTGGCAGGCTATAGTACATGGTCACAAAGAGCCTGATACAACTGAGTGACTAAGCACAGATTACTATAACTTCTTCCCATTTTATTATACTTTAAAATTTTTTATTACTTATAAATAAAAATAGTATTTTATTACTTTAATTTATTATTCTAATTTTTATATTTTTATAGTTATTTATTTATTTTGCATCTCCACAATATATTATATTTTCATCAGAGCAGAAATCTAGTCTATTTTATTTAGGATTACCATCCCAATGCCTAGCATAAAGTGGGAGTTTAGTAAATAATTACTAGACACATGAATCTGTCCTAAATACAGACAAACAGTGCCCTGAACATACAATCATGACACTCAGATTATGGGAAGTAATCAAATCCAATGTCCTACTCCTCTGATTTCATCTTGTTAAACAACATACAGTTTCTATAACTCAGAGCATATGTATTTGCTCTTCCTTCTGTGGTACATTCTTCCATCTCTTTATAATTAGCTGGCTAGTTCTCCTTCACTTGAGCTTTCCACTCCCAAACTCAATTGGAGATCCTCCTCAAAATGCCCATATTCACTCCCATCATAGTACTTATGACATTCTATTGTCATTCCCTGCTTTCTGGTTTATTTCCTCCATTAAATTCCACACTTCTTGAAGCAGAGAACATGCATGTTTGTTTATCTTTTCTCAAGTATCTATTATGCGCCTGACTCTTGTTATCATTACAATAATTTTTGTAGCTATTAAAAATGGATAAATTTTACTCTTGATCTTCTTAAATCAGTTCATGTGTCAAATTTTCTGGATCATATAAAAGAAATATCAATGGAATAGGAGATGAGAGCTCTGGAAGCAAATCATATAAGAAAGTCTTGAAAAAATTAGGGACATTCAATTCAGAGAGGTATAGCCAGATGGGCTTCCCTAGTAGCTCAGCTGGTAAAGAAGATCCCTGCAATGCAGGAGAACCCAGTTCAATACCTGGGTTCGGAAGATCTGATGGAGAAGGGATAGGCTACCTACTCCAGTATTCTTGGGCTGCCCTGGTGGCTCAGACAGTGAAGAATCCACCTGCATGAGGGAGATCTGTGTTCGATCCCCTGGGTTGAGAAGATCCCCTGGAAAAGGGAAAGGCTACCCACTCCAGAATTCCGGCCTGGAGAATTCCACGGACAGAGGAGCCATGAGTTTGCAGAGAATCAGACACAACAGAGTAACTTTCTCTATAGCCCAGAAGAACATGAGGTACTTTTTCTAACATCCAAACTTACCATCTGAAAGAGGCTGACAATTATGATGGTATGGAGAAAAGACAGGGTATCACAAGGCTTTAGCTATGACGCTAGTTTCAATGGTCAGAAGAATTTAACAGAATTGTCCAACTTTCTCTTCAAAATAGTTTCACTCTGTTTCTTAGTTTCACTCTCTTTTCTTTGTTGAAAGAATGAATAAAGAAATGGAAGAATTCTACTAGTAGCATAAATTAAGTAGAAAGATAATCAGCTGACAATGAATAATTGTGACTAAAGATCACCAATGAGATTTTCTTGAAAAGAAAATATTTTCTATTAATTGAAAGTTAAATTATTGCCTAAACAGGAAATATGTTAAAAAAGTGAAACAAGTTAAATACCAGTGTGAAGTGGTAAGCCTAATGTAGATTATAGGGTATGTTACAGGAAAAGACTCAGTTTCCTCAACAAACCATCATAAATGAAAAGGCAAACTGAGTAGGGGATCATCTTCTATTACAGAATAATATAAACTTATGACAAAGAACAACCAAATGCAATAAGTAAATCTTGTTTGAATACTAAATTTTAAGGACTTCTTTGGGACAATTGAGAAAATTTGAATATGAATTATTTATTCTTTACTATGAAGAAATTAAGGTTATTAATGTTAATTTCATTAGGTGTGATAATTGCATGATGGTTATGTAAAAAAGATTAGTTAGATGTGTATACTGAAGTGATAAATGGAATATTACCTTTCATGTCAGTAAACAAAGGATGTCACAGTCATCAGTGATTACAGTCACCACCTGTGAGCTGGTGAGCCCTGAGGGAATTCAGAATGTGAAAACCCAGGATACCGGCACTAGATAACTGAGGTGCATAGCGGAGCTGGAACAAATTATTTCAGACTGTTGCATCTTTCCATACAAAGAAAAGTGCTAGATTCCTTAACTTGAGATATCTGGCTTTCTTTAATGAACAATCATTTTTTGACATTCAGAGTACCTGCCCTTTGTTGCAAAGCTTCTGTATAACCTGGCTCCTCCCCTCACCTCCATGGGGTAGTTATCTCAGGGTTACTTGAGATGCTGCCTCCTGGGCTTTAAGTCTCCCAAGTTTCCACTGAATAAAATATAACTATCAACTTTTAGATTGTGAACATTTTTTTAGTCAACATCAGTATTTATGAGTGAAATGATAGTGTTCTGGATTTGCTTTTTTAAAAAAGCTTTGTACCCAAAACAGGGGAAAGTAGGTGGATAGATGACATTAGCTTGGTAACGTCTTGATGGATTTTGAATCTGAGTAACAAACACAAGAGTATTGGTTATATCTTTCTTTTCAGTTTTGTTTGTTTGAACTTTTTCATAATAAAAATTTTAAATCTCATATAACATAGAAAATGAAAATAACTTATAAAATATGTTCCTAGATCTAACCCTTTTAACTGAAATTGTTCCTTACCTAATGAAAGAACAAATAAAGGGGGTGCTAAACTTTCTACAAAGTACAGATTCTATGATGTAGCCCATTGGATGCCTTTTGGTTCCTCCGTGTGTGTTACATACTATATGTGTATATATACATACACATATAATATGCTTTATATGTGCATAATATATGTGTATATATAGTTCATAAAATAATTCAAATCTTTTTCCTTAAATCCAATTTCTGACACTTTCGTCTTTTGTTTTCTGAATACACATGAATGGGATGAATTACCTTAAACTATTCCAGTTATTTTTGGTGCATAACACAAGAGAGCTGAGTGCATTATTACATTTAGTTGATTTTAGCCTTCACCCCCAAGTTGCCCCCAAAAGCCACCCTGCGGGGATTGCGAAGCCATCTGTTTCACATTCACTCTGCTCACGGTGCCGTGTTCTATTTCAGCTTTCTGTGCTCTAGGTCCGATTGATGATATTCGAGGTAGCTGCGACCCATAGTGATGAGGATCGCAGAAGATGATGGGCTCGTTAAGCACATCTCATTTTAGATAAACTGCAAGTGGCATTTTGTTTATATGGTTCATTTCGCCAACAAATTAGATTTCAAATTGATTGCTCTCCAAAATGGATTTGTTCATCAATTCTGAGACCAGGCAATTACAATCAGAACCCTAGTAATTAATGGTGTCCCACATTTAAAATGTTTTTTAAACAGTAAGGCATTCATGAATTTCCACAGAATGTAAAATCTATTCTTGACTTTTAATCTCACTCAAGCACTATACAGTGTAGAAATGAAATCCTTGTCTTTGCACAGATTTACTATGGAGAAAAAAGAAGCTATAACTGCCCAGAAAAGGAAACTATCAACCACTAGATCCCTTTATCATGAAATAAGTGAAAGTCCAGCAGAATATGAATAAAAAGTATAACATCATGCACCATGGGGACCACTGGTATTGGATTGTGGTTGAATATTATTTGGGTCACTACTCAAAAAAAAATTTTTAGTATGCAGCTCTTAAAAAAAATTAATACACTAGGTATGTAACTTAGTAGAGTTATTTTTCATTCCTCAATTTCATTTTTAACCGTAAGGTTATGTTTTATGTTGTATATCTGAAATTAAATTAGAAATTGAAGAAGGGTGATAAGAAGCCTTCATGGGTCTTTCTTAAACTTTCACCAGTCAAAGTTTATAGGAATTAGCTACAGCTTTTTCTACCAGCAATGGCACAGTATTTCTGAATGTTTGTAGAATCATTGTGTTGTTGCTGTGCTTAGTTGCTAAGCCATACCAACTATTTGCAAAGCCATGGATTGTAGCCCACCAGGCTCCTCTGTCCATGGATTTCCCAGGCAAGAACACTGGAATGGGATGCCATTTCCTCCTCCAGAGGCTCTTCCCGACCCAGGGATTGAACCTGTGTCTCCTGCATTTCCTTCATCGGTGGAATCATTATTGGTTTTCAATTGTACTTATACCACTAACATCCTGATGAGTTTTGGATACTTTTCACAATCTTTCTTTTGCAAAATAAAACATAAATTCAGATAACTACATCAATCAAATGTATAGTTTAATTAATTATGATCACCACCCAGGAAACCAACCAGGGCAACAAATAGCCTTTTGTTATTTGAAAAATTCCTTTTATCAGCCCCCTTCCTATCATATCCTATGCTTCTTCTTATTTTCCCCTACTATCCTGACTTTTATAGAAATCATTTCTCTACACTAAAAAAAAAGTTAAATTACCCAAATGAGCATCCCTCAACTTGAATTCAGCCACTCATTTAGATATAGGAAACATTATTTCACAGCTCCAGATTCTAACCTAGAAAGCTGTAAAACTCAGATCATTTAGCTCCCAGATATGTTCATGTGTATGTGGACATAGCTCAGCCAAGAGATGGTCACCATGCTCTTGTTTATTCCATCGCCTTACCTAGAAAGGTAAGATGGCTTGCAGAGAAGATACCGAAGAGGAAACAATCAGGATCCATAGGAAAAGGAAAATATCATGAAAGTCTTGTATAAAAGAGCAACACAATTAATTCAATATTAATTGATACACTTTGAAGGGAAAATCATGAAGAAGACCCTCACTATTCTAGCTAGTTGTAAAAACATCAATTCAAAAATCAAAGACTTTCTTTCTTGAGCGTGTTCTCTAGACTCTCCAGGCTCCTGACCATTCTGCTTTTTACCTCAGCTCTGGCTCTAATGGACACAGTAGCATTTGGCAAGCTGCTTGAAAAATTGGGATCTGTATTCTAGAAAGAATAGATCACCTTTGAACTTAAACCTCTCTATATACTGTAAAGACAGAGAAACAAATTTTAAACAGAATAATTTTCTCAAGGTCAAAATCACAGAAACAGTTCTGATTCTAGTCTCAGTTTTTTTGACCAACCCAAGTAGATTCTCTCCAGTAACATTGCACTTACTCCATTATTTCCCTGATTCAAAGTCTTTCATAGTCTCTCATGCCTACTGTATAGGCCTTCTTATTCAACGTCAGTCCTCTGCATTATTTGGCAGGTGAGATCATGCTTTTCTCCATTGGCTTCTTTTTCAGAAGGGAAGGGTATTTTAGCAGCCTTCTCTCTGTTTAATGAGAGGAGATCCTGAGGTGGATTCTTTCATTATTGAGCAGAATGGTAAGCATAAGACAACAAGTAGGAAGAGCACCGGGACTCTGGGTAGAGGTGGGATGCTGGAGTTCACCAGAAAAGGAGGATGGTGGATCCAGAGGGTTAGGCTTGTGGAAGAGTGGAGAGATAACAGTGGTTACCATCAGAAAAGAGATTTGGGGAAGATTACACAGTGGCCCTGATATCTGACAGATAGAGTGCCTGATGAACTATGGACAGAGGTTCATGACATTGTACAGGAGACAGGGATCAAGAACATCCACATGGAAAAGAAATGCAAAAAAGCAAAATGGCTGTCTGAGGAGGCCGTTCAAATAGCTGTGAAAAGAAGAGAAGCGAGAAGCAAAGGAGAAAAGGAAAGATACAAACATCTGAATGCAGAGTTCCAAAGAATAGAAAGGAGAGATAAGAAAGATGTCCTCAGCAATCAATGCAAAGAAATAGAGGAAAACAACAGAATGGGAAAGACTAGAGATCTCTTTAAGGAAATTAGAAATACCAAGGGAAGATTTCATGCAAAGATGGACTCAATAAAGGACATAAATGGTATGGACCTAACAGAAGCAGAAGATATTAAGAAGAGATGGCAAGAATACACAGAAGAACTGTACAAAAAAGATCTTCATGACCCAGATAATCACAATGGTGTGATCACCCACCTAGAGCCAGACATCCTGGAATGCAAAGTCAAGTGGGCCTTAGAAAGCATCACTATGAACAAAACTACTGGAGGTGATGGAATTCCAGTGGAGCTATTTCAAATCCTGAAAGATGATGCTGTGAAAGTGCTGCACTCAGTATGCCAACAAATTTGGAAAACTCAGCAGTGGCCACAGGACTGGAAATGGTCAGTTTTCATTCAATCCCAAAGAAACGCAATGCCAAAGAATGTTCAAACTACCACACAATTGCACTCATTTCACATGCTAGTAAAGTAATGCTCAAAATTCTCCAAGTCAGGCTTCAGCAATACGTGAACTGTGAGCTTCCAGATGTTCAAGCTGGTTTTAGAAAAGGCAGAGGAACCAGAGATCAAGTTGCCAACATCCGCTGGATCATGGAAATAGCAAGAGAGTTCCAGAAAAACATCTATTTCTGCTTTATTGACTATGCCACAGCCTTTGACTCTGTGGATCACAATAAACGGTGGAAAATTCTGAAAGAGATGAGAATACCAGACCACCTGACCTGCCTCTTGAGAAACCTATATACAGGTCAGGAAGCAACAGTTAGAACTGGACACAAACAACAGACTGGTTCCAAATAGGAAAAGGAGCATGTCAAGGCTGTATATTGTCACCCTGCTTATTTAACTTATATGCAGAGTACATCATGAGAAACGCTGGGCTGGAAGAAGCACAAGCTGGAATCAAGATTGCCAGGAGAAATATTAATAACCTCAGATATGCAGATGACACCACCCTTATGGAAGAAAGTGAAGAAGAACTAAAGAGCCTCTTGATGAAAGTCAAAGAGGAGAGTGAAAAAGTTTGGCTTAAAACTCAACATCAGAAAACTAACGTTATGGCCTCTGGTCCCATCACTTCATGGGAAATAGATATGGAAAGAGTGGAAACAGTGGCTGATTTTATTTTGGGGGGCTCCAAAATCACAGCAGATGGTGACTGCAGCCATTAAATTAAAAGATGCTTACTCCTTGGAAGGAAAGTTATGACCAACCTAGACAGTATATTAAAAAACAGAGACATTACTTTGCTAACAAAGGTCCATCTAGTCAAAGCTATGGTTTTTCCAGTGGTCATGTATGGATGTGAGAACTGGACTATAAAGAAAGCTGAGCACCGAAGAATTGATGCTTTTCAACTGTGGTGTTGGAGAAGACTCTTGAGAGTCCCTTGGACTGCAAGGAAATCCAACCAGTCCATCCTAAAGAAAATCAGTCCTGAATTTTCATTGCAAGGACTGATGCTGAAGCTGAAACTCCAATACTTTGGCTACCTGATTCGGGGAACCGACTCATTGGAAAAGACCTTGATGCTGGTAAAGATTGAAGCCAGGAGAAGAAGGGGATAACAGAGGATGAGATGGCTGGATGGTATCACCTACTTAATAGACATGAGTTTGAATGAACTCTGGGAGTTGGTGATGGACAGGGAAGCCTGGCATGCTGCAGTCCATGGGCTCTCAAAGAGTCATGCATGACTGAGCAACTGAACTGAAGTAAGTATTATATATCATTCATAAATGTCTGCTGTGCAACTAACACTATCCATATTTTTTCACATAGTATAGCATTTAATTTACAATGCCTTGAAGTACTTTTACTGTCCCTATTTTACAGGGGTTATATGGCTTGTCCTAGACACATAGCTAATAAGCAATGGGGTAGGGATGTGAACTCAGGAAGCCTGCCTCTAGAGCCCTTGCTCTTAACTACCATGCTCTCATGGCTCCTTAATACCACTGCTCTGGTACATGTCAACTCACTTTCCTTACATATGAATATATTTTATCTTCTCAATCTTATTGGCAAGCTCCCTGAGAATAAGTAAAATTTGTCTTTCACTTTATCTTATACAGATTGTTTTAAGCTGACTACCTCGGTGAAGTGAGGCATTTGATTGAATTGCTGCTGCTGCTGCTAAGTCGCTTCAGTCGCGTTCGATTCTGTGCGACCCCATAGACGGCAGCCCATCAGGCTCCCCCATCCCTAGGATTCTCCAGGCAAGAACACTGGAGTGGGTTGCCATTTCCTTCTCCAATGCATGAAAGTGAAAAGTGAAAGGGAAGTTGCTCAGTCGTGTCTGACTCCTAGGGACCCCGTAGTACCTTACAAATACTTAAAATTAGAATAACTCTCTTAACAAAAGAAGTCTGACTCCAGATGCTAATGTGAAAGACAGAGCTTTTCTGATCAAAGTTAAATAATTTGTCCCGGGTCAATGAACTAGAGTACTAAGAAATTTTGACTTAAGACCTCTACTCTATACCCAAATCCTTATGTACTATGCAGCCTTATATTATAAATCTTTCTCAAAACAGTATCCTTAAAACAACAGAACACAAAATTGCATTACCCAGTTAAGTAGGATGGCACATAAGAAGATGAATTTTTTGTGTTTCTAATATTATTCATTCAACAGTATGTATTGGTTGTTTTTAGGAAGTACTAGGAATGGCACACCACTCCAGTACTCTTGCCTGGAAAATCCCATGGATGGAGGAGTCTGGTGGGCTACAGTCCATGGGGTCGCTAAGAGTCGGACACAACTGAGCGACTTCACTTTCACTTTTCACTTTCATGCATTGGAGAAGGAAATGGCAACCCACTCCAGTGTTCTTGCCTGGAGAATCCCAGGGACGGGGGAGCCTGGTGGGCTGCCGTCTGTGGGGTCGCACAGAGTCGGACACGACTGAAGCGACTTAGCAGCAGCAGCAGCAGCAGGAATGAAATACATCTGGCAGCAAGAGACAATTCCCTGTATACATAAGTTTTAGGGAAGTAGAATATGAAATTATGTAAAGAAAACCATAGCTTAAAATGTCTGAAAATATTAAGAGGTAGTAAAATGTGAATGTGCTGTGAGGTTGTGAATTCTTTATAACTAGAGGTTTGAAGCAGAGGCGTTTAGATAATAACCATCTGGAAATGATGGAAAGTGTGTTACATGCTTTGATCAGAGGACTAGACTACAGGTTCTTTCTTTTCCAGCATTAAAAGTTTACAATTCTATTATTTTACACAGTCTAATCTACATAAAGGACATTTAACTAATGTCACTGAACCATGACAATTTTATACACATAAACACCAATAGCACCAGTATATAATAATGCTGAGAACATTATGGATATCTTAGTAATCTCATTCATTTAAATTTCTGTCTTCCTGAATGGATATAGCAACCGTTCCTATCATTTAAATTCAAATTGACAATATTTGAATTTCTTATTAGAAACCATAATTTCTTGAAAAATTATTCATTTGCCTGAATAGCATAAACTCAAATATTTCTTTCATCAACAGCAAAATTTATATTTTCTTTCCAAATTAATGCCTCCATTTGTATTCTAAAGACAACTATGTTACATGAGAAAACTAAGTGCTCACAACTTTGAATTGGTTTAATGTCCATTATAGTTCCCTCTGTTGGGCTTTAAGATTTTAGAAAGGGAATGCAAATTAAATTGTGTGAGGAACAGATAAATGCCTCTTTCATTCATAATAAATTGATCTAAAATGCTTACTGATCATCAAAATGTTACATCTGGACTTGTTATCATGTGGAAATTCATTATAGAAAATATACTATGAAGATTGAGTTGGGTAATGCAGCATGTAAGCTATCATTTCTGCTATGATTTAGAATTATACTTTCTCATTTAGTGAAGATTGCTTTGACAGGAATTCATCAAAGTATTTGGCATAAATACTTGTATGAAATACCCGTCACTTACAAGGCATGTTCATAAGATTATACTACTAATATCTGCCTAATTCCTGAAAAATAAATGCTGGTTTGATCTACATGACACTATCTTATCCAGGTACCATGTAAACACTGGTCAGAAACTTAGGGTTTTGATGAATATCAGATAGATACCAACCTGATAATCCTCTAAGGCAGTGTCATCCAATGGAAATAAATGTTAGCCACAAATACAAGGCACACATGAAATTTTAAATTTTGTAGAGATATTAAAAACAGTTTTGATACTGAGTAGGACCCTGTGGGACCCCTGGGCAGAAGAGCCTTTCTGTGGCCCCTATTTCTAGATTATAGGAAATAGGCTTCATTCAGCCTATGTGATTTTCCCTGAGTTTTAAATGAGCAGGTTCAAACAGTTGCCAATTAAGGAAGGGGGCAGATGTGGAGACGAGGAAGTACCTGAATGCTTGCTCAGTTGTGACTGGCTCTTTGCAACCGCTAAGGACTGAAGCCCGCCAGGCTCCTCTATCCATGGAATTTTCCAGGCAAGAATACTGGAGTGAATTGCTGCTTCATACTGCAGGGGATCTTCCTGACCCGGGGATTGAATCCATCTCTTTTGTCTTCTGTATTGTCAGGCAGATTCTCTATTACTAGTGCCACCTGGGAAGCCCTATTTAACTGTATATATGCAAATTTTCTTTATTTCAACATATAATTATCATAAAAATATTAATGATATTTTTTACCTTTTCTTTTTTGGTAATAAATCTTTGCAATCTGGTGTCCACTTACACTAAATACATTTCTTTCTGCCAGCCACATTCCAAGTGCTAAATAGCTACATGTGGCTTGTGGCTACTTCAGATCCTGGCTTCACCATGAATATAAACAAAGGGAGCAAGTGGTGCCTGACAACACAACTCTAAAGCTAAACTTTCCACATTTTATGTTAATAACCAGTCCCTACTTTTCAGCCCTTTTTCATATTGCAGATAATGATAATAGTTACCTATGTTTCAGCGTCATTTAACCCTAGTGAGAAACAATTTCAGCAGTATATTAAAATCTCCAAGCATAATAATGAATGGATATAAAGGCAGTTTGGACTTTTACTATTTAAATTCTCATGCATTAGGGGAATAGAGCAAGAAAGTTTTCTCAGCCTTCCTTACTCTTATTATTACTCTCATGGATGCTAAGCCCAATCCATTAGACTAGTCCCTTTTGATTCTATCTTTGGTACCAAGGACATAGCTTTGTTCTCTTTGTTCTTTTTTTTTTTTTTTCTGTCTTTAGTTGCTTGGGTTTTTTGTTTTGCTTTGTTTTTAAAATTTACCCTGCTAACTGGGCTAAAGAATCTTAGTAGCCCAGCTCTGTACAATCTGCAGATAAAAAAGATTTAAATCTTTACCTGGTTATACCATCTCTGTTCACTTCATGAATCCTGCTGCCCTGAGACTACACTGGAAAGAAATCTATTTAATCAGAGGAATCGCTATAGTCTGTAGTGACGTATATAGTTTGCTAGTGTTCTCTATACAACCTGTACAGAGTTACTTAATTTGAAATACTTGACAGTACTTAAAAATCAGGAGATTTCAAAAGACTCTGATTTATGATTTTTGTGTGTGAAAATTTCTGATGATCTCAAGTCCCAACTCTTGCATGGGATCCTGACATTCTAAACCTCCATCCCATGTGACCACTTGAGCACTCTTGTGTCTGCCCCTTGCTGTGTGTGTTTGTGTTATTGGATTTGGACTGCTGAGCACAGCCAGGGACAGGGTCAAGCCTTTCCATCTTATTTACTGAGCTCATGACTCAGTGTCAGCTTGCCCCTGCCTCTGTTGGAGCCCTGACAGCAATGACACTGATGACTTGGTCTGTGGTAATTATTTTTCCTTGGTCGCCAAAGTGCATGTGAAACAAAGCTATGATTAATCTCTCTTATAGAACTTATTTGGGAATCAATGGTCATGCTGTTATTGAATTATATGTGAAATGAAGCCCTAACTGAACAAAGAAAGATATCTCTTGATCAGTGTTATGTACAAAATCTTATTGGATTGGACAGTAAATATTCAGTTTGCACCTGGGAATTCAATAATACAGGCCTTGGTAAATTTCCTTGAAAAATTGTGCTTCCTAAACCTCATATTTGGTTTCTAAATCCCCTACTTGTCCTTCTACTTAACTTGTAGGAAAATGTTGATTATTATATGAATATACCTGTTTTTTGTCAAGCTGTCTCCATTAGTTTCCTAGCCCCGCCATAACAAATTGCCGCAAAGGAGGTAGCTTAAAACTATGACAATTTATCCTCTCATAGTTCTGCAGGCAGGAACTCTGAAATCTAGATGTTAGCAGGGGCACACCCTCTCCAAAAGTTCTAGGAGAAATTTCATTCATACCTCTACCAGCTCATATACTACGAGTTTTGTGTTTAGGCATTGGAGTGAAAAGACTTAGATCCAAATCTTGACTTCATCGTATACTAGCTGGGCAGACTTAGGAAGGAAACCTCACTTCTCTGAGCTTCAGTTTTTAATTTTGAATTAAGTTGAATAATGGTAATCACCTCATAGGGTTGTCATTAGTTTAAATGAGATGATGCTTATAAGCCACTTGGAACAAAGACAATATGTAGTAAAATTTCAAAAAATTTTGCAGTCTATTATTGAAGACATAGTAAGTTTTAGAGTTATCTTTATAAACTTCAGTTGTAAGTTCTCTGGAAATATGCCTATAATCTGATCTCTACTACTGTATCATGATGCACAGACAAATGCTAAATACTTTAAAACATTTATTAATGGAAACCCAATTAAGTAGAATTAAATCATAGCTATTTTTTAGGAGTCTTTATGCAACTATTATTACCAAACTACTCTTCGTTAGTATCACTGCTCTCTATAATGTAACTATACTGATATCCAAAAACATCGAGGTCAGAAGGACTAATCCACTATCAATATTATAGACACTCATATATCACTATTGTATATGAGTGCCTATGATGTACCTTCCTTGATGAAACAACCTTAAATCTCTCTTCTTGGTGAATGTCTGTCACTTTGTGTGATTCCATCTCTCTTTAAATTCCCTTCACACTTAATGTCTTGCCAGATACTCAAAATTTACCATACTAAGCTATTTTCAGTTCATGGTTTGTAACTTACTAGTGCATGATGAAACCAATTCAGTTGGAGATAAAGAGAAGGGTTTTTTTTTGTTTTTTTTGTTTTTTTTTTTAATGAAATCCAGTAGAATAGAATGGAATGAAATCAAAGACAAGACAATATATGACTGGTGAGAATAAACACTATTTTTTTTTAAATTTTTGCTTCTGTTTTGCATGTACATAGGAATGAATATGGGCTTCCCAGATGATGCTAGTAGTAAATAACCTGCCTGCCAATGCAGAAAATATAATAGATGTGGGTTCGATCCCTGGGTGGGGAAGATCCCCTGGAGGAGGGCACAGCAACCCACTCCAGTATTCTTACCTGGAGAATCCCATGGATAGAGGAGCCTGGTGGGCTGCAGTCCACAGGGCCACAAAGAGTCAGACACAAATGAAGTGACTGAAGTGACTGAGCGCGCACACATAATTAGCTTCGGTCATATGACATGTGGGTAACTATGATGAATACAATAGTTCTGAGCCTAGGTCCTCAGAGGCCTTGTGTGTTTGCTTGTTCTCTTGTGTTACTGCCATTGTCATGAGAACATGCCTTAGCAAGGTTTCTGGGCAGAGGAACCTTCATATGTTCCTCTGGATGAGGAACATATGAAGCAGAGTTGCTTATGCCACTTCACTCAACTGCAGCTTTAAGTAGGGCTGCCCCAGGTAGCCCAACCTAGATCAGCAGAACTTGACCAACAGACCCATGAGTATAAAGGACCATTTTACATCACTTGTTATTGGGATAATCTCTTACACATCTCTAATGTTACAAGAGCTAACTGATGCAGTGCCCAACACTGTGGCTGAGCCATATAGTTGTTTGATAAATATTTTAGTTCTCTAGTAACTTAACAATCTTTCATCTGACATTTCAAGTCATTCATGTTAAACAGTGAAGAGACAAACCTCTTTTTATTTTATATGATTTATTTTGAAAGACCAATTACTAACACAAACTTGGGAAATAAAACACTAAATAAAAAATTAAAGATGACAAGCTCAAAAGTCTTGAGCTTATCTGTTTAGTCTCAGTATCCTTCTAATAACCCCTACTCATTATGCTGCTCACTAATCCCCTAAATTAAAAGAATAGTATAAAATGGTATGAACATAGTATAGAATAAAAATTAATTCACACCAATACCTACTAAGCTGGTGACCACAATACCCATTAAACTGCTGGTATAAAGTTTCAGGGATTTGGATGAAAGCCCCAAAATGTTTTACATACACCTTTTAAAATAATCAGGGGAATATATTATGCCTTCTTCTTCCCACCCAAGTAAAATTTGAACCACAAATGGCAGATGACAGGTTTATATTTCACTAATATAATCCTCCACACAACTTGGTATTCTCAAAAAGAATCCTTATACCTTAAGTGCCTAATAGCTGAAGGCTTGAAGTGGTTTTTTGTTTGCATCTGGGCTTTTTCCATTCTACCAAGACACACAGTGAAAAACACACCAAGTCTCAGTTTTCCTCTGAGACCCAGGGGAAGATTTCTCATGAAGCCTCAGTGGAAGCACTCTTCAATTTGATGTCTAAAAATGCCCCAGACCACTTAAAATGCAGACTAAAAGTCACCACACTTGCTTTTGATTTCCTTTAGCAACACAAGTATGTACACTTAGCCAAATAAGATCTTGTGGGAGGGAAAGAGCTCTAGAAAGTGCTCAGCAGCATTCAGCTTATGTATTTCTTTGATTTTCTACCAGAAAACCTAAACCAATGGACATAACTGTGATTTTTCAGTGTCTCATGACAACTTTTGCAATAGGAAAATTCTTTACCTAATTCTAGACATTTCCTCTGAAAACTAGGTTCTACATATATGCATTACTATGTATTGAATTCATTAAGTTATAAGTTCAACTTCTAGATAGATATGTAATATTTAATGAGCGCTCACTTTCTTCCTGAAATTTAGAAGGAAAGAGTTGTGAAATAAAGATTTGTGAGTCATCCATTCAAAACTTTCTTCTTCGCGACCTCAGATCAGAGGTGGCGACCCGCTGAATTTAAGCATATTAGTCAGCGGAGGAAAAGAAACTAACCAGGATTCCCTCAGTAACGGCGAGTGAACAGGGAAGAGCCCAGCGCCGAATCCCCGCCCCGCGGTGGGGCGCGGGACATGTGGCGTACGGAAGACCCACTCCCCGGCGCCGCTCGTGGGGGGGCCAAAGTCCTTCTGATCGAGGCCCGAAAAAAAAAAAAAAAAAAACCTTTCTTCTTTCCTTTTCACTTATGCACTATGATAACAGTAAGTGCATTTATTAATTTCACAAATATTGTGCAAATAGCTCTCATGTGCCATGCATCATTTCAGATCCTGAGGAGTTACAGTTTCACAGAGGAGTCAAACATTAATCAAGAAATCAGATAAAAATATAAAATATAAACCTATGACGAGTACCATGAAATAAAGGTGCATGATATTACTGGAGCATGTAACAGGAGGACTGACCCAACCTGGGAATATGGGGAAGGCTTCCATGTGGAAGTGATGTTGGTGCTAATACATGAAAAATAAGTAAAGTTATCTAAGTAAAGAGATTGGGCAATGGGGCCTTTCTAGGTAGAGTGATCAGCACATGGAAAGCAGGGAGCTTACTCAAGTAGCTTAATGAAGAAGACAGAGTAGGTGGAACAGAGTGTTAGAAAGAAGAATGGCATGACATTTGGCAGGAGGTAAGGCAGAGAACTGACTAGCAGTTGGGCTGGGAAACTTCATGCTCCATGTAGCCCTCCAGATCTACTCTATATCCTTTCCCACCCCACTATATACCTTAGAAGACAAAGCTCCGAATACTCTATCAATGGACTCTTTTACCTTCCAGCTTCCAGGTGCATCCAGCCAATGGGAGGCACCAGGAAACTTGATGATGAGATGAGTGAAAAAAGAGTTTATTCCTCTACTACAAGCATACCCACAGACCGAAAGCCAAAACATATGCTGCCATTCATATTCACATATTAAAATAATCACCTTGACTATAAAATATAAATTGAATTGAGAGGGGCAAGAATAGACAGAGACCTAACATTAGCTTAGATAGGAAAATAATGGTAGAAATACAGAGAACTTGATGGATTCAAGATGGAGAAAAAGACCTCCAAGGTGAACTCTAACATTTGTCTATGCAACTTGATAGAAAGCAGTATCATTGATTGAGGAAAGTACCCTGGAGGTAGGGGTGGGGGGATACAAAAAAACAGGTTGGCACAAGCATTTGTCTTTGGATGTGTTGAATTCAAGGTGACTTTGAGGTGTCTAACTGGAGATATAAAAAAGACAGCTGGGTACACAGATCTGAAACTCAAACAAAAGGTCAGGACTTGGAGATTTATATTTGGGAGGTTTTGACATGTGGTGATGATTAAAACTGTAGTTGTATGTAAGTTTTCCTACAGAGTGAGAATAAGGTACAGGCCCAGGTCTAAGAAACTCTACAAATTCAGAAGGATGAAAAAAAAAAAAAGGAGCAGCAGAGATTTGATGGGTATGTGTGATACCAGGGAAATGTACAGCATAGAAGACAGGAAACAGTATATACAGTAGTGAGAATCCTATGGTTGACTGAAAATATGTGAAAAAACATTCTTTTTACCATGCCATTATAGTCCATTGCTTTTTGGGGGAATAAATATCATGTTTTTAAAGTAAGGTGCATTCTATGCCATGGAACAATATAATTGCACATAGGTTCCCTTGATTTTGACCCTTTCTGTTGTCTGCCCTTTTCTGCCATAGAAGATAGTTTCCATAGTTTTCACCTGTAATAGAGTTCAGTGCTGTATCCTACTGCTTCTGGTTATTATTACTTACCTCAGTCAGGACTGAAGCAATGGATCCAGCACTAGGAACTTAGATTCCAGGTAACCAAGCTTTTATTCTAGCAAACTTCTGCCTGCAGAGAAAGAAAAACAAACACAGAGAGGTTAACTTTCCCAAAGACACATACTAGAAAACAGCAGAGTCAGATTCAAACTAATACTTTCTGATGATCAAATTTCCTATTGTATGACACTTGAAGGCATCAACATAACTACTCAGTGTACTCTTTCCCTAACCTCAATGTAGCAAGCAAGCTGTAATAACAAAAACCCTCATCAGGAGAGAGAACATTAATTCAGAATCAATAACACCAGCGACTGTAGCCTTCATTCTTTGAAAAATATGCCTTTGTCTCAGTCACCTGCTGCTGCTGCTGCTAAGTCGCTTCAGTCGTATCCGACTCTGTGCGACTCCATAGACGGCAGCCGACCAGGCTCTCCGTCCCTGGGATTCTCCAGGCAAGAACACTGGAGTGGGTTGCCATTTCCTTCTCCAATGCATGAAAGTGAAAAGTGAAAGTGAAGTCGCTCAGTCGTGTCTGACTCCTAGCAACCCCATGGACTGCAGCCTACCAGGCCCCTCCGTCCATGGGATTTTCCAGGCAAGAGTACTGGAGTGGGTTGCCATTGCCTACCTAGGTTGACTATGTAACAAAAATACCATAGACTGGAAGGCTTAAACCACAGACATTTATTTCTCATAGTTTTAGAAGCTGTTTTATATTGTGCATGCTAACTAGCTTCAGTAGTGTCCAACTCTTCAAGACCATATGGACTGTAGCCTGCTGGGTTCCTCTGTCCATGGGAATCTCCAGGCAAGAATACTAGAGTGGTTGCCACGCCCTTCTCCAGGGGATCTTCCCAACCCAGGGATCGAACCTGCATCTCTTACATCTCCTGCATCAGCAGTAGGGTTCTTTACCACCAGCACCACCTGGGAAGCCCAATTATACACACACATATATAACATCTTTATCTATTCATCTGTTGATGACAAGGTTGCTTCCATATCTTGGCAATTGTTAATAACGCTGGTATAGACATTGGGATGTGTGTATCTTTTTGTTTGCTTGAGATTGTCACTTTTTAATGTACTTCAACATATATATATTTATATATATATTAATAAATTATATACAATAAATTATATATAATAAATTAATATATATTAATAAATATATTTATATATATAAACACATTTTATATATATATATATATACATATATACACATATAATAGCATTTAACACTCTTGGAGATGGTTCTCAAATACTTTCCAAACTCATAAAAATCACTACTTATTATCAACAGTGCAGATAATTTCATACTGTTGTGACATGACGGCATGGTCAGCTTGTCTGCAGTTTAAGGCACCAAAAGAAATCTCATTTTGCTCATACTTCCCTTGGTTTGTGGATAAACTGTTCACCTATCAAAACCAAGCAAGAAACAAACCTGTGATCTTCTCACCCAACATATTTGAATAAGCTTGATTTAGTGTGTTTCAGTTGCTTTATACAGTTCATGTGAGTTGGGTTTTTTTGTTTTTTGTTTGTTTGTTTGTTTTTTAATAGCAACTGATTTTGCTCTAAGGACAAGTGGCTGCTACATCAGAAAATTTCTCTAACAGTATGGAAAGTCTGGGCCACTTTAACATTAGGCCAGTGGATTGGTGCCACAATTTAACTGAACCAAGCAGTGCTATCATAAATTGTGTGAGGGCTCTGTTCTCCACAGCTTTGGAGAGCTTAATTATTAAATCCACCCCACTGGCTGAAAGACAACATTGTTCTTAAGAAAGAATGCATGGTTGTGTTTCATTACAAACAAATATTATCAGACTGGGTAATAAAGTAAGGTCTATCTCAGTTTTTAGACTGTCATTATCTAAATTAACTTGCAATGGAAATTTTTATCGAGCAAAATATAACAAGTCCACCATAGAGGGGCTGTATAGTTGGAAATTAGATGAAGTCAATAACAAGGCAAAATTTACCACAAATTAGAACCCAAATTAAAATGTGTGATTGATGGAGTCTGAGTTGCTGGGGTATTAGTGCCAAAGATGGGTACCCTTGAACTTTATGACAGTCTGGTGACTGCCATTATTTCACTAGTCCAGTGTTATCACCAAGCCAAAATAACACAGATCACTGTCTCTAGTTTTACCTTGGAAAATGGTCAAATACAAGGGTTTCTCTAAGCCTCCTAAAATTTAGGGCCCATCTGCTCTCAATTGGTAGGAAGATTGAGAATGTGTTACAGACCCTAAGACAAACCCACCTGGGAGGCTGAGGCCCTGGCCACTTGTCATGGGATTGCTATTCCTTCACCTACGAACACATTGTCTTCATATGTTGTCATGAGGACAGCATGATTGAAAAGACCTATAATATCAATAGACTCAGAAGCTAATTCACATAAATTATAATCAATAAAAGATATGCTATAGCCGTTATACCTTATATGACATCATGAGACTTTTTGAGTGCTTTCTTTTTTGTAGTATTTCTGTATAAGAATAGAAGTGCCCCAATCCATCTTTCAGTGCCCCAAACGTGTAAGAGGAAATTTTAATTAGATATTCACCCTACATCTTATAAAAAAGGGAAGGATTACTTCATGTCAAACAGACATATTCTTGTAGCTCAAGATCACCTTCCCAAGTGGGGGATTATGGAGAAAGGAGTCTTCAGTTCTACCTAGACCATTTATCTTTATTTCTTAGAGTGCCATGACCAAGTACCATAAACTATGTGCCTTAAAACAACACAAATACACCATCTGACAAATCTAGAGGATATAAGCTCCAAATCAAGGTGCCAGGAAGGCTGATTCCATCTGAGGGTTCTGAGTGACACTATTTCATACATCTTTCCTGGTTTTTGGTGAAGGCTGGCAATGCTTGGCATCTTTGGCTTGTAAATGCACCGTTTCAAATTTTGCCTCTGCCTTTACATGATTTTCTTCCTATGTTTCTCTCCTCCTCCTCCTGTAAGTACAACAGTCATTTTGGATTAGGGCCCATCCTACTCTAGAGTGACCTCATCTTAATTAACCACAACTGCAGAAGCCCTGGAGAAGGCAATGGCACCCCACTCCAGTGCTCTTGCCTGGAGAATCCCATGGATGGGCGGCGGTGGGGGGGGGGGGCTGGTAGGCTACGGTCCATGGGGTCGCTAAGAGTCGGACACGACTGAGCGACTTCACTTTCACTTTTCACTTTCATGCATTGGAGAAGGAAATGGCAACCCACTCCAGTGTTCTTGCCTGGAGAATCCCAGGGACGGGGGAGCCTGGTGGGCTGCCATCTCTGGGGTCCCACAGAGTCGGACACGACTGAAGCGCCTTAGCAGCAGCAGCAGCAGTGGAAGCCCTTGGAGAAGGAAACGGCACCCCACTCCAGTATTCATGCCTGGAAAATCCCATGGACCTAGGAGCCTGGTGGGCTACAATCCATGGGGTCACAGAGTCGGACACGACTGAGTGACTTCTGTGTGTGTGTATGTGTGTGTGTATGTGTGGAAGCCCTATTTTCCAATAAAGTCACACTGTGAGTATCTGGAGGTTAAGACTTCAACATGTCTTTTGGCTGTTGAGTCGCTCAGTCATGTCCAACTCTTTGTGGGATATGACTCACCCCACAATATCATTTAAGCAATTCTGAAACGTGATCTCAGCAGAAAATGAGAAACTGGTATGGATAAAACTCTCATCTTTACTTTCAGTTTTCTTAAACAGAGGACAAATAAAATTTTTTTTTAAAAAAACTTTTATCTACCATCTGACTTAATTAAAACTTTTATTCACTGCATTTTATAAGGAAGCACTAACTAATTTATGGCCTGACAAGGAGGGAGGTAGGATGCAGTGCAAGAAACCCAGGTTCAATCCCTGGGTTGGGAAGATCCTCTGGAGAAGGGAATGGCAGCCCACTCCAGTATTCTTGCCTGGAGAGTTCCATGGACAGCAGAGGTTGGTGGGCCACAGACCATGGAATGGCAAAGAGTCGGACACCATTGAGGAACTAACACACACTCACAAGAGGAGTGAAGCTCTCCTGATCTGTGGTGGAAATATCCCCTGAAGTAAATAATTTATCCAATGGAAATGTCCTGTGTCATTCATCTTCTATGGTAGATCAGGGTACTTCTCTACAGAAGTGCATCAATAAATATGTATTAAATATCCTAACCCAATAAGGTTTCCCTTTATTAGGCACTATGTAATTGCCAAAGCTGGTTTCTGCAGCTATGTTTGGAATTCTTGGGAACTCAGAGAGACTCAATTTAAAGTAATATATAGTGCTTGGCCTTGTATTTAATCAGCCAGATTATTGTGTCTGATTGAGTCTGGTTGAGAGATTAACAAACATGAGCTTTAAATCAAGCCACAGAAATATTAGAAAGTGTATCCCTCTCATAAACAAGCTTGTCTCAATAAAACAAGCCTAGAAATGGATTACCAGGTCTGTACCTAATATTGAGTTACCAGAATAACCTGATGGGCTATTTCACCTTACAGTGTCTGCTGCTTAAAGAATCTTGGCAAGCAACAGAGGGCTAACACCTTCAGGAGAGCTATTCCCTATTGACAGAGGGGATTTCTGCTTTGCCAAACTCAGTACCAAATGTCCAGGCCTCCCTAATTGCAATCTTGGCTCTCTGGAAGTCAAAGTCGATGACTCCCATGACAGTCTTCAAGAACTTGACTCCCTTCTTCAAAACCCAAAGGTCAAAGTGAGGCCCATTGGCAGCTCTATTTGCATGCAGGTACCAAGAACAGCAGGGTTCTTCTGATTAGAAACGTAGCACAGCCTGACTTACATGCTCAGAGATGTAACCAAATGTTCTGGGAAGAGAAGAGGTACAGCAACCAAGGCCCCCTGCTAATTTTCGCAGCCTGATCTCTCATCACTTCATGTGTCTCTGTCTATGCTCCAGCAAGATGGAATTTCAGCCAGGTCACCAAAGATGTGTTCACTCATTCTGTTTCTTATTTGCATTGCTTCTCAACTCTGGGTTCCGTGCATCCACTCTCTGGTACTCCTAATGCTTTTATGAATCTTACTGTATTTAGAAAATACTGCATCGATCTGTCTTTCACAACTTGTGTAACTGTAGTTTCCCTGAAAAGCGGTCACAGCTTCCCAAATCTGTGCCAGGTGTTGCTTTTCCGTGCTCCCGGTTGCTTCCTGTAAGTGGGTCTCTCAGAGCACTCACCACACTGTATGCTATAACTGCTTGTGTATATTACTTGCTGGAGTTAAGACCCTCAAAGACAGAGACCAGGTCGTATTTAAATTTTAGGCTCAAGATACTCAAAATAGTGATTCGTGCTCAGTTGCTTCAGTCATATATGAATCTTTGCAACCCTATGGACTCTTTGTGACCCTATGGACTATAGCCCTCCAGGCTCCTCTGTCCATGGGATTTTCCTGGCAAGAATACTGGAGTGGGTTGCCACACCCTCCTCCAGGGGATCTTCCCAACCCAGGGATTGAACCCTTTAGTTCAGTCACTCAGTCGTGTCCAACTCTTTGTGACCCCATGAATTGCAGCATGCCAGGCCTCCCTGTCCATCACCAACTCCCGAAGTTCACCCAAACTCCTGTCCATCGAGTCGATGATGCCATCCAGCCATCTCATCCTCTGTCATCCCCTTCTCCTCCTGCCCCCAATCCCTCCCAGCATCAGAGTCTTTTCTAATGAGTCAACTCTTTGCATGAGGTAGCCAAAGTATTGGAGTTTCATTCCTTCAGCATCATTCCTTCCAAAGAACACCCAGGACTGATCTCCTTATAGAATGGACTGGTTGGATCTCCTTTCAGTCCAAGGGACTCTCAAGGGTCTTCTCCACACCCTGGAAGATGGAAAAAGCCACACAATGCAATGTAAAAATCCTGGCACTAAGATTCAGATGAGCAGGGTCCTAATCCTGACTTTCAAGTAATGGCTCATGTATCAGACATTGGATGTAAATCAGGGTCAAAACTGAGAAGCCTTTTGGGCATGCTGGTACAATGGCAGTCTAATGCTTGGACTACTCAATTTTTTGAGATGGAATGTAAAATTAGCTAAATTTGGCTGAAATTTGAGTAGTTTGTTTAGTCCTGTTGTCTTATGCCAGGATCCCAGCCTGTATCATGTAAATATTTGAATTTGTGACTCCTGATTTGAATTATCTGAGTCTAAATTTCTTCACTGTAAAATGCTGTGGGTGGAGGCTTAGATAATTCCTAAGTGACCTTTTAGCCCTAGAATTATTTAGAGACACAGACAAAGCATGACCATTTTGACATGTTCTGGGAAAAGAAAAATGATACAATTGTAATATGATATGCCAGTCTCTAGGACAACCAGAAAAAATAAAGAGTATAAAAGTAAACTTTTGCATCCGATTTCCAGTTCACCAATTTTGTGATATGTCCATTTTGTAAAGTAGGAAAGAACTCGCTGAAATAAAACAATTTGAAATGAAAATGACAAACTAATAAACAACCCCACTGCAAATGTGAAACCAAAACATCGAATAAACATTGTGCCATTACTATAAATCAAATAATACTGATGTCAAATGGAACACTGGTATCAACTCCAAGATATAAAATATATTAAATCCAGTATACAAAAATCCAAACACAGATCTACTTGGGGATGGACATGAGCACTGTGTTTGGAGCCAATATTAGGAAAAACAACTCCTTCTCTGGGTCTCATCTCTTTTTATAAAGTGAGGAATTTGGATAAAAGATCTTACGTTTTGGCTCTAACAATCTATAAGAGACTACAGCCAGCATCAGTTTCCTTCACCCTGTGTATTATTAATCGTGCTTCATGGAATTTGTCTAAATGCAATCCATGCTTGATTTTCATTCATAAGGAGCTCCATGGTCTATGTAGAGTCTAATTGGAAAATTAGTATTGTTTCAAAAACACCAGCTAAGTCTCAAAATGAGATGCCCTCAGTATGACACGCATATCTAATTTCTTCCATGGCTGCATAAAGTAAGCAAGAAAGGCATTCTCATCCACTCCTGACAGCTTTTATCATAGGATATTCAACAAATGTTTTCTGTCCACTTGTCTGAGAAAGCTGATTAGACAAAACAGCTGGGTGGAAACACAAAGAAGAACATTCATTACTTACCAAGGGACTATAAAAGATATTTAAAATGAATAAATAGTGGACACAAAAATGACTCTTGGAAGAACTGCATACACATTTTTATTGTGAAATTGTCAGGAGTGCGGTAGACCACATTAGAGGCTAAGTTTCCATTACATTGCAAGGATAGGTATGATTTTTTTTTAATTAAATGGACATTATACAGGCTCCTATTAAACACAAAACTCTTTTCTGTGTAATCCTTAGGACACTGCTCTTGAGAAGATTTCTCAGAAAGCCTAGGTGACTTGGAATATTTAGAGGATTTACTAGCCTCAATATAGAAAAGATATCTTGAAGCCCTGGGCCATTTATTACTTCCTATTATCAAATTGTTCCTTTTGAATGCAGTGAAGAGATAGCAGTGAATGATATAAAGAAAGGGACATTGTCTCTATATCAGGGAAAGGCTGTCTGCCTGCTTCCCTCCAGCATATAAGAGAAGGAAGATTTACACTCATCACAAAAATCTCAAATCCCCACACTTTCATCTCCTTCAGTATTCCTTCATTACAGTCAAGCACACACATGCCAAATGTTCTCCATTAGGAAACAATAAAAGTAAATCCTAACTTTGCTTTTGTTTTCTAAGGGTAGCCTTCAATTATTTTCTGTAAATAATTTACCATGGCAATTTTATCTAAAAGAAGAAAGTATAGGAGGAAGTGCAGTGGCCAGGGCTCAGAGGAGGCAGTAATATCATTCTCTGACTAACAGACTGTGTTGACTAGGGATCATCTTTCCTCAGGGCCCCAGTTTCTTCATCTCTACAGTGTGGCTTCATCTTTGGACTGGATCAAGGTCTAAATGAATACACTAATCAAAAGACTGAGGTCGACCCAGATAATCTCTGCAATTCCCTCTTCCTCACTTTCCCTCTCTTGACATTATAATCCTATCCAGAAAAAAAATTATAATTGCATATCCCTGCATAAAAGCATTCCATATCCATCATCTCATTCACTCCTCATGGTGAATATAAGGGAATTAAATTAAACTAATAACTATGGCAGACCTACTATGTACTAGTTCCTCTGCTGTTCTTATTTTAATTATCACCTTTTACTTTCAAAACAAATTATGTGGAATGGAAGCATAGCTTCCTCTTTCTCAATAAAGATGCTGAGACTCAGTAATTAAATGATTCACTACAGTTCACATAGTCTGTTAAGAGTCACTGGCTGTGTAATATTCAACAGGACTGGGTCTCAGGCTCTCCCCCAGATCCAGGGGGTGAAGTCATTCCCATCTAAACCAGGTCCAAGAAAAACAACAGAGAGATAGTTCTTCAGAAAAAAAGAAAGGCATCATTTCACCTGAAGAAGATACACAGGTAAAACCATATACTCACTCTAGTTATTATGAGTACAAGGTCTTCCCTTCTTCCTCCTCCTCATCTTCTCTACTATTGCCAAGTAAATTTTCTAAAGAATCATTCACTAAAATGAATTTTCAGTGACTCAATTAGAATATAAAATTGAACGGCCCTTTCTGAGGTGGCCATATCCTCTTTCCTGCCTTGTATCCTCTCCTGCCCTACAGTGACTACTGAGCCAATATAACCAAAGTGCTACACCCTGTTCCATGCCTCTACACTACTTTCTTCTGTAACTCTTTCCCGCTTTCTTTGTGTAGTAAAGACATACTCTTTCTTTATGCTTCAGTCCATGTCAATTTCTTGGCATCTTCTTCCCTGGAGTGTTTAGCTCAACCAACTTGCTTCCACAGTATCTTTCCAACCACAATGAGTTAAACCAGTATTTGTAGGGTCCTAATCCCTTCCCCTACACCCCAATATACTAGGAATTTCTTAAAGGAATATTTCTTCTCATTTGTTTTGGAAGGCTTAGAGCATAACATAGTCTATAGTAAAGCCAGTGCCCACAAAGTTTATGATGAACTGAATGAATGAATGAAGGTAGAAATAAATAAATGTGTGTGTTTCATCTGAATTGACTCCTAACATGGGCTAATCCTTTCCCTCTCAGATTTCTTGGTTGAAAGGAAATACCTTGAGACCAAGTCAAAAAAGAATATTAATATCAAATATTTTAGAAACAGTCAACGGCCTCGTGAACTTGGGGGCATTTTCTAGCCATATGCTTTTCATCTCCTGGCTCAGCTGATAGAGTATGGAAGTAATTGAATGGCCACTCTTTTCTAGGATGTCAACATACATTTATCAAGGTTTCCAGGCAGTTAGTTTCTCCTTTGAAATCCTAAAAGATGTGACTCTTGGCAGTACTGCATAAACATTAGGTTATTTTCCTGATTTTTGCTTAAGAACTATCATTTGATTCATCTGCCAAGATAACTTCATTATGTCCTTGAGGCAATTCAATATACCAGCTATTTGTGTCTCCATTTTTCAAATTCACCAAGCAAAAACTCCTAGTCTTGAAAGTAGCCAGCACAAACCTTTAGGAGGCAGGGTTAGAACAGAGGGAGAGCATTAACAATTGTGGGTTCTCAGAAGTTTGTTAAAGACAAGATACGATGTTTCCATGCATTCTACCATTTTCTCTCAGCTTTTCTTCATCTTCCTATAGTGAGATTTAGATTTTATCTATGCTGTTGTTGTTCAGTCACTAAGTCTGAATAATACTTAAGTCCAAGTCTTTGAAACCCCTTGGACTTCAGCACACCAGGCTTCCCTGTCCTTCATTATTTCCCGGAGTTTGCTCAAATTCATGTCCATTGAGTCATGATGCTATCTAACCATCTCATTCTCTGCCATCCTCTTCTCCTTTTGCCTTCAATCTTTCCAGCGTCAGGGTCTTTTATAGTGAGTCAGCTCTTCACATCAGGTGGCCAAAGTATTGGAGCTTCAGCTTCAGTCCTTCCAATGAATACTCAGGATAGATTTCCTTTAGGATTGGTTTGATCTCTCTGCTGTCCAAAGGGCTTTCAAGAGTCTTCTCCAGCACCACAATTCAAAGTCATCAATTATTTGGTGCTCAGCCTTCTTTATGGTCCAACTCTCACATCCATCCATGACTACTCCTGTAGGATAAATCATAGCTTTGACTAGATAGCCTTTGTTGGCAAAGTGATATCTCTGCTTTTAAATATGCTGTCTAGGTTTGTCATTGGAGAAGGCAATGGCACCCCACTCCAGTACTTTTGCCTGGAAAATCCCATGGACAGAGGAGCCTGGTAGGCTGCAGTCCATGGGGTCGCTAAGAGTCAGACACGAAAGTGAGCAAATTCACTTTCACTTTTCACTTTCATGCATTGGAGAAGGAAATGGCAACCCACTCCAGTGTTCTTGCCTGGAGAATCCCAGGGATGGGGGAGCCTGGTGGGCTGCCGTCTATGGGATCACACAGAGTCGGACATGACTGAAGCGACTTAGCAGCAGCAGCAGCAGCTAGGTTTGTCATAGCTTTTCTTCCAAGGAGCAAGCATGTTTTAATTTCATGGCTACAGTCACCATCAGCAATGATTGTGAAACTAAGAAAATAAAATCTGTCACTGGTTCCACTCTTTCCCCTTTTATTTGCCATAAAGTGATGGCACTGGATACCATGATCTTAGTTTTTTGAATGCTGAGTTTTAAGCTGGCTTTTTCACTTTCTTCTTTCACCTTCTTCAAGAGGCTCTTTATTTCCTTCAGTTTAGATCTATCTATATTTTATAGCAACTGAATTTTTTAAGACTTTAATTATAGCTCTTTGATCATATGGTGCCTTGTATGATAGTTAGTGGTATACATGAGTCATCTTTGACCATAACAAATGTCATACCCCAGCCAAGCTCCACTTCTGTTGCAAGGCATAGAATTTTAAGGCTGGGTTGGCAAGAGGAATAGTCCTGGAACCTGGCTATAGGGACTAAGAGAAAGGAGAGCTGCAGCCCAGATCATGATGTTGCCAGGAAGAAGGAGCACTTCCAATGAGGACTGTATTTCTTAGGAAGCTGAGTTGCTGATACTATGTGACCACAGCAGTGTCTGAAGAAAGTAAGCTTCACAGGTTAGTGTCTTGTTACAATTACTGACACTATCATCTGAGTAAAAACAGACTTGCACTCTTAAGCCAGGAGTTTAAGAAAGTGGCTCCAGTCGCTGGGGTGGGAGGAGGGAGCTGGCTAGAGATATCAGGCCAATAAAGGTTCCCAATAAAAGAACAACACTGGGGAGAAGCTGTGCATAATGAAGACAGTAACTGAAATCTGTTAAGGAAACCCAAACTAGCTCAAATATAAATATGGTCTCAGAAGTTTCCTGTAGCATTTCCCCAGGCTGCCACAGGGAGGTAAAGCAAAAATGTGGTCAGAACTGGTCAAATGGATCTCACTTTGAGGTTGGTTCTTCACTTCATCTTGTTTATGCCTGGTCAATAAGGATGCCTTCAGCAGCAACTAACAAATCAAACACTCTGACCCAAATTGACATTTTAGACAGTAAATGCATTAGCTCATCACACCTGAAGTTGTCTCTAGTTTTTTCACAGTGGAAAATATTTGGAGCAGTTTCTGACACTATATGTTATGTGTTCACTATTGACAGGAAATGAGAGATTTGCTTCCGGATCTCTCTCTTCAGAATGAAAGATTTATTTTCCTAGGAATCATCAGCTAGTCTTCAGTCTAAGCCAGATCATATGTCTATTCCTAAATCAGTACCTCTGCCCAGGCAGTGCCATTGGCTTAACACCTGAGGCCTGAGTTCCTGAACAACTCACTTGCAAGGAATGGACTTATCGTTAAATCAACAGGGACCCTTCTAGAGCTGCAGATGGTATCAATTTTCAGGAGGAATTTTCTCTGCATTAGGAAAGCGTGAATATCTGAACTAAATCGAAGTACTTATAGACAGGAAAAAATGGAATTGGAATTCAGATAGGCCACTACAATAGTATCTACAAGGTCCTCTGTCTGTGAAATGGGGAGAGTGAGATTAATGCCCACCTTGGACATTGTTGGAAGGATTAAATGAGTTAATTCATAGGATACACATAACTCAAGAAATGTGACAGTGTTTGTTTCTGTGATTGCTTCTATCATTGTTTCCCTCATTCTCTATTCTCCCTGATGAACCCACAAGCTCCATTCTGTTGCTCGTCCCCCTGCTTTCTTCCTGGCACTTGAGTGTCAATCCATTTCCTTTTAATTGACTCACCTCTTGGGTTGGCCAACCCAGTTTTTGGTTCTTGATACTAGGTTTTCACACGTGCAATTACTCAAAAACAAGTTCACCATCATCATCCTTTAAATATGAAAGCTCTAATCTCATCAAAGTCAGTGAACACATAATGATGTTTCATGATGTTAAGAAAAACAAAGAGATACAGAACTGAATACGACTCCACTATGGACTCTGCAAAGTTCACTATACTGACATCCAGCAGTGTGATTAGCACATGGTCAGTGTCTAATAAACTTTGTGGAATTAAATTGATATCTAAGGGAAATAACATGTTTGCATAAATAATCAATGTAAATCAAGTTGAGGCAAGTACAACAGTAGAGATATGAATAGGTATTGCAGAAGTTGGTAGCAGTTGAGGCATAAACATTAATCCAAATTGGGATGTGATTTGAAAAGATTTCTTGGTCAAAGTTGAAGTCTGAGCCAGAGAGTAAAGAATTCCAGCACAAGTTGAGGCCAAAGAATAGAGGTGCTCATTTTCCATCCACTAGATGTATTCTTGTATCACATTTATCAATTCTATACATGAAATACATTTACACAGTTAAACTTTATCAATTGCTCATCTGGGAAAGTTTCCTGAGTTTAGCTGGATAAAAACTGATGTTTAGGGAAGTTTTCACTAAATACCACATATTCTGTCTATTAAGTAATAAATTCTAAAACAGAATAACAGATGAAAGGCATTTGAGAATCAGGATTCAAAATTGCTTTCCATTGCATGTATGTATAATTTCTGATGAGGCAAGGCAATGTTTGATATAGTTTCCTGCGGTCTTCAGAATTTGCTTTTTCATCCCACATAATCCTGCTATTTATTATTTCATGTTTAGTTTGCCTTCAGTAATGAAAAAGATTTAAAGATAACAAGATGGATAGTTGGGGGTTATAGAAACCTGGCTTCATTTTCAAGCCAGAAATCACTTGTAGCACAAGATGGAAACTCAAAATAACAGAATTAATAAGGAGAAAATAAGCATAGACTTGTGGTTTTAACAAGTGACCACTGCTGTGAAAACAACATTGCCACCAACTGGTATAATTTTTTATCATTCATTATCATGCCTAGCAGAAGGCATACTGTGCAAATACAGACAACATAGGAAGAGGTCCAAATGGCAATTGTTATATCTCAGCATATTATGCACAGCAATGAAAAAGCAAAATGGATTTCATTTCTCCAGACACTCCATCTTTATAGTATATTTTAACAACAAAAGGCAAAGTCTCTAGTTCCAAGCATACCAAGTATGTTTTAATAATTTTTTCTCAGTGTGCAGTTCTTATTTTTTTGATAAAGCAGGTGGTTAAAAAAAAACCCTCTAGCATAGACTGATCTCCATAATGTTTTGACAACATTTGTCATATTATTCCTACCATATGAGACATTTAAAATATTATTCTCATTCTGTCATAGAAGTGAAAATTTTTTTAAAAAAACAGGAAATGAAAAATACGGTTAAATTCAGGAAAATTTTCCAAGGTGACATAATAATTTTATTGAGATATCAAATTTTATATTTTCCCTTGGAAATCCAAAACCAAAGCTGAGTTTGTGACTATTGCAAGTGATAAAGACAACATTGTCAACACTGACTATTAACAATGACATTAACAACACAGGTCTCTCTATTTTCATTGCATAAAATAAACACGAATGTGTAATTAGCAAGAATAGACTAGAAAGTTAAGTATCTGTGAGGTCTCTTTGTTAGAGGCTCTAGGTAGAGAATATAAAGCCACAATGCTTTCACACTTTATTATAGTTTCCATGGTAATCACTCCTCAAAATATGAAAAGGAACATTGAGATTTACTAGAAAAGAAGACATCACAGGTTGCAGTGATAGCATTGTGAGCCCTCTGCTCCTGACATATCTGCAGAAATGTGTGCACACTATCCCCCCACCTCCCTTTTCCAGCTCTCTCTCTCTCTCACTCACACACACGCATCCACATATGGTATATGTGTGCACAGACACACCACTTCCTGACTTGAATTCACAATAACCTGAAGATAACAGGTTAAAAAAGCACTGGACTATGTTAACAAAGAAAGCAGCTTATGGGACCTTGAGTTTAGAATACTAAATATATTGTTACATAGGTTCTGTCCAGCATCTTCAATATAAAAACAAACTGAAATTAACTAGACTAAGGCCAAGGTCTTTCAAGCAGTTAGATTTTGTTCCAGAGTCAAGAATGTCCTGTCCCCCTCCATAAATAATCAGGGTCCAGAGAGACCTTCAGCCAGAGTACAGCATTTCAGAATCTTGGTTGGGACATGACACGTAATGCCAACAGTTTATAGATTGCAGAGTTAAAAGTGCTTAGAGCATGTACACATGCTAGGTATTATTCTAGGTTTAGGCACTATCAGTTACTCAGATGGTAAAGAATCTGCCTGTAATGCAGGAGACCCAGGTTTGATCCCTGGGTCAGGAAGATCCCCTGAAGAAGGGAATGGCAACCTACTCCAGTATTCTTGCCTGGAGAGTTCCATGGACAGAGGAGTCCATGGGGTCACAAAGAGTTAGACACAACTGAGTGACTAACATGCACTACCAGTTAAGAAAATAAAAGATTTCTTACCCTCACAAAGCTTATAGTATAAAGAAGAGACAGGTAATAAACATAATGAGTCCTCCCCAATGGCTCAACTAGTAAAGAACCCAGCTGCCAACGCAAAAGATGCAAGAGATGCGGGTTTAGTCCCTGGGTTGTGAAGATCCCCTGGAGAAGGAAATGGCAACCCACTCCAGTATTCTTGCCTGGGAAATCCCATGGACAGAGAAGCCTGGTGGTTCTTGGGGTCACAAAGATTTGGACACAACTAATTGACTGAACAACAACAAATACACAGTATGATATGTATGGTACGATATGTTCAGTTCAGTTCAGTTCAGTCACTCAGTCGTGTCCAACTCTTTGCGACCCCATGAATCGCAGCACGCCAGGCCTCCCTGTCCATCACCAACTCCCAGAGTTCACTCAGACTCACATCCATCGAGTCAGTGATGCCATCCAGCCATCTCATCCTCTGTCATCCCCTTCTCCTCCTGCCCCAAATCCCTCCCAGCATCAGGGTCTTTTCCAAGGAATCAACTCTTCACATGAGGTTGCCAAAGTACTGGAGTTTCAGCCCCTGCATCATTCCTTCCAAAGAAATCCCAGGGCTGATCTCCTTCAGAATGGACTGGTTGGATCTCCTTGCAGTCCAAGGGACTCTCAAGAGTCTTCAACACCACAGTTCAAAAGCATCAATTCTTCGGCACTCAGCAGGTGATAAAATTCTATAGAAAAAAAACTAGAGTAAGGGGAATTAGGAGTGCTGATATGTTAACAAAGTTAATAGCATCTGTAAATGTGATGCTATAATATCTGCCTGACAAGCACATGCTAGATGCACCGTGTTCTGGACAAACCAATAACATGCCTGAGTCATCTTGCCTTGGCCTTCTACCTCCCTCATTACCTTTCACACCTCCTTGGGCAGAATATTCCTTCCTAGGGCATGCTTTTCAAATATAAACCAGCTAAGCCTTGGTCTATACCCTCAATCACTACCTTTATTGGGCTTTCACACTCCAAGCCACTATCCACCTTCCTTAATCACTCCAGGGCCAGGTGCCAGACACCTAGAGACAGCCCCTATGTATCAGAGCCTACTGAAATTATTCAAACTGATCAATCCTAAACATGCTTGCATTGGCTTGTCTATTTCTTCACCTGGAAACCACAATAAAGGCTCTTGACCACAGTTACTAGACCTTCCTCAGTCTAGTAACAGACCCTGAGCTGCTGTGCATGTCCCCTCCCCGTGGGAATTATGAATAATGAGCTCTATTTTCAATGGTAATTTTTTCCTGATCTGTTGGCCTTATTGTATAGCAAATTTTCTATGAATACACTGTATTTTAAAACAATAAGCATGGAGTACCGTGGGCTAGGTGACTTCTGTAGGACATTTTATTAAAGGATACAAAAAAGAGGAGTGACTATGGGGGACAATTGAGGAAAGAACAGTCCAGGAAGAGGGACCAGCCAGTTAAAAGGCTCTTGGTGGTTTGTGCTAGGTGAGTTTGAGTAATAGTGAATATATCTAGGCTGAGTAAGCAGAATAGCCAAAGATGCTTGCTCCTTGGAAGAAAAACCTATGACAAACCTAGAAAGTATATTAAAAAGCAAAGACATCACTTGCCCACAGAGGTCCATATAGTCAAAGCTATAGTTTTTCCAGTAGTCATGTATGGATGTGAGAGCTGGACCATAAAGAAGACTGAGTGCCAAAGAATTAATACTTTCAAACTCTAGTGCTGGAGAAGACTCTTGAGACTCCCTTGGACTGTAAGGTGATCAGACCAGTCAACCCTAAAGGAAATCAGTCCTGAATATTCACTGGAAGGACTAATGCTGAAGCTGAAGCTGCAGTTGTCCATCTGATGTGAAAAGCTGACTCACTGGAAAAGACCCTGATGCTGGGAAAGATTGAGGGCAGGAGGAGAAGAGGGCAGCAGAGAATGAGATGGTTAGATAGCATCACTGACTCAATGGACATGAGTTTGAGCAAACTCCAGGAGATAGTGAAGGACAGGGAAGCCTGGCGTGCTGCAGTCCATGGGCTCTCAAAGAGTCAGACACAACTGAGTGATTGAACAACAAGGGAGACTAGGAATATAACTAGGACTGAACCAGATGAAAACTTATAGCTAATTTAAACTTTTCACCTGTTACTTCACATGACTAAAAATGACATTTCAAGGAAGTTTGGGATAAGAGAAAGAAGATTCCAAAGAGCTGGTATAGAAGAAAATACAGTGGAGAAAGGACACATTCTGTAGTTTTGAGGAGAGTCATCCTTCTATCAACATGTGGCTTGGAAGCTGCTCCATCAGTCAAACCCATGGAGACAGAATACAAAACTCCTTCTCACAGTGCAGAGAGGAGAGATGAGACTAAGTCAAGGCTGGAAGCCAAATGAAGTGGCAGCCCTAGAGAAGGGTAAGCGGAGAGTAGAAATAAGTTCTTGGAGCAATCCTGAGAAGAAAAATAGGCCATTAAGAAGTTGTGGTTTTATTTCTTGTTTCTTCCACAGGAGCATAAATATACTAGGAAATTGAGTGTTGAAATCATGTATAAATATTTGTTGAGAAAGACATGAAAGCTTGTACCATAAAACTGAGAATGTTTATCTAATTATCTCACAAAGCTCATCTTCAAAGATGAGCACATTGAGGGTTAGGCTTCAGCATATGAATTTGCGGGAGACACAGTTCAGTCCATAGCAGGGACCAAGTAGTGACCCCATGTGACCTCTGAGCCAAAGAAGTCCTAAATCTGTATTTGTCATGTTATGTTACAGGTCTCTCTAAAAACTCATTTTAACCTATTTTATTTTTGTCCTTCAAGAAAACAGTACAGATCAGCTAAGAAAATGAGTTAATTTGAAACTCTAGTTAACTTAAAATGAAGGATGTTTGGCATGTATACAATTATCCAATGTTCAAACAGAATGTTTTTAAGGAATTCAGATAATATTTGCATTGAAGAAATAATTTTTTTCTATCAGATAACCATGGAGAAGGATATTTGTAGTTTCACTGTAACCACATTTGTTTTTAAGTCAAACACTTGTAAAAAAATGACAGTTTGTAAAAACAATATCACTTCAGATCTACGGTGTTTTTTTTTCTTTTTATTTATTTTGGAAGCTAATTACTTTACATATTGTATTGGTTTTGCCATACATTGACATGAATCCACCACGGGTGTACACGTGTTCCCCATCCTGAACCCCCCTCCCACCTCCCTCCCCATCCCATCCTTCTGGGTCATCCCAGTGCACCAGCCCCGAGCACCTTGTATCATGCATCGAACCTGGATTGGTGATACATTTCACATATGATATTATACATGTTTCAATGCCATTTGCCCCAACCATCCCACCCTCGCTCTCTCCCACAGAGTCCAAAAGACTGTTCTATACATCTGCCTCTTTTGCTGTCTCGCATACAGGGTAATCATTACCATCTTTTTAAATTCCATATATATGTGTTAGTATACTGCATTGATGTTTTTCTTTCTGGCTTACTTCACTCTGTAAAATTTTTCTGTGACTTTACTCCAACTACAGTCCAACTCATGAGAAACCGTATGTTTCTAGAACCCTGGGGGCATGGGTTTAGAGTAAAGTATAGCAAGGAAAGAAGCAAAGAGGTTGCTGTAGGCAACTTCTTTGTCTCTGAATTCCTGTAGGATTATGTCCATCACCTCTCCTCAGACATGCATCACTTTAGCTCTAATATTAAAGGTATATGTATGTGGCTGACAATTTCATGTCCCAGTAGGTAGAGGAAATGACAATCCAAAAGAGCTTATATTTGACCAAGGAGGAGAAATTGGCTGCTGAAGTGGATGTGACAGGAACCCAGGAAGAAAATGACCCTCTTATATATATGCTGTTCTCATTTCTATGACAATCAATTTCAAACACACTATCTCAACATCCCTCAAAGCACATGGGTATTTGTCAGGTCATATTTCCTGATGTGAGTTTCAGAAAGCCTGAAAACTTGATCTCAAACTGTGTTCATTTCCCTTCTCAGTGTATTAGGCAGATTTCTTATACTGAGTAACTTTTACAGAGCAGATACTCAGTGAATTTGTTGTGTTAAATAGATAATGAAAATTTAGACCTCAGAAGGGCACAAGGGGCATGCGAATAGAATCAAACCATCCTATTTTCTTCTCGGAGGCAAGTGCAGTGTGAGAGAAGATGGCAGAGTTTCTGCTTAACTTTAATCTCCCTTTGCTTTGGACTAATGGACTAAAAAGTCAAATAAGGAAGAAGACAATGTTTCAAAGAGGGAAAAGTTGGCAGTGTTGAAAAATACTGAGAAAAAAAGAAGTTTGTTGACCCCTGATGTAGAAGACGGACCCTGTAGCAGATCGCAGAAGCATGGCCAACAGGAGCTACCCCATGTCCAAGGTCAGGGGCGGCAGCAGAGAGTGCTAGGCTGCGACAGCGCAGGAGCAGCTGAGAGGAGCTACACCACGTCAGAGGTCAGGGATGGCAGCCTGGAGGAGCTACCCTCCGCCCGAGGCCAGGGGCGACAGCCAAGAGGAGCAACCCCACGTCCAAGGAGCGGTGGCTGTGCTGGCGCAAGAGGGCTGAGAGGAGCTACTCCACATTCAAGGTCAGGAGGGGTGGGGGTGAGGAGATACCTCTCTTCCGAGGTAAGGAGCAGCGGCTTCACTTTGCTGGAGCTGCCGTGAAGAGATACCCCGCGTCCAAGCTAAGAGAAACCCAAGTAAGATGGTATGTGTTGCAAGAGGGCATCAGAGGGCAGACACATTGAAACCATAATCACTAGTCAATCTAATCACACTAGGAACACAGCCTTGTCTAACTCAATGAAACTAAGCCATGCCCTGTGGGGCAACCCAAGACGGGCAGGTCATGGTGGAGAGGTCTGACAGAATGTGGTCCTCTGGAGAAGGGAATGGCAAACCACTTCAGTATTCTTGCCTTGAGAACCCCATGAATAGTATGAAAAAGCAAAATGATAGGATACTGAAGGAGGAACTCCCCAGGTCAATAGGTGCCCAATATGCTACTGGAGATCAGTGGAGAAATAACTCCAGAAAGAATGAAGGGATGGAGCCAAAGCAAAAACAATACCCAGCTGTGGATATGACTGGTGATAGAATCAAGGTCTGATGCTGTAAAGAGCAATATTTCATAGGAACCTGGAATGTCAGGTCCATGAATCAAGGCAAATTGGAAGTGGTCAAGCAGGAGATGGCAAGAGTGAACATCGACATTCTAGGAATCAGGGAACTAAAATGGACTGGAATGGGTGAATTTAACTCAGATGACCATTATATCTACTACTGCGGGCGGGAATCCCTTAGAAGAAATGGAGTAGCCATCATGGTCAACAAAAGAGTCAGAAATGCAGTACTTGGATGCAATCTCAAAAACGACAGAATGATCTCTGTTCGTTTCCAAGGCAAACCATTCAATATCACAGTAATCCAAGTCTATGTCCCAACCAGTAACACTGAAGAAGCTGAAGTTGAATGGTTCTATGAAGGTCTACAAGACCTTTTAGAACTAACATACAAAAAAGATATCCTTTTCACGATAGGGGACTGGAATGCAAAAGTAGGAAGTCAAGAAACACCTGGAGTAACAGGCAAATTTGGCCTTGGAATATGGAATGAAGCAGGGTAAAGGCTAATAGAGTTTTGCCAAGAGAATGCACTGGTCATAGCAAACACCCTCTTCCAAGAACACAAGAGAAGACTCTACACATGGACATCACCAGATGGTCAACACCAAAATCAGATTGATTATAGTCTTTGCAGCCAAAGATGGAGAAGCTCTATATAGTCAGCAAAAACAAGACTGGGAGCTGACTGTGGCTCAGATCATGAACTCCTTATTGCCAAATTCAGACATAAATTGAAGAAAGTATGGAAAACCACTAGACCATTCAGGTATGACCTAAATCAAATCCCTTATGATTGTACAGTGGAAGTGAGAAATAGATTTAAGGGACTAGATCTGATAGATAGAGTGCTAATGAACTATGGACTGAGGTTTGTGACATTGTACAGGAGACAGGGATCAAGACCATTCCCATGGAAAAGAAATGCAGAAAACCAAAATGGCTGTTGGGGGAGGCCTTAAAAATAGCTCTGAAAAGAAGAGAAGTGAAAAGTAAAGGAGAAAATGTAAGATATAAGCATCTGAATGCAGAGTTCCAAAGAATAGTAAGAAGAGATAAGAAAGCCTTCTTCAGCGATCAATGCAAAGAAATAGAGGAAAACAACAGAATGGGAAAGACTAGAGATCTCTTCAAGAAAATTAGAGATACCAAGGGAATATTTCATGCAAAGATGGGCTCAATAAAGGACAGAAATGGTATGGACCTAACAGAAGCAGAAGATATTAAGAAGAGGTGGCATGAATACACAGAAGAACTGTACAAAAAAGATCTTCATGACCCAGATAATCACAATGGTGTGATCACCCACCTAGAGCCAGACATCCTGGAATGCAAAGTCAAGTGGGCCTTAGAAAGCATCACTATGAACAAAGCTGGTGGAGGTGACGGAATTCCAGTGGAGCTATTTCAAATCCTGAAAGATGATGCTGTGAAAGTGCTGCACTCAGTATGCCAGCAAATTTGGAAAACTCAGCAGTGGCCACAGGACTGGAAAAGGTCAGTTTTCATTCCAATCCTAAAAAAGGCAGTGCTAAAGAATGCTCAAACTGCCACACAGTTGCACTCATCTCACATGGCTAGTAAAGTAATGCTCAAAATTCTCCAAGCCAGGCTTCAGCAATATGTGAACCGTGAACTTCCAGATGTTCAAGCTGGTTTTAGAAAAGGCAGAGGAACCAGAGATCAAATTGCCAACATCTGCTGGATCATCGAAAAAGCAAGAGACTTCCGGAAAAAACATCTATTTCTGCTTTATTGACTATGCCAAAGCCTTTGACTGTGTGGATCACAATAAACTGTGGAAAATTCTGAAAGAGATGGGAATACCAGACCACCTGACCTGCCTCTTGAGAAACCTATATACAGGTCAGGAAGCAACAGTTAGAACCGGACACAAACAACAGACTGCTTCCAAATAGGAAAAGGAGTTCGTCAAGGCTGTATATTGTCACCCTGCTTATTTAACGTATATGCAGAGTACATCAAGAGAAACGCTGGACTGTAATAAGCACAAGCTGGAATCAAGATTGCCGGGAGAAATATCAGTAACCTCAGATATGCAGATGACACCGCCCTTATGGCAGAAAGTAAAGAGGAACTAAAAAGCCTCTTGATGAAAGTGAAAGTGGAGAGTGAAAAAGTTGGCTTAAAGCTCAACATTCAGAAAACAAGGATCATGGCATCTGGTCCCATACTTCAAGGCAAATAGATGGGGAAACAGTGGAAACAGTGACTGACTTTATTTTTCTGGGCTCCAAAATCACTGCAGATGGTGACTGCAGCCATGAAATTAAAAGACGCTTACTCCTTGGAAGCAAAGTTATGACCAACCTAGATAGCATATTCAAAAGCAGAGACATTACTTTGCCAACAAAGGTCCATCTAGTCAAGGCTATGGTTTTTCCAGTGGTCATGTATGGATGCGAGAGTTGGACTGTGAAGAAGGCTGAGCTCCGGAGAATTGATGCTTTTGAACTGGTGTTGGAGAAAACTCTCGAGAGTCCCATGGACTGCAAAGAGATCCAACCAGTCCATTCTAAAGGAGATCTGTCCTGGGTGTTCTTTGGAAGGAATGATGCGGAGGCTGAAACTCCAGTACTTTGGCCACGTCATTCGAAGAGTTGACTCATTGGAAAAGACTCCAAAGCTGGGAGGGACTGGGGGCAGGAGGAGAAGGGGACGACAGAGGATGAGATGGCTGGATGGCATCACCGACTTGATGGACGTGAGTTTGAGTGAACTCCGGAAGTTGGTGATGGACAGGGAGGCCTGGCATGCTGCAATTCATGGGGTTGCAAAGAGTCGGACACAACTGAGTGACTGAACTGAACTGAATACCTAAGGCAAAACAATCAACAAACATCTATTAATTATTGCAAATAAAGTAAAGAAGAGAGCTAACATTTTCTGTCACCTAAACCAAGGCAATTTATTTGGCAATTTTTGTACATCACTCCATTTAAGATTCAAAATAATTCTACACAAGAGGAAGAATTTATATTTTTCATGTTACAAAAGAAAAAGGCTAAAGTTGATGGAAGCTAAGCAGAGCTAGAATTGGGAACTAAGATTTTCTGACTTCAAAGCACACACTCCAAAGTTAAAAGTATTCAGCTAAGTGCCCTGAAAGGATGTAAAAGTGATATTCATTTCTGAACCTCCCCAAAGCTTTATAGTCTCATTAGGCAGAATCACAGGCTCATCCCAACTTAAACTCAAGGATCTTAGAGAACATCTAATCTAACATGCTTGCTATACACAAGAGGAAACCAAAGCGTGGATTCAGACAGTTCCTTGCCAGAAGCCACATAGCTAGCAAAGAGCAGAGTCAGTCTAGAAATAGGATCTCCTGACTCATGCTCAGCAAGGTGAAATGCATTCTTTAATCTTTGATGGCATTTAGATGTACATTTGCCATGAATTAAAAGCACGATGGGATACACTGATGGTGACATATGGGCCTTCTTCCTTTACCCTCTATAGTCAGGAAGAAAACAACATAACAAGTAATTATAATACAATGCTAGACTAGAGGAAGAACAGGGGGAGCTGGATTAGTGAGGGCATTTTTTAGGATTCTTGGCTCCTAGGGGGCTTAACTCAACCTGATCTACTTAAGCCAAAAGGAGCTGTAAATCTTTGCATGAGCCAGGAAATTTTCATGTTCAAAAGCATCGTCTTGGAATGCTTTCTCCTGTTCCATATTTTTGGCCAAGCCTTCCCAGAGCAATAGTCATCTCCCCCACAAAGGTTTCTCTTTATCTCTCCCTACTTCCCAAAGGCAAGCGGCCAAGCCTTTCTGTTGCCAATCTTCAGTCTTCAGTCTTACATAACTGATGAATTTTCTGTCTCCTCCACCGGTTTATGAGCTCTTCCAGAACAGAAACAGTTTCTTGCTTATCTCTGAAATCCAGTATCTAGCACTTAGTAGGACAAAATAAACTCTCATTAGATGCATTGTAAATGGTAGACGAATGATATTTTTTAATTTTGGTAGGACCTTCTTTTTATTTTAAGTTGACATACTATTGATTGACAATATTGTGTTAGTTTTGGGTATACAGCAAAATGATTCAGTTAGATATATTCTTTATCAGATTTTTTTCCCTTATAGGTTACCACAAAACATTAAGTATAATTCCCTGTGCTAAGCAGTAGGTCCTTGTTGATCATGTATGTTATATATATTAGAGTATGTTAATCCCAAACTCCTAATTTACCCCTCCCCCCGACTTTTCCCTTTGGTAACCATAAGTTTGTTTTTTATGTCTTTGAGTCTATTTCTATTGTGTCTTTAAGTTCATTTGTACAATATTTTTGATTGCTCGTATAAGCGATATCATATGATATGCGTCTTTGTCTGACTTACTTTACTTAGTATGACAATCTCTAGGTCCATCTGTGTTGCTGTAAAAGGCATTATTTCATTCTTTTTACGGCTGAGTAATATTCTGTTGTATAAATATACTACATTTTCTTTATCTATTCATCTGTTGATGGACATTTAGGTTGCTCCCATGTCTTGATCATTGTAAATAGTGCTGCTATGAATACTGGAGTGTCTGTGTCTTTTCGAGTTATGCTTTTCTTCAGATATATGCCCAGAGGTAGAAGTTCAGGATGATACAGTAACTCTATTTTTAGTTTTTTAAGGAACCTTCATACCATTCTCCATAGTAGCTACACCAATTTACATTCTTACCAACAGTGTAGAAAGGTTCCTATTTTTACCCACATATTCTCCAGTATTTACTATTTATAGACTTTTTGATGACTGTCATTCTGACTGGTATGAGATGATACCTCATTATAGTTTTGATTTATAATTCTCTAATAAATAGTGATGTTGAGCCATCTTTTCTCATGTGTTTTTTTCTAATTAATTCAAAGTCAAGTAATTAAAGACTGTATTTGAGATTTTCTGAGAGACTTGTGAAGGTCAATTCCCTAAGAAACTGTTTTAAGCTAAAGGTCTACACACGCAAATGGAAAGTCACAGGTTACTTTAAAATCACTGAAATGAGCCCTGTCTCTTGGATATGCTTCTCAAGACAATTTTTTCCCCCCCAAAGTTGGAGAAGCCACTTATATGTTCTAATACTTATTTGTGAATACTCCCTGGAATAATTTAATTTATATTTTAATTTTATGGTTTATGAATTTGCTAACGGACAAAGACTTCATGATATTTCTAGCAAAATGGCTCATTTGCTACACTAGAGGATGGCTTTGAGCTTCTGATTATTTTACGTGGTTTGCTACAAAGAATAAATGTCAATAAGTAAATAAACAAAATCTTCAACTCCCAAAATAGTTGCCACTCATCATTGGAGTTTGGCCCATGTTAAGTAGGGGTGAACCCAAACTCACCTATTGGAGTTTGGCCTATGTGAGAGTTGGACCATAAAGAAAGCTGCTGCTGCTGCTGCTGCTAAGTCACTTCAGTCGTGTCCGACTCTGTGCGGCCCCATGGACGGCAGCCCACCAGGCCCCGCCGTCCCTGGGATTCTCCAGGCAAGAACACTGGAGTGGGTTGCCATTTCCTTCTCCAATGCATGAAAGTGAAAGTGAAGTCGCTCTATCCTGCCCGACTCTTTAGCGACTCCATGGACTGCAGCCTACCAGGCTCCTCCATCCATGGGATTTTCCAGGCAAGAGTACTGGAGTCGGTTGCCAAAAGCTGAGCACTGAAGAATTGATGTTTTTGAATTGTGGTATTGGAGAAGACTGTTGAGAGTCCCTTGGACTGCAAGGAGATCAAACCAGTCAATTCAAAAGGAAATCAGTCCTGAATATTCATTGGAAGAACTGATGCTGAAGCTAAAGCTCCAATACTTTCGCTCCAATACTTTTGGAACAAACAATATCTAGAGTTGAATCAGATATCAGGGAAGAACTGTGATATCTGCAACTCTAACTCTCGTAAGGTAGACAAGCAACTTGAAAAAGTGTGCTTTGGAAATGTGGTTAATTGTGGTTAATGAACTGAGTCATTTGAAAAGACCCTGACTGAAGATCAGGGAAAGATTGAAGGCAGGAGGAGAAGGGGACGATAGAAGATGTGATGGCTGGATGGCCTCACTGACTCAACGGACATGAGTTTGAGCAGGCTCTGGGAGTTGGTGATGGACAGGGCAGCCTGGCTTGCTGCAGTCCATGCGTCACAATGAGTCAGACATGACTGAGTGACTGAACTGAATTGAACAGAAAGCAGGACACAGAAACTGTTGCTGTCTATGGTTTCCCACATGAAACACATCCATGTTCATAATGCTAGAAATTTTGTATAAATTTGTTTTATGATGATTACATTGTCCTATGACACTGTTAAGACTAGCTTTGAGGCAGCAGAAATAAATTATTGTAATTTCCGTTTATATGTTCCAATTTGGAAAATCCCTGGGTACAACAATGGGAAGAAGAGAGAACAGGAGCTGTCACATCAACATTTAAATCCTCTGGTGCTGAAGTGACACATGTTACTTTTGTCCCATTTCATAAGCCAGAAATGGTCATATGGCTACATCTAACCACAAAGGAACAAACATACCTAGAGTTGAATCAGACATCAGGGAAGAACTGTGATGTCTGCAACTCTAACTCTCGTAAGGTAGACAAGCAACTTGAAAAAGTGTCCTTCGGAAATGTGGTTAATTAGAAATAAAATCCAAAATTCAAGCACAAAATAAACAAGAAAAAACTGTTATTCCTCTTATTCCTATTACAAGTGATTAATTAGTAAAGCAAACAATAAGCTCATAAACTCTTATGAGATGTCCAAATATATGAGACATCCAAACATATCAAGAGAACTTTGATATCTGTGACCATGAATGATGATTCTTGCTGTCTATGGGTGTTACACGCAGGTACAATAGCCAGTGAGAGGAATACATACACAAGATTTATAAATTAATATCTATTCCCAGATTAAGAGCTAAACTATAAGACTGCATAAAGCTCTCTCTCCATATATATATGTGTGAGCATGTGTGTTCATATATATGTATATGCAACTAATAATAATACGTGGAATATAAAATAAATATGTGTGAATAACTCTAAAATATGAAGTTTGGACCAATTAAGAGTGCTATTCCTGAGAAACTATTTGATATGGGATCCTCAGAAATATGCCAGTTTGCTGTGTGCTGGGTATTTGCACCTAATGATAAGACAACCACACGGCTAAATACTTAGGCAAGGTTGACAGAAGTGGTAGGGAACAGAATGCCACAGAATGACAAAGGTCAAATCAGACACCCAGTCAAAGGCATGTTTTGCTTAGATTGTTTTATCAACTACTGTATTTCTCTGTAGAGAAATTTGAGAGACTTGGAAAGCATGTGTCCCCCTCTGCTGCTACTGCTGCTAAGTCGCTTCAGTCGTGTCCGACTCTGTGCGACCCCATAGACACTCCCCCATCCCTGGGATTCTCTAGGCAAGAATACTGGAGTGGGTTGCCATTTCCTTCTCTGGGAACATGCAAAGAAGTATCTTTGGCCATTTAAGGAACATTTAATTCTTGAACCTTTTCATCAAATATATTACTTTCAAGTTGTGAATACAACACCGTTGGAATGCCAAAGTCAACATGAGCATCATATATTTCTGAGTTTTGGTGATTTTGCCATCAGTTTCCCCCCCACGACCTCATGAAAATGAGCTAACCAGGTTGCTTAGATGATGCTGTATGATAATATTGAAAAGTGAAAAGAAAGTGGATATCTCAGGAAGTAAGTAGATCCTCACTGATGAAAAGAAATAGGGAAAGAAAGTGGTGGTGGTAGAGGAGGAGGAGGAAAAATTTAAGTGTGTCACGAAAGTCCCAACACTGAATATTTAAATTCACTAAGATTCTCATCAAGCAGGTTTGAATTTTTATAATCTCGGTGGCAACTTGGAAAGTACAAAGGGAAGGAGATAGAAAGAGAGGAAAGAAGGAAGGGAAAGGGAGGGAGGAAGAAAGAAAATAAAATGAAACCTAGTAGATTTTGGCAGAGATTTATTCTAAGATTACTGCTGCTGCTGCTGCTGCTGCTGCTGCTAGGTCGCTTCAGCCCACCAGGCTCTGCCGTCCCTGGGATTCTCCAGGCAAGAACACTGGAGTGGGTTGCCATTTCCTTCTCCAATGCATGAAAGTGAAAAGTGAAAGTGAAGTCGCTCAGTCGTGTCTGACTCTTAGTGACCCCATGGACTGCAGCCTACCAGGCTCCTCCATCCACGGGATTTTCCAGGCAAGAGTGCTGGAGTGGGGTGCCATTGCCTTCTCCGACTGAATTTCCTCAAATTGCTTTCAATGATGACACGGGATCAAATACATGGTAATAAGAACATGAAAATATGTAACAGAAAATTATCTAAATTGTTTCCTCTCATTTCTATTATTTTCATTAGGGTGAAAGGATCAAAGGTTTATTCCTGCAACTGGAAACATGCTAAGCATTTCATAAACATTTTTAAATATGTTCTTTTCCACCCTCTTGATTTCCTTTTAACTAGATTCAAGAGGACAAAATTTTACCAGCTTGACTAACCACTTGGATTCTTATTAATTAGAGTCACTGTTAATTTCTAAAGTTGAAACTAATGAACAATATGATTTTCTTCATGGACCCAGCAATTTGCCATATAAGGCAAGTAACCACATTTCCATTGTTTAAAGGTTTATGAACATAGGCAATACTAATTATAAATACCAAATCAATTATTTTGGAAATATTTTCAGTTATATTTAGTACTATCTAAAGACTATTTACTTCCTTCATACATGTCTTACAAGAAGCTGCTTAATAAATAGAGGGGCGGTACAGAGCCGAAGATTTGAGAACACAAAACCAGCAAAACTGTAAGTTCCTTGTTAGCACAGTGTTTGTGGTTATTACTCCTAATTTTAGAAGTTTCAGTCTCATGAGCCTGAAGCATGCTGTTTTCTGTAAAGTACCAAAAAACAGAATAAAGGTTTTCCTCTTAATTTTGCAAGACTGCCTTAAGAAATCAAGGGAAACGCACTGGCTCAGCAAAGAGAAACTTCATTGTCTGTACTTAGCACCTTGTGGATGGTGGGACGATACGCCTCTCAGAGTAGAAAGAAACATTTGATGACATGATCTATTTTCTTCCTTATTGGAAAATGGATCTTTCAGGCTGGAACAGGTTTTATTTGTTAATCTGCTTTGTTTTTTAAATAAACCAGCATAGTGTATTTTTATATCCGTATTTGGATAGGCTTTATAAATTTGAAAACTTTTTGTACATAAAGTCAGCAGAAATAATACCTCAAATGAGTGGTAGGAGATGGAAACTGGAAATCAAACAATTTTTATTGAATTTATTTTCTTTTCTTTTTTCAACCATCAGGGTGACTGCCATTCACATCACAAGAAATCTAGCTAGCACTTCTAAGCTAACATCTAACCAAGGCACCCATTTAAGAAGGTCAAAGGCTCTTGGTGGCAGAAGAAATCCTAGAGATTAGCAGATACAGCCCCCACCACTAACTAAAGTCTTTCCATGCATGATGCATGCACCACTTGGGTCAGAATCTGCTGAGGTGCATACTAAAAAGCACACTCTATATCAGACCTATGCAAGTACAGTCTACACCGTCAGCATGCTCTCCAACATTGAGAACAAATTTAATTATCTTTCATGTGTCAGCTCTTCGAATATTAAGGAATATTGTCTTGCTGCTGAAATATTTTTTTCTAAATACACTGTGTCCAAGTATAGTTAAATATCTGATAGAAAATATGCAGACAATCATTATTTCTCAAATCAGATTTAAAATGAAAGAAAGAAATTAGTCTCAGCAGAGTTATTAGAATTTATCAATTCTTGTTTCTAAGGAGACGAAAACTAAAATTAGACATTCAAAACACTTAGCCCAGTGTCTGACGCCCAAGTCCAAGTAATAACGGTGGTATCAGTAGAAACGGCTGCAGTGGTGATGACAGCGAACGTGGAGGCGATGGTGTTACTGGACTGTTCTGCAGACTCACTGCTGCCTGCCTGCCTGCCTCCCTCCCTAACTTCTTCCTTCCTTCCTTCCTTCTTTTCTCCCTTTACATATTTTTTGTAATTATTTTTAAGTGTTTATCAAAGTGATATATGTGCATGGTAACAAATCAAAAGATAGTTCTAATTTTTTTAAAACAACAAAACTCCTTTTGCATATTCCACCAAATAAAGCTTAGTTATACAATGGTATTATCTTTTAATGTTTGTTTTAATTCTACTGATAATTTTTTGTAATAGTAAGTAACATGTTAGTAACTACACTTCTTATCAGCTTAGGAGCACAACTACTGACTCTACAAAATGATGAATTAGCTACCTAAACTTCCACTTCCTCCCTTCCCTTCTTCCCAAAGGTAAATAAATACATTATTTATATTATTTTCCCAGTTCTTCAAGTGATCAACTCTGTAACCTTAGACCTATACGTCTATTTCTTGTTCCACCAACTTTTGATGGTGTCTCTTGGTATTCTGACTGTATGAAATGAGGATTTTTAGCCGCAAACTGTTCTTTTACTTTCATGCCTCCTTTAATTCAGTCACACTTTTACCTGTGCACCATCCATAGTTCAGTTCAGTTTAGTCGCTCAGTCACGTCCGACTCTTTGCAACCCCATGGACTGCAGCACGCCAGACATCCCTGTCCATTGCCAACTCCCGGAGCTTACTCAAACCCATGTCCATTGAGTTGGTGATGCCATCCAATCATCTCACCCTCTGTCGTCCCCTTTTCCTCCTGCCCTCAATCTTTCCCAGCATCGGGGTCTTTTCAAATGAGTCAACTCTTCACATCAGTGGCCAAAGTATTGGAGTTTCAGCTTAGACGTTAAAAAAACTGGCTGTGAGAAACAGAAACAGGAGCGGCAATAGATGGCACTAGAAGATCGTAAGTCTCAGAGGCAAAGTGATTTTCATTTTCTCCTTCAGTCCCCATAATACATGAGGAGGGAAGACTGTCAGGGAGTTGGGGGACAGAGGGGAGCAGAGGTGGGGCAGGGGGCAATGGCAGGAGAACCACAGCTGCCTTGGTAAGGATGCTAATTCCCTTGTTTACTTTTCCTGGACAGAATCCTGTAATGTGTTGAGGGGCAGGGAGCAAATGGCCACTGACTACAAAGATTCTGCTCCAGGCACAACATGAACATGAGTCAGTTCTTAGAATCAGGTGGCCAAAGTATGGATTTTCAGCTTTAGCATCAGTCCTTCCAATGAACACCCAGGACTGATCTCCTTTAGGATGGACTGGTTGGATTTCCTTGCAGTCCAACGGACTCTCAAGAGTCTTCTCCAACACCACAGTTCAAAAACATCAATTCTTCAGTGTTCAGCTTTCTTTGTAATCCAACTCTCACATCCACATTGTCTCACATCTTACATTGTTCATAAATTGATCATAAAAGGAAAAAAGCAATGAACAGCCTTTAGTAAGTATTGCATATTAAGATTATGTTTTCTTTTCTATATGTTGGGCTCTTGGTTCTAATGGAGGGACTATTCTGTATTATTCAATTTGTTACCACATGCGTATGATTTGGGTGTTTTTTTGTTTTGTTTTTTTTTTTTTTTTGTGGTGGAAAAAGTATCTAGTCAGGTTTCCAAAATCTAGACAAATGCTAGTGTAAGAGGGTTTTATTTAGAGGTATTGAGATTCAAGCTAGAATAGTTAGCTTTCCCCAAAAGTTTGCTTCAGTTTTGTTAAAGTCCCCTGCTCTACCTCATTAATTGGCAACAATCTGTGCTTACCTTGTTCCTGGTAGCACAGCTGATAAGTTTTGAACACTGGCCATTGACACCAGCACCTATTCTTCTCACCACTGCCCTATGCCATCTTCCCCAAAACTCAAAATATATGAAAAATATTTGATGAGGTGTTACTCTTTGTGATTGGAAACAAAATTCCAATATTATGTGGAAACACAGAACTTTAGCACTTGTAGAGATCCACCTCCGAAAAAAAAAAGAAAGAAAGAAAAACATGAATGGTCCAAATTTTGTCCAAGTATCCAACTCCACCACAGTTTTCAGAAGCATGGTAGAGGAAGGTAGCACCACGAGGTTGATGTAATTTTCCCATTAATGGATCACCCATGTGTCTTTCCAATTTCAGCCTACTCTTTCCTGGTGGTAATCCTTAAAAATTTAGCTAAGAGGTGCTGGGAGCTGCACTGCCTGGCCCTCGCCTCTTCTGATATGTGCTTATGCTCCCCTGTCCTAATTCCTGTCTCCCAAGAATCTGTGGAAAACCCTGTTCCCTAGTCATACCCACGCCTGTATGCATGCGTGCTAAGTCACTTGCGTCGTGTCCGACTCTGTGCGACCCTATGGACTGTAGCCCACCAGGCTCCTCTGTCCCTGGGATTCTCCAGGCAAGAATCCTGGAGTGGGTTGCCATGCCCTCCTCCAGACCCATGCCTGTATACTTTTCCTAATTCTCTTTGGTATTATGGGAAGGGGCCCAGAAGGAATGAGGGACTTATTTATGATTAAAGTATATAACACTCTTCTCGGAATATCTGAAGATGCTCTCAAAGTTTGATCCAGTTCTAAGAAACACTGACATTCTGCCAATGAATCCCTTCCTTAGATTTTTTTTTTTTCCCTTTCTGAAATCCTGGGGGGAAAAAAATCTCTGTTTGGACAACAAATTCTCATCTAGCCTTTGTACTCTTGTCACCACAAATATCTAGTTGTAACTAGATATTTAAAAGAAGAAAAGATTTTGTTTTTGTATCAACATACTTTTCCTAATACCTACATATGGTTTCCTTGACTGCTAGATAAATCACATCTAAATTTTATTCCAGACTCAAAATGAGCTGCAAATTGAAATTTACAAGTGATATTTCACTCATAGCCACTCCACTACTATTTTTTACAAAGACATATATCTGCATAAAAATACTCCTAAAGTAGGTGCTGCTATAGCAACTGAGTGTTCCTTTCAGCTCAGGATGCCTAAGGGTACAAACTGCAAAATTGACAATTCTCTTGATAGTTTCTGACTGTATCAAAGCTGAAAGATATATATTTTTTTCTTAATAGTATGTTTCTTCCCAAGGTCACAGATCCCAGAGTCAGATTTAAATCCTGCATCATGCTCTGAATTAAGCAAACATCATCTCAAATAGCACTTGTATTTTCAGCTTGCAGGCTGCTTCTGAACTTGCATAATTGAGTTTTTATTTCATTTCTCATTCTTCTACAGTTGATTTTATAACAGCGTTCCCTATAAGCAGTTTATCCAAGAGAATCATGGAGGAAGGACAGAAATCAGACCATTGTTAAGAATTCTCAAACCAGCTATTATTGAGTGCCTGATAGATGTCAGGCAGATTGCTAAGCTCTTTGCATTGCATTATTTCATTATATCTTTATGTACACTTTATCAGGTGGATGAGAAAGAAAGATTTCTGAAGTCCATTAAGCCTAACTTCCCATACCATTAGGTGAAAACATATATCACAGTGTGAGGTATTTCACGCCCAGATATTTCAGCTGCAGAATCGGTATCTGCAAAGCCCAGAGGCCAGAAGTCCCTGGAGAAGATGATCTTTCTCGAGAAGAAGGAGCAAATAAACTGGTTTTCCCAACTCTGGACATTCATTGAATTGGGAACATATCCAATTCAGATATGTGCATTTTAGATATGTATGTGTATATATACATACATATATGTGTGGACACATAAATGTGTATTTTTTCTTTATCCATTCATTGTCGATGGACACCTAGGTTGTTTCCATATCTCAGCTATTGTGACTAATATTAGTACTAAACATAGGACTGAAGATATGTCTTCAAGATACTGATTTTACTTTCTTTGGATATATACCCAGAAGTGGGACGACTAGATCATATGGTAGTTCTACTTTTAACTTCTTGAGAAACTTACTGTTCTCCATAGTGGCTGTACCAATTTACATTCCCAGAAATGGTTTTATTTTTTCTTTTTCTTAGTACATCTTCACCAATATTTGATATCTCTTGTCTTTTTGGTAACAGCCATTCTAACGGCTGTGAGATGATGTCTCATTCAGGCTTTGATTTGCCTTTTCTCCAGAGATTCTGATTTATCTGGAAGTCAGATTTTGCCATATGTTAGAATCACCTTGAGGGGATTTTTAAAGCTGCAGATATCAAAGCTGCACCCCAGATCAATTAAAAGTAGACCTGAGAGATATTTCTACACCAGAGAGATATGCAAGAAAGAAAAGACTGACAAAACTTGTGGGATTAATTAGAGGTGGAGGGGGACAGAGAGAAGTCAAGAAAGGCACTCAGATTTCAGCTTGAGAAACTGGGAGACATGTGATGTCCAGCAGTCTTCCTCCTGAGTTCAGTTCAGTTCAGTTCAGTCGCTCAGTTGTGTCTGACTCTTTGCGACCCCATGAACTGCAGCAAGCCAGGCCTTCCTGTCCATCACCAACTCCCAGAGTTCACTCAAACTCATGTCCATCGAGTCAGTGATGCCATCCAGCCATCTCATCCTCTGTCGTCCCCTTCTCCTCCTGCCCCCAATCCCTCCCAGCATCAGAGTCTTTTCCAATGAGTCAACTCTTCGCATGAGGTGGCCAAAGTACTGGAGTTTCAGCTTTAGCATCATTCCTTCCAAAGAACACCCAGGACTGATCTCCTTTAGAATGGACTGGTTGGATCTCCTTGCAGTCCAAGGGACTCTCAAGAGTCTTCTCCAGCACCACAGTTCAAAAGCATCAATCTAATATGCACCACTGGCAGCCTCATTCTCTCATGAAATACACATTCTTTGAGCCCTGCAGGGAGAGGACCTCTGAATATGTATTGATACGGGGAGTCTTTACGAAGAACTGGAACTCTAAACTAAAAACTGTATTTCCCCAGTATGCAAAAACATTGATATCTATTTCCTGTCAAAACCTTTAACCATCTCCTGCACAGTCAGCTCAGTTGCGCCAAAGGAGATAGCACCAAATCCTCTTGTAGATCATAAAAGAACTGACCACATAGTATGCTAATCATTTGTACCCTTGCCTGATTCCACTATCAGATTAGGAGCTCCTTAAGTGATACAGTAGGGGTAAAGAGTCTGCCTACAATGCAGAAGACCTGAGTTCAATCCCTAGGCTGGGAAGATCGCTTGGAAAAGGGCATGGCAGCCCACTCCAGTATTCTTGTCTAGATAATTCCATGGACAGAGGAACTGGTGGGCTACAGTCCATGGGGTACATGGTTACAAAAGTCAGACATGACTGAGCGACTAACATTTTCACTTTTTCAAAGGATACAGTGTCTTTGTATCTCCAGAGCTCCTAGTACGTAGTAGTTGTTCTTGAATGTGATGTGCATAAAGGCACAAATGGCCAACAAATAGAACACAGTTTACATGAAAGGATAATAAATTCTCTTTGATGTGGCTGCTTCATAAACACACTTTCCCCAAACTAAATTGCTTGTGTTTTCCTTCCTGTCCATGTCTTCTCCTAGAAAGTTTACAAGAAGCCACTGCCAATTAATGCTGAACACATTCATTGGTCCAAGAGGATATTATTTCTGAATAAAATTTAACACACTTTGGCATGAAGCTGTCAGTGTCAATCGGCTTAAATCAAACTGAAATGTCAAACTACTTAGCATATGGCTTATCCATATCTAATGTTGGAAGCAAGGGTGACATTCTCCCAAAGAGAAAATAACCCTGGTACACAGGGAGCTGCCAAGTCTTTAAAGGGCCAACCCTCATCTGAAAACACACAAAGTCCTGTACTTACAATTTTCAACACACCCTTTCATAAGCACGTAAATGCAAGTTATAAGGGGGCAGGGGTGAGTCTGCCCTATTTTTCACATCATTCTCAGAACTACACAGTGCCTGGTACAAAGTGAACATGCCACAAACATTGGCTAAAGGGAGGGATACGAAGAGAAGAGTTATTTGTCAAAGCAAAAGCATCAGATCTGCCCACCACCACAGATGCCATTAGCAGTCACATATTGTGGCTGATGTTTGCTTTAAAATGCAGTAAGAGTGCTTAACGGACAAGTCCTGAGTTTTTATAGTCAAGAAAGGAGACATTCAAACAATAGTTGGTAAGAAAATTATGAATATTATCTGTGCAAAAGAGATTATCAAAACCAAGATTATCAACCTGCAGGGCTCTCTCGTGAAACCAAACTGCAGTGATACACTCACATCAGCCCTTGTAGAATATTTGGACTTACAGATAATCCAGTAAGTGTCTTCAAAACACTGGATGGTCATAAGTTAAGGAGCCTCCATGCCAGACTTCCAATAGATGAATAATGCTATATAGTTAATCAAAGATAACCAACAATTACTGAGAGTTTACTATACCCCATGCAATATATCATTAAGTTTGAAGTTGTCATTATCTACTCATTGATTCATAATTTACAGAATTATGTTGCTACCAAGTTGCTACTCTCATCATCCCCATTTTACAGATGAGGAAGTTGACTGGGGAAGTTAAGCAACTTGCCCAAAGTCACACAGATCAAAGGTGGTAGAGATAAGAATCATATGCAAGCAAAATACAGAATCATTCTTTAACAAAACATAAACACAGTTAAGGGCTTCCTTGGTAGCTCAGCTGGTAAAGAATCCACCTGTAATGCAGGACACCCCAGTTCAATTCCTGGGTCAGGAAGATCCCCTGGAGAAGGAATAGGCTACTCCAGTGCTCTTGGGCCTCCCTCGTGGTTTAGATGGTAAAGAATCTGCCTGAAATGCGGGAGGCCTGGATTCAATCCCTGGGTTGAGAAGATCCCTTAGAGGAGGACTTGGCAACCCGTTCCAGTATTCTTGCCTGGAGAATTCCCATGGACAGAGGAGCCTGACAGGCTGCAGTTCATGGGGTTGCAAAGACTTGGACACAACTGAGCGACTAAGCACAGCACAGCAAACATAGTTAAAACTAATCTAATAAATCTCTAGGCATGTTTCAAGGGAAACAGTTAAATATTAAGATTTTCTACTAAATGATCTCTTAAAATTGCAAAATTGATCATTCATTAGGAACAAAACCAATCAATGGACTTTCTTTCTTGTGCCTGGCGTTGTTTCAGGGGGACAGGGAATGCAGTGTATTATATTAGGGAATGCCACTGCTCTCATGGAGCTTACATTCTAGTGGGGGAAAATAGATTATATGCATAAAATATAAAGTCAGTATTTTCAGATTACGACAAGTGCTATGGAGAAAAGAAAGCAGAATAATATAATAAGAGTGACTTTGTGACTTAAAGTTACTTTAAGTTAGGTGGTTGACAAATTTTTCTCTGACATAGTGATATCTGGGCTGAGCTCCATGTTGACAGGAAGAAGCAGCCTTTTGAAGATCTAGGAAAAGAGAAATTCAGCCTAAGGAACAGCTGATGGCGAAGTGCTGAGCCTGGGGAGAGCCTGGAGCTCAAGGAGCAGAAACAATGCCAGTGTCGGAAGAAAGGAAAGAATAGGAAAGGAAAGGTGGGGAGAGAAGGGAAAGAAGCAAAACCATGGGTGTTTCACAGTAATTGCATCCGATATATAAAGTCATTTGTGGATAATTAATCACTTTGCTACCATATATTCCCATCCACTGAATGGAATGTATCTTTATCTATTCCAGGCCTCTTTCAAATCATTCAGTAAATTCTCATGGTTTTCTTTATATACTGCTGCCAAGTCGATTCAGTCGTGTCCGACTCTGTGCGACCCCATGGACTGCAGCCTACCAGGCTTCTCCGTCCATGGGATTCTCCAGGCAAGAACACTGGAGTGGGTTGCCATTTCCCTCTCCAATGCATGAAAGTGGAAAGTGAAAGTGAAGTCATTCAGTTGTGTCTGACTCTTAGCGACCCCATGGATGGCAGCCTACCAGGCTCCTCCATCCATGGGATTTTCCAGGCAAGAGTACTGGAGTGGGTTGCCATTGCCTTCTCCCATCTTTATATACATCCACAATTCTTAACTTTATTCTCATACATTAAATTTTTAAATCAATATAAATGGGACTCTGTTTCTTCATATATATATAAGCAATTACAAGAACACCGTGGCAAACTTGGTGAAAAATTCTTGTTCCCAAATGATATACACCTCTATAGTCATGGAAATTTCCTTTTCTTCTTCAGACAGAGCTGAATAAATACTGACACATTTTTTTTTTTCCTTATTAAGTTCCAGTCTGACTACATCGCTTTCGCTTGTGAATATCACTTCCCCCTCCACCCCTTCCTTCCTCCATCCCACCTTCAGTCCCTCCATTCCTCCTTCCTTCTTTCCATTTACCTATCTTTTTAATGGGCTTCCCAGGTGACACTAGTGTAAAGAATCCTCCTGTCAATGCAGGAGATATAATAGACAGGGGTTTGATCCTTGGGTGAGAAAGATCCCCTGGAGAAGGGCATGGCAACCCACTCCAGTATTCTTGCCTGGAGAATCCCATGGACAGAGAAGCCTTGAGAGCTACAGTCCTTAGGGTCACAAAGAGTCGGACACAACTGAAGCAACTTTACATGCATGCATTCAGTTCAGTTCAGTCGCTCAGTCATGTCCAACTCTTTGCGACCCCATGAATCGCAGCACACCAGGCCTCCCTGTCCATCACCAACTCCTGGAGTTCACTCAGACTCACATCCATCGAGTCAGTGATGCCATCCAGCCATCTCATCCTCTGTCGTCCCCTTCTCCTCCTGCCCCCAATCCCTCCCAGCATCAGTCTTTTCCAGTGAGTCAACTCTTCGCATGAGGTGGCCAAAGTACTGGAGTTTCAACTTTAGCATCATTCCTTCCAAAGAAATCCCAGGGCTGATCTCCTTCAGAATGGACTGGTTGGATCTCCTTGCAGTCCAAGGGACTCTCAAGAGTCTTCTCCAACACCACAGTTCAAAGGCATCAATTCTTCAGCACTCAGCCTTCTTCACAGTCCAAGTCTCACATCCATACATGACCACTGGGAAAAACATAGCCTTGACTAGACAGACCTTTGCTGGCATGCATTAGATTAGATCTATTTAATAAACATTGATTTCAGAATCTGTTATATGTCAAAAACTACACCTGAAACACAGAAATATAACCTTAAGTTGCCTGTGGCCTACTGAGGTCAGATAATTAATAAGAAGTTGAAATGCAGTGTGGTAAGTTCTCTGGTGGAATAGTAGCCTGTGATGGGACCACAACAAGGCCCCTCCCCCAGCCTGGGGTGGTTAAAAGACACTCCCAAGAAAGGCTCAGCCTAGAGACAAGGTCTGGGCAGAGACTGTTCAAAGAGCCCAGGACAAATGGATATATTCATCAGACATGAAACAACCACCCAATCTGGCTAATGTGTACAGGAATAAAATATATTTTTTCAATTATACAAGTAACCACATACACAAGTTTAGTATAAAAATCCAAACAAAAACTAGGAAAATGGAAAGAAAGATTTTAAATATATGTTTCCTTCACCTGAAAATCTTACAGACAATAATTTTTAACCATATGGTTACATAGACTTTCATAATTTTTTCTAAATGTATATATACATGCCTATTTTACATAATATAAATAACATGATACATGTTATTCTGCAACTTCTTTTTCATTGAAAATATCTTGGAATGCTTATGTTGTCTATGAAAGTGAAAGTGAAAGTCACTCAGTCTTGTCCAACTCTTTGCAACCACATGGACTGTAGCCTGCCAGGCTCCTCTGCCCATGGAATTCTCCAGGCAAGAATACTGCAGTGGGTAGCCATTCCCTTCTGCAAGGTATCTTCCCAACCCAGGGATCGAACCCAGGTCTCTCACATTGCAGGCGGATTTTTCACCCTCTGAGCTACTAGGGAAGCTATGTTTTCTATACATATAGATATCATTCTTTTTAATATCTATATGGTATCTATTTTTTCAGAAATGATATGTAGTTACAGGTTCATATTAAGAAAAATAATATTAAACCTAAAAAGTGAAAATGGAAGTACCCTAATCCTCCCAGAACTTACCATTCTCATTCTCATTTCCCAGAATTAATTAACCTTTTTTAATGTCTCCACATACTGTCTTGTAAATGCTGTGGAGTGTGTGTATATGTGTGTGTATGTAAATATTTTCTCCATTCTCTTAAAGTCAAGCTGTTCTCAGGAACTCATCAGTATAAAGACACCCTACTTTTGCTATGCTAATCCACCCCTCGGAAGAGCTGGGAGTGAGGTATAGAGAGGTGGGTTGTGGCACTGGGCTTCCCAGATGGCATTAGTGGTGAAGAATCTGCCTGCCAATGCAGGAGACCCAAGAGACATGGGTTCGGTCCCTGGATTGGGAAGATCCCCTGGAGGAAAGCATGGCAGCCCACTCCAATATTCTTTCCTGGCTGGTAGGCTCAGTCCATGGGGTTGCAAAGAGTTGGACACGACTGAAGCAGCTTAGTACAGCACATGGCTATTCACCACAATCGAGTAGAAGGTTCTAGTCAACATGCGGTACAACCTCAGTAAAGACCAGTCAGAAAAGAATTGCATTTTCTGACATGAAACATTCTTTTACTAGGGTAACAAGCTAAAGGAAAACAGAAAATGCTCTTATTGCTACTGTTGGAGAGGGAAGGAGAGTTTTCTTTGTAAATTATTCACTCTCTTAAGCCAAGTTATTCAGAACATGCATTTTAAATAAGGCACAGGAAAACCAACAGGATCCATAGGTAGAGAATCTATTTGAATTGCCACCTGCCACAAAGAAACAAATACTGTATCCTCTAGATAAGGACATTCAACTTTACATGCTGCAAGGTTACCAGTGATCCTAGCTCCTGGCTCTGTGATAATTTATAGCAAATGAGGCATGTCTTTGTAGGAATTATTTATTTACTTTGAAGTAAATCTGTGATCTGTGAATGACCCTATTACTTGTTAATAGAGGAAAGTACTTGTGACTGGAATGAAAGCAAAAGCATGTACCACGTTCAATGTGCAGTTTTCACAATTTCTCCCCAAAAGGTTCATTTCAGTAACATTCACAAGGAGGTAAGCAAAGCAAAACTATCATCCACACTTGAGAGGTAAAAAAATGGATCCCCTCACACTTAGATACCTGACCTGTCCAGTTTTACCTAGAAAGTTCATGAGCAAGCCAGAACTGGGGGGCTTGTCACCCCAGGGGCTCTCAGGGTCATATTCAAATATTTAATCATTATGAAGCTAAGATTAGCATTGCAGTTTATATTTGATAAAGCAAGTTTACAACAAACAATTTCATACAATAACTCAGTTTAAAAAGAGTATTTGAGGTACTATTTACAGCACTTCTTCAGAACAAGAAAATATAATCTCGGGAAATTTAAAAATTTGATTCAGCTCATGCCCCTAAAAAGTGACAGTATTCAAGTGACACTGCTTCTGCTGGAAACGTTCACTTACTCCTATCCACTTTATTACACCACAACACTTAGAATTTCAAAACATTTAAAGCCAGTGTTATTTTATTTCTCCAACTCATGCAATAAGGCAGTAAAGAGATTTTCACCCTTACTTCCCAGAGCAGAAATTAGCGGTTTAAAACTACAGTCACGCTATTGGGAGAATTAGCAGCTAGCTCCAAAACCAAGGAAATTTATTCTCCCTCTGCAAGACTGAGATAACTGTACTATCTAAATAATCACAGCGGTTTCTCTAGGAAATCAGTACAACTGTAGAAGTCTGTAAGAGCATACTGCTTTGGTCCTTTGTAGGATAAGATTTTACTCTGGGTGAGTAGATTGTGGGTGAGATTTTCTAGATTTAACCACGTGGGGGCAGTATGATCATGGCATTGAAAGGCTTCCAAACTCAGCAGTTCAGGAGCGCGCATGGCCGATTAACGCAGGAGAGCATCCCTTTGTGTCCTCTTTTTTGACTTAGAGATATGCAAAAAAGATAGCAAGCTGCGCTGTCCCTGAATGAAGAGCTCTGCTTCTTCCATCCAGCTTAACTGGAGGGATGTGGATGCAGGATGAGGGGCAACATTATAGCCTAATGAGCCAATTACTTTGAGTGGCACAAATACACCTAGGGACTTGGAGAAAGGTGCTTCCACAAAGCTGGGGGGATAAAAGAACAGGACTATAATTTTAGGCAAATCACAAGCTTAAATGTGCCCCTGGCCTTAAAATGTCTTTTCTTTTCTTTTCATTGGACTTCCCAACAAAGAAACAGGAAAGAGATGTTTATATTGTCATTGTCCCTTTTTGTTGGTGACTGTAATTTGTACAAGTCACGTTTATCCTGGCAATAAATCTACAATGCAACCAGCTTGAAAACGCATGCATTCAAAATATTTAATCCTGTTACTTTTACCTACAATTTTATTATGGAGGAAACTAGCTCTCGCCCTTCCATATATATGAGCTTTTTTTTTTTTTTTTTTTTCTGATATACTAAAAGGACTATCTCACTTTACCCTTACAGCGCGTCATTGTTTACATTCTACAGATAGGGAAAGCAAAGTCAAGAAACATTAACTGAACTGACTCAAGTTCACACCCAGAGAAAATAGGCAGGGCCTGTTCTATTTGATATACAAACCCACAATTTGTCTTCTCCGCATACTTACTTAAAACTCTGAAACATTTCTCCCTCTCTTTTCATTAATCTGTGATTTCTTTCATTTTATTATTGTTCAAATTTATGTTTAAATAGGGAAATCTCATGAGGGAAATAAGAAATAGCTGATAAACTAATGTCCAAATGGGCCTTGATGTTTTAAAGGTAAAAATGAGGGGGGGGAAAAAAGGAGGAAAAATATAACATGTTGATCTGATGAGAAAGAATAATCATACACAAAAGCACAAAATGAAACATAAAAAATTTTCTATGACCTACACACATACTTCTCTCTACAAATACTACAAATTACCACAATACTAATAATAAATAATTTGAAATATAAGTATAATATATAATGGTGTATGTAATAAGCTGCACTTATAAAGTATCAGCTATTAACCAGGCACAGTTTGTAGCACTTTAAAAGTATTAAATCAATTAAATCACTTAATGTGTATGAAAAGCCATATATTCATTTTTATTAATATTAAAGGATCTTACTCTTCATAATATTTTGAACTTCTCCTATTTGTCCTATTTTTTTCCTTTAAACATGTATTTTGGAGACCTTTCCATACCCATGCAGGATAATCTTTTTTGTTTTTTACTATTTTAGACTATTCCATAGAAAAGATGAATCACAATTAACAGATACTGGTGGTAATCTCTGCTCCCAATGATCTTAAATAAGAAACTGGATGGTTAGCATTCTTCTAATTTAGAAGTCCCATTTTAGCAACAACCGTAAGACACTGAATATGATTAAAGGGTGGTTAGGTTAGAAAGGAACTGATAAATGAAGAGAAAGACTATTTTTATGGTTTAGAGAACTATCAGGAAACAGCATTGCCAGGCACCTTGAGGCCATAGCAAGCAGCACTGGGCTGGCCAAGGACAGAGGTCACTGACTTCACAGGTCAAATTATCCTGTCCCCTAAGCACATTATCCTATCAGGAAATTATCCTGTCCCCTGAAAACCTCCTGAAATAAAATGCTTCAGGCCCATGGCAACAGGTTCCAATCAGTCAGTTCAGTCACTCACTCATGTCCAATTCTTTGCAACCCCATGGACTGCAGCATGCCAGGCTTCCCTGTCCATCAACAACTCCAGGAGCTTAGTCAAACTCATGTCCATCAAGTTGGGGGATGACCAACCATCTCATCCTCTGTCATCCCCCTTTCCCCCTGCCTTCATTCTTTCCCAGCATCAGGGTCTTTTCAAATGAGTCAGTTCTTTGCATCAGGTGGCCAAAGTATGGAGTTTCAGCTTCAGTATCAGTCCTTTCAATGAATATTCAGGACTGATTTTCTTTAGGATGGACTGGTTTGATATCCTTGCAGTTCAAGGGAGTCTCAAGAGTCTTCTCCAGCACCACAATTCAAAAGCATCAATTCTTCGGCACTCAGTTCTTTATAGTCTAGCTCTCACATCCATACATGACTACTGGAAAAATCATAGCTTTGACTAGATGGACCATTGTTGGCAAAGTAATGTCTCTGCTTTTTAATATAGTTCCTGGGTTGGTCATAGATTTTTTTTCCAATGAGCAAGCGTCTCTTAATTTCATGGCTGCAGTCACCATCTGCTGTGATTTTGGAGCCCACGAAAATAAAGTCTGTCACTGTTCCTATCAGTATCTTCCAATCAGTATCTTCTAAATCAACTATCTTTGTGGCACAGTTCAGAGAGCCTTCCACCAGATGCTGTCTATCCCCTGGTTCTGGAGAACAACCATAAGAATGAGAAGGACTTGGGGCCAAACTCCATTTATTACTCTGGTTCCATTGTTTCTCCCACCCAAGCTGAAGGACTACTAGCATCACTACCAATTCAAACTCTTTATCTGATGGCTTTCAAAAAACCTGAGCTTTCTTCTTTCCTTGCTGCCAAATGTCTACAAGTCATTCCAGGAAGGATCAAAGGTGTGTTTACTACATACTTTGATCTTCATCAAAGAGATCTGCAATTTCCTTCTGTTAGCTGGGTTCTGGGTCTGTGAACTGATGTAGATCTGAAAACTAGATAGTTCAGTTCAGTTACTCAGTTGTGTCAGACTCTTTACAACCTCAAGGACTGCAGCATGCCAGGCCTCCCTGTCCATCGCCAACTCCCGGAGTCCACCCAAACCCATGTCCATTGAGTCGGTGATGCCATCCAACGATCTCATCCTCTGCCGTGCCCTTCTCCTCCTGCCTTCAATTTTTCCAGTATCAGGGTCTTTTCAAATGAGTCTGCTCTTCGCATCAGGTGGCCGAAGTATTGACATTTCATCTTCAATATCAGTCCTTCCAATGAATATTCAGGCCTGATCTCCTTTAGGATGGACTGGTTGTATCTCCTTGCAGTCCAAGGGACTCTCAAGAGTCTTCTCCAACATCACAATTCAAAAGCATCACTTCTTTGGCACCCAGCTTTCTTTATAGTCCAACTCTCACATCCGTACATGACCACTGGAAAAAACATAGCCTTGACTAAACAGACGTTTGTTTGCAAAGTAATGTCTCTGCTTTTTATATGCTTTCTAGGTTGGTCATAACTTTCCTTCCAAGGAATAAGTGTCTTTTAATTTCATGGCTGTAGTCACCATCTGCAGTGATTTTGGAGCCCAAAAAATAAAGTCTGCCACTGTTTCCTCATCTATTTGCCATGAAGTGATGAGGCCAGAGGCCATGATCTTAGTTTTCTGAATGTTGAGTTTTAAGCCAACTTTTTCACTCTCCTTCACTTTCATCAAGAAGTTCTTTAGTTCTTCTTCACTTTCTGCCATAAGGGTGGTGTCATCTGCATATCTAGGTTATTGATATTTACCTCAGCAATCTTGATTCCAGCTTGTGCTTCTTCCAGCCCAGCATTTCTCATGATGTACTCTGCATAGAAGTTAAATAAGCAGGGTGAGAATATACAGCCTTGATGTACTCCTTTTCCTATTTGGAACCAGTCTGTTGTTCCATGTCCAGTTCTAACTATTGCTTCCTGACCTGCATACACATTTCTCAAGAGGCAGGTCAAGTGGTCTCTTATTCCCATCTCTTTCAGAATTTTCCACAGTTTATTGCGAACCACACAGTCAAAGGCTTTGGCATAGTCAATAAAGAAGAAATAGATGTTTTTTTCTGAAACTCTCTTACTTTTTCTACAATCCAGCAGATGTTGGCAATTTGACCTCTGGTTCTTGTGTCTTCTCTAAAATGAGCTTGAACATCTGGAAGTTCACAGTTCATGTATTGCTGAAGCCTGCCTTGGAGAATTTTGGGCATTACTTTACTAGCGTGTGAGATGAGTGCAATTGTGCAGTAGGTTGAGCATTCTTTGGCATTGCCTTTCTTTGGGATTGGATGAAAATTGACTTTTTCCAGTCCTGTGGCCAGTGTTGAATTTTCCAAATTTGCTGGCATATTGAGTGCCGTACTTTCACAGCATCATCTTTCAGGATTTGAAATAGCTCAACTGGGATTCCATCACCTCCACTAACTTTGTTCATAGTCATGCTTCCTAAGGCCCCCTTGACTTTGCATTCCAGGATGTCTGGCTCTAGGTGAGTGATCACACCATCGTGATTATCTTAGTCATGAAGATTTTTTTTTGTACAGTTCTGTGTATTCTTGCCACTGGATAAGGGGCCAAGGTTTCCCATTGTGATAACTGGTGTCAGCCTTCTGCCTATCAACTTTCAATCTTCTCTTCCCTTCCTTCCCCTTCCTCCTCCTCTCCCTGTTTCTCTCTCTCTGTCTCCTTCTCTGTCCCTTTCTCTACCTCTCTTTCTGCCCTTCCCCACAGAACATAATAATTTAACAGTTATCACCCTGTCCTTATTGGACAAAGCACCCCAGTTGCCACTCTGGACATGACGCCCATTATGATCATTATTTCTGTTTTGCACCTGGCATTTCTATGCTACAGTGTGGCTTCTGCCATTCCCCAAATCCACCATCCATATGTGGGAGCCCTCAGTTTTGTGTCCGCATCTCCCACCATAAAACCAAGTCAATATAAAACAGCAACCACTGAGCTATTGAAAAAGCTGGTGTACTTCCTACCAGTGCATTCTCTACACGCTTATTGAAGCTTGTGTTCCCTGGGCTCTCCTGGTACCCACAGTCAGGTGTAGCACTCTCAGTGTCTTACACAATAAAGCCATTCAAACCTTTCCCCTTCTCACGCCAGAGAAGTTCTGCCACCAGCACCCCATTCACTGTAGTTCACTTTTATATTTAAGCTTCAAGGTCCCATCCTGAAAATTCAGATATCTTTTCCAGAACATGAAAGCAGAGTCATGAGAAAGTGCCCTGACAAAATTTCTCTCCTAGCAAGCCTCATAATCTACTCTGCCTGCTCCAATACCCTCTAATTCCATTCTCACAAATGCTTCCCTAGTTATTAACGGTACATATTAGTCAACTTCTGGGGCTTCCCTGGTGGCTCAGATGGTAAAGAATCTGCTCGCAATGCAGGATACCTGGGTTCGATCCCTTGGTTGGGAAGATCCCCTGGAGGAGGGCATGGCAATGACAGAGTCAATTCCTAGGCAGCCTGATAAGAAGTCCAGGGCCCCTGAGGAGAAGGGGTCTGGGGCTCTGAAGGATGAGATAGGGGTCTGGAATTCTCAAGGAGGAGGAAAAAACAAACTTTTTTTTCTACATTTCTTAGTCTTAAAATATTTTTTTCTTTAATCCCAGAACTGATGATTACACAACAAACTCAGTTTAAACTCTGTACTAATGATACTTCCCTGGTGGCTCAGACAGTAAAGCGTCTGCCTACAATGCTGGAGACGCAGGTTCAATCCCTGGGTCAGGAAGATCTCCTGGAGAAGGAAATGGTAACCCACTCCAGTATTCTTGCCTGGAAAATCCCATGGACCAAGAAGCCTGGTAGGCTACAGGCCATGGGGTTGCAAAGAGTCGGACACGACTGAGCGACTTCACTTTCACTTTAAGGATTATACAACAATGTATCCTGCTTGAGGACAGTTTCTCCTTCCTGAAAACCTGACTAATCCTGTTGTCTTAAAATGTATATTATTGGAGTGAGTTTGGTAAAATCTTTCTATTGTTAAATTTTAATCCAGTCATCTTAAAATGTAAATTGTGGGAGAAGGTTTAGTAAGATCTTTACAACCTTGAGACATTCTTTTGATTTATTGTAATAACCAATTTTAGAAATATATAACTCCCTTTCTAAGACTATCAAGGGTGGCACTCTCCATCCCCCTTCTGATGTCTGTGTCAGAAGCTTTCTATGTCCCTTTTCTTACTTTAAGAAAACTCTGCTACACAAAAGCTCTTGAGTGATCAAGCCTGGTGCCTGGCCCCGAAGCTAAATCTTCAGAGATCATGAATCCCACATTGTTCACTGTAAGCTATCAGCAACCCACTCCAGTATTCTTGCATGGAGAATCCCCGTGGATGGAGGAGCTGGCCAGATACAGTCCATAAGGCTGCAAAGAGTCAGACACGACTGAGCAACTAAGCACAGCACAGTCAACCTCTGAGATTCCTTGGGGGTATAAGCTATATTTTCTTGAGGTCCAAATAGTACTTCCCCATTCCAACAGTGACTGCTAAGATCTGATCACAGATAGTGGTCTAGATGAAGTAAAGATTAGTGGATGTAGAGCTTGAGGAGAATAGGAAAGCACTATTAAGGCCTTTCATGGCAGAGCATCAGATGGTCTGCAGGAAAGAGAGGCTACTTTCCTCTGGCAAAAGGAAGAGGGGTGCTTCTTCCTTGGTGGGACATTCAAGGGAAGGTGAGGTTCAAGGTCCTCAGGCTTCTGGACCACAAATTCAGTTTTCAGGCTCTTCCTGCTTTTCTGTAAGGTCCTAACGAAGAAGATACGTCCTGGCTGTGCACTTGGTTTGTTCCGCAGCTGCGTTCCCTTACCTCCTGCACAGTCTGATGCAGGCTTGTAACAAATCGCACTGCTGTTCACAGCAGCCACAGAACCCCTCTGACTCTCACAGACTGTCAAGCTGGCAGTTTATGTCTCTGTCTATTGTTTTCTTTTGCCAAGGACTGCAATGCAGTTAATCCACTGAAATATCTTCATAACTATAATTTTTCCCAAACTGTTTACTCAGCAGAGCCTTTCCATAAAATAGTGTTACACCTACTCCTTTCACCTCCCAATTAATTGTAAGTGAAAACATTAGTAATTATAATGCCACTACATGCCAGGAGCTATTACCCTACTAATTACTGATACTATGGATCCTTCATTGCCATCAGATCACAAGAAACCCAACTCCAAATCAGATTCTTGATGTCTGCTTTCCAGGACTTCTCCTGATCCCAACTGGCAAAGCATAGAGTTCCCACAAAGCATAATTTCAACTATTATTGACAAGAAGTTAGGTAGTACAGGAAAGATATTTAAACAAATAATGACAAGATAACAGAATAAATTCTAAAATAAAGATATGAATATTATTTACTCTGAAACCCATCTGAGAAGGTGGGTGATTATACTTGCAAAGTCGGGTATGTCTTCATGGAGAACTAAGGTAACAAAACTCATCCATCATTCATTATGTGTCAGGATCTATGCAAAGCCCTTTATATTTAATACTTTAAATAACCCTATGTTGCAGACAGTTCTGCTGGCTCCATTTTAAACATGAGAACACTGACCAAAGCTTAGTGAATTCCCACAGATGCTAAGTGGCAGAACCCGGGGTCATGCTTTTGAACACTGTGCTAAGTTTTTTCTGGAAGACTTGATGCTGACCTGGTTTTTGATAAGGTGCTTTTTATCAATTATAGAAGGAGAAAGTACTGTGGGCAAAAAGGAGAGGAGATGCAAAGTCAAAGATATATGAAAAGACTGCCATATTTTAGGATAATAAGAAATTCAGTATGAACTGGGAGCCTTTTAAAGGGTATCTTAGTTTGTTTGGGCTGCAATACCAAAATATTACAAGACTTATAAAGAACAGAAATTTATTTCTCACAGTTCTACAGACTGAGAAGTCCAAGTTCAAGGTACCCAAATATTCCTTGTTTAGTGGGGTCTATCTCAGGTGGCACTAGTGGTAAAGAACCCACCAGTTCAGGAGACATAAGAGACGCAGATTCAATCCCTGGGCTGGGAAGATCCCCTGGAGGAGGGCATGGCAACCCACTCCAGTATTCTTGCCTGAAGAATCCCATGGACAGAAGAGCCTGGCGGACTACAGTCCATAGGGTCGCAAAGAGTCAAACACAACTGAAGTGACTTACCACAGCACACACATCTTCCTGGTTCATAGAATGCTGACTTCTGGCTATTTCGTCACATGGTAGAAGAGCCACGGTAGCTCTCTGGGGTTTCTTTTGTGGGCACTAATCTCATTCATGAGGGCTCTACCCTGATAACTTATTCATCTCTCAGAAACCTCACTTCTTAACACTGTCACACTGGAAAATAAGTTTAAACATGTGAATTTGGGGAAAACAGCAGTGCTCAGTCTATAGCAGAGGATGCACAAGAGTGAAGAACAGGCAAGAGAATTTAGACTGTACAACCAATTCGTGGGTTTTACAACAGGATGTCATGAAACTCTGAAAATGAATTATGGCCTGGGTACCAGCAAAGGGGCCAGAACTTGTGCTGTTCCACTGATGTTACCTTACTCTTCTCCTCTCTGAATCTAAATGCCAGATACCCTATTTGTATCTATATGACTTTGGATGAATCTCTCAATCTCACTATCCTGTTTCTCTAGGTATAATATGAGGAAGATAATAGCTACCACCTACCTTGTCAGATTGTTTAAAATATTCAGTGAATTAATGTGAGCGTAGTACTCAACTCAACATCCACATTTAACAGAGTAAGAATTCAACTATAAGCTCTTGTCCAGAGATAGAAATATTAAAAAAAAAGCAAGAGAAGGGAATAACAGTTCAACATTATGTGAAATTCCACTTTCAATAACTGGTATTTATTCCTAGGTGAGAAAGGAGGTGTGAATCTGCTCTTCCCATATTTAGCCCTAGTTCCCCCTCCGCCTCTCAGAGTGTGAGCATCTCACAGACCAGAAATCTTTTGTGTTTAAAGCCATAGCTTAGCATAGTGAATGATACAGTATACATTCAGTGAGGGTTCGCTAAATGCTTATTCATATCCTGGGTGTTATTCTTCTCCACTCTCTCCATCTTCCTAGATGTCTTCAACCTCTGTCACTGGTTTATTTGTCAAAGTTTCTCTCTTTGAAGAAATAGCTGTCCTGTGTTGGGGACTTGGCCTACCCTGGTCTGCAGGCAAGTTGCTGGGCAGAAGTGATTTCTTTCAGGATTATCTAGAAGCAGCTACTCTTTTAGAATTGGCTATTCAAACCAGAATCTGTTCCTGAGTTCTTGCCTAATTCCCACAAACATTTCACCTAGAACTGATGTCTATCTATTGCCCTACCAGCCCCAGAAGGCAAGAGGATTAATAAGAGCATATTACTCTCAACTCCTCCTACCCTTTATTTAAGCCCCATCTCATGTCCCAACCTGGGACTAATCTTTTCCCACAACCCTGCCAGGGACAATATCCTTTCCCATCCTGGGAAAATCCATCTCCACCCACAAGGTATGATCTGGTCCCAGGCTCCTGGCAGTCATCATGATCTGACAGCTCATTCCTAAAATGCTTGTTTATTTAGAGTTAGTCAGCCCTGTATACAAGAAATAGCTTGCCACAGTGGGCCTGCCAAAATGGTGCTGTGCTGGTCCAAGCTGATCTCAACTGGTCCAAGCTGATCTCAACTCCTGCTCCCAGCCTGTTCTCCTGTGCTGGGTGAGAACGATATTAAGCCACCTTTAGTGTGGTCTGTCTTCCACTTTCCATCTCCTGGAAGCAAATGCTTAGGCAAAAAAACAAAAATGCTAACATTTTCCTGAAACAAAAGATAATGTTTAGAGTTCTCTGAGCTCGCAGTACCTCTCTCTTCCCCTGGGAGGATTCTTGGCTTTTTTTCCCCAGCATTGCCCCCAAACACCAGTCTTCACTTACACCTCAATCAAAGAAACCAAAGAAAGCGAGGCCGACTCCTAGCTCCAGGCTAGGCAAGGCCTCTGGTTCTTCAAACTTGCCAAAGGAAGGAAAAGAACAGCAAGAAGCAACTGCACATATTGGTAAAGTACAAAATGAAATAGACAGACTTAATGAACAAGCCAGTGAGATTTTGAAAGTAGAATAAAAATATAACAAACTCTGCCAACCATTTTTTCAGAAGAGTTTGGAATTGATTGCCAAAATCCCAGATTTGGGGGTAACAACAATTTTTAACCATCCACAAGTGTCTGCATTGCTTGAGGAGGAGGATGAAGCGGTGCTGCATTATTTGACAAGGGTTGAAGTGATAGAATTTGAAGACATTAAATCAGGTTACAGAATAGATTTTAATTTTGATGAAAACCCTTACTTCGAAAATAAAATTCTCTTCAAAGAATTTCATCTGAATGGAGCGGTGAATCATCTTCAAAGTCCACTGAAATCAAATGGAAATCTGGAAAGGATTCGATGAAATAATCAAGTCAAACACAGAATAAAGCCAGCAGGAATAGACAGCACGAGGAACCAGGAAGCTTCTTCACCTGGTTCACTGATCATTCTGATTCAGGTACAGATGAGTTAAGAGAAGTCATCAAAGATGATATTTGTCCAAACGCACTATGGTACTACTTGGTTCCTGACATGGATGATGAGGAAGGGGAAAGAGAAGAAGATGGCAACGATGATGAAGAGGAAGAAGGACTGGAAGATATTGATGAAGAAGGGGATAGGGATGAAGGTGAAGAAGATGAAGATGATGATGACTAATGGAATGCTGATGGATTCCAACTGTTTGAATTTTCTCCAGTCCCTGGGAGCAAGTTGCAGTCCTTTTCTTTTCTCCTCTTGTGCTCAATCGCCCTTGAGCACAAGGGCGATTTCTGAGGTCTCTTTTCTCTTTTATACCATGGTTCACAACTTATTTTGGAGGAAAATACCTTGAGTAGAATTCAGTAGGAAAAGAATCTCTACCCTTTCAGTTCCAAATTCACTCTTATCGCTTCCTGTTTCAACAAAAACTTTACGGAATCAACATCACCATGCTCTGTGGGAAAAAAGAAAAAGCTTCCGCTCCCTGAACTCTGCTGGAAGCCGGAGGGTGCTAGGCCCCTGTGTAGTAGTGCATAGAATTCTAGATATTTTCCTCCTTTCTCTGTATATTGGGGTCAGAGATTACACTGTGTCTCTATGTGAATATAGACAGTTAGAATTTACCAACATGTATCTGTCCACTTTCTCTTGTTTAAAAAAAGAAAAAAAAAAACTTTTAAAAAATGGGGTTACAGAAGGTCAGCAAAGGGTAGGTTTGAGGTGTTTGGGTGGGTTAGGTGGGCATTTTGACAACATGGCTTCTCCTTTGGCATGTTTAATTGTGATGTTTAATGGACATCCTTGCAATTTAAGGTAACACTTTTAAAATAAAATTCTCTCCTAAGTGAAGAGGAATGAAAAAGCCTCTTGATGAAAGTGAAAGAGGAGAGTGAAAAAGTTGGCTTAAAGCTCAACATTCAGAAAATGAAGATCATGGCATCCGGTCCCATCACTTCATGGGAAATAGATGGGGAAACAGTGGAAACAGTGTCAGACTTTAGTTTTGGGGGCTCCAAAATCACTACAGATGGTGACTTCAGCCATAAAATTAAAAGACGCTTATTCCTTGGAATGAAAGTTATGGCCAACCTAGATAGCATATTGAAAAGCAGAGACATTACTTTGCCAACAAAGGTCCGTCTAGTCAAGGCTATGGTTTTTCCAGTGGTCATGTATGGATGTGAGAGTTGGACTGTGAAGAAGGCTGAGTGCTGAAGAATTGATGCTTCTGAACTGTGGTGTTGGAGAAGACTCTTGAGAGTCCCTTGGACTGAAAGGAGATCCAACCAGTCCATTCTAAAGGAGATCAACCCTGGGTATTCTTTGGAAGGACTGATGCTAAAGCTGAAACTCCGGTACTTTGGCCACCTCATGCGAAGAGTTGACTCGTTGGAAAAGACTCTGATGCTGGGAGGGATTGGGGGCAGGAGGAGAAGGGGACGACAGAAGATGAGATGGCTGGATGGCATCACCGACTCGATGGACGTGAGTTTGAGTGAACTCCTGGAGTTTGTGATGGACAGGGAGGCCTGGCGTGCTGTGATTCATGGGGTCGCGAGGAGTCAGACACGACTGAGCATCTGAAATGAACTGAACTGAATGATGACTTGAGCCCTGCCACTTGATGGGAGAATCAGCAGAACCTGTAGAAGATCTTATTTGCAATTGACATTCTCTACTGTAATTTTGTTCCTGTTTATTTTTAAATTTTCTTTTTGTTTCACTAGAAAGGAATGATGAGACTCAGTTTTAAACGTTTAAAGTGTGCATGTTACTTTGTTATAATAAAACTAAATGCGTATTCAAAGGAAAAAAAATAATGTTTAGACATAGGGAAATTTAACCCAAAATTTAGAAAAAAGTACTGTGCATAATTTTCAGGCATATCAAACATATGTCCAATGTAAATTAATAAACAAATGCCTTAACACTGCCATCAGCAGCTTCTGCGTTTGGGTAACATCACTGTCAATTGGGTCCTTGCCAAGAATAATGGATGTGTGTTTGTCTAAGTCAATAAAAGTGAAAAACTGACCAAAGTCCTCTCTCCCAGGAAAAAGAGGACTAAAGACAAAACAAGTCTTCATGCTAAAAGTAAAATTTCCAAATACACTGCTTAGTACAGATCTCACTTTTTTTTTAAACATTGTAACTATTATTTGTTATCACCTGGCTGCATGCCATCCTTCCAGCATATACACCAAGCACAAAAGCATTTTTGTTCTTTTTTTATTTTCAGAGTCAAATGAAATAAAAATTTGTCATCGCCATTCCTAATTCATTTAAGAGTTTGATCCTATGAGATGGTTTGAATATGTAATTTGTTGCATTAAAGTTCAGGTTACAAGCTCAAAAGTGGGTTAAAAGCCAGTTCACATTGCCAAGTATCCCTATTGGAAAAGTTAGCAGTCTAGTGGAATGGGTCAGTTCACCCTCAATACCCATTGAAATGTACAAGGATTTTTAGTGCAGAGAATTTTGTGGATATTTGTATGGCAGAGAAAAACAATAAAAGAAAGCTAATCCAGCCCCTTTTCGTGAGATTTAAACAGCAAAGTTTCAACTAAAATCATGATCTTATTCCAGTGACCTTTTTATTTAGTCTACACAGCTCACATTTTATAACATTTGAAAGAGTTGAGACAAGTGCTATGCACATTTAATTTTTGTTGGAAGACTGGAATCTCTGAATATTAGAGCTGACAACACACACACAGAAACTAACCTATCATCTTCCCCACCTTGCTCACTTTATGGTCTGGCAATTGCTAGGAATACATGTGGGTGCTGGGGGAAATGAATGAATTTGAAGCACAGGGTTGCCAAATACAAGTCAAGTACCTCAACTTACTGGCTTGGTGATGCTGGTTGAGTTACTTCTCCTCTCTGGATTTCATTTTACTGGCCATAAGAGAGAAATGATAATAACAGTTACCTCGTGGAAATATAGGGCTTCCCAGGTGGTCCTAGTGGTAAAGAATCCACCTGCCAATGCAGGAGACATAAGAGATGTGGGTTCAATAACTGGATCAGGAAGATGCCCTGGAGGAGGGCATGGCAGCCCACTCCAATATTCTTGCCTGGAGACCCCATGGATAGAGGAACCTGGCAGGCTACAGTCCATGGGGTCACAAAGAGTCAGACATGACTGAAGCAGCAGCAGCATGGAAATATAGTGAAGCCTGAGTAAAGCACTGTATATATGGGCTGCTGTTGTTGTTCAGTCACTCAGTCATGTCCCAGTCTTTGCGACCCCATGGACTGCAGCACACCAGGCTTCCCTGTCCTTCACCTGATCTTCCAGAGCTTGCTCAAGCTCAGGTCCATTGAGTCAGTGATGCCATCCAACTCTCTTGTCCTCTGTTGTCCCCTTCTCCTCCTGTCTTCAATCTTCCCAAGCATCAGGGTCTTTTCTAATGAGTTGGCTCTTCACATCGGGTGGCCAAAGTATTGGAGCTTCAGCATCATTCTTCTGATGAATCTTCAGGGTTGATTTCTTTTTGGATTGACTGATTTGATCTCCTTGCCATCCAAGGGATTCTCAAGAGTCTTCTCCAACACCACAGTTCAAAAGCATCAATTCTTTAGTGGTCAGCCTTCTTTACAGTTCAATTCTCATATCCATACATGACTCCTGGAAAAACCATAGCTTTGATTATATACCTTTGCTGGGGCAAAGTAATGTCTCTGATTTTAATAAGCTGTCTAGGTATGTCATAGCTTTTCTTTCAAGGAGCAAACGTCTTAATTTCATGGCTGCAGTCACCATCTGCAGTGATTTTGAAGCCTAAGAAAATAAAGTTTGTCACTCCTCCCGTTGTTTCCCCACTTATTTGCCATGAAGTGATGGAATCAGATGCCATGACATTAGTTTTTTTAATGTTGAGCTTTAAGCCAGCTCTCTCCCCCATGTAGCTCATTTAGTAAAGGATCTACCTGCAGTGCGGGAGACCTGGGTTCAATTCCTGGGGCAGGAAGATCCCCTGGAGAAGGAAATGGCAACCCACTCCAGTATTCTTGCCTAGAGAATCCCATGGGCAGAGGAGCCTGGAAGGCTACAGTCCATGGGGTCACAAGAGTCAGACAAGACTTAGTGCTTAATACACTTTAAGATGCTGCACAAACATTACATGCAGTTACACTGATGTGCTATGTTAGTATATGATTTGAAAGCACAGGACCTTAAAGTCCTCATTTTTCCACTGACATTTATAAGTGTTATAGTCTTTATCTACAAAGTAGGATACATACAACATTTTCCTCACAAGGTTTCTATGATGACCCATGAAATATGTGTAAAGCACTTAGAGTGCCCAGTACCTACATAGACACTTCCCGTGAGTGTCAACTCTCACTAGACATTTGAGGATAAAACTGATATTTCTTCAACAAGTATTTAAAGCAATCCAGCCATCTACTAGGCACTCTATCTGTGCTGGGAATGAAGGTGGGAAAAAGATACCTTCTGGCTCTGAGGGGACTCACCGAGGACTGGGAAATAGCTTACTTATATGTCCATTGCCAAAGTGATCAGAAACTTCTCATTGCCCATAAAGTAAAGCTCAAGTTCTTCTTTCTGCATTTAAAGCATTCCACTGCATGACCTCACCCTATCACCCACTGAACCTTCTTATGTAATCTATGTTTCCAATAAAAATTTCTCATGTCAGTGTTGTTATTCGTTGTATTAGTAATGATTCTCTGGAGAAACAGAACCAATAAGAAGAGATTTATTATAAAAATTGGCTCACATAATTAGAAGCTGAGAAGTCCCACAATCTGCCATCTGCAAGTAGGCAACCAGTTCAGTTCAGTTCATTGGAAAAGGCAACCAGGAGAGCTGGTGGTTAATTCAGTCTGTCTAGAGTCCAAGCAGCAGATGCATCGGCGTTTGAGGGCAGAAGAGGATGAAGATATCAGCAAATTCTCCCTTTCTCCATTTTTTTGTTCTAGTTAGGATCTCAGTGGATTTTATGGTGCCTGCCCATTTTGGTGACCGTGACCTTCTTTACTCACTCTACAGATTCAAATGATAACATCTTCTAGAAACACCAGGATAGATCTACTCAGGAATAATGTTTTACCAAGTATCTGGGCATCACACTCATGCTGGATTCTCCACCTGGAATACACCTCATTGTTTCTTTTTATGTCAAACCCCTATACTTCACAGCCAAACCAAAGTGCTCTCTATTGTAAATATCTAGTTTTCTGCTTCTTTTCATGTTCCTTTAAGGAACAACTTTTTCTCTACATTTCTTCTAGTGTAGCTGCAGATGTCACTCTTTGGCCAAAAAAATGGGTACAAGAGTACCTGGTTCATGTCTAAGAGAGCATGCAACCCCCCACACACACTTCAGGGAGTAGTTTAGGGGTAGGTATGTGACCCAATGTAGGCTGATGAAAATGACACCCAAGATTAGTGCAGTTATGTTCAGAAAGAACATTTCCTTTTACCTTGGAGTTGTGAAGGTAGTTGTTAAACAAGATGATTGTGAGTCAAGAGCTACAAGATACCATCTTACCTATAAGAACACCCAACTCAGAGGAAAGCAGATCTAAGAGATAGAGAGAAATAAATCCCTAACAGCACTGTTGACCACTTGTATAGACATCTCTTGACTTTCAGTTAGGGAAGCCAGTCTGTGTATTATTAGTACAACTACTACTTCTATTATTATTACTATTTAGTTACAATCAAGAATCTCCTGCAGACCAAGACCACAGTTTATTTGTATTTGTTTCTCCTTTGAATGAGAAACAAATATAGGATGAGTTAAAGAAATGAGAATGAGAAACAAATAGTAGGATGAGTTTTTGCCTACTGCAGGTGCTCAGTAAATGTTAGGTTAGATTAATTAATCTATAATTCATGGAAAGAAATTTAATGGATTCTAAATGGCATACAACCTCACTAACATGTAACCTAGTTCATTAAAGCAGAGGAAATATGTCTGAGTCAAATGATTCATTTGTAAAGATTTTTCAGCTATTCAGTTGCTCTAGAGCCCCTAAAGGAACCAGTACTTTGCATAATAACCTACATAGATAGGAAAATTATAATTTTCCAAGTGTTTTTAATCCTCACTTTAGAAATGAGAAGAAGGCCTGGAGAGATAAACTGATTTCCTACAGTCTCACAGGAAATGGACAGATCACTGCTTTGATTCCAAAGGACTAGCGGTCCTTTGTCTTGCTCTGTCTCCAGAGCCAGGCTGGTATAGGAGTAAGAACTTTTGAAGTCATCCAACCTGGAGGTGAAACCTCATCCTCACCAGCTGTGAAGCACTACCTCAGTCTAGTGCATAGTAAATGGCAAATAAATGTCAGCTTTTGTTATTACCATTAACACCGATTTTTATGTTTCTAAGTACAATAGATGTTTACCTGACTCAAATCTTGGGGCAGTTTCATCTGACTATTTCCCACTGTTACCTATGAGATTTCTCTGCCTTAGGGAAAAACAAACTCCCCAGCAGATGTCTCAGTGGGAAAAAGGCATAAGTTATTGATGTTCGTGTTATGATGGATTTCCCACCCATTATCCATAGGTTTTCATTATTCACTATAAAATGGGACTTTTCTGAGTTCATTGAGGGGAAAATATTAGTTGGCTGTTGTTAAAGATTTGTTAAGTTTCATTCATTTTAATCTAATTTAGATTGAAATCCTTGGAGAGGGAAATGGCACCCCACTCCAGTACTCTTGCCTGGCAAATCCCATGGATGGAGGAGCCTGGTAGGCTGCAGTCCATGAGCTCACTAGGAGTCAGACACGACTGAGCGACTTCACTTTCACTTTTCACTTTCATGCATTGGAGAAGGAAATGGTAACCCACTCCAGTGTTATTGCCTGGAGAATCCCAGGGAAGGGGGAGCCTGGGGGGCTGCCGTCTCTGGGGTCACACAGTTGGACACGACTGAAGTGACTTAGCAGCAGCAGCAGCAGATTGAAATCCTTATAGGCTACAGTAAGTACTTCTCAATAGACTGAAGGTATTTGGTAACTGTTGTTGGAGAAGGAAATGGCAGCCCACTCCAGTGTTCTTGCCTGGAGAATCCCAGGGATGGGGAAGCCTGGTGGGCTGCCATCTATGGGGTCGCACAGAGTCAGACACGACTGAAGTGACTTAGCAGCAGCAGCAGATAAATAAGAAAATGTGAAAATGAATATAAGATTTAATCCTGTAAAAGTGAAAAAGCTTCAGAAATTCTTCCCTCAGATGGAAGGAAAAATTAAAGGACAATTGACTCCTTTATGTGACTGTGATTCTCATCACTGTCCTACTTAAATGTCAAAGGACAGACCTGCAAAGAAAGCACCAACCCAAAAGATATAGCTAACAACAAGGTTTTCTGACCCAGAAAGAAGGCTATTTGAGGCTACTGCAGAGAATTTTATTATGAAAACTTTCTTTAGTTTTTTAAATTTAATCTAGCTAGGTCAAATGTGATTGCTTTGTAAATTTTTTAAAAAGTAAACACACCCAATGACTTAGATGATACTTAGAATCAGTGCACAATTTAAACAGAAGAACTGTACAAGAAAGATCTTAATGACCCAGAAAACATGATAGTGTATTCACTCACCTAGAGCCAGACATCCTGGAATGCAAAGTCAAGTGGGCCTTAGGATGCATCACTATGAACAAATCTAATAGAGGTCATGAAATTCCATCTAAGCTATTTCAAGTCCTAAAAGATGATGCTGTTAAAGTGCTGTACTCAACAAACCAGCAAATTTGGAAAATTCAGCAGTGGCCACAGGACTGGAAAAGGTCAGTTTTCATTCCAATCCCAAAGAAGGGCAAGACCAAAGAATGTTCAAACTACTGTGCAATTGTACTTATCTCACCCACTAGCAAAGTAGTACTCAAAATCCTTCATGACAGGCTTCAACAGTATGTGAACTGAGAACTTTCAAATGTGCAAGTTGGATTTAGAAAAGGCAGAGGAGTCAGAGATCAACCTGCCAACAACTACTGGCTCATAGAAAAAGCAAGAGCGTTCCAGAAAAACATCTACTTCTGCTTTATTGACTATGCCAAAGCCATTGACTGTGTGGATCACAAGAAACTGTGGAAAATTCTTAAAGAGATGGGAATACCAGACCACCTTACATGTCTCTTGAGTAATCTGTATCTGCATACAATCTGCATACATCAAGAAGCAACAATTAGAACTGGACATGGAACAATGGACTAGTTCAAAATTCAATGCACGATGCTGGATGCTTGGGGCTGGTGCACTGGGACGACCCAGAGGGATGGTATGGGGAGGGAGGAGGGAGGAGGGTTCAGGATGGGGAACACATGAAAAAAAAAAATTACAGTACCCTGAAAAAAAAAAAGAAATAATAAAAAAAAAATTTGATGCTTTTGAACTGTGGTTTTGGAGAAAACTCTTGAGAATCCCTTGGCCTGCAAGGAGCTCCAACCAGTCCATCCTAAAGGAAATTAGTCCTGGATATTCATTGGAAGGACTGATGCTGAAGTTGAAGTGCCAATCCTTTGGCCACCTGATGTGAATAACTGACTCATTGGGAAAGACCCTGATGCTGGGAATGATTGAAGGCAGGAGGAGAAGGTATGATAGAAGATGGGATGGTTGGAGGCATCACTGACTTGATGGACATGAGTTTGGGCAAGCTCTGGGAGTTGGTGATGGACAGGGAAACCTGGCATGCTGCAGTCCATGGGGTCACAAACAGTTGGACATGACTGAGCAACTGAACTGAACTGAACAATTTAAACTATAACTTCAAAATTGGGAAGCCTGACGTGCTGCATTCCATGGGCTCACAAAGAGTTGGACATGACTGAGCAACTAAACAACAACATTAAAGTTGAAAGCATGCCAATACAGGAAAAGAGAAGACCCTTCTTCTTAGGGGAGAATTATATTAACATTTTGCTGACAAGTGTACCTGTATGGCAAAAGTCTCTCTCAAAACTTTTAAAGAGAAAGCTGTAAAAGAAAGGGTTATTAGGGGAAGGGAATTAACATGTAGGTGGTGAACATCTACTTCATGCCAAGTATTGTCCATGAAGCTAAACATATGTGAGCTCCTATCATTCTCCTGAAAACTCTTGAGTAAATTTCCTCAATACACACAATAGGCCTTTGAACCTCAGGGTACTGAGTAAAGTGCCTACTGTCACCCAACTAATAAAAAGTATGTGTTGAGACATAAAAAATATCAGCATTGTGATTAAAATACCAAAACAGACCTCCAAGGCTCATGCTTTTCCTGTTCCATCAAGTATTCTCCCTCTTTCTTATTTAACTTTAGTAAGTTGGTTATATTGCTGTAGGCTGGAGATTAGTTGTTTACAAAACTGAGCTTCTCTCCTACCTGGGTTAGACCACAGTTTCCGACTTCTCTTAAAGCTATATGGCCATGTGATTTAAATCCTGCCAAAGGAATGTGGTAGGTGTGATGACCATCATCCCCAGATCCCACCCACTTCCTGTGGGCAGGGGAACTTCCTATGCAGTCCTCTAAAGTCTCCCTATTTGACTACCAACTCAATGGACATGAGTTTGAGTAAACTCTGGCAGTTGGTGATGGACAGTGAGCCCTGGCAGGCTGCAGTCCATGGGGTCCCTATTAGCTCTTCTCTGAACTGTATTCACTCTCCCAAGACGGATGGGTCATGGTGGAGAGTTCTGACAAAATGTGGTCCACTGGAGAAGGGAATGGCAAACCACTTCAATATTCTTGCCTTGAGAACACCATGAACAGTATGAAAAGGCAAAAAGATAGGACACTGAAAGATCAACTCCTCAGGTTGGGAGGCACCCAATATGGTACTGGAGATCAGTGGAGAAATAACTCCAGAAAGAATGAAGAGATGGAGCCAAAACAAAGACAACACCCAGCTGTGTAGTTGATTAGTGATAGAAGCAAAGTCCAATGCTAAAAAGAGCAATATTGCATAGGAACCTGGAATGTTAGGTCCATGCAAAGTCACTTCAATTGTGTCCGACTCTGTGCGACCCCATAGACGGCAGCCCACCAGGCTCCCCCGTCCCTGGGATTCTCCAGGAAAGAACACTGGAGTGGGTTGCCATTTCCTTCTCCAATGCATGAAAGTGAAAAGTGAAAGTGAAATCACTCAGTTGTGTCCAACTCTTAGCAACCCCATGGACTGCAGCCTACCAGGCTCCATCCATGGGATTTTCCAGGCAAGAGTACTGGAGTGGGGTGCCATTGCCTTCTCCAGTTAGGTCCATGAATCAAGGCAAATTAGAAGTGGTCAAACAGGAGACGGCAAGAGTGAACATTGACATTTTAGGAATCAGTGAACCAAAATGGACTGGAATGAGTGAATTTAACTCAGATGACCATTATATATACTACTTTGGGCAAGAATCCCTTTGAAGAAACGAAGTGGCCATCACAGTCTAATTTTTTTCTATTACATGAAAAATAAAACTATATTTTAAGGTTTATTATATAATAATCTTGTGATAATGTACTACTCTGATCACTTCACTGTGCTTGGCAGGTACCAGGCCCCTTCTTTTAATCAAAATCCTGAAGATACAAAGTGAATGTTCATTTCAGGATATGCATAAATAGGCACTGTGTCAGCCCAGCTGGACAAGTGCACTTTAAGTCCAGAGGGCTCAGCTAAAAAGGAAGAAATTGAGCAGAAACTCCAGAGCTACTCTGATTTAAAAGGCAGCAAAAGCCTCTTGGCAAGAGGGGATAACTATGGCCACATATCTCTCTTAGTTGCTCAGTCCTCAGTCCTATGGTTGCTGTATTCTTTCAGGAACCACTGAGGACAGAATAAACAAGAACAGTGGCTCTTCCTACCACCACTCTGCCTCTAGATTATGGAGTCAGTTATGCTCACGCTCTTCTAAGTTACCCAGAACTATGGCCTCAATCCACATAACTTCCAACTTGTATATTTTGGTATCTGTCCCCAGAATACCATTTATCCTAACCACAAAGAAAACCTCCTAAACCCAAGACTGCTGTTCTGAAAACAAACCAGAAGAGTAAGAACTTCAGGAGGGCAAGGACCACATCCTAATTATTTCTGATTCTCCAGAACATCCCAGAACACAAAATAGGCATGAAATGCACATTTGCTAAACTGAACACCACAGGCGGATCTGTTCAGAGGAAAAAGAAGAGTTTTCATGTCACCTCATGGTAATCGACTCCACAAGAGAGCTTTGCTAAAGAATTCCATGAAAATACATTACAAATTTTCAGTAGGCATATAAGTATTAACCAAGTTTTCCTTCTTAGAAAGGAAACAAAAAGCTGTGTTTGAAACCCCACTGTAAAGTCAGATGACTACTAAGTCTCACATAATTAAGACAGAGTTGGCATTTACAGGAGTGAACTGCCACTGAAATTCAACTGCATCTACATATATATACACATACACACATTACATTGCCACTTCATTAAATCAAATAATTTTGCCGGTTTTGGTGATAGTGCTTGAAACTGTCTAATGTTGAAAATCAGGCCACCTACCCAAAACAGAAAGAGAGAGAGGGTAGAGATAGAAGGAGAAAGAGAGCCCCTTTAGTACAAAATATATTAAGGATAAAACCTGGTGACTCTTCTGGATAGCAAATCACTAAGTAATTACTGTGGCCCCAGTCATCTTTTCCATACAGGCTTTCTGCATTTTTCCACTTGTTATTTATGGAAACATGGGGGTGGGGGGACAAACAAACTCTTACCATGGCAACCCTTGCAGAACATGTTACAAATAATACTATCTGTCATGGCTTAGAGAGCACTTCACACCAGGGGGGGAAAATGCTTTTGACTTGATTATATGAGTATTTAACATCCATCAAGGAAAACATAGAAAGCAATTAAAAGAGTGCTCATTTTTGTCACCTTAAGAGTGGAAATAAAACTCTGAGGCTCTCTTCTTTTTAATAAAATCTTCATCTTTTCCATGGAAGAATTGACAAATTTGTATAAATGACCTTAAGTGTCTTAATGTGTTGAACAGGTTCTACCATTGTGCTAAGATTAAAGATAATGAGTATATTTAAGGTTTCTTTCCAGTGTTTTCTATGTGGAGCAAAAATGTTCCCTCCCCAGCAGCTGTTTCCTTTCAGGTGTTTATCCCCAGGTTACCATGGATTTACTTCTGAATCATAAGGTCACTATTGTCACTGGGTCAATTTGCTTTCAGTCTCTCTTTCTCTGCTCACCTTCACCCTCAGCCTACTGTCCTCTAAGTCTTCTAAAGATAAGCAAACACCTTTGTTCTCTCTCTTGCTTTTGCTTTTAATCACCTTATCTGAGCTCTGGTTTCCTCTTTCTGAGAAACCCCCTAGAACTGCCTGAAATATAAATGTGTGCTAGTTGCTCAGTTGTGTCCAACTCTTTGCGACCCCACAGACTGTAGCCCACCAGTCTCCTTTGTCAATGGGGTTCTCCAGGCAAGAATACTGGAGTGGTTTGCCATTCCCTTCTCCAGAGGATTTTCCCGACCCAGGGATTGAACTCTGGTCTCCTGCATTGCAGGCAGATTCCTTACCACTTGAGCTACAGGGAAGTCCTTAAAGTGAAAGTCGTTCTGCTGCTGCTGCTGCTAAGTCGCTTCAGTCGTGTCCGACTCTGTGCGACCCCATAGACGGCAGCCCACCAGGCTCCCCCGTCCCTGGGATTCTCCAGGCAAGAACATTGGAGTGGGTTGCCATTTCCTTCTCCAATGCATCAAAGTGAAAAGTAAAAGTGAAGTCGCTCAGTCGTGTCCGACTCTTAGCAACCCCATGGACTGCAACCCACCAGGCTCCCCCGTCCCTGGGATTCTCCAGGCAAGAACATTGGAGTGGGTTGCCATTTCCTTCTCCAATGCATCAAAGTGAAAAGTAAAAGTGAAGTCGCTCAGTCGTGTCCGACTCTTAGCAACCCCATGGACTGCAACCCACCAGGCTCCTCTGTCCATGGGATTTTCCAGGCAAGAGTACTGGAGTGGGGTGCCATTGTCTTCTTTGACACCGTGGACTATACAGTCCCTGGAATTCCCCAGGACAGAATGCTGGAATGGGTAGCCTTTCCTGTCTCCAGGGGATCTTCCCAACCCAGGGATCAAACCCAGGTCTCTGGCATTGCAGGTGGATTCTTAACCAACTGAGCTATCAGGGAAGTATTTATATCGGGGAAATATAAATACTGTCAGGCAATAGGAATATAAACAGCAAGGAAAAGACGCCAAGAAGATAGCAACTGCATCCATGTTATGTTGTGAGGCAGGCGAGAAGACAGGTTTTCATTTCTGGTCATCAATCCACAACTGGAACACATGAAGCTATTTTCCAAAAAGTCCTAGCTTCTAAGACTAATCCTGACAGTTACCCAGGGTTAGATTAATCAGAAAACCTTTATAGACAAGCTCAAAAACACACCTCTATTCTGATCATTGACAGAGTTCATGGATTCATTCAGAAAGGAATTTAGAATGACCCTGTTCTAGGAACTGTGCTGGAGCACAATGATGCCTGTTAATTTTTGCAGTTTAGAGTGTGAAGTCCTCTAGAAACCATCCTCTAACTTCTAAAGCTGAGTCAGATAACCTCCTCTGTATTTCCCTGGCACCTTGAGTTTGACCTTAAGCCAGCACTAATTGTTTTGCAATTAATTTCTTCTTTTTATAAGAAGATAAGATTCAAATTTCAGGAGCAAATGAACTCCCAAGTTTCAGTAGTTGAACAAAACTGTAGTTTTCATTTAAATCACTACCCAGTGTAGACTGGGTGGTCCTATAACAATGCTATTATCTAAGAACCCACTAAGGGACTCAGGTAGCTTCTATCCTTAGCTCCTCTATTCAGAAAGCTTTGCTTCCAGTTTAATGCACAGGATAAATAAGGTTGGGGAGAAAGAGTGTGTGACAGAGAGAGAAAGATCAAGACAATGGAGGTGCCAAATGTGTTAACTGTTGTGTAAAGACTAGTGACACTGACCCTATCCAAATTAAGGGTGGGAAACGTGGGGAAACATGGTGAGAAAAGTCACACTGTGTTCCTATATGCTAAATTAAATTGAAGACTCTTTGAGGACAGAAACTGGTTATATGAGAATGTTACAGCACGTCAGTTTGTATGTATCTGATAGAAATTAACCAATAGATACAGAAAACTCAAAAAGATTTATTTATAAAGTCTTATTAGTGAGAAAGTTCAGCATATATATTTCATACAAGAACAATATTAAAAGATTGTGCAAATATAATGTGCAAGTTTTTACAAAGACAATTTTTACAAAACAGGAAAAACTATAAGGTGTGTGGGAGTGTAAAATGGTTCTTTCACTTTGGAGAATTGTTGCTGCTGCTGCTGCTGCTAAGTTGCCTCAGTTGTGTCTGACTCTGTGTGACCCCATAGATGGCAGGCCATCAGGCTCCTCTGTCCCTGGGATTCTCCAGGCAAGAACACTGGAGTGGGTTGCAATTTCCTTCTCCAATGCATGAAAGTGAAAAGTGAAAGTGAAGTCATGGCTCAGTCATGCCCGACTCTTAGCAACCCCATGGACTGCAGCCTACCAGGCTCCTCTGTCCATGGGATTTTCCAGGCAAGAGTACTGGAGTGGGGTGCCATTGCCTTCTCCGGGAGAATTGTTAGGCAACCTGTTATAAATTCACATACCTACCTGATGGCTTAGCAGTTCTATTCCAGGTATTTACCCTAAAGAAAGAAAGGCACCCACAAAGAGAATTACATGATTTTCTTAGGGAATTCTTAGGAGATTTGTTCATGAATAGGCAAAAATTGGAACAACCCAAATGCCTATAAATGCTCTGTAGTATAAGCATGCAATAGAATAGTACACACAATAAAATCAAATAAAATGTTGCTCATGCAACAACAAGAAAAGAAACCTAACACGTTATGTTAAGCATGGACCAAATGAAAAAAAATACAGAATGTATAATATGATTTATATGAAGTCCATGAATGTGCAAAACTAATGATAGAAATTAGTAAGTACTTATTTTGGTGTAAGTGAAAATTTCATAGGAAAGCATCATGAGAAACTGTCTGAGTAGTGAAAATGATTTATATTTGCTTCGAATATATAAAGGTTTATACAACTATCAAAAGTTCTCAAACTGAACACTTAAGATCCATGAATTTTACCTTATTTAAATAATAATATGACAGTGCTTCCCTGGTGGTTCAGTGGTAAAGAATCTACCTACCACTGCAGGAGACATGGGTTCAATCCCTGATCTGGGAAGATTTCATATACCATGAAGCAACTAAGCCCAGGTACCACAACTATTGAGCCTGTTATTTAGAGCCCAGGAGCCTCAGCTACTAAAGCCCTTGCTCCCAAAGCCTGTGCTCTGCAACAAGAGAAGCCACTGCAATGAGAAGCCCACACACTGCAACTAGAGAGTACGCCCCACTCCCCACAGCTAGAGAAAAGCTGATGCAGCAACGAAGACACAACATGGCCAAAATAAAATAAATAAATAAAATTTAAAATAAATAAATACCAAAATTTTTTAATTAAAAAAAAACAAAATAATATGACATTATGACAATGAAAAAGCTCTAAGTGATCAGAAGCAAAATTTAAACAATGTTCAAGATTCTCCAAAATAATTTTTCAAACTTATTGAAAAACATAAATGAAAATATATATCAAAATAATGGAGAAGAAATCTCAATCCCATCAAAGTAATAATTCTCATTAAATAAAGCTGCATATTTCATGAAATTTTGGTCAGTCTCAATACCTGCTTCTGTGAATGAATGTGTGTGTATATGTGTGTGTATGATCACCTCAATGGCTGATTTTAGAATTTATATAGAAGAATGTAGAACCTAGCCTTGCCATGAAAACCTTGGAGGATGATCACAGTAAGAGGATGAGTAGAAAAATTATAGAGCAAGACATACTACTATATAGACAATTTAGAACAATAATACTGCAGTGCTGACTTTAAAAACATTTCATCAGCAAAAAAATAACTGATTCAAAATTGTACTTTGGGATTTATAACCATGATGAGTCACATGCAAGTCATCACACAGTAAGAGAAGGATAACTCCTTTATAAAAGGGAAAAGAAAGTTGGAAGAGCTATGGTACATAAAGATCCCATGGCATTTCATTGCTGAGTTGTTACCAGGAAACAAAAGAAGACTTTCTTCTTCTTTTGGGGTTCTGCTATCATCATAGATAGGACACTGAAAGATGAACTCCCCAGGTCGGTAGGTGCCCAATATGCTACTGGAGATCAGTGGAGAAATAACTCCAGAAAGAATGAAGGGATGGAGTCAAAGCAAAAACAACACCCAGTTGTGCATGGGACTGGTGATGGAAGCAGGGTTCGATACTATAAAGAGCAATATGGCATAGGAACCTGGAATGTTAGGTCCATGAATCAAGGCAAATTGAAGTGGTCAAGTAGGAGATGACAAGAGTGAACATTGACATTCTAGGAATCAGCGAACTAAGATGGACTGGAATGGGTGAATTTAACTCAGATGACCATTATATCTACTACTGTGGGCAGGAATCCCTTAGAAGAAATGGAGTAGCCATCATAGTCAACAAGAGTCTGAAATGCACTACTTAGATGCAATCTCAAAAACGACAGAATGATCTCTCTTCATTTCCAAGGCAAACCATTCAATATCATGGTAATCCAAGTCTATGCCCTGACCAGTAATGCTGAAGAAGCTGAAGTTGAACATTTCTATGAGGACATACAATACTTTCTAGAACTAACACCCAAAAAAGATGTCCTTTTAATTATAGGGAGCTGGAATGCAAAAGTCAAGAAATACCTGCAGTAACAGGCAAATTTGGCCTTGGAGTACAGAATGAAGCAGGGCAAAGCCTAATAGAGTTTTGCCAAGAGAACGCACTGGTCATAGCAAACAACCTCTTCCAACAACACAAGAGAAGACTCTACACATGGACATCACCAGATGGTCAACACTGAAATCAGATTGATTATAGTCTTTGCAGCCAAAGATGGAGAAGCTGTATACAGTCAGCAAAAATAACACCAGGAGCTGACTGTGGCTTGGATCATGAACTCCTTATTGCCAAATACAGACTGAAATTGAAGAAAGTGGAGAAAACCACTAGACCATTCAGGTATGACCTAAATCAAATCCCTTATGATTATACAGTGGAAATGAGAAATAGATTTAAGGGACTATATCTGATAGATAGAGTGCCTGATGAACTATGGACGGAATTCGTGACATTGTACAGGAGACAGGAATCAAGAACATCCCCAAGAAAAAGAAATGCAAAAAAGCAAAATGGCTGTCTGAGGAAGCCTTACAAATAGCTGTGAAAAGAAGGGAAGTGAAAAGCAGAGGAGAAAAGGAAAGATATCCACATTTGAATGCAGAGTTCCAAAGAATAGCAAGGAGAGATAAGAAAGCCTTCCTCAGCGATCAATGCAAAGAAATAGAGGAAAACAAAAGAATGGGAAAGACTAGAGATCTCTTCAAGAAAATTAGAGATACTCAGGAACATTTCACACAAAGATGGGTATAATAAAGGACAGAAATGGTAGGGACCTAACAGAAGCAGAAGATATTAAGAAGAGGTGGCAAGAATACACAGAAGAACTGTACAAAAAAGATCTTCACGACCCAGATAATCATGATGATGTGATCACTGACATAGAGCCAGACATCCTGGAATGTGAAGTCAAGTGGGCCTTAGAAAGCATCACTACGAACAAAGTTGATGGAATTCCAGTGGACCTATTTCAAATCCTGAAAGATTATGCTGTGAAAGTACTGCACTCAACATGCCAACAAATTTGGAAAACTCAGCAGTGGCCACAGGACTAGAAATGGTCAGTTTTCATTCCAACCCCAAAGAAAGGCAATGCCAAAGAATGCTCAAACTACCGCACAATTGCACTCATCTCACACACTAGTAAAGTAATGCTTAGAATTCTCCAAGCCAGGCTTCAGCAATATGTGAACCACGAACTTGCAGATGTTCAAGCTGGTTTTACAAAAGGCAGAGGAACCAGAGATCAAATTGCCAACATCTTCTGGATCATCGAAAAAGCAAGAGAGTTCCAGAAAAACATCTATTTCTGCTTTACTGACTATGTCAAAGCCTTTGACTGTGTGGATCACAATAAACTGTGGAAAATTCTGAAAGAGATGGGAATACCAGACCACCTGACCTACCTCTTGAGAAACCTGTATGCAAGTCAGGAAGGAACAGTTAGAACTGGACATGGAACAACAGACTGGTTCCAAATAGGAAAAGGAGCACGTCAAGGCTGTATATTCTTACCCTGCTTGTTTAACTTATATGAAGAGTACATCGTGACAAATGCTGGGCTGGAAGAAGCACAAGCTGGAATCAAGATTGTCGGGAGAAATATCAATAACCTAAGATATGCAGATGACACCACCCTTATGGCAGAAAGTGAAGAGGAACTTAAAAGCCTCTTGATGAAAGTGAAAGAGGAGAGTGAAAAAGTTGGCTTAAAGCTCAACATTCAGAAAATGAAGATCATGGCATCTGGTCCCATCACTTCATGGGAAATAGATGGGGAAACAGTGGAAACAGTGACTGACTTTATTTTTCTGGGCTCGAAAATCACTGCAGATGGTGACTGCAGCCATGAAATTAAAAGATACTTACTCCTTGGAGGGAAAGTTATGACCAACCTAGACAGCATATTAAAAAGCAGAGACATTACTTTGCCAACAAAGTAATGTCTAGTCTAGTCAAGGCTAGTCCTTCTTGTCTAGTCTAGTCAAGGCTATGGTTTTTCCAGTGGTCATGTATGGATGTGAGAGTTGGACTGTGAAGAAAGCTAAGTGCCAAAGAATTGATGCTTTTGAACTCTGGTGCTGGAGAAGACTCTTGAGAGTCCCTTGGACTGCAAGGAGATCCAACCAGTCCATTCTAAAGGAGATCAGTCCTGGGTGTTCATTGGAAGGATTGATGTTGAAGCTGAAACTCCAATACTTTGGCCACCTGATGTGAAGAGCTGACTCATTTGAAAAGACCCTGATGCTGGGAAAGATTGAAGGCAGGAGAAGGGGATGACAGAGGATGAGATGGTTGGATGGCATCACCAACTCAATGGACATGGGTTTGGGTGGACTCAGGGAGTTGGTAATGGACAGGGAGGCCTGGCGTGCTGTGGTTCATGGGGTCACAAAGAGTCAGACACGACTGAGTGACTGAACTGAACTGATCATCACAGATTGTGAGAGTTCTCATTTCTATCCTCCCAAGTCTATTTAACTGAGGTTATTGTTTATTAACTTTTTACATTTCCCTCTTTTGATCAAGATCTTTCTCTAAAAGCATCAGTGATCAATAGTCAGGTTGTCCACATTCAATGGCTACTTGTCCCTCAGTGCCAAGAAGGGCCTTTCCAGGGTGTAGAGTCTCACGCTTTCCCTTGGGGGAAAGTGCACAGATTGGAAGCCTTTTGAGATCATATTCAAGTTAAGAAGAAGGGGTAGTAGAGAGAACTCTAAGGCACTTTTTATCTAAAATGCATGTGTTGTCAAGATCATAACACTGGAAATCTTCTAAACTACGACATCATCATCAAAACTGGTGACAAACGTCCAACAGGCCTGACCCTGATGTCTTAGGAAAGCTGTCTCATCAGATACTGTATGCCTCAATTCTGGGAAATCCTTACTTTCAGGTCACTATGATGTATAGGTCCCCTCAAGGATTAGTGTTTTCTTTAGGTATATCATGTGAACCGAAAAGTATATTCCCTGAAGTTTGGTGGCACAAAGTTTGGTTAGTAGTACATGACAGGATTCTCTCCACTGAGGGCATTGCTTTCACAACATTCAAATATCATGAGTTACTTTAAAATCAATTTTTCTCCTTGGCTAAAGTAATAGCCCATGTAAGAGTATATAATTCAGCCTGTTGGGCTGAAATAACCATAGATAAAGATGCTGCTTCAACAATACAAAAAACAACTGAAAAATAGCATATATAGCACAATATTTTCCATTGTAACCTTTTAAATGAAAACCATAAGTGAACCATGAAAAGTCTGCATTATACCCAAAGAATTTCCTACAGAGCATCACAAGGAGTCAGGAGGTGATACATAAGCATTAAGCTGTCATGAGAGAATTCATCAGTGATGGAGGGGAGAAGAGGGCAGAATTAAAGTAACCAGAGAGTTAAGTGGAGCAGTTAACAAACTTCACAAGAAGTAACATAGCTAACAGAAATGTGAATGTGATGAGAATTCAGGAGAGCTTCTACTGTATGAGGTACAATTTGGTTATAGGGTATCCCACAGTAATTTTCTTGGTGGCCTTAGACAGTGATAGTAAAGGCTCTAAGTTAAACGGTGTGTCCCCATGCCACAGGATCCAGTTGTAGGCTATAATACTCCATGGGTTAATGCTGCTTTCTGTGCTTTAGGGTAAGTACCTCATGGGCACTCCCTTTCTTTTAATATACAAAAGAGAAAAGGAGAATATGATCATTGGGATGCTAAGGGAAAAGTGAGTTCATCAAAAATCTCCTTTAGAGCTTTAAAGGCTATGTTGTACAGTTCTTCCTATAAAATTGTGTTAGGGTTGTTATTTTTTAGTAAAACATATTCAGCTTTGACCATAAGAGAGAAATTTAAAATCTAATTTCAGCAATAAGTTTTAAATAAATAAATTTAAAACCTAATTTTCCAGCTAGCCTGAGAAAATCTCACAGTTGGTGCTTAGTTTTGGGTTTTGAGAAACTTAGAATACCATGGCTCTTAGCATAGCCCTTGTTCTGATATAAGATGCCCTGAACAAACCACAGTTTTTTGGGTGACCTTATGTCCTTTTAAGGCTAAAAGCTTTAGCAAATAAATGATACCTTCCTATGAGGAGATTTGAGACGGACAGCAAAAACGCAAATCATCCACACACTGAAACAAAGTAGAACCTCTAGGGAACTTTATATCATCCAAAACAGCCTCCAGGATTTGTGAGAAATAAGAAGGACTCTCAGTAAAACCCTGAGAAATTACTATCCAGAAGAACAGCTTTTCTTCCCAAGTGAAGGCAGGAAGGTATTCGCTAACTTCATCTACCAGAATACCGAAGATTGCACCGCATGTATCAATTACAGTGAAGAATTTGCTTCCAGTGGGAAGTATGTTAGTCACATAATGAGATTTAGGAACAATAGAATATCAAGGTATAATAATGCTGTTTATTTCCCCTCGAGAAGGAAATGGCAACCCATTCTAGTACTCTTGCCTGGAAAATCCCATAGACGGAGGAGCCTGGTAGGCTACAGTCCATGGGGCTGCAAAGAGTCGGACATGATTGAGCGATATACATTAATGCTGTTTATTGCTAGACAAGCCTCCACCTTTGGCCCTTAGGTTTTTTCACCAGCAAATTAGGTATACTACAGAGACAAACATAAGGGATAACAAGGCCTTGAACCTTGTAATCTTCTATCATGGGCTGTATGCTTTGTAAGACTTCTTTACTTATAGGATATTGATTAAATCTGGGAAGATACTTTGAGTAATCTATTTGAATAATGGGAAGTGTACTGTGACTTCTGCCAACATCAGTTGGAGATTTTGTCCATAGGGAAGGGGGTAGCTGACTCAATAAGGACAAATGATCAGTGTTTCCAGAATCAGCTCTAGTACTGTTAGCTTCACAGCAAATAGAAGATGTCAAAGGACCATTTAATCCACGTAGTTGGCTGTTTTGATGACTTCTTCAAGTTCTAGAATTTTTTCCCCCTTTGTAGAGAAAGATACTCCGTTATGTTGCTTGGCCTAATAAATGGATAGAAGCAAAGTAACTATGGAGAAAAGGGCATGTATCTCTAGGTTCCTAAAAAAAGGGAATAAGTTCAGAGACAGTTACCTCTTGAGGTTTATTAGAGGTATTCCAAGGAATGGGCTGCTTTATAGTGGCAGAGTTGAACACAGATTCAGACTAGAAGAGATTCATTTCTAATCTGAAGAAACGTTTTGCCAAGATGATTAAAAGGGAGGACTATGAAGCGTCTCTGAGTTCTTCAGCACTCTGTCATTGAGAATTAGGAGGGCAGAGGAAATGATCGTTAGAAGGCCCCTGAAATGCTTGAATTTGTAACAATCTATTTTCCTATTCTGTGGTTCTTTGCAATTACAGCAGAAACTAGGAAGATTTGGTTTTATTTAGTTTTCAATTGCTGGAGTTGAAGATTAAACATTTTGGCTATCTTCCTTGTAGGTGACTCATTTGGAGTATGAGAGAGCTGGTTTGCCAAATTAACTAAATATGAAGTGGATATAGTTTCCTATTCCATTATGGCCCTTTTTACTAAAAGGGAAAGGCCCTGGTTAATAAACAGTTATTAATAAAATCTACTCAGGTAGAATCAACATCTGAGGGAAAACCAGAATTTTCTGTAAAATTAATCTGAAGTTGGTTGTAATAGCCATAAACAGCCATTATATTTTTGGGTACAAGCCCAAATTTTGTTCCAATCACCAGGCTTTGGAGAAGACATAGGAACTGCTCAATGAAGTCACCAAGTGATGGCCTCACCCAGAATTTATAAACAAGTCAGTGGGCTGGTCTCTTGGTTGTCATTCTAGAGACCTTTCAGCAGTTTCCCCATTAGTGGTTTACATCTGACCAACAAGTATATAAACTAGCTGATATGTCAGAGAAACCAGGTTGATAAGTTTAAAAGACTATATAAAATTCCTCAGCAAATCTGTGAGGATCTTCAGTTACTTTGTGAAAAGCTTTGACTGTGGCTTCCAGTTCAGCTTTACTCCAGAATACAAGAAATTAAGGGTTCCAGTTTTGGATCTTCCAAAGGCTTAATGTTAAAGTGACAGATATTCTAATAAGTTCAGAGGAAAGGGGAGTCTGGAGAGTTTCAGAGAAAAAGGCAGTTTGGTGAGAGAATTAGTTTGGGAACTAAGGTTATAGAGAAGGTGTTGGCTTCATAGACTGGAAGGAGGAAGATGGCACTGGAGGTAGAGCCTGAGACAAAACACACACACACACACACACACACACACACACACACACACACAAGGAAAGAGTCTAGGCTTCAGGAGCCAGGCTCAGCAGTAAAGAAGTTGCTGGCAACGCAGGAGACACAGGGCCAATCCCTGGGTCGGGAAGACCCCTGGAGGAGGAAATGGCAACCCACCCCAGTATTCCTATCTGGGAAATGCCATGGACAGAGGCGCCTGGGGGTTACAATCCATGGGGTTGCAAAAAAGTCGGACATGGCTTAGCGACTAAACAATAAGAATTGCTTGTTCACCTCAGTTAATCTTAAAATCTTATTTTTCAGAGAGGCAATTTTAGGCTTCTGATAAATTGTGAAACCTTTGAAATACCAATTGAAATAGAATTTCCATTCAGTTCTGATAAAAGTTTTATATATGTATATATAGTATATATAATTTATATAATTATTTATATATTATATATAAAATGTAGCTACAGTGGTCCAATTCAATTTTTTTTAATTAATTTTGGGCATTTTGAAAGTTTCCTACACAGGCCATTGATATTCTAAACCACCTTTGGTCAATTCCAAAGTTAGAAATTCAATTTCAGTTAGAAATGTGTATGAAGAAAGATAATAGTTTTTAAACATAAAATTGGCCAAGGTTTCTGTAGGGGGGGAGGTACCCTTAAAATAGATAATGGGGATTCCATTTCTCCGAGGATTCCATTTCTCTAAGGATTTCTGTAAAGTAAGAGAATGATTTTCAAACAGCCTACAAGCTTACATAGCTCAAACAGTTTACGGCTCAAATAGATCAAACAACTTGAACATCTCAAATATCTCAACAACTGCAGGTTTAATATTATCCACTTAAGGGGAAAGTTTTGTTCTGGATGAGCTAGGCTGAAGACTTTTCAGGCCAGTTCTTCTTCTTCTTATAATTATTATTCCAAAGGAATGGGCCGAAAGCCGAAAATGGCAGAGTTTCAATGAAACAGTCCCTGTTCCCAAAGAAATGACTCAAAGGCAAGCCAGTTTCAATTGAAACAGTCAAAATCAGACTGAAATACCAAATGATTACTTACATACAAAACAAAGCCTTAACCAGAAAAAAAGAAACCTTAAAATAGACTCCAAATAAACCTGGAGAGTTTCAAAATACAAAGAGGTTGGAAGTTGGGATTTAAGAGAAAGACGTATCTTCAAACTATAGAGTTGGAGAGAAAAGCAATGAGTGACAGTGTGCTCAGTTTTAGGTGCCACACTTGACTTCTCAGAGACGTCAGGCAAGGGTCTTGAGGTCTCTATATGGGCCATCAAAATGTTGACCTAAAACAAGTAGATTTTCAGTTATTTCTCCAGCAAAAAAAAAAAAAGATTTATTCATGATCAGCAGAAAATTTCAATTTGGGGTCTGCAACTATGACAAGCCATGTGCAAGTGCCCACACAGTAAGGGAAGGAAAACTCTATTATAAAGGAGAAAAAGAGGTTGGAATGGTTAAAGCAAACAGAGTCCATGACTTTTGTTTGACTGAGTTGTTGTCAGGAAAAATGAGGAGCTTTTCTCCTTCTTGCTGGGCTTTGCTATCATCACAGGGCAAGAGGACACTCCCACCTTTTGGCTTTGGAAATCTACTTAATTGAGGTTTCCAGTGATTGACTTTTTACATTTCCAGCAACAGTGTACAAGAGTTTCAAAATTTCTTCACAATCATTTGCAGCATGTGTGCATGCTCAGTTATGTCTGACTCTTTGCAACCCCATGTACTATAGCCCATCAGGATCTTCTGGCCATGGGATTTTTCAGGCAAGAATAGTGGACTGGGTTGCCATTTTCTCCTCCGGGAATCTTCCCGACCCAGGGATCAAACTTGCATCTCTTATGTCTCCTGCATTGGCAGGCATGTTCTTTACCCCTGAGTTGTCTGGGAAGCCCCTCGTTTGCAGCAAGACTCCCTAAAAAAGAGTTGTCTGGAATTGCTATCTCCAGTTTTTCTCTTTCCAGTCTCTGAAACCCATTCTAAGCAATTTCTCACTACCAACCCTCCACTGAAAAAGATCTATCAAGGTCAACAATGACCTCCTCATTTTACCTGCATTTTTAATACAACTGATCATTTCCTTCTCTTTGATGAGCTTTCTTGCATTCCAAGTTATCTCACTCCCTTTCTTTTCCTCTTCTCATTGATCCTTCCTTCTCAGTCTACTTTCTGAATTTTTGCTCTTCTCCCTTACTGCTTGATTTTGAAGTAGGCCAAAATTAAATTCTCTATTTCATTCTCAATTTATACTTAAAACTTTACTGATCATATCCAATCCTACGGCATTAAATGTGATCTAACATACCTATGCCTTTCAAGTATAACTCCCCAGCTCAGAACTTTCTCTCACTCTAAACACATATATACAAGTGACTCCTCAAGAAATTCACTTGGATGTGTAATAGTTAACTCAAAGTCAAAAGATGTGTAAGTAAACTCCTGACCTTCTGCCCAAACTACTGTACATATAATTACCCTATTTCAGTTGGTAACTCCATTCTTACTTACAGTTCTTCAAATAAAAATATTTGAAATCATTTGACACTTTTATTTCTTTCATATTCAAACCCAATCCAGAAGGCTCTACTTTCTCAGCCTCTTGCATTGCTACCACACTGATGTGAGATACCATCATTTCTTTCTGAGTTACTGGCAATAGTCATCTAACAAGTCGAATTGATCAAATGAGTTGACTGCTGTAAAACGCAATTCTAGAATATGAGTGGCCTAACTCAAAGAAAGTTTATGTTTGGCTCATGCAAAATTCAAAGCAGATGTCCCTGGTCTGGTGGTTCTTCTGAAATACTCTCCTATGCTGTACTACAGAAACCATAGACCTCTTCTACAATGGCTCTACAATTCCTAGGGCCTCAGGACCTCCATAGGAAGTTCCATAATCACCTGTTGCCATATTGTTCTGGCTGGAACTCAGTCACATGGTAAGGTTAGCCAAAAGGGATTTTGGAAAACATAGAACATATGGTATAGAATATTTGCCACAAAGCCCTGTCCACCTTTATGCTTGCCTCTCTACATCTATTCTCAACACAATGGCCAGAGTGATCTTGAGACATAAATTAGATTACATCACTTCTCTTCTTAGAATCCTGGGATACACTACTTAGACTTGAAGCCAGATCCTAACAGTGGCCCACCATGCCCTGAAACATCACAAACTCCATTAGCTATATCCTCCCACTTTCTACCTCTCTTCTCAGCTCCCATTCTGCTTCAGCCACTGGATTCTTGCTGTTGCTGAGACATGCCAGGAATGCTCCCAGCTTACTGCTTTTGTCTATCTGGGCCTTTTTATTAGAGAATTTCTCCCCAGACACCTGTGTGAATAACCCCTTCCTTTCATTCAAGTCTTTGCTCATATTCTTCATGTTAATGAGGCCAACTCTGAACACCCTAACTGCTGCAGTTATAACACGCCCACCCACTTTCTGGAATTCCCAACTCTTCTCCCTTCTCTGGCATCCCCAATTCTTATTTTCCCTGGCTGGCATTCCTAATCTTCTTCTCCTTTCTAAAATGTGTATTTGCTTTCTCTCTCACTCTACCAGAAGGTAAATACCACAGCAGTAATTTTTTCATTTTTAGCATACAGATAACACCTACAATGGTGGCTGGATTATAGTAGAAGCCCAATCAATATTCTTCTTTAAGTCAGAGAGTCAATTCTCACTACCACCTAACCTCACAGGTACAATTATTATCATCTCCTTTTATAGGTGAGAAAATGAAGCACAGGGAGATTGAACAATATGTAAGATGATCTCGCTAGCAAACATCTAGGAAGTAGTGAGACTGACCTTCAAATCTTGGTAGTCTGACTCAAGGCTCCATGGGCACAGCACCAAACTAATCTGCTTTCCATTTGATATCCCTGGAGTTGTTATAATTCATACCGAAACCTCATGAGTCAGGTATTATCAGTAGATATATTTATTTGACAAATAAAGAGCTAGACTAACTTGCCCAGGGCCACATAGTAAGAGGTGGAGCCAGGTTTGATTGAGACGTTTGTCTCTAACACTTCCACTCCTATTATGTATATTTTTCTAATGTTATTGCATAAAATTACTCCTAGAAATCAAAAATCTCTTGTTTGTTGTTGTGAAAAATCACAAGGCTTTCTTTCAGGGCTGTTATTTTTAAGTGCTGCAAGTATCATTTTCCTGAGCGAATGATCAACCACATCAGATTGCTGTGCTTACCCCTGACTGATTAATTACTTAATGCTCATAAAGCCTGGACTGCTGACCCAAATCCTGTGGTTTTTCCTCTCCGTGGGGTAAGCTCTTAATGAACTTGATGTTCAATTCAGTTTAATTCAATTTTTTTTTTTTTTTTTACTGATATGAAACATTTCCCAACTGAGCTCACCAAAGTACTACCAAGGACCGCTATCTGAACAGGTTTTCATGGACTTCAGGTTTTCATGGACTTTAGTCCAGATTTTAATCAGTCTAACTTCTATGTGTGTGATTTTTCAATAAAGCCTTTTGGTATCTACAGTGTAGAGATGGTGACTTGAGACAGAGGCTGTTGCTCTGAGTCAGTCTATGGATCCCAGAATTCATCTACCAACAGTAGCTCCAAAGTGTCTGTCTGGCTCCAAAACACATGTTTTGTTTTGTTTTATTTTGTCTTGTTTTGCCTTGCCTTCCACCAATATCTTTGTACTTGATGGAACCATTCCTTTGGGAATTACTTAGTAAGGTATTCATTTTCAAAGAGCGTATATTAAACAGTGCACTTTTTTTGGCTGCACCACATGGCTTGTGATATCTCAGTTCCCCAACAAACAATTTACTCTTAATGCCTTACCCCAACCCCATCCTAAGGGATGAGTTCTCTTCCACATCTGAACACCTCTCACTTAGACTTAACCTCTAATCTGTCATTCCACGTCCTCTACCCACACACAGATCTTCTGAAAATGCTATGCATAGTCCTTAAAGCTCTCTACACACAGCTGTTATGTGAGAGAATACTTTTTTTCCATTCTTCTTTTAAATAATACCTGCTTTCAGGAAGTAAATCAGTGTCCATCTTAGGTTGTTATAAGTCAAGGAAAGTAAGCATATTCCATCTCCCATCCTTCCCTTTATTCTGCCATCAGACACCTCTGAGTAGTACCTGCAGGAGGAAGGCACCATACAAGGAGGGAGGGACATGGCCAGTGCAATGTCTAATTTCTTTCCTAGAAAGCTGCAATACCACAGAGCTGAGTTGGGTTTTGTCTCTCTACTGACCTTGTATATCTGACTTAAGAAGGCAAGAAACAAACAAAAATATAGGAGCATAATCAGGGAAGAAATAAAGACTTGAGTTGTCAGAGTAGCAGCTCGCTAATATGGTGTGCTAGCCACAAAGATGTATAAGCAACGCCTGTTCTCACAGAATGTTCAGTCTCCCACAGGAGATTAAAAAAAAAAAAAACAAAAGAAGAAACTGTCTTAAGACAAGTCCAAGACATACATTTAAATGTCTAGAGAAGGAAGAGCTCATGTCCTATTGAGATAATCAGTGATGGCTTCATGAGGGAAGTGGCATTTGATAATAATACCAGTAATAGTAATAATGGAAATAAAATCAAGTTAACATCGAGTTAAATCAAGTTAAACACTTATACAATTTCAGGCGTTTTCCTAAGCACTTTATATATGTCAGCTCATTTAGACCTTGGAATAATTCTAGAAGATTTTCATTCACTCTTTCAACAAATATTTATTGAGCTCTTACTTTGTGGCAGGCAGAGTCACATTAGGTGAGGTTACAGCAAAGGAGCAAGACAGGAAATACCACTGCACCCTTGTAGGTTACTTTCTACTGAGAGCTACCACTATAATCTCAATTTTCTAGGAAACTGAAGTGTGAAAGAGTTAAGTACCCTGACAAAGGTCACACACATTTTTTAATATCCAAGTTAGGATTTGATTGCAGTCTATGAGGCACAGAGCTTGCTTAACCACTATGCTCTTCCCCCACCAAGTGACAGAGTGATCACAAATAAAATAACAACATCAGTTGACACTTCATTGGACAGTCAGCATAGGACAAGTGCTGTGCAAGACAATGTTATGTGTGCAATAATTGGAATAAGTTTATGACATCGTAAGATCCTGCGCTCTCTATTCAGACCACCGTATTAAAATCTAGCACTTCCTAGTACTTGGCTAGCTGTGTTGCCTGTTCTTCAGTTTACTCATCTACAATCTCAGTGACATGACTGGACAGTACCAAAGAGAACTGAAGTGTTGCACCAGCGTTTTCACTTGCCTCTGTCCCATATATTTTCAGTGTTTTAAAGGTAGGAGCATGTCTCATGTGCCCTGAAACATTGCAACATTCAAAAAATATTTGATGAATGAGTGAAAGGTTGGTAGAATGAAAGACCTTGATCTTGTTGAAGAATTTTCCTAAGTCAAAAGTATATGGTATGATCTGCATGATTTCAAGAACTTCAGCATTCCAGAAAGCATTCCAGAAACCACCACACATTGGCAAGATCCTCTTTCATCACCACAAGCCAAGGTAAGCACCTAGCTACCTAGAAGACTCTGGATACCCAAAGGAGATAGCTGTGTAGCACAGGCCAAAGGAAGACAACTTTTTCTGTTTCTCTTTTTCTGTTTCCTTGAGTTTGGGCCCAGTTAAAAAGAAACTGCATCAAAAAGTAACTTCAAGATGTAGAAGTTTTCCTAGCACAAGAAAGGGTGCCCTGCAGCAGAAATCCAACAAGCTGCATTTGTGGGTAATAATGCAAGCCATATCCTGGCATTCTAAACACATTATCGAATCCTCTGCAATTACAGGAATACATTGCTAAGAGTTGAAGCTAGACCAATTTCATTGTTGGCATGGAACCAAAAAATGAAGAACTCAAGCTCCATCCATTTTCTTTTTCCACTAATGAATACTCCTTTTGTTCCAAAGTCTCCCAAGTCACTCCCCTGACAATGTAGGTAATTAATGGACCATTCTTCTTGATTCAGATGCTGTTGAAAATGTGGGTAGACTTGATAATTGAACCTGCATCCAAACTTTCCCATTATCTAAGTGACTAATAAATGTACATAAAGTTAATAACAATATTTTTCTAGGAACTTCTTTAGAGTTTATTGATAATGCTCATTTGACAAAAGAAAAAATGGAGGCAGAGAAGCTCTGCCAAATAAGACTGGAGCAGGAATTTCACTTGATTCCTTCTAAGATGAGACATGAATTTGGACTTCAATTTCAAGTTCAAAGACCTGGATCCATCTACAGGTTTCCAAAAAGTCAGAATTAAATAATTAAAGAGCACAGTCTGATTCAGAATTTTTTAATGACTTATACATATTTTTAAACTTTGAAATCAAAGATTTGGGATAGGGTAAATTTCAGAGTCAATAGATATAATATTTAATGCTTCTGATCCTATTTTATTTAAAAGAAGATCTTCAATATCAATCATCTCCAGGACACTTTAATGATTATGATTAAAGTATGTCTGGCTCTGATTTTTGGAGTAAATAGTACAAAATGAGAGTCTAAGAGTTAAAAATGTTTCAACCATACAGAAACTTATCTTTTCTGGAATTGGTCTTAGTGAATTTAACTAGACCTTTGCCTCTTTCTCCCAAAGGAATTCTGTACTAAATTTAAATGCACAGGGCAGAATATGATCTGGTTTAGAAGATGCAATTGTTTACTAATTCAAAAAGATACATGCAGTCCAATGTCCATAGCAGCAAGATTTGTAACAGCCAAGACTTGAAAGCAAACTAAATGTCCATTGACAGATGAATGAAGAAGATGTGGTATGTGTGTGTGTGCGTGCACTCAGTTGCTCAATCATGTCCAGTGCTTTGCAATCCAGCAGACTGTAGGCTGCCAGGCTCCTCTGTCCATGAGATTTTCCTTGCAAGAATATTAGAGTGGGTTGCCATTTCCTCCTCCAGGGGATCTTCCTGACCCAGGGATCTAACCTGTGTCTCCCATGTCTCCTACACTGCAGGCAGATTCTTTACCACTGAGCCACTGGGAAAGCTCAAATGTCCATTGACAGATGAATGAATAAAGATGTGGGGTGTGTGTGTGTGTGTGTGTGTGTGTGTGTATAATGGCTGAATATTATTCAGCCATAAAAAAAATGAAATAATGCCATTTCCACCAATACAGATGGACCTAGAGATTATCATAATAAGAGAAGTAAATAAGACACCAAAAGACAAAGAGCAGAGGATATAACTTATATGTGGAATCTTAAAAAATGATACAAATAAACTTATTTACAAAGCAGGAATAGACTCACAGACATAAAAAACAAATTTATGTTACCAAAGGAGATAGTGGTTTGATAAACTAGGAGTTTAGAATTGACATATACACATAACTATATATAAAACAGATAAATAGCAAAGACTTACTGGATAGCGAGGGGAACTATATTTAACATCTGGTAATTACTTATAATGAAAAGAATCTGAAGAAGAATATAGATAGATAAATAATGTGTGAATTGAATCACTTTGCTGTGCACCTGAAATTCACACAACATTGTAACTATACTTCATTAAAAATGGTTAAAATATTTTTAAAATGCACCAGTTTAAAAATATGGAAATGATGCTGTAAAAGACCAAAGGTAAAAGGAGAAGAGGGTGGCAGAGGATGACATGGTAGGATAACACCACTGACTCAGTGGACATGAATTCGAGCAAACTCCAGAACATAGTGAAGGACCGGGAAGCCTGGCATGCTGCAGTCCCAAGAGTCAAGGGGTCACAAAGAGTCAGGCACGACTTGGTGACTGAACTACAACAACAACAAAAATTCATCAGCTGTAAGTTTCCTGTCCCTGTGGAATTTCCTATATTCAAGGAAACATGCAATATCCAGAAAAAGATTACCACAGATTTTCCAATTGTTCACCCTAAAATATCACAAGCACTGCATTAACAATTTGAGAGAAAACAAGATAAACAATAAATGAATGCTCATAAACAAAATGTTGCTGCTATTTCATGTTTACTCATAGAAGTACAGAAAACAGATGGGTCAAATAAAGAAGGAGCTGAGAAAACCCTTTTTGAGGGTAGCACAAAGGAATCATGGAGGAGGTACTTCAGGTCTATTTCCCAGGAGAAAAGAAAGAGAACTGAAGACATTACAAAGAAACAGTGTTTGGGGGATCAGCAAGTTGACTGGCAATCCAAAATATTAATATTCAAGGAATCAGAGATTGTGGCAAAATAAAAGCACTCTGATTTCCTTAACAAGGAAACACTGTGGTGTGGAAGGTTTTCCAAGACACCAGTGACCCATAAGATATTAACAGACATTCCTCAGACACAGTCTTTGTAGTCAAATAAGTTGGGAAGTAGTGAGTGTTATAATTCCCAATTTGGGAAATTAAAAATGTACTAGATGTTAAAGACAGACAAATCTTGATGGAAAAAAATCTATTTAAGTTCAACATAGTTCAACTTAACATTTCCTAACTCATTTTATCATGGAACAAAACTGTCCCCTCCCTCTACTTTTCCTTCTTTCCTCACTCCTTCTTTCTTTTAGCTATCTTTTCTGGATACTCATTATCATGTAGCACTACACACAACTATGAGTTCTTGTAGGCTTTTAATGAAGAAACTGACATCACCAAATTTGCATACAGAGTACAGCATGAATGGTGGATTAGAGTGGGCTGAGACTACAGGCAGAGAGACCACAGCATTACATGTCATCAGAATTGATAAGACATAGCTATGATGGCAGCATGGATGGTCAAGGAGGAAAGGACAGAACAAGGATGAAAGAATAAATTCATGCATGCATGAATAAATAAATGAAGATCTACTCTAGCTCTATCAGAGTAACTCTGATGTTTCTGCCATTTACTCCCAACGGTGATTTTAAGACAGAAAATACAAGATGCATTATGTAACTTTGAAAATTCATGGTTTCTATGGTATATTTCCAAGGGAAATGTCTAGAAATTAATTTAGGATGGAGACTAAGGCCATAATCTGGGATTTGGTGTTAGGTAGGAGTTATCAATATTTCATTGATTTGTGAAGCAATGCAAATGCTAAATATTTACAGCAATATATTATGTAAAAGCTAATTTCAGGTATGGATTTCAATTTACTACAATCTAAAATTGCAGTGTCTATTATTAACTTGTCTGAGGAGGCTTTACAAATAGCTGAGAAAAGACGAGAAAGAAAAGGCAAAGGAGAAAAGGAAAGATAAACCCATCTGAATGAAGAATTCCAAAGAATAGGAAGGAGAGCAAGAAAACCTTCTTAAGTGAACAATGCAAAAAAATAGAGGGAAACAATAGAATGAAACGACTAGAGATCTCTTAAAGAAAATTAGAAATACCAAGGGAACATTTCATGCAAAGCTGGGCACAAAAGGACAGAGATGGTACGGACCTAACAGAAGTAGAAGAGATTAACAAAAGGTGGTAAGAATACACAAAAGAATTATACAAAAAAGGTCTTGATGACTCAAATAACTACAATGGTGTGATCACTCACCTAGAGTCAGACATCCTGGAATGTGAAGTCAAGTGGGCCTTAGAAAGCATTTCTATGAACAAAGGTAGTGGAGGTGATGGAATTTCAGCTGAGCCATTTCAAATCCTAAAAGATGATGCTGTTAAGGTGCTGCACTCAATATGTCAGCAAACTTGGAAAATTCAGCAATGGCCAGAGGACTGAAAAAGATCAGTTTTCATTCCAATCTCAAAGAAAGGAAATGTCAAAGAATGTTCAAACTACCACACAATTGCACTCATTTCACATGCTAGGAAAATAATGCTCAAAATTCTCCAAGCTAGGCTTCAATAGTACTTGAACCAAGAACTTCCAGATGTTCAAGCTGAATTTAGAAAAGGCAGAGGAATCAGAGATCAAATTACCAATATCCATGGGATCATAGAAAAAGCAAGAGTTCCAGAAAAACATCTGCTTCATTAACTATGTCAAAGCCTTTGATTGTGTGGGTAACAACAAACTGTGGAGAATTCTTAAAGAGATGGGAACATCAGACCACCTTACCTGCCTCCTGAGAAGTCTGTATGCAGGTCAAGAAGCAATAGTTAGAACCAGACATGGAACAATGGACTGGTTCCAAATTGGGAAAGGAGTACATCAAGGCTGTATACTGTCATCCTGCTCATTTAACTTCTATGCAGAGTACATCATGCAAAATGCCAGGCTGAATGAAGCCCAAGCTGGAATCAAGATTACTGGGAGAAATATCAATAACCTCAGATATGCAAATGATACCACCCAAATGGCAGAAAGTTAAAAGCAACTAAGACCCTCTTGATGAAAGTGAAAGAGGAGAGTGAAAGTGCTGGCTTAAACTCAACATTCAAAAAACAAAGATCATGGCATCTGGTCCCATCACTTCATGGCAAATAGATGGGGAAACAATGGAAACAGTGACAGAGTTTATTTTGGGGGGCTCCAAAATCACTGTGGATGGTGACTGTAGTCATGAAATTAAAAAACTCTTCCTCCTTGGAAGAAAAGCTATGACAAACCTAGACAGTGTATTAAAATTTAGAGACATCACTTTGCCAACAAAGGTCCGTATAGTCAGAGCAACGATTTTTCCAGTAGTCATTTCTGGATGTGAGAGTTGGACCATAAAGAAGGCTGAGCACTGAAGAACTGATGCTTTTGAACTGTGGTGCTAGAGAAGACTCTTAAGAGTCCCTTGGACAGCAAGGAGATCAAACCAGTTAACCCTAAAGGAAATCAGCCCTGAATATTCTTTGGAAGTACTGATGCTGATGCTGAAGCTCCAATACTTTGGCCACCTGATGCAAAAAGCCTACTTATTGGAAAAGACCCTGATGCTGGGAAAGATAGAGAGAAGGAGGAGAAGTGGACAACAGAGGATGAGAAGGTTGGATGGCATCATTGACTCAGTGGACATGAGCTTGAGCAAACCCTGTGAGGTAGTGAAGGACAGGGAAGCCTGGCCTGCTGCAGTCCATGGGGGTCTCAGAGTCATACATGACTGAGCAACTGCATAACAACAACAACGGCAACAAAGAGGTAGATCACTTCTCTCTCTGGAATGTGCTGGAATGTGCCAAGGCAACTAGTGGATCATAGAACATGCAGTGTAGCCCGTTACTAAGCATCACTTAAATAAAAGCTAAAAGGGACATGAGTGAATCCCAACTTGTGAAATTTCTAAACCAAATCATTTTTTTCTTAGAAACGATGATCTTTGCTTCCTTGTTCCTGTCACCTAAAATCCCCTACAACTTGTCTGTCTCCCAGACAAAACTAAATCATCTTTAAGTTGTAGCTGGAGGTCCATCCCGTTCATGAAGCCTTTTCCAGCTGTCTTCACAAAAACACAAGTCAAAATGAACCATTACTTTTTCAGAGCTCTTAACACACTTCACTCCTATCTTTTATGGTACTTCATGCACCACACTATTACTAGATGGACCTAAGTCTTCCCTCCAGTTACAAAATGTATGCTCCTTCAAGGTAAATCTCACTGATCTCTAATTCTCCCACTGTATCCCCTTTGCTTAGTGTCTGGTAAATAAGTACCATTAAATCTCTGTTGAATGCATAATGAATATCTAGTGAACAAATGAATGTATGTATTATAAAATGTATGAAAGCAAGAATGAAAGAATAAATGCATACATGAATGAATAAACAAATTAAGGTCCACATTGGCCATCTAAACCAAGATGTATAATTTGGTCCACCTGGTTTTTTGAAATTTGCTCTTTAGGAAAACTGAACAGCCAGGATTCTGAAGCACTGCACATAGAATTTTAAGCATCTAGGAACAATCAGGGCTCACAGAGGTGCAGGGAAGCCTCACTTATTTCAGTAGATCCACACAGACATAGCCATTGGGTTTCTGATTAGAAAACGAAGGAGCAAGCCATCTTTTACAAGGTTTAGATGAAGAAATGGTGGGAGGAGTTGCTTATGTGTTAATAATTTTTGCTCAGAACATCACACTGAAAATAGAAAGGCCAAAACCAGGGGAAAATGTCAGACACTGGCAAAAAATATTACAAAAGCTGATTGTGTAAACCTTGTCTTGTTTGAAGGGTAAAAGACTGTAATCCACAGATCAAGTTCAAATTTCCTGTTTAAATATTGTTAGCTTGAATGTTAATCTGAGTTTCATGTTTGATTGCAAGGATCAGGGCTGCAAATATTGATTGCCATGAAATGAAGGCAGATATTCATTTCTGAAAAGGAAGCTGAGGAGCACATTTATATGAACCCAAGTAATAAACAATACCTTGGGATTCTGACTCATTCCCAAACCATAGTGTAATTATTTCTTCTTTCACCCTGCTTCTTCAGCCTCCTTTCAGCTGACTGAATGCACATTCCATATCTGGGCACATTTACAAAAGCTAAAACAAACAATTCAAGTAGCCAAACACCATGGCAACAGAATCAAACTTGACACCACTAGCTCACAACAATGAATCTCCATAGATTTCAGAGCCATCACCAGATATCCTGCTTTGTCCGTTACAAAGCCCCACTTTCCCACTGAATCACAGGGAGTCACTGCTTCATGCCATGCTTTCTAATAATTGCCAAATCCAAGCTGTGGTGGACAACAAGGTAAAAAGTTCACAATAGAGAATCCCCAGCTGAGCAAAATCTGCTACCCCAGTCATGGTTGGCTTTTCAGAACAGTCAGAAAGATCACATTATAGTTAGGAGATGCAATCTTGCGAAAAGTTAAGGTACTAACTTTGTGGTATGAGAGATGACAACAGAGCTGACCCTAATGTTATTCTTCTTTCAGCAAATCCCTAGGCCACTGAGTGCATGGGTTCACTACATTTCTACATGTTCTGGTTATCTTGGTCATATTTGTACATAGACTGTTTCATTTGTGATTACTGCCCCGAGCTTGAGAGATGGTAGAGAACTGAGGCAGAAATCTTGAATTATTTGGTGCTATACACTTGAGTGGAGGAGGCAATGGCAACCCACTCCAGTACTCTTGCCTGGAAAATCCCATGGACGGAGGGGCCTGGTGGGCTGCAGTCCATGGGGTCACTAGGAGTCGGACAGGACTGAGCGACTTCACTTTATTTTTTCACTTTCATGCATCAGAGAAGGAAATGGCAACCCACTCCAGTATTCTTGCCTGGAGAATCCCAGGGACAGAGGAGCCTAGTGGGCTGCCGTCTATGGGGTCGCACAGAGTCAGACACGACTGAAGCGACTTAGCAGCAACTTAACAGCAGCATACACTTGAGTAGGGGCTTCTCCAGTAGCTGGTATGGTAAAGAATCTGCTTGCATACAGGAGACCCAGGTTCAGTCCCTGGGCCGGGAAGATCCCCTGGAAGAGGGCATGGCAATCCACTCTAGTATTCTTGCCTGGAGAACCCCATGGACAGAGGAGCCTAGTCAGCCACAGTCCCGGGGGTTGCAATGAGTGGAACATGACTGAGTGACTGACACACTCACTTCAGGGCACAAACACCAGGGAGTAGACAAGTACAGGTTATGACAAAGTTCTCTTCACACTTTCCTTGAAGGAAAAGAAGCAGAAAATAAAGAAAATCAAGTGAGGTTTTCAGAAACTAAATGACTCACCTTCATTCTGAAATTACATTCTCTGTATTTGATTAGTGTTGAAATTTCCTCTCCTTTATGCCATGATGGTAAGGGCAAAAGTATTAATTTTTTTTGTTTTCATTTTTGCTTTTTTTAAAATAAAAACATAGACTCTGAAGAAAAATAGACTCTGTAACAAATACCATAACTGAATGTGTGTGCTTAGTCACTCAGTTATGTCTGACTCTTGAGACCCCATAGATTACATGTCACCTGCCAGGCTCCTCTGTCCATGGGATTCTCCAGGCAAGAATGCTGGAGTGGGTTGCCATTTTCTTCTCCAGGGGATCTTCCTGACCCAGGAATAGAACCCAGGACTCCTGCATTGTAGGCAGATTCTTTACTGACTGAGCTACAAGAGAAGCCCATAATTGAATATATACATAATTTTATAAAATGTGAAACAGTATGCAAATAATGTAATAAATGTTTGTATTTCTCAAATTTTAATTAATAAATATCAATAATTTATTATTTGGTATAGTTCTATGTTATTTTACATAATTAAGTAGTTCTGATAAAGCAGGAGTCATCTTGATCTCTAATCTCAGTTGCCCATGATTCTCGGCGGTAGGAGCAGGACTATCTCCAGCTTCTTTTCCACTATTCCAAGTCACTATTTGTAATTAGAGAAGCCCAAGGACAAGTGGTAAATGATACTCTAAAGACGTCTCCCATGGGGATGTTCTGAGGGAATGCAAAGTGGCTGAACACAAGGTGAAAATCAGAAACAAATCTGCGCAGTTACACCATAAATTTTAGTCTCTACTCTATCCTGGTCTTATAGCTTCCAAATCTTCCTAATATGGCAAGTAAAGCTCAAGAAATCAATTTTCACATTCCTTTGAAAATGCTAGTCTCGTACACAAATCCACTATCACTGGGACAAAATACAGCACAGTTAAAATAACTTTGGCATCTGGTCACTCATACTTAATAGGGTAAGTGACTTTGGACAAATCAATTATCATCTTTAAGTCTCAATTTCCTCAACTTTAAAGTGAGAATGATAATACCTACCACAAAATTTTAATTGTTGAAGGATTAAATGAGATAGCATAAAGTACTTAGCACAGTGTTCGATAAACACTACCAATTATTGCTGTCATTAATACTGTTGGTTTTTCTTCTACAGAGGCTACACACATCTGCTGAAAGATTTTGACTCTGAAGTTTACATCCTTCAACTGCTGAGTTCATTTCCCCCACTTCCATCAAGACTTCCTAACCCACACCTGTCCTCAGCATTTTTTCCTGAACTCTCAACATTTATTTTCTCATTTGTAAATCTTACAAACCAACTGGATGTAATTTGTATATATGGTAAATGACTGTCTTGACTGAGATCAATTTGTGAAGTCAAGGCATAAGTAATTGAACATATCATGCAACAGAGAAGCAAACAAATACTCAATAAGCAAGGCCTCATAAACCAAAACAAGAGGAAATTTCAGAAAGCACTTCATGACAAGAGCCAAATAGCTGGTATGAGTAATGTGTTTTGGTGTCAACAGATATTAAAGAGTTCTGCAGGCTGGAAAAATTGTGGAAAAATCCATAGTGGAGAAAGAGTCCAAAGCTTGGTCCTTAGGGATGGATAGGATTTGGTTTGGCTGAGATGGGGATAATTACATGAGTAAAATCAATGAATAAGTGATTTGGAGTAAAGCAGAGAAACTAGAGCAGTACAGAGTAATTAGAAGTAAGTTTAAATTTTATGTGGTTAGATCTGAGGCCAGGAGGTGGAGGTATCAAAGTTCCCAACCACCCTGTACTTCTGGGTCGGTGCCATTTGGCAGAACTTTCTCCAACTCTGTTTTAGAAGATATTTCAGGCCTATGTCTACTATTTCCCCAACAGTTCAATTGTACTGTTCTTTTTCAACATTTTAGCTCTATGGTTTTGTATTGTTTTGTTTTTTGTTAATTTGGATTTTCATGATTTTTTGCTTTACTCTTTCTTGATACAATCTCTGACCTGCACCCCACCCTCTCCTAATCTACTTCTTCATCACATTTGAACTACACCCAATATGAGATCCCATTCTTCCTCTCTCTAGATCCACCCAAGACCGAAATTCTGTCTCTGATATCAGAAAACCCATTCCCAGGGCTGCGTCTGCGTCTGCCCAGATACAAAAATAGAAGCTTTCATCTCTAAGCAGAGGGGAGCCATTGATGGTTGAGGAGGAAGGGATGATATTGAAAAACAGCTGTTGATTTTTTGTGTGTCAGTGGGTTTCAAACACTAGAATTTGGTGGGCATCCTAGAAAATTAAAGGACTCAAAACACCACTAACCAAGTCAACAAAATTGAGCCCAATTGTTGCCTCAGTCCACCAGACTCTTGTGATGTCTAAACAATTACTGGGGATCCGTCTCTGTGATTGTGGGTCATTCACTATTCATTCAGTCATCAGGCAGCTCTCTGCCTCCTTTTTTTTTTTTTTTTTTTTTAACATATTTCCTGTTTTAATCAGTCTTTCACATTCTTGTAAGGTGAGGTTCTTCTCATCTTACATCTCATAAATTTTTAACTTGGAGCTTACTTGGAGTTATGCCATCACCTACAGTAATTGTCCCCATTGGACTATACTACCCATTTACCTACATTTCCTGCTTGACATAATGAGACAGTCTTATTAAAACTTGAATAATTTGCATATTGTTCAAATGTGGTGCTAACCTGTGAAACCTTAAGGTTCATTCACATACTATGTTATTCCAGTGGTAAGGTACTAGTCTGGAAGCTTAAAAGCAACTTTATACTTAGTGCCTGAACTCACAGAGTACAGTGCCAACAATTATTCATCCAGTCTCTATTTAAATATTTTTAGGTAGTTTTTCACAAATAATATCTGAGAAATTCAATTTGTAAAACATTTTTCCTTGCGTTGATTCAAAGTCTGCTTCTCTGTACTATCTACTAGTCCTAATCTTGTTTTCCAGAACCAACAGAGTAAGTCTCATCCAGAAGGAGACCTTGAGTAAGGATTTTTGTGCCAGTGATTTATTATGCAAGTGCTCCCAGGAGAACTTGTCAGGGAGTTGGGAGAGAAACACAGAAAAAGGGAAGAAACTAGGGAAGGAACAGCATCAGGCAAAGTCCCTTAGAGGATAGCGTCAACCTGACCCTGCAGGGGAGTGCCCTAAAGCATAAGTTATATCTCCCAATTTTATCTCTATTTGGGGCAAGGAAGCTGAGGCACTCACATCAATATTCTGCTATGGCTCAGTCACTGAACAAAGGGTCTCCCTGGAGCTATTAATATAAACCCTCTGTACTTCTCTATGTATCTGTGGGCAAAGTAGCTCAGTAGCATGAGAAGTCCTCTGAAGGAAGATTAGAGGTGTGAACCTTTGAAAGCACAAAGCCAGGGAAGGAGATCACAGGAATGGGAAAGGGATCTGAGTACATTAGAATGGAAACCAAGTGTCCACTACGCCTCTCTTCCTTGTAAGAACCCTTCATGCCATTGAAGACACCCCTCACTTCTCCAAGTCTCCTTGTTGATACATTAAACTTTCCTAGTTCTCTTGACACACCAAGTTTGCACCCAAACCTTGGGAAACCCGAGCACTACTGAGCTGTTGCTGGTCTATCATCTCTCGAACAAAGTGGTACTTCAGAAAGGTTTAGTTGGCTAAGGAATGGCATTGAGGTGAGCCCTTTAGAGAGCAAATGTTGAAAGGGTTGGCTGTTAATTTTTACAGTTTTCCATCTGTCAGCTGCAAAAAGAAAAAGACTGTGGCCTAGGATTTTCAGAAAGGTCCACTGGCCAGTCCATACCACCTCCAGGGAAACATTTCCCTGCCCAGACCCTGTGCTGGTTTCATTTGAAAACCCGAAGTTAGCTACAACAGTTTTCAACTCAGCCGCGTTAATGAAAACAGCAACTTGGAGCTTGAGGACATTTTGACACCAAAAATGGTTTGAATTTTAGAGGCTGAAAAGTACATTTCTAGCCTTTGGAAAGGTCACCTTTCCTGTTTTCAGGTTTATGAACCACAATGTTTATGGTGGCTCTGTTTCAACTCTTGTTTCTTTTTTCTGCCGGGCATTTCTGTGTAAATGTCACTTTCTCCAGCCAGCAAGGGTGGCTTAAGGCAGGCTTAAGTGTAGAAATCTGAGGCTCTGTTCCCGTGGGTAAGTGTTGGTTTAGATTTTTTCCCCCTGTATTTTAATTGATCTTTTTGCTGATATATTGCTGTTTGCAGCAAGATCTACAGTCACAAAAGAGGATATCTAAAACACCAAACAAACAAAAACAAATAAATATAAAACACTCTGCTTACATTGGGTTCAAAGGCTATACTTAAGTATATTCTTTCCTCCCTAAATTTAGAAACAATTAAGACTAGACATGGGGGTCACAGGCTCCCACATGTCTGCTTTTGCAGAAGTGGGTGAGGTTAGTGTGACCTTAACCCATAGACAGTGGCTTCTTAATTCTCTTTCCTTCATTGAACTTGACAAGCCTCAACTCAGCAGCACTGTGTCTGGTGTCTTCTGCAGGCATATACCTGTCACCAGGCATAATAGTTTTGTGGGCTGGGCCAGGAGAGAAAAAGAAATGAAACCAGGAGCCAAAACATTTGGGCATGCGTAGCTCTGTGATTGTGGACAAGCTACTTATGCTCAGTCTTAGACGCCTCACTCATCAAAGGAGACTTCAGAGAATTAAGGTGATACGGTGTATCATTAAGGTGTTCTGCACCATTCCTGGCACATAATGAGAAATCCATGAAGAATGGCTTCTGTTATCAAGTATTTTATTCCGTTATCAAGTATTCAGTTCAGTTCAGTCGCTGAGTCGCGTCCGACTCTTTGCGACCCCATGAATCACAGCATGCCAGGCCTCCCAGTCCATCACCAACTCCCAGAGTCTACCCAAACCCATGGTTGGATGGTGATGCCATCCAACCATCTCATCCTCTGTTGTCCCCTTCTTCTCCTGCCCTCAATCTTTCCCAGCATCAGGGTATTTTCAAATGAGTCAGCTCTTCGCATGAGGTGGCCAAAGTATTGGAGTTTCAGCTTCAGCATCAGTCCTTCCAATGAACACCCAGGACTGATCTCCTTTAGGATGGACTGGTTGGATCGCCTTGCAGTCCAAGGGACTCTCAAGAGTATTCTCCAACACTATAGTTCAAAAGCATCAATTCTTCGGCACTCAGCTTTCTTTATAGTCCAACTCTCACATCCATATATGACTACTGGAAAAGCCATAGCCTTGACTAGACAGACCTTTGTTGGCAAAGTAATGTCTCTGCTTTTTAATATGCTGTCTAGGTTGGTCATAACTTTCCTTCCAGGAGTAAGCGTCTTTTAATTTCATGGCTGCAATCACCATCTGCAGTGATTTTGGAGCCCAGAAAAATAAAGTCAGTCACTGTTTCCGCTGTTTCCCCATCTACTTCCCATGAAGTGATGGGACCGGATGCCATGATCTTAGCTTTCTGAATGTTGAGCTTTAAGCCAATTTTTTCACTCTCCTCTTTCACTTTCATCAAGAGGCTCTTTAGTTCTTCTTCACTTTCTGCCATAAGGGTGGTGTCATCTGCATATCTGAGGTTATTGATATTTCTCCTGGCAATCTTGATTCCAGCTTGTGCTTCCTCCAGCCCAGTGTTTCTCATGATGTACTCTGCATATAAGTTAAATAAGCAGGGTGACAATATACAGCCTTGACGAACTCCTTTTCCTATTTGGAACCAGTCTGTTGTTCCATGTCCAGTTCTAACTGTTGCTTCCTGACCTGCATACAGGTTTCTCAAGAGTATTAGTATTTTATTTCTACCTTCAATTCACAGATTCTTAGGGTTTAGGGGCTTCTTCTTGCCCATTCTTCTGCTACTGATGCTAATGCATGTAATTTTTTCCTTTGGCAGTTGAGGCCATAAAGAAAAAGTCAGCAGCGGATGACAGTCCCAAGTCTAGGGCTGCTCCAGAGAACTCTTCTTGACATAACTTGGTCTTTAAACACTTAATGAGTACATTCTTCCTTTTAAGCACAGAATTAGGCACAAAGAGGAGCTGGAATTTGGAATGAGATTTTTCACAGAAACAATGGTTACAACACACAGGTTGTGGGGGCAGGGCAGGTTGTGAAGAAGGAGGTATTGGTTTTCTCAATCTCATCTGCTAACATTATTTATGTGGCAAAATATCAAGTTCCCAACAGCCAATAAGCAAATAAAACTTGGAGGCCCAAGAGCACCCAGTGTTCACAGACTCTGCCAACACAAACAGAATTATATATTTCAACGTGTGATTCAACTTATATATACTTGTTCTCATCTCTGTGTCAGTATTCTAACAGAAGTTTCAAAATCTCTAGATCGTGAAAGTACTTCTCAAGCTTTACCAAGCCCTCAGGAAGGGAATAAACATTTCTTTAATCTTCGCCAAAGTCAGTAAATCAAAGAGAAGGGCACCACACAAAATGACCCCGACACACTATACCTTAAGTTACTTGTAAATTATTAGTGGTTGATCAGCAGCAAAATCTTCAAGACCATGACAGAACATAAAATAAGAAGCCTCTCTATTCAGAAAAGTCATCACACTTTGCAGAGATCACATTCAGATAGATCCTCTAACGTATAGTCCCTACTGAACAGTTATGGTTGTCGTTTCCTTCATGAAAGTGAAAATGAAAGTCACTCAGTCGTGTCCAATTCTTTGAGACCCCATGGACTACAGAGTCCATGAAATTCTCCATAGTCCATGAAATTTTATCCACTGGAGTAGATAGCCATTCCCTTCTCCAGGGCATCTTCCCAACTCAGTGATTGAACCCAGGTCTCCCACATTGCAGGTGGATTCTTTACCAGCTGAGCCACCAGGGAGGCCCAATGGAAAATTTAAATGCATCAAATGATACCCTCTTTTTTCAATTATTATTTATGTAATTAAAAGAGCAGAAGTGATATGGAGAAACTGGGAATGCAGTAAATGGGAGACTAGCCATGAGCACTAATAAAATTTACAGCACATCCATATATTTATAAACTCAAATAAACTATATTTCATGAGAGTACATCAAAACATGTCAAGTTAAAACATTCCATAGAAAACTCAAGATGGCCAACATCTACAGGGGCTACTTAATGCATTGGGTACTTACGGTCTAATTTAGTCACAAGCCACACTTCTGGAAATGCTATTAATTCTTTTATCTATTTATTTACTCACTCATTGCAGAATTATTTTTTGAACACTTCCAATGTGCCAATTGTCTGAGGAACAGATGTGACTGAAATAGAGAGGGTCTCCTCTTATAGTTTAGAATCTGGTGGGGAGCATAGCTTTGACTCCAATTGTGCATTTCAGAATTCCTGTAAACAGAAGCATTAGCACTTTATGGTGTATAATAGTCATTTAATTTATAGGCAGATATCATTAAATTTGTATTTTACTAACATCCATAATAAGTGTAATTATCTGGTTTCCTTCCCCTCAGTGTATTTTAGGCAGACAATGAGAAGTTCCCATCATTATTCAAAAATATAAAAGAATAACAGTTGTTGCTACCATTTATTAAATGTGTGCTTCCTGCCAAACATTGTTATCAATGCTTTACATATTTTTATACATTTAGCTTTCACAACAATCATATGAAGTAGGTACTTTTCTCATCCCCATTTTTCAGACAAGAAAACCATACCACGCGTTCCATTCTCTTGGTCTCTTACTTCTGCAGTAAAACAAACCAAGAGAATGGAATGCATAGTCTGACGTCAAAACAACAAAAAATAATGATTTTGAACACTGCAACACACCCACTGTCCAGTAGAGGACACTCTCTCGGCATACCATTATCTTCCTGTTTTAGCACTCCTTGATGGATGCATTGGGAGTGCCGTATACAACTATAAATTATTTCAGTAGTAATTTTTGTGTTTAGTCTTCCATGGATGGGAAGCACTTTAAGTCCCGTACAAAAAGGCCAAGCAGACTGAAGTCAATGCTTACTGTTACTTGTTACCTTTTGTCTTAATAGCAAACTGTGGTTCTTAATAAAAATAACTAGTATAGGAGAACTGGGGACACATTTTAGGTCAGACTTCCTTGTCAAAACTATCATGTGGGGAGAAGAACACCATTTCCATCATACTCATCAACAGCAAATTTATTCCTCTCTTGTATTGTTTTATATTATGATAAATAAAACTAAGGTAATAGAACTAAGATAAATAAAATGATTTTGAATGCTTCTTCTACTCCACTTCAAGAAAACTTATTGAGAGAAAAAGGATATGGATTTTCAAGATTCTATCTGCAGACCTGAGTCATGTGAGTCATAAATGATGCCAACATCAAAACATCAAACTTAGCTGAAGAAACTAGGTAGACATTTAGCACCACAACGTAACTTTCTGACCTGGAGAAAACAAATCACTCAGCTGCTTATGAGCCTCAGTTTACCTGTAAATGGGATACTCTGCATGCTACTAAACATACAGGGCATTATTGGCAGTAAAAAAACAATGGATGTGAGAGTGCTTTATGAGCTTTACATAGATTCCATTTAATTAAATTCACAAGCATTTGTTGGGCATCTTCAGTGTGATAGAGATTGTGGTGAGCCCTAAGGTTATAAGATCAATGGGATCCAGTCCAAAGCTTTCAAGCATTATTATGGCTAACATGTTAGTTTTAAGCCCTGTTTATGGCACAATAGAGTTGCATTTTATGTGTAGTATACACAATTTATAGTACACTTGGACTCTTGTTTCATAAATATTTACTGTAAGTATATGTTCATTTTCTAGGACATAAGGCATAATTTTGCACTTTTAAATTATTGCTGTGTCCTTGTGTTTTTATGACATGCTAACCATTATTTCTGTGATGTATTTGTTGACAAATCCTTGGTCGAAAGTACGTCAATTATAACATTGTTTGCATAAGAATCAAATATCACTTTATAACATGTGTTTTTAAAAATACACTCAAAAATACATTCAAATTTGGAGGCTGCCTATATCCTAAATTCAATTTTTGAGATCAGGCACTAAGACCTTGACAAATAGATATTTGCCCAAATAAACCAAAGCATGACATCTGAAGCAAATAAGGAACTGAATGTTCTTAAAATTCTATATATCATGGCTCTGAGGTTGTGTTTATTATAATCAAATATGCATTTTTCTTTGTCCCCAAAGGAGAAATTACCTCATTAATGAATCATTTATTTATCATTCATTTGATGAGCATTTATTGCATAGTCACAAAGATATGAACAATTTTTAAAATGTCAGATGAATTAATGATGTAGCCCCTGCCCTTGAAGATCTCTCAGAAATAAACATTCCCTGGGTCAGGATACAATGTCAAGGAGAGCTCATCAGAAAAACAGAAATAGCCTAGTCTCTGGCTGGACCACCATATCAACTCTGAAATGCCAACCTCCAAACATTTAAGTAGAAAAATAAAACTCCTAATTAGTTTCAGCCATTTTGGGCAAGTTTCTATAATTCATGGCTGAATGCATTTTCTAACACATAAACATCACTGACTCATTTGTAGCCCAAAAGACAGACTTTTTTTTCCTTTGGGCAGAAGCAAAGGTAGAAATGTGCTATAATTTTGAAAGGATGGTAAGAAGCTGGGACAGGCTTCATAAAGCACTGGAAACTTCTAAAGTGTGACTTGTAAGGAGGCTTAATATCTGTCTAGAAGCAAAGTGAAGGTCAAACGTCTCAGGAAAAAGCAAAGGCAGAAGTGAGGTCGTGAGGTCTGAGAGAACAAGGCTTTGCAGGAACACTGGCTGTGCCTGGTGTGGCTGGTATGCAGGGAATTGCCAGCGGCAGCTATTGCCTGAAATGCCAAGCTAAAGATTTGGGACTTTACATCTCAGGCACTGAGGTTTTGATCCCGAGTAGTCCAGGACCGCATTGCGTTCCTCCTCACTGGTGCTAACAGCCTTGATGAGAGAGACCTGAGCACTGTGGGATAGTGAGGGCTTGGGACTGTGGCTCCTAGAAAGGCTTATTAAGGAATGGCCCAATTGTCCTGCCAAACAGAAAGGCTATACACTCCGTACAGTTACAGCAGCACAGCACCTGCCATCACCTAGCCTTTCCAGAGGCTGCCCACAGTGCTGCCTCTCAGCTTCTCTAAATATGAAGTTTGTTCCTTTTCAGCATATGGGATAAATCAGACTCACATGGTCATCCCACTGGAACCAACTGACGCACACAGGTCTCGATCCATCAGGAGACCAGCACTATTGTCTAAGGAAAACAGAGTGTCAGATTGTCCTTATTTATGTTGCTTTCTCTGTATTTGCTTTTCAGTTTGTAATCTCTAACTTTCTTCAAATAAAAGAAAATAGAGCAAACATTTCTTGAGCATCTACTGTGTGCCAAGCACTGTGCTGAGAATACAGAGAATTTCAACTTTATGGTGAGGAAGTTGGACACAACATTTAGGTCAGGACAGTATAATTTGGGGTGAGACACAGTAAATAGGGTTGCCAGATTGTGCAAACAAAAAGGCAGGATGCCCAGCTGACTCTGAATTTCAGATGAACAAGGTGTCATTTAACTTCATGTCCCATGCCTTATTTGAGACATACTCTAAAAGATTCATTGTTTATCTGAAATTCAAATTCAACTGGGTGTCTAATATTTAACCTGGCAATATTAATAGCAAACAATTTGTATAAAGAAAAGGAAACTATGAAAAAAAAAAGATATTTTTGTCCCTAATAGGGGCCCAAAAGAGTGTCATAGTAGCTTCCATTATTGAATGCTTATTCAGTGGGAACACCCGACTACAACTAAACAAATTCCATATTTCTAACACTCATGCTGATTTGGTGCTCAAAATACATAACTAAATATTTTGAATATCTTCTTGCTCTACCCTGAAACTGAAAGTGAAAGTCATTCAGTCGTGTCTGACTCTTGGCGACCCCATGGACTACACACTCCATGGAATTCTCCAGGCCAGAATACTGGAGTGGGTAGCCTTTCCCTTCTCCAGGGATCTTCCCAACTCAGGGATTGAACCCAGGTATCCCGCATTGTAGGTGGATTCTTTACCAGCTGAGCCACAAGGGAAGCCCAAGTATACTGGAGTGGGTAGCCTATCCCTTCTCCAGTGGATCTTCCCGACCCAGGAATCAAACCAGGGTCTCCTGCATTGCAGGCGGATTCTTTACCAACTGAGCTATGAGGGAAGACCTTTGCTCTACCCTACGTATACTTTTTCTAGGTTACTCCAAGAAGCAACTCAAAGGGAAATAGGTGCACTCAGCATTATATAAAATCTTTTAATGAAACAAAATAGCTGATGATGTCCAAATTACAAGTCGAATTGGCTCTTCCCCAGTTTTGCCGTTTTGTTTTGAAATGTGTTTTAGGTGTAACCTTGTGAATCCTCTGGACAGAGCTGGTGGGCAGGGTCAGAGACTAGAGCAAGGCTGAGCTACAAGGGATGTGGCCAGAGCTGGTGAAATTAATACTGACCAGGGTTCTTAGCCTTCTCCAGTTAATAGAAATTGACTCGGGGCCAGACAAGAAATTCAGGCAAGGCTTTATTGGGACTCCTGCTGCATCAGAGGGAGATGAGAACAAGTAACAGATTCCCTTGTTCTCACTCTCCAAGGGGAGAATGAGTTTGTTCCTTATATGGAATAAGGTAGGAGTGTGTCCAGGAGTCGGGTCAGAGGGTGGCTTAAGTGGTTTGCCCATCCCTACTGAGGGCCGGGCACATGCTCAGTACCCTGCTTTTGCAGCCAACCCCCTGGTTCTCCCTTCCGGCTCTTCAGAAGTGGCAGTTAAGCTTTTTGGTCCTTTATATCTTTCTGTCCATAATTTGCCCCAATTGCACATGCACATAGTTATTTTTAGTCCGTATAGCTTTTTTGTGTTTTGTTTCTGGAGGAGAGGTTTGTCCAGGTGCAAGCATTGCAGCACTGCAGCAATAGATCCCAGGTCCCAGGCCTGTCTGAAGACAAGGCCAGATCAGGCCAGGAAGCTAATGGATTCCCAAACATATGGGAACACAACAGTGCAGCACAGTCCCGATACGGATTAATCAATGGGCATAAAAACAGCATGCAAGAGAAGCAGTGAGGGCAAAGCCAAGAGGAGAAAGGAAGAAAAAGCAGGGGCGATCGGGATGAGGAGCAAAGACCAAGCTTGAGGACTGGACTCCAATTCCTGGAAAGGATAAAGCAGGCAGAAGAAATGTTTCAGGCTTACAGGGCCCGGGTTTACTAAGAACAAGAAAAAAAGTTTTACATGGAAACCAAAGTGAGTTCTGATTGTTTGCTTTTTTTTTTTTTTTAAGCTATGACATAAAATGAGAATTTGTATGGAAACTAAGACTTTTTAAATTGGGAATTCACCTACTGTTACCAAATAGTGATACAGTATAACTATGGGCCATGCCATGTACTGAGATAGGAAATAAAGAATATAATATATAATATTAACAGGCTTCTCAGGCGGTGCTAATGGTAAAGAACCCACCTGCCAATGCAGGAGACAAGAGATTCAGGTTCGATCCCTGGTTCAGGAAGATCCCTTGGAGGAAGGCACGGTAACCCACTCCAATAGTCTTGCCTGGAAAATCCCATGGACAGAACGGCCTAGTAGGCTACAGTCCATAGGGTCACAAAGAATAGGAAACAACTGAAGTGACTTGGCATGCATGTACATATAATCCCATTAAGCAATTTCTGTTATTACTCTCAATTTACTTATGAGAAAACTGAGGCAAGGAAAGAGACACTGTGACTTGCTCATAGTCACACAGTAAGGGAGTTGGCACATTAGTTGAAATCCAGAAGTCTGACTGCAGAACTCAAACTCTAGTTCACTGTATCATATGGACTGTCTATGCAGCAAGGCCTGTCAATGCCATAAGCTCTATCCCTTCCCCCACTGAGCTCCAGAGCAGAGGTGACAGAGAAGATACACTGGTTAATCATAGCACACTAATGTAACACAAGCTAAGAGACAGTGAAATATGAAGTATTGGTAATCCAAAGAGGAAAGACAACTATTTCTGAATATTTCTCAAAGAAGATTATGTTTTCAGCTGCATCTGGAATGATGTATGGGCTTTTCTTCATATGATACAAGATAGATCTTTCTGAATGGAAGGAATGGGATGGTAAACACCTCCAAAAAGAGTGTTCAGGGGTGGGCAAGTTATTCCAAGAGGCTGGAACACAGGACACACTGTGGCAGGTGATAAGGATGGGCAGGTAGAGTTAAGTTCACTTATGTGTGCTGTGGTGAAGTGTAGACCCACTGTGGGTAGCCATCCTGGGTTGTAAGCAGGGAAGTAATGCCATAAAAGACTGGAGTAGTGGGGAAGTGGATCAAGTGATGCGAAAGAGATACAGGTGCTGGGTGAAACTGGAATAAGACCCAAAATGTGAGTGAAGTGCTATTGAAACACATTCAGCCTCAAGATAGGCTGCCCAAGCCAATTCCAGCTCACCAAAAGTGAGGACTACAGATGCTGGGAATCAGGCCAGGCTGATATATAACAATGATACTAAGAGAAAACATGTTCCTATCTCTTTTACCAAGTGTCAGCTAGTGCTCTAAGTATTTTACATCAATTAATTCTTTACATCTTCACAAAATCCCCATTTTACAGATGAGAAAACAGAGAAATTAAGGAATTTTCCCAGAATCATATAGCTAGTTGACTGGAGAGAGCTTGTCTTTGGACACAAGCAGCATAACATCACAGGCTATGCTCTGAGCCATTACATTCCACTGCATCTCTAAAAACAGAACAGAATATAGTATTGTAGTGAAGAGGAACTAAAAAGCCTCTTGATTAAAGTGAAAGAGGAGAGTGAAAAAGTTGGCTTAAAGCTCAACATTCAGAAAATGAAGATCATGGCATCTGGTCCCATCACTTCATGGCAAATAGATGGGGAAACAGTGGAAACAGTTTCAGACTTTATTTTTTGGGGGCTCCAAAATCACTGCAGATGGTGATTGCAGCCATGAAATTAAAAGACACTTAATTACTCCTTGGAAAAAAAGTTATGACCAACCTAGATAGCATATTGAAAAGCAGACAGTACTTTGCCAACAAAGGTCCGTCTAGTCAAGGCTATGGTTCTTCCAGTGGTCATGTATGGATGTGAGAGTTGGACTGTGAAGAAAGCTGAGCGCAGAAGAATTGATGCTTTTGAACTGTGGTGTTGGAGAAGACTCTTGAAAGTCCCTTGGACTGCAAGGAGATCCAACCAGTCCATTCTAAAGGAGATCAGCCCTGGGATTTCTTTGGAAGGAATGATGCTAAAGCTGAAACTCCAATACTTTGGCCACTTCATGTGAAGAGTTGACTCACTAGAAAAAGACTCTGATGCTGGGAGGGATTGGGGGCAAGAGGAGAAGGGGATGACAGAGGATGAGATGGTTGGATGGCATCACCGACTCTATGGACGGGAGTCTGAGTGAACTCCAGGAATTGGTGATGGACAGGGAGGCCTGGCGTGCTGCGATTCATGGGGTGGCAAACAGTCGGACACGACTGAGTGACTAAACTGACTGACTGAATAGACTCATTAATTACAAAATTTTCAGGATCCAGAAAATCACTGTATTGTCAGCATGGTATGATAAAGGAGTTGGGTTAAATCAGCACTGAAGTGTTGAGATATGGAGAAAGAAACAAAACTTCTTCCTTTTGATCCCTTTGATGAAAATGATGCAATCTGGTAATTGTGGCTTCTCAACTAGTAGGCAGAGGTTGGCTATAGGAACTCATCACAAAACCAATATAAGTATTGGGTTTAATTTTATCTCTACTGATGTGAAACTGTGAGCTGGTTTTTTTTTTAACCTTCATTTTCTCTTCTATAAAAGGGTTAAATAAGTCATCCATGTCAACTCAAGGTAAGTTCTCAACTAATGGTAATTTTAGATGATCATAATGGTGGTAAAGATGTGATGAGTTCCCTGTCTCTAGAAGCAATCAACTCAGAAATAAGTGGCCATTTACAAATGCTATTTAAGATATATGGAGTTGTCCTTTCTAGTTCCTGGATTTTAGATTCATTCTAAGACATGGCCAAAGACTTGAAGGAGAATTATCTTATAATGCTGTCCCACTAACCTGATGTATGATGATCCTTAGATTCAGTACAACAGTTGGAAAAGCACCCAGAAAAAAAAAAATCACTGAAGTTTCATAACTACAACATGGAAACTCCAAAGAACAAAGGAAGAAATTATTGTGAAAACTTCCAACAGTTAACTGCTAGTGGATAACACTCCTAGAATCTAAGTTTCTCAACTTATTCCTGATTTCCCCATAAAGTATTAACAGCTAAGTCTACTATGGAAGTTTCCTTCATTGAAACAGACTAATAGTATCATATTGGTCAATTACAAAACCAGGATCAGTGTTAAAACAGGTGTTGCTTTATCCACATTAGGAATGAATCCATTTCTGCATCTGAAGCATGGCACTGTTTGCATTTATTGGAGCTTAGCTAGAAATTCAAGTTAGGTCAGGAGAATTAAGCCTTAAGTAACTTACAAACATATGTATAGATGTAATCTCTGAAGTTTTTGTTTCGTTGAATTTTTGCTTTTCATTTAAAAGTATAATACATATAATTCACTTGTGGTACCATCAGGAAGATCTACAAAGGCTTATAATTATAGACCTTGAAATGAATATCTCTGACCTAAAGAAAAGTTTTTTAAAAACTGGTTGAAAGAAACAATGTAATGCAGATAAAAGCCTCTTATCAGTTTACAAGGCTTGAAGTTCACCTAAGAATTTGAGGGCAAGCCTAAATGTTGCTGTGCAGAGATACTAGTCAATCAGTTCAGTCGCTCAGTTGTGTCCGACACTTTGGACCCCATGAACCACAGCATGCCAGGCCTCCCTGTTCATTACCAACTCCCAGAGTCCACCCAAACCCATGTCCATCGAGTCGGTGATGCCATCCAACCATCTCATCCTCTGTTGTCCACTTCTCCTTCTGCCCTCAATCTTTCCCAGCATCGGGATATTTTCAAATGAGTCAGCTCTTTGCATCAGGTGGCCAAAGTATTGGAGTTTCCGCTTCAACATCACTCCTTCCAATGAACACCCAGGACTGATCTCCTTTAGGATGGACTGGTTGGATCTCCTTGCAGTACAAGGGACTCTCAAGAGTCTTCTTCAACACCACAGTTCAAAAGCATCAATTCTTCAGCGCTCAGCTTTCTTCACAGTCCAACTCTCACATCCATACATGACCACTGGAAAAACCATAGCCTTGACTAGACGGACCTTTGTTGGCAAAGTAATGTCTCTGCTTTTAAATATGCTGTGTGGGTTGGTCATAACTTTCCTTCCAAGGAGTAAGCGTCTTTTAATTTCATGGCTGCATTCACCATCTGCAGTGATTTTGGAGCCCAAAAAAATAAATTCTGACACTGTTTCCACTGTTTCCCCATCTATTTGCCATGAAGTGATGGGACTGAATGCCATGATCTTAGTTTTCTGAATGTTGAGCTTTAAGCCAACTTTTTCATTCTCTTCTTTCACTTTCATCAAGAGGCTCTTTAGTTCTTCTTTACTTTCTGCCATAAGGGTGGTGTCATCTGCATATCTGAGGTTATTGATATTTCTCCTGGCAATCTTGATTTCAGCTTGTGTTTCCTCCAGCCCAGATGTTCCTCATGATGTACTCTGCATATAAGTTAAATAAGCAGGGTGACAATATACAGCTTTGACGTACTCCTTTTCCTATTTGGAACCAGTCCGTTGTTCCATGTCCAGTTCTAACTGTTACTTCCTGACCTACATACAGGTTTCTCAAGAGGCAGACTAGGTGGTCTGGGATGCCCATCTCTTTCAGAATTTTCCACAGTTTATTGTGATCCACACAGTCAAAAGTTTTTGCATAGTTGATAAAGCAGAAATAGATGTTTTTCTGGAACTCTCTTGCTTTTTCCATGATCCAGCGGATGTTGGCAATTTGATCCTGGTTCCTCTGCCTTTTCTAAAACCAGCTTGAACATCTGGAAGTTCACGGTTCGCATGTTGCTGAAGCCTGGCTTGGAGAATTTTAAGCATTACTTTACTAGCATGTGAGATGAGTGTAATTGTGCAGTAGTTTGAGCATCTAATTGCAAAAGTTGGAAAATGGAATGAGATCAGGATTTCCATGCAGGTTTTGGCATTCCTTTAATTTATGACTTTGAACATCATCTACGTCTCTGGGTCTGTTTCCTCAGCTGTAAAATGAAGTAATTGTATGTATGATTTCCAAGGACATGCAGGCTTTAGAAACCAGAGGATTCACATGCACTCCTTACATCAAGAGGGCTTGTCCCCAGTAGAGGTGAAGCACAGGGACTTTAGCTATGCTGCTGAGTTCACATCTCAGTGCTGCCATCCGTTTATAGTGGGAGCACAGCCTACTTTCAGGGTTTCATGCCCTGCTTTGTAAAACTGGGATAATGATAATACTCATAGGATTGTTGGGAAAACTGAAAGAGTTAAAATTTTAGGAGAAAACAGTTCTTAGCACAGCATGAGGCTCACTGTAAAAATCTCTAGGCTCACTACCATGCTGAATTTCTTAAGTTTTATTATCCAAACCTCACATCCCTCCTGTAAAGCAAGCTGATAGTCTCATCCCTGAGAGTCAGGATGCTATACAATTGGTAAGATTGTATAGCAGGAGCTATACAGGAGCTATACAATTGGTAAGATCAAAATGACATTTGAACCATGCAATAAAGAGACTCCCAAATCTTTTCATCTTTGATCACATAACACTGTCTCCCCAGTTTTTTCTTCCAGTTCTTTCTAGCCCTTTCTTCATGCAGAACCAAAGTTCACCACATAAAAGTTAGCAAATGAGTTCAAGGAGGTGATATGTTTAAAACCTTCCCTGGAGGCTCAGATGGTAAAGACTCTGCAATGCAGGAGACCCGGGTTTGATCCGTGGGTCTGGAAGATCCCCTGGAGAAAGGAATGGCTACCTACTCCAGTATTCTTGCCTGGGAAATCCCATGGACAGAGGAGCCTGGCAGGCTACAGTCCATGGGGTTGCAAAGAGTTGGACGTGAGAGACTAACACTTTCACTATTTTAATGCTTAAAACCACATTTGCAACGACTTGAAAGTTCTAGAGTCAGATAATCTGTCCTAGAATCAGATGTGACTATGGAAATTAAGTAAATTCTCTCCTCTGGAGTTCCTTATGTTAGTGAACACTATCACCTGCCACAGTCTCCCAAGCTAAGTTTCTAACATGAGGTTCCTACCATAAAACCAAAAGTTGTACTCATGAGAACAGGTAAGCCCATTTAATTATCAAGAGAGAAATACAAAGTGATTCTCATATAGACGCCAAATATGACATTGATCCAATCAAATATCTATTACTGATAAAATATGTCAAAACTATAGCATAATATATAGTAGTGTTAGTCAAAATTTATCATTGTGTTTAACTATGGCACACAACAAGGTATTTCCATTAAAATCAAAGGAAGAAAAAAAAGCAACCACTGACACATATGTAATTTCTTCTCTGGAACATCTAAACAGTGCTATAGGATATGAAACTGGTACAATAGATGTGACTACTATAAATAATGAGGAAAAGTATTATTAATTTAAAATAATTATATATATGTAAACTTCAGTAAACCAAGCAAGCTTCCAGAATTATAAGAGGATTTTTAATAAAGTAACTAAATACAAAATAAATATTCAAAAATTAATACCATTGTGTCTCACCATCACCACTACAATAGCCTCTCATAAGAGAGGCTCTTTTCCTCCTCTTGTTCACACCTCTTATAATCTATTTTACACAAAGTAGCTAGGTATACCTGTGGCAGATTCATTTCGATATTTGGCAAAACTAATACAATATTGTAAAGTTTAAAAATAAAATAAAATTTAAAAAAATAAAAATAAAAAGTAAAACAAATCTGATCATGCCACTGGCTACCTTCCTATCCTTCTGCATCTTAAATACAATCAGATTCATAACTCTGGCCTCACCCCCTGCTCAGCCTCATTGCCTGCCTCTATCCCTTGCTTGTGTCTCTTCTTCCTTTGGAGAAGATGTAGACTACATTGCAGAGAGGTGAGGACTAAGACTGTTCTCATGAAATTCTAGTAGCACATCTGGAAAAAACTAATAAACAACTCTGAGATTCATAGAAAACAATAAACAGATAAGGGTGGGAATTATAATTTTATAAAGAAAGTAAAATAAAAAGAACTATCCTCACAATATATTAAGCTCTATTATACCTATATTTCAAAGCTATAGTCACTAAAGTAATTAAGTAAAATAAGACTAAAATAATTGCTAGTGAATGCAACATTTAATATATGATAAAGGCAGAATCCCATTTAACAGGTAAAGAGATGGATGTATTCAACAGACTTTATTCAAGAATTTGTCTATATAAAGAAAATTTTCTTTGATTTTTTTACTACACATCATAAAATAAACCAATGTGCAGATAATTTATCTGTTAAGTATTAAATATATAAACAGAACTGATAGATAATGCTTTAAGGATCTCAAGGATCTTGTGATAGAGAAAAGCTTTCTCAGTTTACATGCAGTGAATGAAAAGACATCTCTACAGTAAAAGTAATCATGAAAAACTTTAAATTTCTTGAAAATTACTTATAAATAAAACTATTTAAAAATGTGCTTCTAATATGATAATATTCTATATAGAATGTTTACAAATCAGTAAAAAAAAATCATTCAAATCCCAAAACAAAAATAGGCAAAGGAAATCAGTAAATAATTCACATAAGTAAATGACAAATGTGCACATATTAAAACAATGATCACCTGTCTAATAATCAAGTAAATATGAATTTAATGACTAAATATTAAGTATTAAAGTAGTACAGATTTTTCAAAGATAATCCCAGGGTTGGCAAGGATTCATTAGACAGGCACAACTGATAAAGAAGAATTAATTGGCACAACTTGATTAAAATGCAATCTGGCAATGTAAATTGAGAGTTTTTAGAAAATTTATTATCTATGACATCAGTAATATTCCAGAAATACATCCTGAATAGTCAACATGAGTACATATATTTGTGTACAAGTATACTTAACTTTCATTTTTCACTTTCATGCATTGGAGAAGGAAATGGCACCCCATTCCAGTGTTCTTGCCTGGAGAATCCCAGAGACGGGGGAGCCTGGTGGGCTGCCACCTCCGGGGTCACACAGAGTTGGACACGACTCAAGCGACTTAGCAGCAGCAGCAGCAGCATACTTAATAATACAATATTAATTATAATGGAAGGAGAAATGTTTTTAGCCTAAGTGTATAATAGGGCAAAAATTAAACATGTGATGATATATCTCATTTATGAAATATAGTTTTAACTATTTAATGTTTTGAGAGACTAAGACTTTTAGTATCAGAAAATACTAATGATATAATGTTGAGTAAAATAAAAGTTTATCCTACTAAGCCACATTCAATATCATCCTAATTTTTGTGTATATTTATACAATAAAACTTTAGGTAATACAATGAATTTTAAAATTAGTTATCTTAGGATGGTTAAACTACCATTACTTTTTATTCTTCAATGTTTTATATTTTTTTTAATATGTTCACTACTATTACTTTTAGAATATTATCATTTTGGCACCAAAAATTATTTTAAGTTTAGCAAATGATTAAAAGAAGAGAAACAAACTTAAGAATTTAAGGAGAAACTCAAGGGAAGGTTTGTTTCAGAAAAGTTAAAACTTGATTTTCATCTGTAAAGTGATAAAATGATTAAAATCAGAATATTGAGAACAGTATAAGAAAATATGATCAATAAGCATATGCAAAAATATTACAGCTTAATCAATAGGCTATAAATAAAATAACAAGACAAATTACATAATGGCAAAGTATTTCATTGATTAAATTAGTAACAAGGATGTTGATGACCACGTGTACAGTGAAGGGATGGGAAATCAAGTTCTCAACAATCCCAAGGTCAAAATTTTGTACAAGTTCATTATTAGCATTGATACAAACTAGAGCTGGAAACTATAAAAGCCATAAACAAACCAAAAGTTCTCCAGGCAAGCATGCTGGAGTGGGTAGCCATTCCCTTTTCCAGGGGATCTTCCCGACCCAGGGATCAAACCTGGGCCTCCCACATTGCAGGCAGATTCTTTGCCACCTAGGCCTCCAGGAAAGTCCAAAACAAACCAAAGGAAACAAAAAGCTATATACTCAAAACAGGCATGACAGTATTCTTGATAACAGTCTCAGATTAAAAGCAATCTAACTATTGGAAATTAGGGGGATGGTTAAGTAAACGATGAAATCATCAACTTAGTCGTCTTTTAATATATGAAGATTGCTGCACAGCAGTACGTCTGCATCGCGTGCGTAAGGCACTACAAGGCCAGACTGGAGCTTTTACGTGTACGTGACCACAAGAAGTGCATGACTATACATAGGGCCCCAAACCAGAAGTTTTCAAAGCTGGTGGGATTCTCGTGGACTTTTGTCTTAATTTTATCTTATACATAATTCTACTATGATTTATATGTTGACAGAGACAGTGAAAGAGAATAGTGTAGGTGAAGCAGACTCCTAGAAGCGAGAGCAATGAGTCCAGCAAACAGATTTTCTCCTGTGGGAAAAATGAGGCTCCAAAGTTCTCAGTGAAAGTCTATTAGGTACTTTGAAGTGCATTCGCTCATTTATTCCTCAAAATATTATTATATGTGTGTTATTTTTAATCCTCATTTTTTGTACAAAGAACAGCGGGCTCAGAATGGCTAAGTAAGTTGTTGAAGGTCACACAGCAAAGTGTAAGAGTCTAGATTCAAACCCCATGCTCTCAGACTCTCAAGCCTAGCTCTATCTACTACACCTGTCCAAGGAAATCCCTTTTCCTTCAAACAGCTAGAGGAAGAGTGTTTGAATGAAGGTAAGTTTATCTAGAGTGGTGTTGGGGAGAGTAGGAAACAAATGGAAAGATGAGGGAGCACTGAATGACTTCAATCTTCTCGGTCAAATGAAGGTGAAGTTGTTTGCTGAGAGTGAGATCATAAAACTTCCAGAGACTGGAAACTTGCCATCAACAGCATTGTTAGAAATCAGGTCTGATACCAGCAAAGACCCGAGGGAAGATTTTGATTACTATTTGGGAAAGATGCAATTCCAAGTGCTTTTAGGAAATGCCAAAGGGAAAAGAACATACACTATGAAATCACACAGTTTAAACTCTGAAAAATGTTGTCTTCAAGACAGTCTACAATGGTGATGATTTTCAACCAGGGATGATTTTGCCATCCCCAATCCATCCCAAGGGACATCTGGCAATATCTGGAAACATTCTCGGTTGTCATAGCTGGAGTTAGGGTGCTACTGGGTAGGGGACAAATGTGCTGCTATTACAAGCTTTAAATATTAGAGGACTCTTCGTGCAATATGAAGCGCAGTGTTCAGTCACATGGGCCCTCCTCAACCACCATTATGTTTCCACTTAACCAACTGCCCTTGGGCTCCCACTTTCTTAGCTTCCTTGGATTAGATTAGATTAGATTAGATCAGTCGCTCAGTCGTGTCCGACTCTTGGCAATCCCATGAATTGCAGCACGCCAGGCCTCCCTGTCCATCACCAACTCCCGGAGTTCACTCAGACTCATGTCCATTGAGTCAGTGATGCCATCCAGCCACCTCATCCTCTGTGGTCCCCTTCTCCTCCTGCCCCCAATCCCTCCCAGCATCAGAGTCTTTTCCAATGAGTCAACTCTTCGCATGAGGTGGCCAAAGTTCTGGAGTTTCAGCTTTAGCATCCTTCCTTCCAAAGAAATCCCAGGGCTGATCTCCTTTAGAATGGACTGGTTGGATCTCCTTGCAGTCCATGGGACTCTCAAGAGTCTTCCCCAACACCACAGTTCAAAAGCATCAATTCCTTGGCGCTCAGCCTTCTTCACAGTCCAACTCTCACATCCATACACGACCACCGGAAAAACCACAGCCTTGACTAGACGGACCTTTGTTGGCAAAGTAATGTCTCTGCTTTTGAATATGCTATCTAGGTTGGTCGACAGGTGCGCTAAAGCGCAGGCGCGGCCCAGAGGCGCTACCCCACGTCCAAGGTCAGGGGCAGAAGCTGGGAGGACCCCATGCCCTAAGGGCGGCGGCCAGGAGGAGTTACCCCCGTGTCCGAGGTCAGGGGCAGGAGGAGATACCGCACGCCCTTAAGCCCGAGGCCAGGGGCAGCGGGCCGGAGGAGCTACCCCACTCCCCCACGCCCGAGGCCAGGGGCACTGGCCGGCAGGGCCAACCCCACACCGTGGCTGCACTGGCACAGGAGGGCCTAGAGGAGCTATCCCACGTTGAAGGTCAGGAAAGGTGGCAGTGAGGAGATACCCCTCGTCCAAGGTAAGGAGCATTGGCTGTGCTTTGCTGGAGCAGCCGTGAAGAGATACTCCATGCCCAAGGTAAGAGAAACCCAAGTAAGATGGTAGGTGTTGCAAGAGGGCATCAGAGGGCAGACACACTGAAACCATACTCACAGAAAACTAGCTTCCTTAAATAACTGTCAAATCCAGCCCCTGATATCTGGTCTCAATATTGACCTACTTGTCTATCAAACAATCAGCCTAAACCCTGACACCTTAAAAGTTGAACTGAACCAATATATTACAAGCTAAGAATAAAGAGATAAAATGCCAAGATGTTACTCTGAGATCCAGGAAGCCATTTCAATTCTAGAACTGTGTTAACAATAAAGAAATCATCATGGATATGCACACTGATTTATCTACAAAGATGCTTATTTCAGAGTTGTTTGTGATAAGGAAGACACAGCAACAACCTAAACATTTACTAGTGGGGATTAGTTAAATTAATGATGACACATCCAATTTGGAGAGTCCAATTTCTGATGTAAAAAGATAAAGACTAGATTACAATTTAGTGTGTAAAACATGAAATCATTATCATAAAATACCAATTAGCACAGAAAATATCTGGAAAGACAAACATCAAATTAGGAACAGTAATTATCTCAGGGTAGTAGAATTATAGCTCTTTTAAAATACACTTTATATTTCAGATTTTCTAAAATGAGCTTTGTATTGTCACTTTAAACAAAATAAGAGTAATAAAGAGCACAATTTTTTTTAGTTAAACGTTTTATTTTCATCAGGCTCAAAAAGAGTTGCACTTTGAAAAAAGAAAATTAAAGTAAATCTGAAAATGTGAGAAAGGCTCAAAAGGAGAAAAAGAAAACTACTAAACCGACGAAAAGCTTCCTTTGCCAACTTCAGTATAAAACACTTGCAGCCAAAGAGTGAGATGTGAAATCTTAACTATCCAAAAGAAGCTGCTTCTCTTCCAAAGCAACAAGGTTCCCACCCAAATTTGCTTTTTCTTTTTTTTGCTTTGTGCTGTCAAATGGTCATTTGCCTTATCTCAACAGAGAAAACTTCGTCTGAAATATACAAGTAATTATATACAAATGGTCTTAAAATCAACACAAAAAACTTTCCTATCCTTCTTAGGCTTTCTTCAGTTCTGCGTGGTAGAGTAGTTTCCCATATTTTTAAGTGTACCTATATATAAGAATTAAAGAATGAAAACTGTGAAGCGTTCCAAGTGCTTTTAGGAAATGCTTTTAATCTGTAAGTACTTCAACATGGAGTTTATGTAAGTTGGGGAAAAGAGCAGCTTTGCAATGAATCCAACCAGCAAAAACATCCACAGCTAGGAAACTTCCACACCATACACATTTTAAAAATGGAATTCCTAAATTCTCCTAAAAATTACCCATCATTTTCCTAATTCAAGTTGTATCTACCAAAGCACCATGCAGTGCTGACCAATAACATCAACATCCTTGTGCCACATAACCTGAAGGTCCTAGACTCTTTCACCTTATTCTTACCAATATTCTCTTTCAGTTCAGTTCAGTCACTCAGTCGTGTCTGACTCTGTGACCCCATTGACTACAGCATGCCAGGCCTCCTTGTTTATCACCAACTCCCAGAGTTTACTCATGTCTATTGAGTCAGTGATGCCATCTAACTATCTCATCCTCTGTTGCCCCCTTCTCTTCCCGCCTTCAATCTTTCCCAGCATCAGGGTCTTTTCAAATGAGTCAGTTCTTCATTTAGGTGGAATGGAACTCCAAAGTATTAGAATTTCAGCTTCAACATCAGTCCTTCCAATGAATATTCAGGACTGATTTCCTTTAGGATGGACTGGTTGGATCTTATTGCAGTTCAAGGGACTCTCAAGAGTCTTCTCCAACCCCATAGTTCAAAAGCATCAATTCTTCAGCACTCAGGTTTCTTTATAGTCCAACTCTCACATTCAAACATGACAACTGGAAAAACCATAGCCATGACTAAACAGACCTTTGTTGGCAAAGTAAAATCTCTGCTTTTTAATATGCTGTCTAGGTTGGTCATAACTTTCCTTCCAAGGAGTAAGCATCTTTTAATTTAATGGCTGCAGTCACCATCTTCAGTGATTTTGGAGCCCCAAAAAATAAAGTCAGCTACTGTTTCCACTGTTTCCCCATCTATTTGCCATGAAGTGATGAGACCAGATGCCATGATCTTAGTTTTCTGAATGTTGAGTTTTAAGCCAACTTTTTCACTCTCCTCTTTCACTTTCATTGAGAGGCTCTTTAGTTCTTCTTCACTTTCTGCCATAAGGGTTATGTCATCTGCATATCTGAGGTTATTGATATTTCTCCCGGCAATCTTAATTCCAGCTTGTGCTTCTTCCAGCCCAGCATTTCTCATAATGTACTCTGCATATAAGTTTAGCATCCACTATATTCCTGTGCTGCTTAGAACTTCACTCCTTGGTTTTGTTTCATCCTCAGCTTCAGATTAGTCCTTCAGTTCAGTTCAGTTGTTTAGTCGTGTCCGACTCTTTGCAACCCCATGAATTGCAGCATGCCAGACCTCCCTGTCCATCACCAACTCCTGGAGTTCACTCAACCTCACATCCCTCGAGTCGGTGATGCCATCCAGCCATCTCACCCTCTGTCATCCACTTTTCCTCCTGCCCCCAATCCCTCCCAGCATCAGAGTCTTTTCCAATGAGTCAACTCTTCGCATGAGGTGGCCAAAGTACTGGAGTTTCAGCCCCCGCATCATTCCTTCCAAAGAACACCCAGGACTGATTTTTAGAATGGACTGGGATCTCCTTGCAGTCCAAGGGACTTTCAAGAGTCTTCTCCTACACCACAGTTCAAAAGCATCAATTCTTCAGCACTCAGCTTTCTTCACAGTCCAACTCTCACATCCATACATGACCACTGGAAAAACCACAGCCTTGACTAGACGGACCTTTGTTGGCAAAGGAATGTCTCTGCTTTTGAATATGCTGTCTAGGTTGGTCAAAAATTTTCTTCCAAGGAGCAAGCATCTTTTAATTTCATGGCTGCGATCACCATTGGCAGTGATTTTGGAGTCCTCCAAAATAAAGTCTGACACTGTTTCCACTGTCTCCCCATCTATTTGCCATGAAGTGATAGGACCAGATGCCATGATCTTCATTTTCTGAATGTTGAGCTTTAAGCCAACTTTTTCACTCTCCTCTTTCACTTTCACCAAGAGGCTTTTTTAGGACATGGAAATAGACTTGGCTCCTGTAATTGTAACCACCAGAACTCTCCTGACATGGTTTTATGCTTGCTTTCTGAAGTTTCTCCTTGCTGTTGCCTTTGGTGTTCACCTGGTCTGTAACTCCTGTCTGGCACAGATCTATGAAGAAAGCATATTTGCTAGGCAGCCCTAGCTGCCTGCACACCTCGTTGTGATGTTTAATTTTTTCTGTCAACTTGGCTAAGCCAATGGTTGTTCATCTTTTCTAGGTGTGTCTGTGGAGGTGTTCTGGAACAGATTAGTATTAAAATCAGAAGACTAAGTAAAGAAGATCCAAATGATGTAATTGGGGCTCCATTTTTCTCAGGTAGATAAATCTCCAGTTAATGGGTGTGAAGGAGTCTCAGATCCCAGGACTCATATTCTGCCACTGGAGAAGTCCCTTTCTCCATAGCACTGGCAAAAAAGAAATAGATCTCAAAGGGAACTCTGGCTGTTCTCAAATCATGTGCCTGTTGCTGAACCATAACCCTGACCAAGGCATTGGGTGTTTGTCTGGACATGAATTAAGTGCCCAGACCTATGAAAAGTAGAGAAGAAGGAATAGCCCATCAAAAGAGCCGCTTGGAACTGGTTCTCCAGCAAGGTTGGTGGGTCTATTAACAGAAAAAGGAATTGATGTTGGACTGAAAAGAAGGCTGGTAACTTATATGATCTTGAGTTTCTTCACAGCTAATTTTTTCTATTTTCTACTATTCTAGGCCTCACTGCAAATAAGTACCTGAGAAGCTATGCTAAAATCTGAAGCAAGGAATGTTTAACACCACAAAAGAGCAGAAATAGGATGTTTTAGGACAAATGGGAGCTTTGTACCAACATATGCTCTGAAGTGAACAAACAGCAATCATTAAGCTCATTGCTTTGTGCCTTGTGACCCACTAAGCTCTGTTGGGAAGACATACGGTAGCAAGTATAAACCAGTAAGGTCAGTAAATATGTTTGAAATCGGAAAACTTACATTTAGATACATAACCTCATGTAAATTTCTGGAGTACTCTGAATCTGACCTGTAAAATGGGTGCATTAACACAAATACCCTCTCCAAATAATTACAAAAACCAAAAGAGATAAATGTAAAAGCACTTCAAAAATATGATGCAGTACAAACTTAATTATTTTTACAGAACAGACTTTAAATAGGTGCTAGGTTTTGTGAGGATAAGGCAATGGCAACTCATTCCAGTACTCTTGCCTGGCAAATCCCATGGACAGAGGAGCCTGGTAGGCTGTAGTCCATGGGGTTGCTAGGAGTCGGACATGACTGAGCAACTTCATTTTCACGTTTCACTTTCACGCATTGGAGAAGGAAGTGGCAACCCACTCCAGTGTTCTTGCCTGGAGGATCCCAGGGAGGGGGGAGCCTGGTGGGCTGCCGTCTATGGGGTCGCACAGAGTCAGACAGGACTGAAACGACTTAGCAGCAGCAGCAGGTTTTGTGGCTTCATAAATGCTATAGAAATACAAAGCATGCAGAGGGAGTAACAGTCTGATCAGAAAGGGAAGTGGGATTAGAATGGTACCTGTAAGGATGGATATAGTTCGCACAGAGAGAGGTGAGAGTTATCTCTTACAACAGTCTTGTGACTTGATTGTGGATTGACTTACAGAAATTTCCAGCATCAAAGTTTTCCACCTTGTGCAGGTTTGCAGTCAAATTTACAGTGTTCTTTTATCTGTTCACTGTTTGTACTCTGCTTCCAGAGCACAGACAAATTTCACAAGTCTCAGTTGACGAAGAAAGTGCTATATGGAAATCCTGTGCCAGAGGGAAAAGTTCTCTGATGCTTATAGAAAAGAACAGAGGTTTGCCAAATAGTCTGAAAACAATTTGGAATTTTATATCAGTGGGGTCCTGGCAAAAGTCTGCACTGAAACAAGTATTCACCCTCATCCTTGGCATTTCAAATGACAAGTATTACATGGGGAAATTAGAGCTGTTGGGCAGTGGAGCCCATGTTAGCTGCTTTCAGAAATAAGGTATTAGTAATTTTCTTTTCTTCAGGCTCTGAGATCTTTCCTACTCTTCTACTCCATTATTCAGCAATGATTTTTTATGCCCTTCTCTGGCCAGGAACTTTTAAGGTTCAAGGGAGATAAAGATGAAAGTCATTGTACCTGACCTCAGCAGTCTTGTGTCTACTGATTTAGGCTGGGATTACTGTTCAAAGAAGATAGCACAAAAGAAGGATGACTTTTGAGATAGTGCATGAAGAGGCATACATGGAGACAACTGCACAATTCTAACACAGAATAGAATAGGATTGATTGGACCAAATGGAGCTTAACCATCAATCTGGATCAATGAAATCATTTTTAGTGAATGGAAATCCCAAACATCTTATAATATTTATTATTTGAATTGCACCCATTTATAGATGAGGATCCAAAGAACCACAGGATGTATATAGAGTAACACTATTAAGAGATGACTTCTCTTATTCTAAATGTTGTGCCCTTTCCACTGTGCTTTCTGACATTGTTCTAAGTTGTCTATGCATGTTGGCCATGTCCTCACCATCTTATCAATTTAAATTTGTGAGGAGAAATTGTGAATTAATAAGTCAAATAATCTTTCAACACATATTATTAAGGTACTATGCCAGGCACTGAGGATATCAAGATGAAAACAACACAGTTCATCCTTCTCCTCAATTTTGAATAACAGATAAACAACTTCATATTACACAGGGCATTATAACATGATATTTAAGAACCTAGATTCTGGAAGAGTAATAGACTAAAGAAATACTCAGGAGGTAGGAATCAATAAGACATGCTAATTGACTGGAAATTTAATCAACTTTCTCTTTTTTTCTGGTTTTTATTTCATTGATTTCCACACTTTTTATTTCCCTCCATATAAACTTAAGTTCACGTAAGATGATTGAATACAACCTTTTCTTATTTCTAATCTGAGCATTTAAAAATTGAAAAATAAGCAAAAGACTTGAATAAACATTTCTCAAATGACGTACAAATGGCCAAAAAGCACATGAAATGCTACTCAAAAATTATAGACATGCAAATCAAAACTCCAGTGAGACACTACTTCATACCCATTAGTTTGGTTATTAAAAAAAAAATGTTAGCAAGAAATTGGGATGCTGGTGCACTGTTGGTGAGAATGTAAAATGTTGCTGCTACTATGGAAAACAGTAAGATATTTTCTCAAAAAATTAAACATATGAAACGTGATCCAGCAATTCCACATCTGGGTGTGTACCCAAAAGAACTGAAATCAGAGACTCAAACAGGTATTTATACTTCAATGTTCAAATTACCAATATCACAACCACCAAAAAGTGGACATAGTTCAAATTTCCACTGATAGATAAACAAAAGGCAGTGTGTATATGCAATGAAATATTACTCAGCTTTAAAAATGAATGGGATTCTGATACAACATGGATGAACCTTAAAGACATTATTCTAAGTGAAATAAATCATACAAAATAGGAAAACTGGGCTTCCCTGATGGCTCAGACAGTAAAGAATCTGCCTGCAATGCAGGAGACCTCCTGCACATACCACAAAAAGGCCATGTGAGGACATGTGAGGATTTGGCCTTCTGCAAGCAAGGAAGAAACTTCTCACCAAAAACTAACTCGGCTGCACATTGATCTTGGAATTCCCAACCTCCAGAACTTGAGAAATAAATCTCTGTTATTTAAGACACCGAGACTGTGGTATTTTGTTACAGTAGCCAAGGACATTAAAACATTGCATCCGCATCCCACAGTTTTCTAGCTTTCATTTTATTTCAGTTAAATACTTTTAATTTCTCTTGTGATTTCTCTTTTGACCCATTGGTTATTTGATTTTCAGTTTTGTTGGAATTTTCCAGATATTTTTTTACTATTGATTTATAAGTCAAGTCCACTGTGGACCAAAGAACTGAGACGTCTTATAGAACAAAAAATGATCTACATTGGTAAATAAAAGAATGTGCTTTTCAGCAGATAGGTGGCAAATTCTATAAGTATCTATTTGGTTAAGCTGGTTGATAGTTTCTTCTATATCTCTACTGACTTTGTGACTATTGTATCATTGTATCAGTTCATACTTTCTAGGTGGTTCAATGGTAAAGAATCCACCCGCCAATGCAGGAGACGCAGGAGACCAAGGTTTGATCCCTGGGTCAGGAAGATCCCCTGGAGTAGGAAATGGCAACTCACTCCAGTGTTCTTGCCTGGAAGATTCTATGGACAGTGGAGCCTGGCTGGATGCAGTCCATGGGGTCACAAAGAATTGGACAGAACTGAGGGATTGAGCACACATGCATGCACACATTATATCAGTTAATGAAAAAAAGTGTTGACATTTCCAACTACATTTGTAAATTTCTCCTTTCTCTATTTATTTCTTCTATTTCTCTATTCTCTATTCTTTTATATCTATATTTCTGGTAATTTTTGCTTTGTGTATTTTGAATATCTGCTGTGAGATACATACACACTTAGATTTGTCATGTGTTCATAAAAGGTCATGTTTTTATCATTATAAAATGTCACTTTTATCTCTGACAGTAGTCAGTGCCCAGAAATTTACTCTATCTGGTATTAATGTAGCCCATCACAGCTTTCTTATAGTTAGTGGTATCATGGAATATCTTACTTCATCCTTTAATTATTTTTTTAGAAATACTTTATTCTTGGAATAGTTCTAGCTTTACAGAAAAAAATTAGATTCTGGGACTCCAGTTACAGAATATGTGTGTTAGACAGTTGATACTATTCTCCAGTGACTTAGACTTTGTTTTTGTCTATTATTTCCCTCCTATTTATTTTGAATAGTTTTTGATGTTGTGTTTCAAGTTTATTGACCTTTTCTTCTGAAGTATTTAAGAGCAGTCAGTGAAAATTTTATTTCAGATATCTTATTTTCCATCTTTAGAGTCTCTGCTTTTTAAATCTTTCTCCCATGTCTTTCCTCTTTAGGTTCATGTTTCTTTAAAAGCTTGAGCATATTTATAAAAGGTCTTTTAAGATCTCTGTATACTACTTGTTTCATCTCTGTTATTTATGGGCCTATTTTTCTATCGTCTCTTATTTTTCTTTCTAGTTATGGGTCACAATTTCTTGCTTCTTCATATGTCTCATACTTCTTGACTGGATGCCAGACATTGTGAATGTTATATGGTTGAGTGTTAAATTTTGGTGTAGTCTGTGAGAGAGTTTTGAATTTTGTTGCAGCGAGCAATTATGCTGTCTGCTCAATAATTTGTTCCTTGTGAGCATGTTTTCAAGATATTTTAGGGGTGACCCATGGCAGACTTACCTATAGGTAGAATTTACAGCACTACTAAGGCATCACTCTTCTTGGGTTTCTAATAATCGTCCCGTATATTTAACACATTCTCTCTATTCTGAGTGTGAAAGTCAAATGATCCTTGATCCTATGTGACTCTGGGAATTAGTCCACTTTCAGCTCTCAGGAAATTTTTCTTCTCTCAGAAGTTGTCTTATGTTCATACTTGTGAAATTTCACCCGGTATATTCACAGGCTGGTATTCAATCAGAGACTCAAGAGGACTCCTACGCTGACTTCTTTCTTTGCTATGTTCACTTCTCTCCAGGATTCTGTCCTGAAAATTCTATTCACTTAGGTGTCCCCAAACTCCAAATATCTGTCTCTTCAACCAGCAAGACCACTGTTCTCTGCTTGGGTTCCCCCTGCCTGCACTACACACTGAAAATGACCTCTGGGCAGAAAGCTGGGGCAGGTTTGTGTGTGTTCATCTTGTATGTGTCTCTTCTCTCAGGGACCCTGAGTCCTAGGATGCCTGTTGTCCAGTGTCTGAAAACAGTAATATTTTTGTCTAGTTTTGCTAGTCCAAGTTTGGACCGTTAGTCTCATGGTCGTACAGAGAAAGACAGAGAAAAAGAGGCAGAGAGAAAGAGATGGAGAGTTCACTCTGAAAATGGGTTGTCAGTGGGAATAAGCATTGAGTAAGCGTAAATCACATGAAAGTGAAAGTGAAGTCGCTCAGTCATGTCAGACTCTTTGCGACCCTGTGGACTGTAGCCTACCAGGCTCCTCCGTCCATGGGATTCCCCAGGCAAGAATACTGGAGTGGGTTGCCATTTCCTTCTCCAGGGGATCTTCCCAACCCAGGGATCGAACCCAGGTCTCCCACGTTGGAGGCAGACGCTTTAAACTCTGAGCCACCAGGGAAGCCCATAAATCATATGACCAGAAGCCAAATACATTTTGGTCAGCAAAAGGAGGCGTGAGGGGGGCATGGTACCCAAGAACAAATATAATAGTGCACCCTAGAGATGCCAGCTCTACAGTGAAGCCAACTCATATCAGTCTCCTTCTCCTACACTCTTTCAGTGTCACGACTTTACAAAAGGTCCCTTTTAACACCAGTGATAAAGGAGAAGGGGAGGAAAAGGAAGGGGGAGAAACCAAAAATGACAGAACTAGGCTCCAAGTTACTGAGAAAGTATAGATGAAAAATATCAAGGTTTCTGCCACTGAAGGAAATTAGGTTCAGTCGTAGAAATAGAAAATTACTTTCTCCCCTTACAGCAGTTTCTTAGGGGGACATTGCAGCATCACTTATAATAATTACCCACTCCCCTCTATTGTTCATTGTTCGCTGATGGCTTTAGGCGTGCTTGCCTTGCATTCTCAGGTGTACTGTTAGTCTCTCAAAGACAATATTTTTTAATACTTCTTTTTTTTTTTTTAATATCCCACAGCATGTAGCACAGAACTGAGACCATAAGAGGGGAAATTTAACAGGTACATGGAGGTTTACCTGAAAATCACCTGCCTGTTTTTCTGAATAATTCTTCCTGAAAGTTGCCTCAGAGCTTACAATCTTCTCTTCTTTCTTCTCCTGTTAGGAGAAACCAGTCCTACTCATGAGATGTTTCCTAGACATCCCTCACTGCCAACATTTTCTCCCATTGCCACACAATGTATGAGACAATTTTTCCCAATATTTTGTTCAGAAAAACATGATCACTGTATTTTAAATCACTAAGACAGCAAGAAATGTTCAACGTTTGTTGGCTCTCACTTTTAATGTACAGTTTTGAGTGCAACTCCTCCACGAATCTCCCACTAGATAAGCATTATATTATTTATCAAGTAAAAAGATAAATGCTGTTTAAAAATATTTTCCCATTTTCTTTTCAAAAACATTTTTGAAAGCAAAAAATGTGCTCAATTGTGTTATGTAGCAATGATACCCACAAAATATTCTGATTGTTGGGAAAAAGATACGGCATGTCTTACTGAGAATATGATTTTATTTGAAATACATGATTGCATCTTGTGTTTTTAATTGCAAATAAAAACCAAGTCACTGGGGCCTCTCCAGGAGAAAACAAAAGTGGAAAAAAAGAAATCTATTGACAAGGAGCTAGGTGTTAAGAAAAGGGGACAGCTCAAATCTGCTTGATTTAGACTGGCAAGAATCAGCAGGAGTTACAGAATTAATTATACTAAAAAAATACTGACTGACCTTTGGTAAGTGAACTTTGCTTTAAAATAAAAATTTAAAAAGCACCTATTCTGCTGGGTTTCAGATGCATGGTCAAAGAAGGGGCTAAGCAGTCTTTGGGAGTCCATGGTTGCCATAGAAACATTTATGAGTTGATCTTTCTATGCTGAGAGGTGCTTTGCATACAGGCTATCTAAGGTGAGGCAAATCCCCAAGGGACAGATTCACTCAATGCCAATTAATTATAACAATGTGGAAGAATCAGAAGAATAGGAAGGGAGTGGGAAAGCACAGAAAAATGGTTATTGCATTATGAAAATGCTAGTTTCAGATATTTACATCATGGTTGCCTTAACCATGATAAAGACGCAGACCTGTTTTCACCACATGGCACGTTGGTTTGCAAATTTGATCTTACAGATCATTTAATGAATGTTTGCCTTGAACAACAGATCTAATCTCTCTGAGCTTTAATTGTCTCATCTGCAAAATGGAGCTATGGATGCTAACTTTGCAGATTAAGAGATTGAAAAGGGAAAATACATGTAAAATATCACACATATTTCTGAAACTATTCCAAATGCTCAAAAGATTTGGTTAGGGAACCATTGACTGAAACTACCCTCCTTTGCCAGGCAAGATGACCACTTGTATGAGTTGTCTCACAACAGGCAGTCCTAGTAAAGAATATGGTACTGCCCCAAAAACTAACTGGAGAAATTCAAGAGGGGCCAAAAAGAGGGAGGAAACACCAGCTCATGATATGTCTCAGCACTATTTGCAATAACTAGGATGTAGAACCAACCTAGATATCCATTGACAGATGAATGGATAAATAAGTTGCGGTACATATATACAATGGGATATTAGCCATAGAAAGGGTCAGTTTTGAGTCAGTTTTAGTGAGGTGGATGAACCTAGAGCCTGTTATACTGAGTGAAGTAAGTCAGAAAGAGAAAAATAAATATCATATATTAATACATACATATGGAATCTAGCAAAGAGTCGGAGATGACTGAGCAACTGAACTGAACTGAACTGAACTGAATGGAATCTAGAAAAATGATACTGATGGACCTATTTGCAGGGCAGGAATAGAGATGCAGACATAGAGAAGAGGCTTGTGGGCACAGTGCAGGAAGGAGCAGGTGGGACAAATTGAGAGAGCAGCATTGAAACATATATATTATCATATGTAAAACAGAAAGTGAATAGAAAGTTGCTGTGCAACACGGGGAGCTCAACCCAGTGCTCTGTGACAACCTAGAGGGGTAGGATGGGGTTGGGGGTTGGAGGGAGGTTTAAGAGAGAGGGGATATATGTATACTTACGACTGATTCACGTTATTGTATGGCAGAAACCAATACAACAATGTAGAGCTATTGTCCTCAGATTAAATATAAATTTAAAAACAAAACAAAAATAAATGGAACATTCAGGAGGGAGGAGACACCAGCCTACCAACCTCCCAGAATCCTTTGTGCTGAAATCCAACTTGACTGAAAGATGTGCATGCCACCAGGTAGACCCTGAGTCAGACCAAATATGGGTCAAGAAAGATAACTGACCAGAGACAATCTGGAAACAACCCATTACCATAAAACCTGAGACTGCAAGCCATGTGGCACAACAATTTTCTTGGGATCCCTTACCCTCTGCTCTCTGCCAGCAAGTCTCTTCCCGATAAAGTCTTTTGCTTTGTCAGTATGTGTGCTTCCTCAGATAATACATTTCCAAATGTTAGACAAAAGCCCATTCTTGGGCCCTGGAAGGGGTTCCCTTTCCTACAACAATTTTAATTCTTTTCCATATCTTGCTGGATTCTATAAGACTTAGCATACTCCTAGAGAAAAGGAAATATGGTCAGTCTCCATATTCCATTCTTTTTTTTTTTCCATTCTTATTTATAAATCTCAAATATTCATAAAACTATTGAAATCATTAGGTTTCTCTATTGCCTTCTCACCTATTTATATAGAGTATTGAAATCAATATAAATAGATAATGATAGTTGAGAAACAAGATGTCTTACTTAAGAAAACATCCTGTGAAGAGAAGAGCAACTTTCCAAATAATTTTATACAACAAATATGTCAGTCATCAAAACGTTGTTCAGTTGCTAATTCATGTCCAACAATTCTTGCGACCCCAAGGACTGTAGCTCACTAGGCACCTCTGTTAAATATAGGCTGAGAATAATTGAATCTCTTTGATGATTCAGAGGTTACTCGGTTTCTTTCAGGGCTTAGGTTTGGGAATATTCATTTCACAGAAGAGTTGAAGTGCCAATTAACGAGATTGGTTTGATAAGGTGGATAAAGGAGGTGACCTTATAAACATCTTTTGAGAATGTGTTCTCTATAAACAGGTTGCTATCAGGCAATATGTAAAACACTGAGACAAGAAAACAAATCAGGCTAGTCTGAGTCCAGGATGAGCTCATTAGAGTGGAAGAAGGAAACACAAAACATATCTTAGCACAAAAATAATTTTAAGTGGGATCATAGGCAGAATTATAGAGAGAAACAGAGGCACAGAAAAGTGACATATTAATCTAGCTTGCAATGGACACCAAGAAAAGTCACATTAATCTTCCTAAGGCACAGTCTGATAAACAAGATGACAGCCCTGCTCAAAATTTTTCAGTTACTCCCCACAATCTAAGAATGAAGATAATAAGATGATACTCTTTATCCTGACTTGGAAAGTTTATCCCTTTACAACCAAGGTATCGGCTGCTCCTTCAGCCTTTTCTCCTATAACACTTGTAAAGAATTCTCCATAAAGGCGCTCCAAGCTCACCACATATTCTCCTGAGGAAGCATCAAGCTCCCTAATATCAGAATTTCTATGACACCAATTCCCACCTTTCAGTTCAGTTCAGTTCAGTCACTCAGTCATGTCCGACTCTTTGCAACCCCATGAACTGCAGCACGCCAGGCCTCCCTGTCTATCACCAATTCCCGGAGTTCACTCAAACTCATGTCCATTGAGTCGGTGATGCCATCCAAACATCTCATCCTCTGTTGTCTCCTTTCCCTCCTGCCCCTAATCCCTCCCAGCATCAGAGTCTTTTCCAAGGAGTCAACTTTTTGCATGAGGTGGCCAAAGTACTGGAGTTTCAGCTTTAGCATCATTCCTTCCAAAGAACACCCAGGACAGATCTCCTTTAGAATGGACTGGCTGGATCTCCTTGCAGTCCAAGGGACTTTCAAGAGTCTTCTCCAACACCACAGTTCAAAGGCATCAATTCTTCAGCACTCAGCTTTCTTCACAGTCCAACTCTCACATCCATACATGACCACTGGAAAAACCATAGCCTTGACTAGACGGACCTATGTTGGCAAAGTAATGCCTCTGCTTTTGAATATGCTATCTAGGCTGGTCATAACTTTCCTTCCAAGGAGTAAGTGTCTTTTAATTTCATGGCTACAATCATCATCTACAGTGATTTTGGAGCCCAAAAAATAAAGTCTGACATTGTTTCCACTGTTTCCCCATCTATTTCCCATGAAGTGATGGGACCAGATGCCATGATCTTCATTTTCTAAATGTTGAACTTTAGGCCAACTTTTTCACTCTCTTCTTTCACTTTCATCAAGAGACTTTTCAGTTCCTCTTCACTTTCTGCCATAAGGGTGGTGTCATCTGCATTCCCACCTTTACTAAGGGCATAAATATGATTAGGACTTAGATAGAAGCAACAGCCACCTTTTGGACTATAGCCTACCAGGCTCCTCTGTCCACCGGATTTTTCAGGCAAGAATACTGGAGCAGGTTGCCATTTTTCTCCTCCAGAGGATCTTCTCAACCCAGGAATCAAACCCACATCTCCTGTGTCTCCTTCATTGGCAGGCGGATTCTTTACTTGTTGAGCCATCGGGGAAGCCCAGCTGTCCAGTAGAAGCAAGAACAGATAGTGGGAAACAATCAAGAATGTCAAGCATCTCCATCACTTATTTGACCAGATGACATGCAAATTTTCATCTTTTATTGTGTTTAATGGTGAAGCACACATTAGGCTATATTAATTTATGGACTCTAGTATTCTTGCCCGGAAAACCCCATGGATGGAGGAGCCTGGTAAGCTACAGTCCATGGGGTCGCGAAGAGTCGGACACGATTGAGTGACTTCACTTTCACTTTTCACTTTCATGCATTGGAGAAGGAAATGGCAACCCACTCCAGTGTTCTTGCCTGGAGAATCCCAAGGACAGAGGAGCCTGGTGGGCTGCCGTCTATGGGATGCACAGAGTCGGACACAACTGAAGTGACTTAGCAGCAGCATGACATTTAGACCACCTTAGTTCATTCCCTTTCTCATGATAACTTGTTCCTCAATCAATCCCTGCTGATAATTATGATTCATATATTCTGTTGTTGCTCAGTCACTAAGTTGTGTCTGACTCTTTCTGACCCCATGGACTGCAACATTCTAGTCTTCCCTGCCCTTCACTATCTCCCAGTGTTTGCTCAAACTCATGTCCATTGAGTCTATGATGCCATCCAACCATCTCATTCTCTGTCATCCCCTTCTCACCCTAAGTCTTTCCCAGCATCAGGGTCTTTTCCAATGAGTTGGCTCTTCATATCAGGTGATCAAAGTATTGGAGCTTCAGCATCAGTCTTTCCAGTGAATATTCAGGATTTATTCCTATATAGATGTCCTTAGAAGTTATAAGCAAAGACAACGGCCATTCTCTCTTTGTGATCACGTAGGAAGTCTACTTTTTCCCACCTCCCACAGAGTTACAGTGAGCTAATATGAATGAGTTCTGGCCAATGGGGTGTGGCAGAAATGATATAAGTAGGCCTAGCTATTTACACATCCCTTGATATCCTCCAAGCCTCTCTTCACTGTTTGTGCAGCTTTGAAGGCCACATGTTCCAGATGGTATGGCTCCAAGATGCAGGAAGGTTACCTAACTTATACCAGAGTTAGCATGAGCAAAACAGACACAGTCAAGCCCCCGTGTCAGCTAGTATTCAGTACTCTGACTAGCACATCCAGTAAGTGTATCTGTTCCTTACTTTAAATCTTTCTGCTTTGGTTCTTTTCTTCTTAGTATGCTGAATTGTTCTTGTTCTACAAGAATTAGCTCAATCTTCACCAATTTACTCAGCTTTCTGTCCTTTAGTATTCATTTGCCCATAACCTTTACTCTGTGGTGTTCATCTCACATATAAAATTGTTGCATCTAAAGAAAAATAGGGTATTACTTTCTAAATTATACACTGTGACACATATGGTAACTCAAAGTGTTTGCATGGCAAATGGATGAGGTTGTTTTTGAACGATGATGATCACTCAAGGAATATTAGCCACTCCCAGGACCTGCTCAGTTGCTTGGAGGTCAGAAAGTATTAATAACTCAAGGAATTTATTGTCTATTCATACCATACCATCATGCCATGGTACACTGGTTGGGAAGTTTTGAAAGAAAAGAAGCCTACTCAGAGTCCTACATAGTAGAATTATCTTTGAGCTCTGACCATGCTACAGAATCTGAGCTACATTTTTCTTAAGGTCTTCTTACTATGTATTATACTACCATGTGAAGAGCATTTATTATATTATTTATAGTATAGATCATAGGTCTCATTAATCCTCAGAGAATCAAGAAGTAGTGTTCATCACTTGTAATCAGAATATAAAGAAACTGAAACTCAGAGAGGTTGAGTAATTTGCACATGTGCAGTTTTGCACCAAAACTCAAGTGAGGCTAGCTCCAAAGTCATTTTGCCTCCGTGAAAAGATTCTCCTTTATTACTGAACCAGAGTGATTGTACAAGCCAAACTTCACAGATGGTGATCTATAAAGCAGAAATCCAACTTTTGCTTTTACAGTAGGAAGTGTATTACCAGATTAGAATACTGATTTCAACTCCTTATCACATTCTCATATCTCAATTCTCAGAAGATAAAAACCCGAGTTCACATAAACCTGGTTGAGATATAATATTCTGAAGGTGTCAGTTACACTGTAGTGTAGATTTGCCTATAAATTTCAGTACAAGGGACCAGGGTTAGAGTTGAGAAACAGTATCTTAGAGTGTACAGTATCATAACTGAATAGTCCATCCTGTACCAAGTTGGCAATCTAGGGCAAAGCAAAAAGAGGGAGCCCTAGTAAAAAGCCAAACAGAAAGAAGGCAAAAAAATGATGAAGAGGGAATGTTCAAAATAATGTAGAAAGCCACTTATGAAATAAATCTGAAGACTGAAGACAAGCAGCTGAATTGGTGGGCAAGAGCCAGGTAGGAATATCTGAGAAGACGCAGCTAGCATCACAATTTCTTTGTTTCAGAAAAATCAGCATGGGACCAAAACGCATCAGGATAGAGAGGTGTGGGGTGCACAAAATCTTAATAAATACAAAGAAAGGAAAATTACTATGCTAGAGCCACCCAGTTAGCTTGATGGAGCCTTCCCAGTATAGAAAGGACTGCAATATACATCAGAATATGTAGTGCTAATAACTCATCTTTCAGTAACATTGTCTGTCAATATGATAGAACTACGCAGATTATCTGGTCTCACATTTTGAGTTCCTACCTTCAGCATAGCCCCACTCTGCTTGTTCCCTGAATAAATGTAAGTAGAGGACTTGAAAATCAAGAGCATAGTTATATACTGTTCTAGCCTTTTTGGCATTAATTTCACCTTGGTTTGGAAAAGCACAGTGATTTTCCCTTTGGGAACCACCATCTGGTTAGGAAAGAATTCACCTTCTGATTTAAGGGATGTGTAATACACAGCCTGAGAAAATGAGTATATACATCCTATTCCCCTGGCTTGAGAGATGGATTCAAAGCTGGATACCTAATTCAAGTTGAACATTGAAAACTTTAACAGGGATCTTTTGTGAAATTATTGAGAATAAAACATTTTCTTTTTGTTGCTATGCTAGACTGAACGAATTTAGGTCTAGAATTGGTCAGGATATCTTGCCACCATGAGAGAAAAACCTGCCTAAGAATTAGATGGGGAAAAAACTATTTCAGCTTCTAAGTTTGACAATACCTGATGCCAGTTCCCCTTGACTTTCAGTTATGTGAACAGTCAACTAGCTGAGGCTCTCAGGTGAATTTGAGCAAAGGTAGAAACACTCTGGCTCCTTCGGGTTGTCATTCACACTGTGAATCAAACTGACCATGGAACTATACTGCAAAATGGCTTTGACATTATTCTCAGCTTGACTAAACTTTAGAAATGTTTTTTCCTTACTCCAGGCCCCTGACTTCCCTTTTCTTATAACATTACTTTAAAAAACTTACAGTTATAAATTCTTCCTCTACACTTTTGAGATGTAAATCACCTTTACGTCTCTTGTTAGTTTTATAACCCAGATATATCTTTCTCAAGGACCCAGGAGTCATATCTTTGAAATAAAATTATCAAGAAAGATAATCCCCTATCTACCAGTCTCTTTGAGAAACTGGTGGTCTAACTTTGATAAGTGTCAATTATCAAATGTAGATGACTCAATCACGTTGACCTATTCTCCCCCACCAACATCATCTACTAATTTTACACTAGCTCATCCCGGAATGTAAAACCCCTCCTGCCTTTGGTTTCAGTGGAGTTGGGTTCAATTTCTCTCTCCTGTTGCAACAGTCTTACATAAGACTGTATCGCCTGTTTACTTTTGATGCAGTGTTTGACACTATCTTATGTTGCGGCTTCTTTTTATGTAAGAAAATGCATTCCTTTATTTAACACAGTTGAGTCACATTTTTCTGTTATTTGCAGCCAAAATTAATTGATGCAAAGATTATTATTTTCTTCCCTAAATGATACAGTTTTAAAGAATTTGGAGCTCTTAACCATCTGTGTAATCTTTTATTAGACTTTTTGCTTAATTCTTTAATTTCTATCCCCTATGGCCTCAGAGTACCTTCCTAAATTGAACTTCTTACATTATCTTGGTCATTTGTCAATGTTTTTCCCATACCACAGCCATATGACATATATTTATCCTGATTACTAAAATAAAAATGTTTCTGTATTGCCTCAAACTCCTTTGAATTCTTCTATTGTTCCTTTACTCCCGAAAGAAGAGAAGAAGAAAGAGGAGGAGAAAGGAAGGAGAGGAAGAGGAGAAAGAAGAGAAGGAGTTGTGAAGGCAAGGAAGAAGGTGTGACAAGAGAGGGTGGGAGAATACTCACTGTATGTCAATAGAGCAGCAGTATGATCTCCCATGAGTCTTTGTGTAGTCTCAAAGGAAAGAAGAGACTTCTACTCTAAAATGAATTACGTCCCTATGTAAGGTAAGGGGCAGATACAGAGGACTGTCTCCAAGTTGGCTAGAGATGAGGGAACTAATGAAGCAAAAGCAAGACATTCTAAGAGGTCCATTTGTAAATAACGACATCCTGAAGACATTATTCAAGACCACTGGTATCTAAATTGTGGCTGAGCCCACCCCCACGTCCATGGTTGCTCAACTTATTTTTACTCCAAATCTCCCACATGTTGCTTTTCACATGTTTGTAACCTTGACCTTCCTCCTCCACTCTAGGTAACTGACACTTTTTCACATTAAAGATGTAACGTTAGTCATGTGAGAAAGGTTTATTTCCCTTCCTCTTACCTCCTAATGCGTGCCTCTGTATTTCCTTTCCTAGAATGAGCTCAAAAATAGCACTTTCCTTCAAGAGGTCTAAACCTAACAAAATGTCCTTGCAGCTACTGTGTCTTCTATTGGTTTTATAGGGGGAAAAGTCTCCTTTGATCAAAAATGTATCTCTAATATAGAGATTAAAATAGCAAAAATCTCTCTCCATGTAACCATCTTATCCCAAACAAATAACTTCCAGGATAATATTTAACAGAAAGTATATTTAAAAATTGATTTAAAGAAATGGAATCCACCTTGGGAAATTACACCCATCTCCTGCCAGCCTTTTTAGTATTAATTCATCTCGCATTCACAATGTGACAAGGTCTCAGCAGACATTTTCAGTGATGTGATCATAACTAGAGCGACACTAGATAAAGAGTCTAGACTTCAGTTGGGCCTTGAAGTGTGAGAATGGCAGGGTAAGGGTGAGGAAGCAAGGGAGGGAAGTGAAGAATAGCTTTGGAGAGCACAAAGGTCTTGAAGCAGAATGAAATCCACATTGTAAATTTTGTGATTGGACCTGGAGCTAAGCCTGTCTGGAAACAGAAAGAAGAATTCATATACCAACTCAGAGTCAGGATTCGTTTCTACAAGAATCCATTGAACTCCTGCTATGTAACAAACTGCCGATTAGTCACTAAGGTTACAAAATGAATCAGTCACAGCTTCTAGCTCTGAACCTCATTAGATTCCAGTAGAAATGGGTTCTTCCACTGTTCACAAAAAAACTTTCATATACATTATATTTGGTTTTCACAATATTCCTAGAAGAAAGGCAGAGTAGGTATTAACATCTCTGCTTCACAAACAAATGAATGGAGGTGTAGAGAAATTAAAAGATTTGCCCAAACTAGGAAGCAGCAAAGTTGAACTGCAAACTCAGGTCTTCTGACCTCAAATCTGATCTTCTTTTTTGGATTTTATATGATATTGTGTTTATAAAGCCTTTACCACCAGACTAATGTCCCCCAAACAATAGCTTATAAGCCATCATTTAGTCAGTCCAATATTCCAAATATAATATGGAAGGCATTTATTCATGAAGCATATGAACAAAAACTCATAATGCTCATCCTACCAATAAGAGAAATTAGATGGTTATACCACTTTAGTAGGAACAATTTATTTCCAAAGCACTCTCAAATGCATCAATATTTGGTTCTCTGAATTTATATGAGAGGCTCAGCATAAATTATTATCTCTGTAGTATAGATGAAGAAACTAAGGCAAAGAGAGGGCTTTTTTGTGAAAAGTCACTCATTTAATTAATTACACTAAACAAGGACCTAAGGCCTAGATGTACTTATTTTCAGTCTAAAGCTTTGCTAGCTAAAACTCTCTGCTAAAAGGAGGAAGAGCAATTCTTACAAGAGGGGGTGGCCTGAAGCATTTAATTCTCTGTCAGTTTTTTTCATCAAATGGGGACAATATTTGATGGTTTCTTATTAATAGTTACCTGAGTTCTTTTTCTCCCTCTAAATTATAAGTTTTAAGAGCAGGATACAAATCTCATTCAGCTCTGCTTAACCCCAGTATCTAGTGAGTACCTTGTGCATAGAGGCACTACATGTCTGGTTAACGAGATGGATTGAACTGAACAGCACTGAAGCATTTAGGTGCTCTGAATATTCATTTGTTTTGAAATACTATAAATAAAGAAGAGTTCCAATAATATTAATTTAGGGGAATGAAAAATGGATTTAGGGATGGAAGAGTAAGCATTACCTGGCTTACTAATACTAAATTACTAATAACTGTAAAAATACTGTGGCATAATAGAAATTCCTAAATCTTTTAAATCATGTGGACATGAACTTGGGTTAATTTTTTGATCTTTAGTTTCTTCACCTGTGAAACGAGGGATACTATATTCCCAGAAGATCAAAACGATACAAGGTCACCTTAGTTAAAAAAAAAAAAGATTTTAGATGCAGGATGCCAAGATTTACCATCCACCACCCATTCCCTTTAGGATTCTGGCAATGAAAAACACACAACTAGCAAAAGCTGCATAAACCTCCACAGCACGATCCTTACAATGTCATTTGTATCCCATTCTCAGGCAAGAGCAGGCGTCCTCAGGAATTCAGGGACTACATATTCTAGACTACCACAACACACCAGCCTCAGGTCTCCTGAGATCTCCAATCAACTCTCCATATGTAACTGTGACATAAGTCTTCATCAGAGGGTTAAGTACCCCAGATCGTCTACCATCACAGCCTCGGGCTATTCTAAATGACTCCCTTCTCGAAGTTGGACTAAAGGTCAGAGAAACATTCACCTTGCTTTCCTCTGCCTCATTGTACCTGTGTCTCCAATCTTCCTTCTCAAAACCCAGCTCCTTGGAAAAATATCTCTCCATTTTCCCATCTGATACCCGTCCATGTGCTGTCCAGCCACTTCCTTTAATTTATTGTTGACTTCAGCACCTGGTTTACTTTCTCCCTGTCTGTCACTAACTTTTATCTTTACATTTGGAAACTTCAAAAACAATACAAATTATCTATAGAAGGTCCTGGTCAAGTTCTTTGGCCTGATTCGCTCTATCACCACAGCCCACTTCAGCCGTCCACTCCCATGTGTGCATTCTCAGCCATGTATTTACCAGTGACTGCCCTCCCTCCATCAGCTTGATATCAATACCCACTCTTCACACAACCCGTTATATATTTTGAATTCATCCTCTGTAGTAATTAACTCAATCTTTCCTTTTACCCCACTGGAACCGTGAATCATACCAAACTGGCAAAACTACAAACCTACTTATATCTTCTAGCTCTGTCTTCACCTGAGTGGCTAAAATTTGTTGGGGAAAACACATCACTACTGACCAAACTCACTTTAAATTTATGGATATGAGTCTCAAATGAATATTCAATATTGCCAGTGTCTGCTTTGCTCCACTCATGAATTCAGGTCCCCAACTTCGCTGCATCACTTTTTTCTACCTTCTTTCTTCTCAAATCCCCAATAAATCTCCCACTTCATTGTCTTGAAATGATTTGCAAATTATTCCCCCCATTTTGGCTTCTCTGTGCATCATTTAGGATCCCAGTTCCCCAGACCAGGGATAGAACCCATGCCCCCTGCAGTGGAAGTACAGAGTCACAATTGCTGGACCACCAGGGAAGCCCAAACTTAAAAATTTTTAGAGAATAGACAGACACTAACAAACAAATACCTTAATTTTTTGCTTCATTATTTCTACCTGGATCTGCCTCCTTTCCTGTTAAAATGAAGAAAGCATCCCCACTCCTATTAAATCCCCTTCTCAGCGTGCTCTGGATCCCGTCTCCTCTCACCATTTCCAAGTCCTTACCTCAATTATCTCCCACCTCTACAGCATTATTGATTTCTTCTTTTACACTAGCTCATTCCCAGCATAACACAAGTGTGCCTTAAAATCTCCCATCAAAAAATTATTTTTACCCTGCATTTCCTCTAACCTCTCTTCCATTATCTTGTTTCTCACAGCACAATTCTTTTTTGTTTTAAATTGAAATGTAGTTGATTTAATGTTTCAGGTATACAACAGAGTGACTGAGTTATTCATACACACATGCATTTTTCTTTTTCAGATTCTTTTCCATTATATGTTATTACAAGATATTGAATACAGTTCCCTGGGCTATGTGGTAAGTCCTTGTTGTTTATATATTTTATATATAGCAGTGTGTATCTGTTAATTCAAAACTCCTAGTTTATCCCTCCCCACACCAACACCTTTGTTTACCATGAGTTTGCTTTCTACGTCCAGCTTAACTCTTAAAAAGAGACATCTATACTTACCGTCTCTACTTCTTCATCTATCTATTCCCTCCATAAAGTTGTATTCAAATCAGACTTTCATTCCTATGGCTCCACTGAAATGACACTCATCAAAGACTGTTATGACCAATATCTTACCACAATCGATGGTCAATTCTCTGACTTCATTTTACTCAAATTCTCAGGAGAATTTGACACATTTGAACTCACTTTCTCTTAGAACATTTCCTCCTCTAGACCAGAAGTTATGGACTATACATTGTGTTCCCCAAATCTATAAATTGAAGCCCTATCCCCAGTGGAACTGTATCTGTAAATGGAGCCTTTAAGAAGGTAAGTAAAATTTTTTTAATTAGATAATAAAGATGGAGGCTATAATCCTATAGGATTGGTGTCTTTATAAGAAGAGGAAAAGACTCCAGGAACATGTGCTCACCGAGAAAAGATCATGTGAAGAGACAGCAAAAAGGCAGTCATCTACAAGCCAAGGAGAAAGGCCTCAGAAGAAACCAAACCTTCCAACACCTTGATTTTAGACTTCTGGATTCAAGCACTGTGAGAAAGTGGACTTCTGTTGTTTAAGCCACCCAGCCTGTGGTGTTTTGTCATGGTAGATGTAGCAAATAAATATACTAGATTATCTACTTGTGTGTATATTTGAAATGAAAATTCTCTATACCAAAAAACCATTTTTTAAAAAGATCCTCTACATATGAATGACTTTCAAATTATTATCTATAGACTCAGCCTTTTCTGTGATCTCTAGCATCTCATGTACAACTACCTTCAACTTCTCTATTTAAATATATAATAGAAATTTTAAGCATAATATGATTGAAACAGAACAATTACTTATTTCCTAACATCCGCTCCCCTTCTAAGCCTTCCCTATCTTAGAATGTAAGATGACTATCCACCAAGTCACTTAGTCCAAGTCCAAGGAATATCTTTGAGTCTTTTTTCACTCACCACTCGCTTAGTGTTCAAAAGCAACACCACTGACTCATCTTCAAAAATATATCCAAAATCTGCCTACTTCTCTTCATCCTTACTGCTAATCCAGCAAATGTGTTACACGGCTGAGATTAGTGCATTAATCTCTTCATTTTTTTTAAGAGAAAAAAATATGTTGATTTGGTCCATTCACTAAGATCATTATAAATAATGCAATATAGTAATATAATAACAGCTGTTCTTAAGTACTTATTAGATTTATAAATATAAAAGATAACCAGCTTACTAGGCTTTCTCTTCAATTTCCATCATTTTGCTCACTTATAATGCATCTTCCACTTAGACACTAGACCTAGAGACCTTACAAAAGTATAACTGAGATCATACTACCATGTGCTTAAATCTCTCAAAATGGTTTTTCATTACATTCCAAATTCATTACCATATTCTTCAAGGTCCAAGCTGGGTCCAACCAACCCAATGATAGAGACCCATTTTCCTTTCCATAGGTAAGCCTTGATGGTTTTAAGCCTCTGTGATTAATGGAGGTCTTCAGTATCAAAATTTAACCTTGCCTATACTGCTGACTGATACAATACTTATTACTCTTAAATTTAACTATTTTTTTAAATCTTCACATTCATTTCTCTCCTGACTAGAAAACAAGCTCTTTCAGGGCACAGACTGTCTATTCACTAGGGTACCCCCTGTGCCTGGAACATTGTCTTTAATATGTAATCAAGTATTTGTTGACTCTGTATAGTTTATTAAGTTGTATTCAAGCATATGGCTTTATCTGGATGCCAAAGTGAGACTTCCTCCTTTCTGACCCAAACCTCAAACTTTCACAGCAGGTCCCATGCCCAATAAGGTTCACAGATGAAGAATACAGGCCTGCCTTATGCACTCTGCCATATTTAGGACAGAGAAAGCTAGTTTCACTCAGAACGTTACAGGCATTGCTATGGTTTTTCCTGTGGTCATGTATGGATGTGAGAGTTGGACTGTGAAGAAGGCTGAGCACCGAAGAATTGATGCTTTTGAACTGTGGTGTTGGAGAAGACTCTTGAGAGTCCCTTGGACTGCAAGGAGATCCAACCAGTCCATTCTGAAGGAGATCAGCCCTGTGATTTCTTTGGAAGGAATGATGCTAAAGCTGAAACTCCAGTACTTTGGCCACCTTATGTGAAGAGTTGACTCATTGGAAAAGACTCTGATGCTGGGGGGGATTGGGGGCAGGAGGAGAAGGGGATGACAGAGGATGAGGTGGCTGGATGGCATCACCAACTCGATGGATGTGAGTCTGAGTAAGCTCCAGGAGTTGGTGATGGACAGGGAGGCCTGGCGTGCTGCGATTTATGGGGTCACAAAGAGTCAGACACGACTGAGCGACTGAACTGAACTGAACGGAACTGACTGGATTGAATAAGGATGGGAATTGTATGAAAATGAATATGATACACTTAGAGAGAGGAAGTAAAGGGGCAAGAAGGAAGGACAGAATGCCTTCTGTACCTCACCTCAAGGAGATAATGAAAGAGAAAGTGTGAGGCGTGGCTCTGGCTTTAGAATCACATCGAAGCTACCAACTAGGGAGATAAGTCCCAATGAAGATCAGGCTGTGACTAAATGAATTAGAAGTTTCTCTTCTCTTGGAAAAAAATAAGTAAAGTATTCCCTCCAATACTGCTCTATGAGGAGAAGGAAGAGATGCCTAAACATCTATGGGCCACGGCCAAGCTGTACAGACTGCAAGAGAGATGATCCACCTCCAACACCAAGGAACTGACTCAAAGTAGGTTTTCTCATGCCAACTGCCTCACTTTGGGGACTATAAGCCAGCAATGGAACTGCAGTCATCATAGACACTGTGCGAGGGAAAAATGAATGGATCCAAGATGAGAAGAAGGCTTTCTGAGTGCATTTAGATATTTCAATCTGCCTTGATTTATCAAGGAATGAGAAGACAAATAAATATAAAAGGAGAGCTTTTATTTAGATTCCATTATAACTTCCCCTTTCTCTTTTGGACAAAATAAAAATCGATGTATAAAACAAAGCAAGGAAGTAAGCTCTTTCAGAACACTGAATATGGAAAAAATCCTTGGTAGCACTGCCCTCCCCCTTGAAAGTTGACATGCCATTTCAGAGTAAGCTTGCTTTGTTTAAGCTGGATTTGCATCTTAGTAGAAGCTTACAAGCATGTAACCTGTGAGGGGATGGTTGCCATGACAACATTAATGAGCCTGTCCTATGACCAGAGATATTGCAAAGAGAGAATATGTTTGTGTTCCCACTTATTATCATATTGGTCTCTGCTTTCTGGACAGGGAGAGCTGAAAAATCACTCTAACAGAGGGGAATGTTTATTAACGGTTTCATCGTAAGCCATTCAAACTTCGAATAAGTAAGAGGAAAATTTTAGAGCATTAAAAAATAAATGAAAAAAGGTCAGCCTAAAAACCATTTAGATAAAAATGTGTTGTGTTTATAATGGGTTACTGCTATGAAATGATGCTGTTTTCTAACAAATAATAATGGTGTTGAATTTACCATTAGTCTAGCTTGGTCTGATATGTGGCCTTGTGCAGTCTTTCTCATTGAAGAGTTTCAAAGCCTTTTGTGTTTGAAAACTAAAACAGTAACCCTTCACAGGCCCCTTACTTAAACATTAAGTACTTAAGCATTAACACACATTATAATTCCGTACCATACTAGCTCTTTAAATATAACATAGCTTTTCAGTCTCAGAATAAAAATCACCATGAATTATCCATATTTAATTTGAGAAAAGCCAGACTCAGAGAATGTGGATGGGTTTCTCCAGACTACACAGTGAGTAACCAGTGCTTTGACTGCCACCTGGATACAAAAAGGCAGCAGTTTTTGACCTGTTACTCCCTCACCATCAACACCCAGGTGTTCAGTGATGTGTGAGCTTTCTGAAGGTATATATATATATATTGTCAAAAGAACAGAAAAGTCTCCACCTTCAGGAGTTTTTAATACAATCAGATGAGATTTATAATTTATTTTGGAAAAAATTGAGTCTTAAGAACAGAATTTATGACCCAGATCTGCCACTAAGTAACTGGATGTTCTTAGGCAGGACATGTATTATAATCTGGCTTTAGGTTCCAAAAACTACTAACAATAATATCAGAGTCACTAGTTGTTGCAAATGGCATTATTTCCTTCTTTTTTATGGCAGATTAGTATCATGATATCACTTACATGTAGAAACGAAACAAAGAGTACAGGAACTTCTCTGGTAGTCCAGTGACTAAGAGTCCACGCTTCCAGTGCAGGGACTTCAATCTGTGGTTTGAGAACTAAGATCCGGCATACCATATGGTATGGCCAAAACAAAACAAACAAAAAACCCACAACAACAACAACAACAACAACAACAAAATTTTAGAGAAGGAAATGGCAACCCACTCCAGTATTCTTGCCTGGGACCTGGTGGGCTACAGTCTATGGGGTCCCAAAAATTCAGACACGACTTAGCAACTAAACAACAACCATGCTGCTGCTGCTGCTAAGTCGCTTCAGTCGTGTCCGACTCTGTGCAACCCCAGAGACGGCAGCCCACCAGGCTCCCCCGTCCCTGGGATTCTCCAGGCAAGAACACTGGAGTGGGTTACCATTTCCTTCTCCAATGCAGGAAAGTGAAAAGTCAAAGTGAAGTCGCTCAGTTGTGTCCGACTCCTAGCGACCCCCTGGACTGCAACCTCAATTCTAAAACTGTATAAGGAGTATACTCCTTAATCATCAAGCAGATCTCTTTGCAGGGTTTTTGGAGACACACAAAAAAAATAAAAAAAAATTTTAAGGGTACAAATGAACTTATCTGGACAACATAAATAGAGTTACAAATGCAGAAAACAAATTTATGGTTACCAGGGGGTAAGAGGGAGAGGGATAAACTGGAAGACTAGCATTGACATATAAACACTAATATATATATAGTAGAATTATAGTAGAATATATATATAGTAGTATATATTATATACTCTGTATAATATAGTATATTATAGTATATTATATACTACATATAATATATAGTATAATATATACTATATATATGTTCAGTTCAGTTCAGTTGGTCAGTTGTGTCCGACTCTTTGCGACACAATTAATTGCAGCACACCAGGCCTTTCTGTCCATAACCAACTCCCGGAGTTCACTCAGACTCACATCCATAGAGTCGGTGATGACATCCAGCCATCTCATCCTCTGTCGTCCCCTTCTCCTCCTGCCCCCAATCCCTCCCAGCATCAGAGTTTTTTCTAATGAGTCAACTCTTCGCATGAGGTGGCCAAAGTACTGGAGTTTCAGCTTCAGCATCATTCCTTCCAAAGAAATCCCAGAGCTGATCTCCTTCAGAATGGACTGGTTGGATCTCCTTGCAGTCCAAGGGACTCTCAAGAGTCTTCTCCAACACCACAGTTCAAAAGCATCAATTCTTCAGCGTTCAGCCTTCTTCACAGTCCAACTCTCACATCCATAAATGACTACCGGAAAAATCATAGCTTTGACTAGACAGACCTTTGTTGGCAAAGTAATGTCTCTGCTTCTTAATATGCTATCTAGGTTGGTCATAACTTTCCTTCCAAGGAGTAAGCATCTTTTAATTTCATGGCTGCAATCACCATCTGCAGTGATTTTGGAGCCCAGAAAAATAAAGTCAGCCACTGTTTCCACTGTTTCCTCATCTATTTCCCATGAAGTGATGGGACCAAATGCCATGATCTAGTTTTCTGAATGTTGAGCTTTAAGCCAACTTTTTCAGTCTCCACTTTCACTTTCATCAAGAGGCTTTTTAGTTCCTCTTCACTTTCTGCCATAAGGGTGGTGTCATCTGCATATCCGAGGTTACTGATATTTCTCCCGGCAATCTTGGTTCCAGCTTGTGCTTCTTCCAGCCCAGCATTTCTCCTGATGTACTCTGCATAGAAGGTAAATAAGCAGGGTGACAATATACAGCCTTGACGAACTCCTTTTCCTATTTGGAATCAGTCTGTTGTTCCATGTCCAGTTCTAACTGTTGCTTCCTGATCTGCATATAGGTTTCTCAAGAGGCAGGTCAGGTGCTCTTGTATTCCCATCTCTTTCAGAATGTTCCACAGTTTATTGTGATCCACACAGTCAAAAGCTTTGGCATAGTCAAAAAAGCAGAAATAGATGTTTTTCTGGAACTCTCTTGCTTTTTCCATGATCCAGCAGATGTTGGCAATTTGATCTCTGGTTCCTCTGCCTTTTCTAAAACCAGCTTGAACATCTGGAAGTTCACAGTTCACGTATTGCTGAAGCCTGGCTTGGAGAATTTTGAGCATTACTTTACTAGTGTGTGAGATGGACTGAGATTGTGTGATAGTTTGAGCATTCTTTGGCATTGCCTTTCTTTGAGATTGGAATGAAAACTGACCTTTTCCAGTCCTGTGGCCACTGCTGAGTTTTCCAAATTTGCTGGCATATTGAGTGCAGCACTTTCACAGCATCATCTTCCAGGATTTGAAATAGGTCAACTGGAATTCCATCACCTCCACTAGCTTTGTTCGTAGTGATGCTTTCTAAGGCCCACTTGACTTCACACTCCAAGATGTCTGGCTCTAGGTCTACATATAATATATGTAGAATATATATTATATATATATAATAATATATATAATAGATAACTAATAAGGACCTGTTATATAGCACTGGCAACTCTACTCAATACTCTGTAATAGCCTAATGGCAAAAGAATTTAAAAAACAGTGTGTGTGGGTGTGTGTGTATATACATATACACACATAACTGACTTACTTTACTGTATACCTGAAACTAACACAATATTGTAAATAAAATATTTACTCCAATAAACTTTTTAAATTATTTTCTTTTAAATTTTCCAGTTATACTGTGGACTTCAGGCTGCCACTAGAAACCATATCCCACAGAGAAATAGAAATATATTTTCATTCAAAATGAGCATGATGATCAACAAAAACCTACAGTATAGCATAGGGAATTCTGTTCAGTACTCTGTACCAACATGAATGGAGAAAGAGCTTGAAAAAGAATAGGTAACTTGTATATGTGTAACTGAATCACTGTGCCATAAATATGAAACTAACACAACATTTTTAATCAAATATACTCCAATATAAAATAAAAAAACTTTAGATAAACACAATGTTAAAGAGTTCAACTTTAATCTATGGATGGAATGCTTAGCTTGGTGTTTCCCAGGAGGAGCCCTCTGATCCCCTGAAATGTCGAAATAGTGTTTCTTATACCCTCCTCTACCCCTATGGAACCGGTATTCTCAAGTGGATGATGTCTGCATTTTCCCAGAACATTTCAGATGATTTCCACGCTCTGTAATATCCACAAGATCACAATTACAAACATAGCACTCGGCTATAACTGAACTAGGGAAACAGACCTTTTTGTTTGGTCTCTATATACACAGTGTTTTTCAGAGTTCCAGACACCCAATATTTTTAATGCCAGTTTAATTAATAAGAATAGGTACCAGTGCTGGACTACTGTGTGTCATGTACTTTACTAAGCTCTTTATAGGAATTAACATACTTGAGATTTATTACAACCCGATAAATTCTACAGTTATTCCCAATTTCAAGGTAAGAAAACTGAGGAAAAGAGAGTAACTTGCACAGAGCTCAGTGATTCAGCATGAGAGCTAGGATATTAATCTAGGATATCATCTCACTGAGCATCATCTCAATCCCATCAATAGACTGCCTCTTGGAGTAAATATTGAATGAATCTAATTCTGTGGCTTCATCTAGCTTTACACTACAAAGCATGTATCTCTAATACTTACTAAACAGTCTCATCATAATTTTTAAATTATGACATTATAGAATATTATGATTGACTGAATTCAAATTAGTAAAATCATAGGAGCTTTCTTGAAAGATGGTCACTTAATTAAGGCATTAGATAAAACAATGTTATTACCCCCATAAACTGAGCCATCATCTATGGTACCCCCACTCTTCACTATATCTATATATTAATACTTTTCCCATCATTTGAATGGTATGCTTATCAGAAGTCAATTGTACTTATTTCCAATTTCCAGGTGCAATTGTTACTGTAATTACATAATTTACTAGTATATTTATATAAAATAAAGAAGTATGAATGTGAAAAGAGGCAAGTTAAAAAATTGCTATTGAGATAACTATAAAATAGTGGGGAGAAATTGTCAAAATTCATAAGATTATAAACTCAAATTGTTTTAATCAGTGTCTTTAGGTCCTTGATCCACATAAAAGAGATGGGAAAACTCAGATGATGCTTGACTAATATCCCATCTGGCTTGGCTCTTTATCAGAAGTTTAGTGAATAGATGTTGTTTAAACATCATACATTTAATAAAAATGCTTAAAATGTAGGTTTATTTGTTTAAAATTTTCTGATTTAAACAAATCCAAATGTCTGCCCAAATATCACCTTATCAGTAAAGACTTTACCTGACTACTTCATACAAAGTGGAAACCCCTTCCCTTCACTGGAACTCCCTATAACCTTTAGTTTGCTTCACTTTAGTCCTTAACTTTCATCAATAAGTCAATCTCCATATCCACATTTATTCATTCATGTTGTTTGATTTACAATGTGTGTCCTGTGGTAGCAGAATAATACTCCTCAAAGAGGCCCACACATCCACACATGCTTCTCTAGTGGCTCAGTGGTAAGGAATCTGCTTGCCAATGCAGGAGATGTACGATCTCTGGGTTGGGAAGATCCCCTAGAGAAGGAAATGGCAACCCACTCCAGTATTCTTGCCTGGAAAATTCCATGGACAAAGGAGTCTGGCAGGCTACAGTCTGTGGGATCACAAAGAGAGTCAGACACAACTTAGCAACTAAACAACAACAAACAGGTCCTCATCCCAATCCCTGGAAGCTGTGGCTATGTGTTGCCTTACATGGAAAAATGGACTTTGCACATATGGGGAGTATCCAAGTGGGCCTAATTTAATCACATGAGCCCTTAAAAGAACCTTTCTATCATTTTACCAGAGATGTGGCAATGGAAGAACAGTCAGAGAGATGCAACATTGCTGGCTTGAAAGATGGAAGTAGGCCGTGAGCCAAGGAATGGGAGTAGCCTCTGGATGAGGGAAAAGACATGGCAGTGTCTAATAACAGAACTAGAAAGGAGTGTGACCCTGCTGGCAATCTGAGTTTAGCCCAGGGATCCCCATGTTACACTTATGACATAGAGATCATAGGCTAATAACAAGTTATTTTAAGCTAATGAGGCTGTGGTAATTTGTTACAGCAGCCATTGAAAACTAATACATGTCTCCTCACAAAGAAGAAGCTCAATCAATTTAGCACACAGAAAATATTCAATAAGTATATGTGGAAAGGATAAATAATGAATGAATATAATAAACCAAGAAGCCATATCCTTCTAGTCCTGATATCACAAGTGGGCTTCTACTAAAATAACACTAATATTGGTACTATTGAGTGTCTTTCATGTGTCAGCACTTACGTGTGTTTGTTTTCTCATTTACTCATCACCAGATGTTAGGTATAGTATCTCCATTTTCCACTGGAGCAACCTAAGACTCAGAGGCATTAAGTAACTTGACCAGTCTATTTGGCTAAAAAGTTGAGTCTTCCATTAAGATACCATTTATAAGAATAATTAAATATATTTTTAAAAAATTGTGGTTAGTAAAATAAACATTAATTAAAAACAATCCAAGCCAACATATATAAATGGTAGTCTTGTAAGAAGGACTATTTATTAAAACAGTATGTAACAAAGGCATTCATGTCCAAGGCCTCAGAGTTTGTTTAAGTGTATGTGAATGAAATAATACTTTCTATACTCTGATGATTTGAGTATCTCAAGGGCACAGCAATTAGGAGCCCTGCCTAATAGGATTCCTCATTAGAACTCCATGTAAACTAATGGTCCATGCATGTCCCTCTTTCAGGAGGTCAGCTTACAAACACAGTAAGCATAATCTTCCAGAGACTTCTGCATGTCCTATCAACAGCTACAGGTTGAGCTCTCCTTGCTCCCTGTATAACCCGTACACAAGGAGTAATTCACTGCTCCCTGAACCCAGCGCTCTTTCACACCCTACCTCTGCTGAGAGTGAACAAACCTGGAAGTTAAACCTGGCCTCAGAAACCCAGGTAGCCTTGGTGTTGAAACAGTATTAAAAATCACATTGAAAAGACAGAGGGAGTTAGAGAGAAAAGTATTTTATTCTCATCCATTGAATGCAAATGTAACTGAAGTAATAGAATTTTCAGTCATACTTGGGTTTAGTGTTCAGTTCATTTAATTTCCAACCATATGGCTATTGGCAAATTCCTTAATTTCTCAGAGCTTCCATTGTCTCATCTGTCAAAAGAGTATTTTAATACCTGTGATACTTGATAAAATGAATAAACAGGACAAGACCACTGATCTCAAGGATGTCACAGAATTAAAACACACCTTTAAGAATTAAAGTAACCTTGCAATTTGTAAATAATCAAAATAACTCTAAAATGGGGAACTGATTGAGTAATTTCAGGTAAATCTCTACATTGGATTGAGACCAGAACCAGGCCTAGAGCACGTTTCTTTTGGATTTTCCTCTTATATCTTTTTTCCTGAACTATAAACAAATACTCAACTTTGTAAATTAAAGTTATACTTTAAATTTATAAACGTTATCATAGATTTTCTGAGAACTCAGGGGTAGAATATACTGTTTCCTCACTCAACAAATATTTAAGTCCCTGCTATGTATCTGGTCTCTTTTGTAGGTATAAACCAAAATATCAAAAATATTTACCATCTTGAAGCTAATTTTCCAGGCTGGAGAGACAGACAACAAACACAACAAATAAAGAAATTGTAAAGTATAAGGTGTTACAAACAGACACAAGGAAGGGAAGTGGTGAGCAAAAAGATGAGAAAAAATGTTTTTCAGTGCCTTCGCTTCAAATAAAATGTATCTAAAATGAAATCTCTCCAAGGCTTTCCATAGAAAACGGTCTTTATGAGTCTAATCTAGAGCTGCAGATCCCAGTATGGTACCACTAGCCGCACGTTACCATTTAATCTACATTTAAATTAACTAAAGTTTTTAAAATTTAAAATTCAGTTTCTTACTCCTGACTGTAATTGTCAAATACCCAATAGCTGTATACTTCTAAAGTGAGTGAAGTCACTCAGTCATGTCCAACTCTGCGACCCCATGGATTGTAGCCTGCCAGGCTCCTCTGTCCATGGATTTTCCAAGCAAGCATACTGGGGTGAGTTGCCATTTCCCTCTCCAGGGTAAACTTTCTGACCTAGGGATTGAACCCAAGTCTCTCGCACTGCAGGCAGCCTCTTTACCATCTGAGCCACCAAGGAAGTCCTGTGTGTCTAGTGGCTACCATATTGGACAGCACAGACCTATAGAAAAACAAACTGTTACCATCATAAAAAATTGTGCTGGACAGTACCAACGTAGAGTCTTCTCTCAAAATCTAGGAAACTAAAACCAGTATGTCCCCTCACATAAAACAGGTGATCGAATGTTGAATTAAGCTAGATTCTAAATAGGTAGGAAAGAGAGGGGAGATTCATTTTGAGAAGCAAATATCTACACTGAAATTTTAATAAATCAATGTATAATTGAAATTTCATGTCAATGGATTTGGTAATACAACTTTTTGAGATTTCTATTTATAGTGTTTGCAAAATTTCATTGCTGTGGTGATTTTTATAACTTAGAATTTCCATTTCTGAGAAGACAAATTCAAGTCAAGTAAAAATATTTAAATATATGCTATCCTTATACCTTTCTTGAATCTAGAATCCAATGCATGTCTTTTCTTTAGAAACACCATAGGATATCTGTCCTTCATGTAACTTCAAGCAAGTGTCTGCCCAGATCCTGCTTGCCTTGCCCACCTTACAGTGGTGAAAAACAAGCAAGTGAAAACATGTAAAAGTGTTTTGAAAGCTTACATATATTTTTTAATTATTGTTGTAATTTTGGGGGAAGCAGTTAAGCTGCCTATAAATCAGTTGTTTGGGGTTGGTATAGCTCAAAATACTAAAAGGTTTTCTCAGGCTAATAATTAACTTACCTGTTCTGTTGCTTATCAGACTGAAACACCTGTCTTTTCTGTTAATGTTTAAATTCATTTGAGAGATGTCATTTATGTTTGTTTGATTATAACGAAAACACTGAATCCTGGGTCCACCCTCTTCCCCAGTCACTTGTTCCAAGTTCTCCTCTCTTTACCTCTGCTTCAGTCTCAAAATCATGCTTGCTTCACCTCTCCACATCTTCAGAAACAACCAAGGTTTGAGTCAGGAGAGGTTAAAAGTCATTCATATACAAAAGAAAATGTCACTTTTTAATTTTTTAATTAATTAATTTATTTTAATTGGAGGATAATTACTTTACACACCATGATGGTTTTTGCCATACATCAACATGAATAAGCCATGGGTGCACATGTGTCCTCCCGTCCTGAACTCCACCCCCCCGCCCCGCCCACATCTCCCTTCCCATCCCATCCCTCTGGGTAATCCCAGAGCACAGGTTTTGAGTGCCCTGCTTCATTCATAGAACTTGCACTGGTCATCTATTTCACATATGGTAATATGTATGTTCCAATGCTAATCTCTCAAATTGTCCCACCCTCATCTTCTCCCACAGAGTCCAAGACTCTGTTGTTTACATCTGTGTCTCTTTTGCTGCTTTGCATATAGGATTGGAAAATGTCACTTTTAAACAACTCATTTGACAAGGAACAATAGTAAAAACGAAGGGAGACATTTTGCTATTGCCTCCATAAAATGCAACCTCAATATTATTATTCTAATGAAATCATCATCATTATTAGCACAACTAACCTCTTCTATTCAGGTCTCATATTGATACATCTGGTATATTTGTATTTAAATTGTATTCTTAATCTTGCCCTCTTTATTTTCAAAGCAATTTATAGTCAGCTAGGCATTTTCCCATTTGTTACTTCATCTGAATCTCTCAGCTACTCCCTGAGATTGGTCAGGCAAGTACATCTATCTCAAATTTTCCCTAGGCTCAGAGAGGTGAAATGATTTGCTCAAGGTCACACAGCTGGTATATGGCTGAGCTGGGACTCAAATTTCACTGTTATCCAGACTAATTTTTTTTTTTCAGGCTAACTTTCAAAGGACGTTCTGCCTGGAAACATGAATACATGGTTGATTGCCAGTTACCTTAAACCTTCCAGTGTTAAGTTTTGATTAAGTCTCTATAAATATTTTTTTCTGTTAAAAAACTTAGAAAGTTATGGAGGCCATTAACTTTAAAAAGATTTTTTTTTAATATTTTGCCTAGATCACCTACTTTCTATGCTAACCATGGATTTTAAAATTGCCTATAAATACCAACTAGGAATAAGAAGTTCACAGGGGCCTCCATCAACACAGAGGTAAAAAACCTTCACAGGAACCTGAAATCAAATCAGCCACTAATGTCATAGTGTTTTGCTATGAAGATATTTTTCTATTCAGGCTAAAAGGATCAAAATATTGTAGACAAGATAAATTTTCAGGAAATAGAAGTAAGGTCACCCACTGACACTTTGCACAGAAATGCCACAAGCCCCAGCAGCAAAAAAAAAAAAAAAAATTATTATTCATAAGGTTGACTTTTCAAACACTTTCTTACTGATTTCTGCTGGGAAATAGTCTTTTTCGGCTATGGCAGATAGTACCACAAATAAGCTGGCGTTGGAGAGAGTTATGCTCCAACAAAAATCTTTTTGCCTTCAGTAGACCCACAAAGATGGAATGTGAAAAGTGGGTAGAACTCCTACTTGGTTATGAGACGAGACAATGCAGTAAAGTGGGCAGAACATGAGATTTGGAGTCAGAAGAAGTAACTCTTAAAATAATTAAAATTTGAGCTGTTTTAAACTTCTACAGGAGCAAGTATAGCTGCACAAAGGAACACATATAAAGCAAAGCATTTGAAGTTTGGAAAATGGGCTTGATGGATAAACTCTTAATAAAAAAAAAAAATCTCCCTTCAAAATTATGTCCTCTCTTTTGCTACTACATCTAAAATATTTATTCTCTCAGTTAAGATAACATAGTCTGTAATCAGAGAGATGAAACAGTTTTGCCCAGCAACAATTAGAAGAGATTGGTGTGGTCACCAATATCCCTCCAAAAGAAATCTCTATTATTTTGCTACCAACAAAGGTATTTTTCTACGCCTTTAAATGATCAACAGTTTTGTAGATTTTCTTTAGCATGATTGGAGGATATGTCTAAGGCTTTCTCAAGCTCTTACAGAGGTAGGAGTTGCCTGCTAAGTAATGTCTTCAGTCCTGTTTATTGCAACAAGGAGGCATATTGGAAAAAGTGCAAAACTAATTGTCAGGCATCTGGGTCTGAGAGCTAGTCTTGAAATTAACTACCCCACCCCCGACTATTTTGCTTTTACAGCCAACTGGGCTACTAAGAACAGAAGAAATATGAGCAAACCCCTTGGTCTGTAGGCTTAGCTGACCTCAACCTGAGTGGCTTTTTAAACAGACACAGTGACACCATTGTGATGGGAATTAAATCATGAAACACACAATAGCCGCTTTTCTCACTTTAAAATTTGGGTTACTGCTGTATTCAACCCACACCCAGAATTTCTCCACTCCTCCCACTTTATTCATTTTCTTTCCCTAATTTTGTATGTATCCACCTCCCCCAATAAAATTATAAATTAGTGTTCAGACAGGGAGAACAAGGCTATAATTTATTCTGCTTTGCCTACATACATTTTAGTGATTAACACCACTCACTGAAAACAGTGTTTGCATTAAACATTGATTAAGTAAATGAATGAAAGAAATGTTCCCGTGGCCTGGAATAACTCAGCCTCTATCTCCATGAATCAGTTTCCCTATATTTTTAAGAAAAAGTGTACGGATTGGTGAAGTGGTAAAATGTGATGATTTAAACTTTGGAATTTGGAACAAGGGAGATAAGGGTCAAATGCTACATCCACAGTACAACCTTGGGCAAGTTACTTAATCCCTCTGAGCTTCAATATTCTCATCTGTAAAATGAGAATAACTCTTGCACAATTTGTTGTATTGAATCCAAAAATGTATGGACACTGTAGGTACAGTGTATATAACATAAAACATGTGCTTGCGTGCTAAGTCACTTAAGTCATGTCCAATTCATTCAGACCCCATGGACTGTAGCCTGCCAGGCTCCTCTGTCCATGGAATTCTCCGGACAAGAATACTGAATGGGTTGCCATGCCCTCCCCCAGGAGATCTTCCTGACTCAGGGATTGAATCTATGTCTCAAGTTTCTTGCATTGGCAAGCATGAAACATAGTTGTAGAGATAATAATAATATAATTTAAAAGATTTTTTCTATTATACCTTTAAAATACTATAAGTTCATATGTTTTCTTCAAAGAAATGTTCTTTTTTTTTTTTTTCTGAATGGGGAACACATGTATACCTGTGGCAGATTCATTTCGATATATGGCAAAACCAATACAATATTGTTAAGTTTAAAAATAAAATAAAATTATATAAAAAAAAGAAATGTTCTATTAACCATTAAGAATAGGAGGAAAATATCACAAAATAACTCCTTTCTGCTTATTGAGTCCCTGTATACTCAGTCATTTTCTAGCCTCAGTAAGAAGAGTGGATGTATGAGAGAAAAGGATTTTATTGTGGTATCTTTTATCTTAAACTGACTGTAAGGTATGAAGAGGGAAGTAAGAGACCAAAAGAGAAAAGCAATTACTTCTAATTAAATACAGTAGTTTAGCGAGAGATACTATTATAGTATAATGATACTATTATAGTAGAAAAAATATTACTGTACAATTAACATTAATAAGAAAAAAGTCATTTACCCTATTGAAATTAATGTTGTCTTACAAGGTTAGAAATTCTGCTTCAGCTGCATAGGACAAAGTTTTCTAATAAGAGAGGATATACAAATATACATATACCATGCATTTAAACACCAGTATGTGTTAATGGTTGGTCAAACTGATCTGAAGTAAAAATAAACACAGTTGAATGAGAATACAGCCAGTTTGATAGAAAAGAATAGAAAACCAAGAATCCAAAAAATTGAATTAGTACTAAAACAATGGACATTGTAAAGTATTTTTAAAGCTAAACATTGAATATTGGGTGATTTGAGAGCCATCAACACTGGGGCATTTGAATTTGTTACTTGTACATTTTCTACACATATGATTAAAGTCAGTTTAAGAAAGCCACTAAGTTTTGATCAAATACTTTTAAATGAAAATACTAAGAATGCCTTTTTTTCAATCCCCATCAGGTCCCTTCCAGTTTGCTACATTTGTTCACATCATTGCTTCTTAGGAGACTGCTTCATTTGGTCTGTTTTCCATTCATTCACTAAAGATATATTTATTAAAAGTTTCCTTCTTGAGATATTTTATTGGATCTATATATATACAGAATATACATTCCACTAGGGAGGAGACATTCAATAATATGTAAAAAATTAATAGGTAAGGAAGTATACATGTTCCCTGGTGGTTCAGAGAGCAAAACAATCTGCCTGCAATGCAGGTGACCAGGTTCAATCCCTGGGTCAGAAAGGTCTCCTGGAGAAGGAAATGGCAACCCAGTCTAGTATTCTTGCCTGGAGGATTCTATGGACACAGGAGCCTGGGGGGCTACAGCCCATGGGGTCACAAAGAGTTGGATACAGCTAAGCGACTAACACACAAGGAAGTATGCAAATAGATAATAAGGTAATTTTACATAGCGATAAGTGTTATTAAAATGTAATCGGTTTTCTTCTAGAAATCTTATGTTAGTTTTTACATTTAAACCTTTGATCCATTTTGAGTTAATTTTAGGATATGATGTGAGGTATGTATGGATCAAAGTTCATTTTTATGTATGGACCTGTTGGGTGGTTACAAAAGCCCCACTATAGCATCATTGGGAAGTTTGGACTTCCATCCCCACCCTTACAGTAATAAAGCATTCCTCTCTCTCTTCACTGGGTGGAGGTGGAGCAGATTGTCTAAAGAGACCTAGTGAACACTAAGGATTTTTATCATAACCCAGCCATGAAGTTATCCCCACTGTGGTGTCAAGAGAGGCCACATGGGAATTAGTAACAAGGCATTCCAGACCCTCCAACCCAAAGAGACATCAGTTAAGTTCAGTCGCTCAGTCGTGTCCGACACTTTGTGACCCCATGAATTGCAGCACGCCAGGCCTCCCTGTCCATCACCAACTCCCGGAGTCCACTCAGACTCACGTCCATTGAGTCAGTGATGCCATCCAGCCATCTCATCCTCTGTCGTCCCCTTCTCCTCCTGCCCCCAATCCATCCCAGCATCAGAGTTTTTTCTAATGAGTCAACTCTTCGCATGAGGTGGCCAAAGTACTGGAGTTTCAGCTTCAGCATCATTCCTTCCAAAGAAATCCCAGAGCTGATCTCCTTCAGAATGGACTGGTTGGATCTCCTTGCAGTCCAAGGGACTCTCAAGAGTCTTCTCCAGCACCACAGTTCAAAAGCATCAATTCTTCAGCGTTCAGCCTTCTTCACAGTCCAACTCTCACATCCATACATGACCACTGGAAAAACCATAGCCTTGACTAGACGGACCTTTGTTGGCAAAGTAATGTCTCTGTTTTTCAATATGCCGTCTAGGTTGGTCATAACTTTCCTTCCAAGGAGTAAGTGTCTTTTAATTTCATGGCTGCAGTCACCATCTGCAGTGATTTTGGAGCCCCCCAAAATAAAGTCTGACACTGTTTCCACTATTTCCCATGACGTGATGGGACCAGATGGCCATGATCTTCGTTTTCTGAATGTTGAGCTTTAAGCCAACTTTTTCACTCTCCACTTATGAATATTATCAGCAAGTAAAAAGTACTCTCAGTTTAAATACAGAATATATAGAAGAACCAAATCAAAATGTTAAAAGTGAATAATACAATGATCAAAAAACTCAGTGGGTGAGTTTAGTAGTAGACTAGAATGACAGAGGGAAAAAATCAGTGAACTTGAAGCTAAAACAATAAATAATCCAATCTGAACAGTAGAGAGAAAATATACAGACCTTCAGGGCTTTTGGGGACCATGACAAAATATCTAACATTTGTGTTACCAAAGTCACAGAAAGAGAAAAGAAAAAGAGCAGGACTGAAAAAATACTTGAAAAATTAATGGCTGAAACATTCCAATTTTGTAATTAACCTACAGATTTAAGAAGTTAAGAAAATTCTAACCAGTACAAACTCAAATGAATCATATCAAGACATATCAAAGTCAAAATCTGAAAAGCTAAAGACACCAAAAAAGATTTGGAAGCAGCAAGAAAGAAATGAAACTTAACCTATAAGGAAAAAGAAATTTGAATGATGGCAAATTTTTCAACAGAAATAACAGAGGCCAGAAGGAAGTGGCATAGCATTTTTTAGTAATGAAATGTAATACTGTTAAACCAGAATCCTATATCCAGAAAAACTATAATTTGAGAATAAAGAGGAAATCAAACCATTCTCAAATTAAGGAAAATTAAGAAAATTTGTTGGCATCAGGCCTACCATAATAGAATGATTAAAGAAATTCTCTAAACAGAAAATAAAGTATTAAAGAATAAACCTTGGAACATCAAAAAAGAAGAAGAAAATGCAGAATAATAGTAAACAAATACATGGGTAAATACAATAGATTTTCCTCATTTTTTTGACTTATTTATATCTGTTCTTTGAAGCAAAACTATAATACTAATGCAGTTCCAAATATATGTAGAGGAATTATTTAAGACAATTATAAAGGATAGACTAAAACTACATAAAAGGAGGTAAGAGTCTATACTCAACTCAAACTATTTCAAGGATCACACCAATTGTTCAGTCGCTAAGTCATGTCCAACTCTTTGCAACCTCATGGACTGAGCATGCCACGCTTCCCTGTCCTTCACTTATCTCCTGGAATTTGCCAAACTCATGTCCATTCAGTCAGTTATGCCATCCAGCTATCTAGTGTTCTGTCGCCCCCTTCTCCTGTTCTCAGTCTTCCCCAGCTGTCAGGGTCTTTTCCAATGAGTTAGCTTTTCCCATCAGGTGGCCAAAGTATTGGAGCATCAGCTTCCGCATTAGTCCTTTCAATAGTCAGGACTGATTTCCTAGGATTGACTGGTTTGATTTCCTTGCTCCCCAAGGGACTCTAAAGAGTCTTCTCCAGCACCAGTTCTAAAGCATCAGTTCTTCAGTGTTTAGCCTTCTTTATGGTCCAAATTTCACATCCATAAATGACCACTGGAAAAACCGTAGCTCCAACTACCCAGACCTTTGTTAGCAAAGTGATGTCTCTGCTTTTTAATATGCTGTCTAGGTTTGTCATAGCTTTTCTTCCAAGGAGCAAGCATCTTTTAATTTCATGGTGGCAGTCACCATGTACAGTGATCCTGGAACTCAAGAAAATGAAATCCACCAGTTTTCACTTTTTACCCACCTATTTGCCATGAAGTGATGGGACCAAGTGGCGTGATCTTGCCTGTGATAAATTATGTGTATATGATACCTAGAGTATCCATTAAAGTTATACAAAGAGATACTCAAAAATACTATAGGCAAATCAAGACAAACTCTCAAATCTGTTCCAAGTAACCCTTAAAAAACAAAGAAAAAGAAACACAAACAAAAAGGAGAAAAAATAAACCAAAAAATGGCAAGCTTACTAAGACATCAATAATTACAATAAATGAAAATGGTCTAAACACAAAAACTAAATGACAGAATTAACAGAGTATATTTTCAAACATGAACAAGCTATGTACTGTATACAAAGAACTCAATATAATATAAATGTATATGAAGGCAAAATGTAAAAAAAAAAAAAAAGCAAAAATCAAAGCAGGATTTCCTGTATTAGTATCATGTTAGATAGACTTTGGGCTTTGCAGGTGGTGCTTATGGTAAAGAACCTGCTTGCTAATGCAGGAGACATAAGAGACATGGGTCAATCCCTTCCTGGGTCAGGAAGATCCCCTGGAGAAGAGAATGGCAACCCACTCCAACATTCTTGCCTGGAGAACTCCATGGATGGAAGAGCCTGGTCGGCTGCAGTCCATGGGGTCACAAAAAGTCAGACATGACTGAGTGACTTCCATCACCCAACAAAAAAAGAATATACATTATTTTCAAATCACCATAGAACAAATGCCAAGATAGGGCATATCTTGGGCAATAAATTAACCCTCAACAGATTTACATGAACTGAAATCATACACTGTTTGCTGACCACAATAGAATCAAATTATAAATTAATAAAAATGGAAAGAGAAAATTTCCAAACATTTGAAACCTAAATAAAACAATTCAAAATAATCCATGGGCCAATGAGGAAGTCTCAAGGGAAATCAAAAATACACTGAAGAGAATGAAAATTAAAATACATCAAAATTCATAGAACATAAAATTAGTGTTGAGATTGAAATCTGTGGCATTAAATTCATACATTAAAAAGGAGAGAAAGTCTTAAATCAATAGCCTAAGCTTTTACCTCAAGAACCTAGAAAAACAAAAACAAAATAAACCTAGAAAAAGCAGAAGGAAAGGGACAACAGAGATAACAGTAGAAATTGAGGGCAATAAAAACAGGAAAAATAGGGAAAAGGAAGATGACAGTAATTATTAGAGAAATGCAACCAAACTATAATGAGGTATCACCTTGTACTAGTCAGAATGGTCAGAACCATCATCAAAAGATCTACAAACAATAATTGCCTTAGAGGGTGTGGAGAAAAGGGAGCTGTCCTACACTGAAGGTAGGAATGGTAAAGCCACTATGAAGAACAGTATGGAGGTTCCTTAAAAAACTAAAAACAGAGCTACATACGATTCAGCAATCCCACTCCAGGTCTTATACCTGAGGAAAACTGTAATTCAAAAAGATACATGCATGTCAATGCTCACTGTAGCATTATTTACAATGCCAGGATATGGAAGTAATCTAAATGTCCATTGATAGGTAAATGGATAAAGAAAATGTGGTATACACACACAATGGAATATTACTCAGCCATAAAAAGAAAAATGCTATTTTCAACAACATGTATGGACCTAGAGATTGTTTATACTTAATAAAGCAAGTCAGATAGAGAAAAACAAATACCATATGATATTGCTGATATGTGAAATCTAAAATATAAGATACAAATAAACTTAAAAACAGAAATAGAGTTACATATGTAGAAAATAAACTTATTGTAACATGACTATAAGGAGTCACGGAGGGACATATTGGAAGATTGGGATTGATATATACACAGTGTAATATATAAACTAGATAACTAATAAGGACCTACTGTATAGCACAGGGAATTCTACTCAGTACTTTGCAATGGCCTATATGGGAAAAGAATCTAAAAAAGAGTGGATTATATATGTGTATGTGTATGTGTATGTGTATGTATGTGTATGCATACGTATATGTGTATATGTATGTGTATGTATATAGGCTTCCCTCATGTCTCAGACAGTAAAGAATCTGCCTGCAATGTGGGAGACCTGGGTTCAGTCCAGTGATCAGGAAGATTGCCTAGAGAAATGAATGGCTACCTACTCCAGTATTCTTTCCTGGAGCATTCCATGGACAGGGAAGCCCGGCAGGCTACAGTCCATGAGGTCACAAAGAGTTGGACACCATTGAGCAACTAACACTTTCACTTCAGAGATATAAGTACAACTGATTCACTTTGCTGTACATCTGAAACTAACAATATTGTAAATCAACTGTACTCCAATAAAAATCTTTTTAAAAGAATATAGATATAAAAATTAATAAAATATTAGCAAATACTATCTAGCAATGAATAAAAATAATTATAAGCTATGATTACCTGGTATTTATTCAAGGAGTGCAAGTCTGATTTAATATTGTAAAATCAATCAATTTAATATACCATTATGCTTAGTCACTCAGTCTTTGCGACCCCATGGACTATATGTAGCCCACCGGGCTCCTCTGTCCATGGGGATTCTACAAGCAAGAATACTGGGATGGGTTGCTATGCCCTCCTTCAGGGACTCTTCCCAACCCCGGGATTGTATCTAGGTCTCCCACATTGCAGGCCAATTCTTTACCAGCTGAACTACCAGGGAAGTCCAATATATCATATAAAAGGTTGAAGACAAAGTCATGATCACACCAATTAACGCAGAAGAAGCATTTGACAAAATTCAATACTCATTTATTTCAAAAAAACTCTCAGAGAAATAAATATAGAAGGAAACTTGTCCAAGTTGATAAAGAACATCTAAAAAAAACTTACAGTTAACATTATGTGTGTGTCTGTATATGTGTGTTAGTTGCTCAGTCATGTTCAACTCTTTGAGACTCCATCGACCGTAGCCTGCCAGAATCCTCTGTCCATGGAATTGTTCAGGCGTTAATACTATAATGGGTTGTCATGCCCTTCTCGAGGGGATCTTCCTGATTCAGGGACTGAACCCAGGTCTCCTGCATTGCAGGAAGATTCTTGACTGTCTGAACCACCAGTGAAGCTTCTATAGCTAACATAGCTAATGGTAAATGACTGAATGTTTTTCCATTAAGAGGGTGAACAAGGCAAGGAAGTCTGCTCTCACTACCCTTGTTAAACACAGTGGCAGGAAGTTCAAGTCAATGCATTAAAGCAAGAAAAATAAAATTTATGCCTATCAGAAAGGAACAATAAAATAGTCCCTATTTGCTAATGACTTGACTACCTGTGTAGAAAATCCAGAGTCTACATAAATACTCCTAGAACTAAAAAAGGAGTCCATCAAGGTTGACCCGATAAAAGAAACCTACAAAATTGTATTCAATTGTATTTCTATGTACTAGCAATGAACATATGGAAACCAAAATTTAAAATACAACATCATTTACAATCACTCAAAAAAAAAACAAAACACTTAGATGAAAATCTAACCAAAAAAATGTACTGGATTTGTTTGCTGAAAATTACAAAATGTTGGTGAAAGAAATCAAAGAATATCTAAATAAATGGAGATATATATTGTGTTCACAGATTACAAGACTCAAATAACAAAAATATCAATCTCCTTCAAACTGATAATGCAAATTTAACATGAAAGTGAAAGTCACTCAGTCATGTCTGACTCTGCCACCCCATGGACTATACAGTCCATGGCATTCTCTAGGCCAGAACTGGAGTGGGTAGCCTTTCCCAGCTCCAGAGGATCTTCCCAACCCAGGGATCGAACCCAAGTCTCTCGCATTGCAGGCGGATTCTTTACCAGCTGAGCCACAAAGGAAGCCCAAGAATACTGGAGTGGTAGCCTATCCCTTCTCCACGGGATCTTCACGACCCAGGGATGGAACCCAGGTCTCCCGCATTCCAGGCAGACACTTAACCGTCGAGCCACCAGGAAAGTCCACAGAGAAAGTAGACCTAGCTAAAATAATTTTGAAAAAGAACAAAATGGAAGGAATCAGTCTACCCAATATCAAAGTTTATTATGTTGCTACAGTAATCAAGACTGTGTTGAATTGGTAAGGACATTTCTCAGTGGCTTTAGTTGTGTCTGACTCTGTGGGTCTCTATGGACTGTAACCTGTGAGCTCCCCTGTCCATGGGATTCTCCAGGCAAGAATACTGGAGCGGGTTGCCATGCCCGCCTCCAGGGGAACTTTCTGACCCAGGGATTGAACCTGCAGCATCTCCTGCATTTTCTGCATTGCAGGCAATTTCTTTACCACTGAGCCACTCAGGAACATATACACATAGATAAATTCAACAAAACACCCAGAAATCAGTCCAATTGACTTGGTGCAAAAGAAATTCAATGGAAAAAAGATAATCTTTTAAGCAAATGGTACTGGAGTAATTGGTTATCTATAGGAAACAAATGGACATCAACATAAGCCTCACACCTCATACAAAATTTAAATCCAAATGTATTACAGAATAAAATGCTAAACACACTTGGAACTTCAGACATCCCTATAATACTCTGCTGCATGACCTTTCACTGCTGACAATTGCTCATCTTTAAATACTAGCTTAAATATCATTGCCCAGAGGGACTTGAACCAATTCTGTTAAGGGAAACTTTCTCCCATCCTCGTTGATTTCTGTCATAACACTCTGTTCATCTTACTTAAGTCCTTATCGCTTGATTGTTACATAGTTTTATTAAATTATTTACTTCTTTACTGTTTGACTCTGTCACAAGGCTGTAAGCTTGACACTGTGAGAACCATGTCTATTTTATTCAGGAATGTGCCCTAATTATCTAGTATAATATCATAAACATGGTAGCTATTCCAAGAACTAGCTGTAGACAATAAATAAATCTGTCTTAGAAGGCCAAGACAACCTTGTGAAACAGAGTGATGTCTTTTGTAACATCCAGAAATCTTATTGTGGGGAAAGAACTCTAAGGTTCTCAAATGGGCTTGATGCCTCGCTCTTCCACTTAACACTTCAGCTAGCTAGTGTAAATGAGTGAGTAATTTAAACTCTTTTAGCCTCCAAGGGTTGTTACAGGTGGTAAATTAAATCACAAAAAAAGTTTACATAGTAGACACTGGATAAAGTATTGCCTCTCTTTTTTCTACGGGTAGATCTCTTTTTGATCTCTAAATTAATATCTAAGCAAAACTCTTGAATTCCCTGCATTCATTTGAACTTTATACAGCAGTTTCATAAGAGAACATCTGTGGTTATTTGCAAAGGAGAAGTATTAGCCTCAAATCAGAACTAAAAAGGAATGATTTTCCTTAAATTACCCAACACTTTATAGGCACAAGGAAGAGGAGAATTTTAAATGACCCACTTCTCTTTAAATTACACACATTTTTGTCATCACAGCGGTTCTTAGTTTCTTGTATCTATCCTGGAAAGAATGATGACCTAGGTTAGGCAAAGGAAGATGCTGTCCAACAAAACCAGATTCCTCCTGCCTCCACTCAAAGAACTTTAGTAGGAGTAAAGTATATGTTTGAAGTCTCTTCATGGTGTTTATAGTGATTAACTCTTAGGATTTTATTCCATTTAGATGCTTCTGTTCTGAAGAGAATAATAATGGTCTTTGAAACTGACAAAGGGCTCTTAGGAACCATCCCTGATCGTTTCAACAGAAAAAAAACTTTGTTGTTAGTAGACTACAGAAGGACATAATTCTACTTCTTCAATGCCATATACCTAGGGTTTGGAGAAGTATCAGCCATTTGGTAGGTAACTCACAAATATTTCTTGGATGAATAAATGAGTGAATAAAAAGTGAGCTTGGGTTGTGGACGTAGATTGTTAATTCAGTAGAAACCCATAATACCATAGCAAAAAAGACTTCCAAATTTCTTGTTCAGTATTTTATCTACTCCTGCATGTATAATAGATCTCTGTTCTGAGATCTCTGTTTAAAAATTTTCCAGATGTGATAAGCCAACCTGTGGCAGGCCAATTCTTCTGCATCCCATTCTAATCACTAGTATGTATTTTCTTTCGAAAAACTAAAGTCTACCTTTATTTCCATCCATAGGGCCCAGTTTTATTTTTCTCCCCAAAATAGTTTACCAAAAGCTTTAAGGGAGTCATGCCCCTGATATTCTGAAATAAATATAAACTCCTAACAGTCAATAGAAAAAGGAAAAGACTTTAAAAGAAGTTTCTGAATAAAGATATCAGGATTTACACTCAACGAACAAAAACTGGCAAGTAAAAGGTCTCAGGAAAGTGGTGAGAAAACCACCAAGCTTATATGTTAATAAATGTTTTATTTTAGAATAGTTTTAGGTTGTCAAGAAAATTGTGAACATAGTACTGAGAGCCTCCAAACCAGTTTCTCTTTAGTATTTTACATTACTATGGTATTTCTGTTATAATTATTAAACCAATATTTATATATTATCACTAAATAAAGTTTATACCTTTTCCCAGCCTTCCTTAGTTTTTTGTTTTTGTTTTTCTACTTAATGTTAGTTTTCTGTTTCAGAATTCCATCCAGGATACCACATTAAATTTTCATGTCTCTGAAAGACTCTTTTGGCTGTGACAGTTTCTTAGCCTTTTCTTGTTTCTGATAACTATGACAGTTTTGAGAAGTATTGATCAGTTTCTTTGTAGAATGTTCTTCAAATGGAATTTGTATGATGCTTTTCTCATTATTAGAATGAGGTTATGAGTTTGGGGGATTAAGACCACAGAAGTGCCATTTTCATCAAATCTAGAGTACACACTATCAGCATGACTTAGTACTCCATCACCCAGCTGATGTTAAACTTCCTCAACTGCCCGAGTCAATTTTTGTTAGGTTTCTTCATTCAAAATTATTCTCTTCTCCCTTTCCATCATACTAGTTGGAAGAAGGTCATAAGCATTGCCCACACCTAAGTGGAGAGTTATGCCCCACCTCAATGAGGGAAGTATCTATATGAATTGTCTGGAACTCCTCTGCATGTGGAATGTGTTTCTTCTCCATCATGTATTTATATTGGTACAGAGTCATAGCAATTTATTTTATACCTTATTGTAATTCAATTACTTTTATTCCTTGCTGCTCAATTGTTTTCAGGTTTGAGCACTGGGAACTCTTTTGGTTGCCTCTTGGTCCCTTTTACATACTCCAAAGATTAGATTTTTGTAGGGTCTTTGAGCATTTCTTAACTTTCTGGCACAATGAGATGTCCCCAGGCTCATTTTGTGCATATCCTGTCTCAGCACTAGAATTAATCACTTCTCTTTTAAAAAATGAGTCATTTTTTTTAAAGAATGGTACTAAAAACAAAAATCTGGATCTAGGGGTGCTCATTGTTCCTGGGGTATTGTTGCCTCAAGACTTTCTCAGTGCACAAAGAAAAATGTGTGTTGACTAACTAGAACATAATCAACATCTACAAGTATTTATATTTGTAGCCATCTGTATCAATATTGAGCTAAACATAAGTTTACACTAAAGTTCCAAGTCTAATCCATTATCATATATATCATTCTACTAGCCTCCTGCTAGTGCTTCTATTTGAACTCCCTTTCCAACAGTGAAAAGCCTGGCCACCACCATTCACCATTCACTTAATTGTCTTACTCCAAATATAAACGTATAGCTGCTCCAGAACTGCTAACCTGTGTTCTTGTCATAAACTACTTTATCAACTGGAATATAGTATATACACGCTTCTCCTTTTTCCTTCCATCTTATGGACTGGACTCAATCTGAAGTTACTTAGGTCAATTCCTTTCCTCCTTACCTCTTCAGCAGATTGTTTTATAATCTGAAATATAGTTACACTATTTTCTATTTTGCCATACTCTTCATTCTATCATGGGATCTCCCAACCTCTAGAATGATTTTTAAATGTATATTCATTAAGGTTCCCTAATGTGCAGTACAGTTCTGTGGGTTTTGACAAATGCATAGTATCATGTATCCATTATAGTAACATACATAATAGTTTTACACCTTAAAAAATACCCTGTGCTTCACTCAATTCAACCCTCCATCCTCCTGGAAAACTCATAGTAGCCATTGATCTTTTGTATCATCTTTATAGTTTATCCTTTCCAGATTATCATATAACTGAAATCACACAACATGTAGCCTTTACAGACTACATGTTTCTTTCAGTTAGCAATATGTGCTTAAGATTCATTTGTATCTTATTGTTGTTTGTGCACTGATTTCTTATCAGGGAATACTTTTCTTTTGTATGAATTACCACAATCTTTTTATCTGTTTGGGCTTCCCTGGTGGCTCAGACGGTAAAGCATCTGCCTGCAATGCGGGAGACCAGGGTTCGATCCCTGGGTCAGGAAGATCCCTGGAGAAGGAAATGGTAACCCACTCCAGTATCCTTGCCTGGAGAATCCCATGGACAGAGGAGCCTGGTAGGCTACAGTCCATGGGGTCGCAAAGAGTCAGACACGACTGAGCGACTTCACTTTTATCTGTTTATCTATGAAGGACATTTTAGTTGTCTCATAATTCTGATGATTATGGATAAAGAATCTGTAAACATTCATATGCAGATTTCTGCGTGGACATAAGTTTTCAAGTCACTTAGGCAAATGTCTACGGCATACAGTTGTTTAACCTCCATCACATCACAGGACTGTGGATGACTATGTAGGAAACTGCTGCACTGTCTTTTAAAGTGACTGGACCATTTTGCACTCCAAGTAGCAATGAATAGAGTTCTTGTAACTCTGTATCCTCATTAGCAATTGGTATTGCCAGTTGTATTGATTTTCTCCAATATGTGTGTCCTCTAATTTTTAACTCAGTAATTTTGCCATTGTTACAGTAACAGGCTGCTTAGGTAACTGGCATAAATTAGAAACCCAGAAACCAGTTACTTTTAATACCACTTTGAACATGAGAGGAGAACTGTCCATCTGAGAGGGCTAGTATACCTAGATAGTTGAGTACATGGAGCAATAACAAATCCTCAGCATTGCATTCGGGAAAAAAAAAAAAAAATTCTCTTTTAATTGGTAGAGGATAGGAAATCAACTTAATTATTTTCCAATAGCAGTCAATTCCTTCATAAATCCTCTACAAATTTGTATTTACATTTCTATTAGTTACCAATTTGTTTAAATGTGGTTTCCTCCAGTCTATTTCATCTTTATTGTTGAAAATCATCTTACACATTAGAGGAATTTATTCTTCTCAATTAAAAAAATTAAAAATAATTTTCCAAGTTATCCCTCCCCAAAAACTATGCTAGAATTTTTATTAGGATTGCTTTGAATATACTGATTAATTTGAAAGAAATGTATTTGTTTGCAATGAAAAATCACCCTCTTCATGAACGCAGCATGTACTTTAAAGTAATTAACATTTTCTCCATAAATCTTTTATTTATTTATTTTTTACATTAGGCCCTTGTTGGCTGTCTGTTTTAAATATAGCAGTGTTTATACACTTCGTTAGACATTCCCTGGATAGTTCACCATTTTTGTTGCTTTTATAAATGGGATAGTCTCCTTATGTGTGTGCAGCCACTCAGTTGTGTCTAATTCTTTGTGATTGCATAGACTGTAGCCCTCCAGGTTCCTCTGTACACGGGATTTCCTAAGCAAGAATAATGGAGTGGGTTGCCATTTCCTTCTCCAGGGGATCTTCCCAACCTAGGGACTGAAACTGCATCTCTTGCATTTGCAGGCAGATTTTTTACCACTTGAGTCACTTGGGAAGCTAGATGAGTCTTCACTTCTTTTACTGATGAATCCCACTGATTTTTATTGTTGTTTTTTTTTTTAATATTTCTATCTTTATTAAATTTACATTCCAGTGGAGCTTCAAAACAAATATCATCAAATATCAATATCATCAAAATAAATATCATAAAAAAATTTTCTTTCATGAGCACAGTAATATATTTCTCACAACTGCACAACATTAAATGGAAGAGCAACACCTTCATAACATTTACAATTTCTTGAGCACAAACCATATTCACCAGGTACTGTGTTGAACAAATTTTCATGCATTATCCTATGTATTTTTTTTTTTGATGTTCAAGCTGGTTTTATTTTTATTTTATTTTTTTATCTATTTTAAATTTTTAAAAGAAAATCCATCCTGAACCCTCCTCCCTCCTCCCTCCCCATACCATCCCTCTGGGTCGTCCCAGTGCACCAGTCCCAAGCATCCAGCATCGTGCATTGAACCTGGACTGGCATCTCGTTTCATACATGACATTTCACATGTTTCAATGCCATTCTCCCAAATCTTACCACCCTCTGATTTTTGATCCAGCCTTTTTTGCTTTATTTTCTTGGTTTTCACACTTTGATAATTTTTTTGTTTTTTATACAAATATCTTTTTAAACAAAAAAATTCTATCTCTTTCTTTCCAATCTTTATATTTCATGGGTCTTTTTCTTATGTTATTACTTTGATGAAGACCAGTAGTAGGTTTACCAACTGTCCAAGTTGCTTGTACCTAAGAAGGTTTCTACTTTACTTTTAATACTACAGCTGCCCAGTCAAACCACTCAGGTTTCCTGAGAGGGAGGAGTTTTCCAGGAAGTACTGTTAAATCGGGTAAAGCTCTGGGGAAAGCAGGATGACTTGATGATCTTGGCTATAGAAACTGGTTGAGTGGTGGCATAAAAAAATGAGAATCACTGTCTCGCTTCCTATATTAAATGTAATGTGGCTGCTGATTTCCATTAAATAGGAAATCCTACTCTTATAGGGTTCTTTTTTTAATAGTCTTTTTTAAGTTAAGGAAATTAATTTCTAGTGTTTGTTTTCTAACTATTTTAAGCATGAATTAATTATTGACATTTATCCAGTTCTCTGTATATACCTGTCAAGACGATGGATTTTGTTCTGGACTGAATCATCCTGGCACTTTGGGGACAGATGCTATTACATTATAATACAATTGTTATGCCCTGTTATATTTGTTTAGCTAATATTTTCTTTTGGAAGGTCACATCTATGTTCATTAGTGGAACTGGCCAAAAAACTTCACAGTTCATTAACTTGATTAATTTAAAGTTGCTCAAACTTTCCTTTTTAACATTTTTTGAAATAATGTATATAAGAAATAAATTATTTCATCCCTGACAGCTTGTTTGAATTCATGTGTAAATTTACCTTGGATTGGAGGATAAGAGAAATTTTGAAAATTCATGTCAGTTACATTAGTGGTTATTAGTCGATTCTAGTTTTCCCTGCTTTTGTCTTTTTTGCCACTTGAGGCATCTCTTATTGTTATTGATTTTAAAATTTATTCAAGCAATATTTGTAATATATTCTTTTATTGTCAGCTCCATTGATATATAATTGACATAAAACATTGTGTGTAAATTTAAGGTATACAATGTGTCGATTTGATACACTTTTCCATTTCTATATAATAAGCACTGCAGTGTTAGTTAATACATCTATCTACTCACTTTTAAATGTATAGAAACTTTTACTTGTATAGTACAGTATTGGTAACTATAATCACATTGTTGTGCATTAAATCCTCAGAATTTGTTCATCTTCTAACCAGGAATTTGTACTCTTTGAACATTCCCAGTTCTACCTCTCAGCCCCTAGTAATCACCATTCTACTCTGTTTTTACAAGTGTGGTGTCTTAGATTCCACATATAAGTGATATCATAAATGTCTTAAATATGTACCATGCATATAATTATCTTTAATTCTCACTCTACATTTTGTTTATTTAAATAGTCTATCATTTTTTTTTTTATACGTCCTGCCATTGTTTTACCTATCCATCCTTTGAAAGAACAAGTTTCTGGAGTTATGAATCATGTCTAAATTCTTTCGATCATATTTTATTCAATTCTACTTTTACTTTTATTATTTCTTTTTTTCTTGATTCTTAGGACTTATTCATCTGCTCACGACATCACTTCTTAATTTGAATGCTGAGCTAATTTATTTTAATAGTTCTTTTTCTTTGATAAATGTTTCAAATTCATTAATTTCCTTCTAATCTGCATCTCACAGGTATTAACATGCAGTGTTTTCATTACCATTTAGCTTAAATATTTTGCATTTTTCCTTATTGTTTTCTCTTTTTATTTAATACTATGAATGTTATGTTTAGTATGCTGTCTAAACTTTAGGCTTTATTGTTCATTCCCAATTTTCTTAAATTAAGAACATATTTCATGTTCTGAATGATACTGAGTTTTGGAATTTATTAAGGCCCTCTTGTTTAGTGAATTTTGTGAGACCTTATACTTGATAACTTGATAACTTGATTAATTTATAGATTATACTTGATTAAGTTATAGGTTCAGTTTTTTTCCATCAATGGTTTGAAGATATTTTATCACTGTCTTCTTGCATCCAGTGTTACTGTTGAAAGACTGATATCATCACTTACTTTGTAGGTATCTGGGTTTTCCTGGCTGAAGCATTTGGAAGCTATTATTGTCTTTTATGCCCTCAAAAATCATTATAATGGGTCTAAGTGTAGCTTTTTCCTATCAATTCTATCAGCACCTAAGGAATTATATCTTTGTCCAATTCTAGGTATTTCTTACTATTATTTCTAAATATATATATACTTAATATAATATTATTACTTCTTAATATATATAGGATATACTATAATATTACTTTCTCTCCTCCATTTATTCTTTGCTCTCCTTCTGAAAGTCCTTTTAGTTAGTCATTGATACATCTACTTCTATCCTCTATCTTAATCTTTCACTTTTTCCATTATTATTTCCTGACATATTCCAGGAGACTTCTTCACCTTTATCATATAGTTCACTTATTTGTTTTTCAGCTAAATGAAGTTTATTATTCAAGATATCAATGCAGCAATTTAGTTTAACAATATTATTTTTCAAATCTAACTCCTTCAGCTGTTTCTTCATAACTATCTGCTCTACTTCTGTTTCCCATAGTCTCTGTTATACGTCTGCTAGCATAAACTATGCATACTTTAAATCTTTGCTGTGTATGTTCCATTCATTCTACTTCCTCTTTTATGCATATTCTAATTGTGCCTTTCCTTCCAAGGACTTGTTCTTCTTACATGTCTCATGATTTCTCCATGATACATTTTGAGTTCTTATTCTCCTAGACTGAGGTATGAAAGGGCCTATAGTGTCTCCCTGGGAGTGATGGTGCAATTCCAGGTGCCAGGGTTTAAAATCCAGAGTTGGGACCCTCTATTTTGTGGTAGTTTCCTAACTATTCTTCTTTCACATGCATGATAAATCCTTGGAATCTACTCCAGGAGCTAGGAATTGTTCAAAAGGGTCATAGGATATTACTATAAGCTTATTTTAGCTAAAATGACCTACAAATATATGGAGACTAGAAGAGTCTACTTAAAGAATCTTAGGACAATCTTAGGACCAAATCTATGACAAAGGAGGCAAGAATATACAATGGAGAAAAGACAACCTCTTCAATAAGTGATTCTGGGAAAACTGGACAGCTACATGTAAAATAATAAAAATTAGAATACACTCTCACACCATATACAAAAATAAACTAAAATTGGATTAAATACCTAAATGTAAGTTTGGACACTATAAAACTCTTAGAGGAAAACATAGGCAGGGAAACATTGACATAAATTGCAGCAAGAAATTTTTTGACCTACCTCTTAGAGTAATGAAAATAAAAACAAAAATAAATGGGATCTAATTAAACCTAAAGTCTTTTGAAGAAGCAAAGGAAACCATACACAAAACAAAAAGACAATCCTCAGAATGGGAGAAAATATTTGAAATGAAGCGATTGACAAGGGATTAATCTCCAAAATACACAAAAAGCTCATGCAGTTTCGTATCCAAAAAAACAAAAACCCAATCAAAAAATGGATAGAAGATCTAAATAGACAGTTCTCCAAAGAAGACAGACAGATGGCCAAAAAGCACATGAAAAGATGCTTAACATCACCAATGATTAGAGAAATACAAATCAAAACTACAATAAGATATCACCTCATACTGGTCAGAATAGTCATCATCAAAAAATCTACAAACAAGAAATGCTGGAGAAAGTGTAGAGAAAAGGAAACTCTCCTACATTGTTGGTGGGAATGTAAACTGGTACAGCCACTATGAAGAACAGTATGGAGATTCCTTAAAAAACTAAAAATAGAGCTACCTTATGATTCCGCAATCCCACTCCTGGGCACATATCCAAAGAAAAGCATGGTTCAAAAGGATACACATGTCCCAATGTTCATTGCAGCACTATTTATTAATATAATAGCCAGAACACAGAAGCAGTCTAAATGTCCATGAACAGAGGAATAGATTAAGAAGATTTAGTACATATATAAAATGGAATATTATTTAGCCTTAAAAAAACAAAATAATGCTATTTTCAGCAACATGGATGAACCTAGAGATCATCATTCTGAGTGAAGTGGGTCAGACAGAGAAAGACAGTATCATATGATATTGCTTATATGTGGAATCTTCCCCCCAAAATGTACAAATGAACTTATTTATGAGACAGAAGTAGAGATACAGAATTAGGGGAAAAGAATATCATGACCAGAGGATAGGGTGGTAGGGACAAATTGGGAGATTGGGATTGATATATATGTACCGCTATATATAAAAACAGATAACTCGTAAGAACCTACAGTATAGCACAGGGAACTCTATTGAATGCACTGTAATGGCTTGCGTGGGAAAAGAATTTTCAAAAAAAAAAAGAGTAGATATATGTAAATGTATAACTGATTCACTTTGCTGTACACTTGAAACCACTACACTACTGTATTAATAAATCAACTATATCCCAATAAAATTTGTTTAAAATATTGGTTCCACATTAATGTATTCTAAGTTTCTAACACTAGAATGTGGCACTGATGATTCCTCTGAGTATAAAAAGGCCTGTCTTCCACATGAAATTTATATATTTTCCTAAATATTCCCCAGAGCCATCCTTAATTTTGAGGAGGAAATAGAGAAACATTTTTCCCTAATCAACCATAGTAGACACTCTAAAATGTGTCTAGCAGGTGAAAACAATAAATCCTATTAGCTGAAACAAAAAGTATAGGCTATAATGATCTATAAATATTGGTTACCTGCCATAATACAGCTTTTATAGAAGGAGGAAATGGAAGGATAGTTATGCAATTATGACTATTAGACATTTGACTAGGGCAACTACAGTACTCAATTTCCTGTCAGGAAAGCAATAGTAATATTTGATCCACATACGCCCTCATACTAATAGTAAAATAGCCGCTTTAAAAGGGAGTAAATTTCATGGGGCATTTATAGCTTAATAGTTCAAGGCCGAGGCATTCTTGTCAGTGGGCTAAAGCTTCAGGGCTGACACTTCACAATTGCATGATCTTGGACAAGTTACTTCACCCCCTTGTATTTATTTCCTTGTTGGTAAAAGAGAATTGACAACAGCCCATACCTCTACAGGGATGTTAAACAAAGTGCCTACAAAACACACGGCACCTGGTGAAAAGTAAGAATGTAGAAGTGTTAGCTGTTCAGTTGTGCCCAACCTTTAGTGTCCCCATGGATTATAACCCACCAGGCTCCTCTGTCTATGGAATTCTCTAGGCCAGAATACTGGAGTGGGTAGCCATACCCTTCAGGGGATCTTCTGGACCCTGGGATAAAAGCCATGTCTCTTGCAATGAAGGTAGATTCTTTACCATATGAGCCACCTTTATTTTATTTTTCTTGCGTGAACATGAATATCAAGCATAACATACAGACTTTTAAAATACAGCGGGTATTGGCCAAAGATTATTAGAGTCTGAGCACTTTAAAGAAACATTTCTTTCCTCTAAGCAATTGAGTAAACATTTAACTCAGTCAGTAGACAGAACGCAATTTGCAATTCAACATCAATTAAGAGCTCTGAACAGGGAAGAGATGTGATCAAAGTGAACATGAAAATAGCTATGCAATAGTTTGAAAAGCAAAATCTCAATTCACTATAAACTTGGAAGAAGATTTGCCAGCAGGAGCCAGGAAGCACCTTTACAATGTTTATGTTTTTAATATGATTTGAGATACCACTTAACCTAAAATTTATTTTATATCCTCAAAACTATAACACCACAGAGAAAAGACAGTTCAGATATTTTACAATAGATGTAATTCTGATATAATTAGTGGCCAGTTCAAGAAAAGCCTAAGTAAATTACAATGATATCAATCCAGAAAAATAATCAAGGGAAATCAAGACTGGACCAAAGCAGGAATTCACCTTAACAACTCCTGGTTAAGAGTTTCATCCATATTTGAAATTAAAGTTTGGTTTATGAAATTAATCATTTTAATAGTTAAGTGAGAAAGAGGTAAAAAACAACTGAAGCAGTTGTGTGTAGGTGTGTGCGTGCACGCACATGTGGTAGGAAGAATAATAGCCCCCTAAGATGTCCATATCCTAGTTCCCAAATTTGTGAATATGTTATATTACATGGCAAAATTATGTTGAATGCTTTTATCTGTTTAGTTGCAGATGGAACTAATGTTGCATATCAACTGTACTAAAAAGGTAAGATTTTTCTGCATTATCCAGGTAGGTAATAGGAGGCACAGGGACCCAATCCCATATTCTTGCCTGGAGAACCCCATGGACAGAGAAAACTGGCAGGCTACAGTCCATAGGGTTCACAGAGTTGACATGACTAAAGTGACTGAACACACACAGCACACACGATGTAGTCACACAAGTCCTTAAGAGTAGAGAACCTTTCCACACTGGGTTGGAGAGATGTGGTGTGAGAAGGACTGAGCTGTTCTTGCTGGCTTTGAAAAGAGAGGAAGAAGCCACAAGCCAAGGAATGTGGTAGCTTCTAAAAGCTGGGAACCACCCTCAGTAACAGCCAGCAAAAAACAGGATCTCAGTTGTATCACTGCAAGGAATAAGATTATGCCCACAACTTGAATGAGTGAAGAAACAGGTTGTTCCCTAGAACCTCCAGAAAAACAAGAAGGCCAGGCAGCACCTTCACGGTAGGGCAGTGAGACTGGTGATGGAATTCCGGCCAATAAACTTTAAGATAATAAATTTGTGTTATTTTAAGCCATTAAGCACATATATGGTAAACTGTTGTGGCAGCAACAGAAAACCAACACTAGAGAAAGACAGAGATTTTAAGACGACAACTGCAGAAACAGTGAAACTCAATTTTATTACAAAATGCTAATAAGTAAAAATGACACAGAACCTTGTGTTGGGCCTAGCAAAAACCTCCGAAGGCATGCCTAGATTCCTATTCTTGAAGGCAGATCCTTCCTCTTCTTGTATATTATCCTTCCATCCCAACTCTGCTCTGCAGCACACACACAGGGGCTAAGCAAGCCCCATGAAGACAGAATACTCACAGAAATGCTGCTCAACTACATGCTAAGTCCTGGCACCAGAACTGTGAATGCTAAGATCAAGGAGGGGCCACTCGGTTCCAAACAAAAGGCACTTTGTCAGGAGTAGCATTCTAAGATCACTTTGAAAGTTTAAAATTGCATGTAATAAAAATTATGCTTGATAAATCTCTTAAATTATCCATAAAGCATATTTTAGATTGTTTTGTGTATTTAACCCAACAATGTAATGTGTGTATGTGAACAGCAATGGTTTAATATATATATATATATACACACACAAAATATTATTCTACACAGTTTCTTTATTTTTCCAAACACAATTGAATTAAGAGTAAGCTCAGTGCAGCCCCACAGTATATACAAATGTATTACTACATTCATTTATTCACAAAGGATGTGTAGTAGTTAGGTAAGTGGTAAGCTATAAGCACACATACAAATGTGGATAAAGACAGTCATCCTTGACTTCTGTGCTTCTCTTTCAAACTATATGTGAAGGATTGGAAAATTTTTCCAGTTTTACCTTCATATGAATCCATTTTAACCATCTCCACTGCTGGTTCAAATCACCATCATCGCCAATCCAAATCATTGGGCCAGTCTACTTAGTGATTTCCCTGTTTCAGGCTTGATGTCCTCAATCTATTCTCAACACAGCTACCAGAGTGACACTGTTAAAATAGGTTGGATCAAGTCCCTGGAGATGATGCCACTGTAATGGCAGAAAGTGAAGAAGAACTAAAGAGACTCTTGATGAGAGTAAAAAAGGAGAGTGAAAAATCTGGCTTAAAACTCAACATTCAAAAAACAAAGATCATAGCATGCAGTCCCATCACTGCATAGCAAATCGATGGGAGAAAAGTAGAAGCAGTGACAGACTTTATTTTCTTGGGCTCCAAAATCACTGTGAATGGTGACTGCAGCCATGAAATTAAAAGACACTTGCTCCTTGGAAGAAAAGCCATGACAGATCTAGAGAGCTTATTCAAAAGCAGAGATATCACTTTGCCAACAAAGGTCTGTATAGTCAAAGCTATGATTTTTCCAGTAGTCATGTACGGATGTGAGAATTGGACCATAAAGTAGCCTGAATGTTGAAGAATTGATGCTTTTGAATTGTGGTGCTGGAGAAGACTCTTGAGGGCCCCTTGGACAGCAAGGAGATCCAACCAGTCCATCCTAAAGGAAATCAACCCTGAATATTTATTGGAAGGATTGATGCTAAAGCTAAAGCCCCAGTACTTTGGCCACCTGGTGTGAAGAGCTAACTCACTGGAAAAGACCCTGATGCTGGGAAAGATGAAGGCAAAAGAGGAAGAGAGCAGCAGAGGATGAGATGGTTAGATAGCATCACCAACTCAATGGACATGAGTTTGAGCAAACCCTGAGCCTAGCGTGCCACAGTTCACGGGGTTGCAGAGTCAGTGACTTAACAACTGAACAACAACAACATAGGGGCTAAGGCAGCAGTCCAGGATCAATCTTTTTAGCCATATTGTCATTTGCCAGGGTGCCCACACTTTCCTTTACTTATTATTGATGACAGAAAGTCCATGATTTTGATTATGTGCTTGTTCAAAGTAGTCTCTGAGGTCTGACTGAGTGTTCATTAAACTATTTCTGGGGAAGGATTTGCCACCTTCTAATATGTACTACCTACTGCTGATCCTCTGCTTTAGTTATTAACAAAAATGGCTTTTGGATCAATATTCTACTTCAATAATCTTAGTTAGCTACATTATTTCAATCTTTTTTACCTTCTGGCATCATTAATATTAGTATACCTGCTATGGTTAGAAGAAGGATGCTTTAATATTTTTTACCAAGTAAAGTTACTTCCTGCTGGAAGTCTAAGTGAAAGTGAAGTTGCTCAGTCGTGTCCGACTCTTTGTGACCCCATGGACTGTAGCCTACCAGGCTCCTCTGTCCATGGGATTTTCCAGGCAAGAGTACTGGAGTGGATTGCCATTTCCTTCAGTGGAGGATAAATCTACCATTGCACAGAATCCTGAACAGTGTGCTGCTTCCTCTGTAAGATTTGTCACTTCCTCCTGGTGCTAAAACAGCTAAGGGGCATCATCCTTTAAGAAGTCCATTTCCGGATATAATTCCAGTCTTATCTAAACAAGCCTCATTTCACTTTATCCTCCTCTCTTTTTCTTCCCCTTCTTGTTCAGTGTGCCATGAAGACTTCTTGAAGGCACAGAGAAGAAAAGAAAAAGGGGGAAATAGGGGGAATGGGAAGAAAGAAAGAAAGAAGGAGGGAATGAGGGAAGTTGAATACAGCTCTTACTTTGTCATTCATTGTGATAACATTTTCATATAAATAATTCCATCTAATCTTTGTTAAATGGGTATTATTTCCTCCTTTTTACAGAATAAAAACCAGACTGGGACAGGCTGAATGAATTATTCAGAGTTATAATGAGAGTAATGGCTCCATAGATGTTTCTACAAGTTTTCTTTAAAAGTAAGCTGTGTTTTGAATTGTTTTCATTGTGTGTGTTGTTCTGCTGCTGACTTTAGTTTATTTTAGGCAATTATCCTATGTGATGAGGTTATGTACGTTAAAAAAATTCTTAGTAAATTCTAAGAATAAAATGTGTTAAAATTACCCCCCAAATTGATCTATACAATTAGTTAATTTCTAAGGAAAAAAGCATTCACTGTACTGCAGCATAATGAATGTCCCATCTGCAATAATTTAATTTTAATAAGTGCATAATGCTTCTAATATTCTCTTATCTCAAGGTTAAAAGTCATCATCAAAGTCTTCTATTCTGCCTGTATTATCAGATGTTTACTACACAGTGCCACCTGTTTAAAGTTGTCTCCTGTGGCTAGAGCTAAAACCCAGAAAAACAAGACAACAAAGCAAAAGATATCATGTTGCTATTAAAAGTTTGTTCCAGTAAAGCATTCATAAGAATATATTGTTTATAATTTCTCAATGTTATATTTCCAGTGAAAAAAGGAAATCAGTTGTTATAATTTAAGGAAACAAAAATGCCTTCACTGAAAAAGTTGGCTTCTCTGTTGAGCTTGTATTTATAATCCAGTAAATTCAACAAAGGTCCGTCTAGTCAAGGCTATGGTTTTTCCAGTAGTCATGTATGGATGTGAGAGTTGGACTGTGAAGAAAGCTGAGTGCCGAAGAATTGATGCTTTTGAACTGTGGTGTTGGAGAAGTCTCTTGAGAGTCCCATGCACTGCAAGGAGATCCAACCAGTCTATTCTAAAGTAGATCAGTCCTGGGTGTTCTTTGGAAGGAATGATGCTAAAGCTGAAACTCCAGTACTTTGGCCACCTCATGCAAAGAGTTGACTCATTGGAAAAGACTCTGATGCTGGGAGGGATTGGGGGCAGGAGGAGAAGGGGACGACAGAGGATGAGATGGCTGGATGGCATCACCGACTCGAAGGATGTAACTTTGAGTGAACTCTGGGAGTTGGTGACAGGGAGGCCTGGCGTGCTGCAATTCATGGGGTCGCAAAGAGTCAGACACGACTGAGCAACTGAACTGAACTGAACTGAATTATCAAGGGGGACAATGAGTAAGAATAGAGAGAAAACTACTTTAGACCAAGAAAATAGACAAGATTCCCTCCCCCATACCTAACCAACCCAAAAGGAAAAAGAGGCAAGGGCAACGGAATTTTCTGTCATCCAAAGCTAGAAAAATCCTGTGCCCCAATTATTGAAAGGATATGTGTTATAGTAGCAAAGTACTCAGGGTCTGGACTCAAGTCTGCCTGAATTCCAGCAAAGCTCCTGCCTCTGCATGTTACTAAACACTGCCTGGTTATGTCTCTTTTGCTTCTTGTTTCCTCATTTGTGTAGTGATAGAATTAGTAGTGCCTACTGACAATATGGTTTTGAGCATTACAAAGATGTACATATATTGAATTGACTAAAAAGTTCATTTAGGTTTTCCATAAGATGTTATAGTTAATGTAGAACAGCACCTGGCATTTAATAAGCTCAGTAAATGTAGTTGTTGGTTGACGCTATTACTAATTAGCAAAAGTAATTCATCATAGCAAAGCAGTGCCATGTTTAGGATCTAGAGCCAGACAACTAGGTTCAAATCCTGGTTCCATCACTAACTAGGTGTGTAACCTTGGGAAATGTATAATCTTAAATTCTCTATACTTCAGGTTTCTCATCTGTAACATGAGAATAATACTAATAAGTACTTCATAGGGTATTTATGAATATTAAGTAAGTTAATATTTGTAAAGTGCTTAGAATAATGCCTGGAATATAAGTGCTTATTATATTCAAAAAATAAATAATTCAAACTACATTCACCTTGCACCATCCAACAGGAAGTCTGTTCCAACCAACAGATCCAGTTGCCAGTATATTTAAGACTGTTCCTTGTATATATACATTCTTTAGGAAAGGACTTAAGACCAAGAAAAAATTTTTTTTAATTTCCAAAGCAAAGGGTTTTATTTTAACCCTACCTCAACTTTACTCCAGCTCTAAACAGCATATATAATTTCCAGAGATGCTCTATCTGATGCAGTTCCTTTTCAGTTCCTTGTCTCTATGTAATAATTATCACCTAATTTCCTTCTAAATTAAAATGGACTTTTAGACTCCATGAATTCATTCCTGAAACAAAGCCAAGCATTAATTCACATGCAATCTTCTCCTACTTTGAAAATTCTTCTTTTTCAATTAGAGGAATTTGGCTATATAATGAGAAAATCCAAAAAATAAAGGTGAAAATGAAAGGGAATCAAATCTTTTAAAACTCATCCTACACTATCTTTCTATAAAAAGCATCCAGTAATTCCCTAAGATAACAGAGGTGATCTCCTGGTGACAGCATAATATTGGGGAAAATTTTCAATGTTAAGCAAGTCTATTTTTTTATAATTAGATATGCTGCAATAACAAATAAACCAAATTCCAATGGTTTAACACAGCAAGTTTTCCTTCCTCACTCAAGTCACAGTCAAATAAAAGCTGGGTGACTCTCTTCGGTAGCTCACTTCTAATCAATGACTCAGGGATCCAGGTATCTCCAAATATGTGGGTTCATCACCATGTGATCATGTGATCACATCATCACATGATCAGACATGTGAACTATAAAGACAAAACTATATTTTAAGATATCTGTCAACATTTCATTAGCCAGAACTAGTCACATGGTCCCCATGCTATAGTTAGGAAGCTGAAATATATAGTTTTCCTGAGTTTCATGGAACAGAAATGGAATCACTGAACATCTACTCAATCTCCGCCACAGTGGTCATTTGCTCACTCTAGTTCTGAGATCCTTAAGGAGACATAACTTTCTTATCAAATTCTACCAGCATATCACCACCAATAATTGTGGGAGCCAATAAATGTTTATTAAATAAGTTAATGAAAAATACCACCCCTACTTGTATTTGTCCTTCTGGTGAGTTTACTGGGCTGTTTCTTGCCATTTGTTTGTTGGTTTGTTAATTCAGTGGAAGAGATAACTCCCTTCTAATTACAGCCTTCTCAACTGCTCTGCCTGGGACAAAGGCTGCACCCTCATCCCTTGGCTAGTCTGTAAAACAGGGCTGGAGTAAATTGTGGAAGTCAAATCAGAAAAAAGCAAAAGTTAGATGCTGTAGGGCAGAGTTAAGCATCTGCAGTTTATGAGAACATGGGCTAAGAACAAAGAATAAAGTACCTTTAGATATCAGACCAAAGATGACAACATTCGGATTAGGTAAATAGTACAGGTGATGAAATCACCCTAATGTCAAAAGAAGGACAGAATGAAGGAAAGATACAGGACATTTAGCTAGAAGAAGCACTGCTGCTGCTGCTGCTGCTAAGTCGCTTCAATCGTGTCCGACTCTGTGCGACCCCACAGACAGCAGTCCACCAGGCTCCCCCGTCCCTGGGATTCTCCAGGCAAGAACACTGGAGTGGGTTGCCATTTCCTTCTCCAATGCATGAAAGTGAAAAGTGAAAGGGAAGCTGATCAGTCGTGTCCGACTCCTAGCGACCCCATGGACTGCAGTCTACCAGGCTCTTCCATCCATGGGATTTTCCAGGCAAGAGTACTGGAGTGGGTTGCCATTGCCTTCTCAGAGAAGAAGCACATAATCTGGTTAAAATTTCTTTATAAAGGTGGTCTTTGCTAGACTTCCCTGGTGGCTCAGACGGTAAAGCGTTTGTCTACAATGCGGGAGACCTGGGTTCGATCGCTGGGTTGGGAAGTTCCCTGGAGAAGGAAAAGGCAACCCACTCCAGTAATCTTGCCTAGAAAATCCCATGGACGGAGGAGCCTGGTGTCCATGGGGTCGCAAAGAGTCAGACATGACTGAGCGACTTCACTTTCACTTTTCCTAGGGTGACCCCAGGCATGCTTGAATTAATTTCTAAACCAGAACATAAGCATATCTGATATGCTTTGACAGAGGCAGAACTTTTTTTCTTGTTCTGCTTATCCTGAAAAAAGATGATCTGAAGCACTCACTGCTGCATATCTTCCATCTGAGTCCACTACTTTAAATTACATATCTACCATAGATCCAGTCCTCCACACTCCAGCCCAAGAGTGTGAAGACTTTAAAACAAAGTCTGATGTAGTCTGTGTCCCAAGTATTTTGTCAGCTCATCACTGGATGATATCAATAGCTAGGCCACTTGAACCAGAATTGATGTTATTCAGTCCTTAAGTCATATCTGACTTTTTGTGACCCCATGAACTGCAGCATGCCAGACTTCCCTGTCCTTCACTATCTCCCTGAGTTTTGTTTTTTTTTTTTTAGTTTTTTTTTTTTTTAACCAAAATACATAAAATCAATTGTGTGTATATGTCAGGATGTGTTCCTTAATCTTTCTGAATCTCAGTGCCTTAATCAACAAAATGAGAAAACTGAATTAAACGGTGTCTAAATGCCCTACTCAGTCCAAAGTTCTAGGATACTATTCTCTGTGTTTGGTAACAGCATGATTGAAAGCTTCTGAATCATGTTCAGGTACAAGAGGAACAAAAGAGCTTGTTCAATCTGAGCAAATGAAAAGAATTTCTATTAAGGATATTGAAACCCATGCCTGTCTTTTGGTGATTCATTTCTGACCTCTTCTTGAAAGGTTATCATCTCCTTCAAAACAACAAACAAATGATCCTTCCCCAGGACATGGAATCTGCATTTACAAAGTCTTAAGTGGTTGGTTTCCACAGGTGTGAGGTCACAGTGTTTTGTGCCATCCGTGACTTCCTGAGCTCCAATGAGGTGATTCAGTTACCACTCTCCTTTGTGAAACTATACTGTATTATGTGTTAGGCTTTCTCTTCCATCATGAAAATGTTTACAAATATGAGTTGCTGTCAATCCTTACAAGAAGAAGAATGGAATGGCCAAAAGAGACCATAATCTTTGGGATCAAACAGACCTGGATTTGAACTCCCAGCCTTCTGCTTACTAGCTTTGGCTCCTGGGACAAATTATTTAACATTTCTGAGATTTAAGTTTTAAATTTGCATAAATGAAACACAGATTTGCCTGAATTTTTCTGAAAGAATATACATGGGGCATATCTAACAGTGTCAGTAGATGCTCAAAGAATGGCCACTGGGTTTGTCTGTGATTGTTAAGGGAGACAAACCTGTGCCAAAGTTTGGAAATTAAATTAACCAAGTCTGAATCCATGCAGCTGCCACGGCATAGACTTTGAAAATACATCTGGGAATTCCCTGATGGTTCAATGTTTAGGAGTTGGTATTTTCACTGCCTTTGTCCGGGTTCAATCTCTGGTAAGGGAATTAGGATCCCACAAACTGTGCAGTGTGGCTGAAATGAAAAGAAAAGAAAGTACAGATGCCTGATTCTTTCCATTTTCTGTCATCTTCACCCCTCAGTGACCTTTCATTCAATAATTTTATTGGACAACCTTGAATTTTTATTATGGATCAGTTTTGGAGGGATGCTAGGGGCAGTTTATCATAGAATCTAGCCCTGTAAATTTTATTAAACTAAATAAAGATCATGACTTGCTCAAGATGATCTGGTTACTTCAGGGATGGGCTCTTCTTACTCAGCACCCAGTTCTCTTTGCCTAAGTAGTAAAGTGAAAGTTGCTCAGTCGTGTCTGACTCTTTGCAACCCCACGGATAGTCCATGGATTTCTCCAGGCCAGAATACTGGAGTGGGTAGCCTTTCCCTTCTCCAGGGGATCTTCCCAACCCAGGGATCAAACCCAGGTCTCCTGAATTCCAGGAGGATTCTTTACCAGCTGAACCATAAGGGAAACCCTTGCCTAAGAACAGGATAAATATTAGCGACACGTTGTCACATTATGAATGGCTTGATCACAATATTGCTTTTAATAAAAACTTTCCAACCCTTACACGTTATCTCTATTTTGTAACAATTTGCATGTTTCCATTTTAAAGAACATAATAATGATCACTTAACAATGATTTTTTTAAGTTTGAATTATACGCAATCTCCAGAAAAAAATCTAAAAGACGTGTCAATTTGTAGAGAGATAAGGCCATAAAGTTCCATAAAAATTATTTTTAAATGTTTCCTAAAGTTGATAACATAAGAATATAGGTCTTTTTTCATAATAACAAATAAATTGCCCAAATGCAGAACTTAAGAAGTCTCCCTGAATCTACTGCTCCTCTGTTCAGGTATTCATATTCTTGACCTAAGGAATACAACCTGACAGTCAATGAGAATAATTCCTACCAGCTTATTATTAGTCAAAGACACTGACTGTCAATAATAAGGCATTCCTTAATATGAAAAGCTTTACCAAGACTGGAGCCAAAGTCTCTCCCAAAGCAGCCAGAACATACACCTTAATAAAGCTATGCACTCACTCTCCTTACAAAGTCAAGTGTATAGCTTTGCGTGGTCTACACTTGTCACTGCTGCCTTTTGCCTCAGGGTATAGGGAACAAGTCTGTCAAAGACGAACTATAAAATGCAGTCTGACTGTAGAAAACAATGTCAAAATCAGGGACAAGTGACTATAAAATCTATAGATTTCTTCAAGACCCACTTTTCCTCAAATGGTTATAAAAACTATTGTGAGTTCTTTAGAAACTAAACCTGGTATGAGGAGGCAACACAGATAAGATTAACATTAACACTCAAAGCAACCCCAATCATCAAATGTCTTGTGATCTAAGGGAAAAGAAGGCAACAGTAGGGTGGAACAAAATTAATACTCCCAGAGTTTTCTTTCCAAGTCAACTAAATAGGAGTCTCTTTCTCTGCTAAAGTTCTTTCCATCTTCACCTTCTATGGATAACATTTTTTTGCCAGGGGGCTCTCTTGGATTTTGTGTTTCAATGATCATGTACAAATGTGATATAGTGGGTAAGGATATGAGTATGTAAGCTAAGATTGGATAGGAATTCTTCAAGAATGCTTAGACGAAAAAGAAGGGCAGGAGCAGCTGGGTATGTGAGAGAAGTAGATGAAAGAAAGATTAAATGATTCTGAGAGTACCTCCTAGCTTCCTTATGGGGATTGAAATATGCAATTAGGAATCAGATTTTCTTTGAAATGTCCTGTGTTGATGAATCATGCTTCTTTGATCACATTGCCACTCTGAGAAAGAGCTAGATGAGTGTGGCACTTTACTAGTTACCCAGAAAATTGGCTAAAGAAGTCTTTCAAAGTAATAAGAAGTGTGTTTAATTTATTGATCAGAAATCTCTGCGACTGGATGCTTTTGGCGTGCTATACTTGTAGAGAAAGACATTGAAATAAGTAAACGTAGACAAGATGAATTCATACATGACATCAGGCATTGTTGTGTTTATAGATAATTTACATCCATAAACTCATCTAATCTTCCCCCAAACCTTAAAATGAAGATACCATTATTTCCATTTTATAAATGAGTTAGCTGAGGCATAGAACCCCAAATTACACAGCTACTAAGTGAGGAGGCAGAATATGAATGCAGGCATTCAGTCTCCTGGGCCTGAATCATTCATATTTATGCTGCCTTACTGATTATAGATAAAGATCTTCTTAAAGATTTTATATCTGTCTTGTTATTCAGGTTGTAGATATAGAATCAGGAAATTAGGAGGCCAATGAAAGAGCATGAGAGAAAGCAAAGCATTATGTGCATGCCTACGTGCTCAGTCATGTCCGACTCTGTGACTCCATAGAGTGTAGCCTGCCTGGCTTCTCTGTGCAATAGGATTTTCCAGGCAAGAATATTGGAGGAGGTTGCCATTTCCTACTCCAGGGAATCTTCCCGAGCCAGGGATCGAACCCCTGTCTCCTGCATCTTCTGCATTGGCAGGTGGATTCTTTACCACTGTGCCACCTGGGAAGCCCAAAGCATCATGAGAGAAGGTGGGGAATAAAGAGGAAAGGATTTGAGATGAAATTCTGGTTCTTCTCCTTTCTAACTGTGTGATCTCAGTCAAGTCACTAAATCTCTGTGTCCAAGTCTCCTTAAATTTTACATGGCATTGACAAGAGTACTATTTCAAAAGATTTTTGTCAAAATTAAAAGAATTAATCCCCAGGCTCCATACTTAGCACAGCCCTTAACATCTCCCACACAGAAGCCAAACATTCTGAGATCCCTTTTGCCACTCTTTCTCTAGCCAAACAACTCTAGCCTGTGTAAAAATAAAGTGTTCAAGGTAAAACAATATGTTCAGTGATATGGATCACCCAATATACAAGGCTGTGTGCTGTAACCATGGAGATGGTTTTATATTTTATCTTTGGTAGATATCGTTTTCTAAAAGCCTTTCCATGAGGTCTACATTCCTGACTAGTGCTGAAGGCAGCTTTCTTTTTGTTTATTCAATTAATTTCAACAACTTTTATTGAGCACCCCCTCCTGTCTATCCTCCTGGTTCAAGCTCTCATTGTTTCTATTGTTTTCTTGTGTTTTTTTTTTCAGCCTCCTCCTACCTTGTTCCGCTGTTTCTTGTCTCCAACTCTCCACCCCAAATTTATGCCACTCTTCTACACTTCTACCAGTGCTAGCTTTATGATAAGCACAATCCAACCAGATAGATTCTTCCCTAGAATATTCCAGAAGCTCCTCAAATTTCCCAAGGTAAATTTACGTTTCTTAGTTTGCCACACACAAGCCTCTGTGAAGTGTCTTTTGCTTTCCTCTCTAGATTCACCCTGAACCATTCTCCTAATCTGCAGATTGACCTCACTGTGTCTACTATTGACAATTCTATCTTCTTCATCCCTGGCTCTTACCTATTGCATTGCCTCTCTCTGCTTCGGATGTACAGCTACATCTTTGCATGATGCTCTTCTTCCTGACACTCCTTCAATACTTCACCAAAGTTCCCATACTTGAACACCTTCTTTTCCTCCATCAAGACCCAGCATTAGCCCTGGCAACTCTAGGATAACCTTGCTGATATCTGGTTTCCTAGATATGCTCATATTCCCATATGTTAAACTCAATCACTACACTTGATGAATTGACCTGTGACATTTTTGAGGACAGAAACTGTTTTTCATCTCTGTATTTCCAGGTCAAGCTTGGCACATAGTAGACATTAAATAGAAGGCATTCTTCAGTGCTGAATGAACGAACAAGTGGATGAAACTCAACTAAACTCATTCAAAATATGTACATTCACATGGAAGTACATAAACTAACCCTCATGATGTTCCTCCAAAAGGTAGGAACCACAGCATGTGTTTTCTTGCTACAGAGTGAAGAAAAATGGAAAACTATTCTTGTTTACCAAAACTTCTATAAGCCAACATCTGACTTATGTCAGCGATTACAATGGTAGAAAGGGTGTTAATCTCACTAATATAAGATTATAGGAGACTGTGAACCACAACCTGTCTCTGCTAGGTAGTTATATTAGAAAAGAATTTGTTGGAAAATTTAAAAATTTTCTCTATGAAATTTGAATGTTGACACATTCATTTAAAAATAATTTGATTTAAAGAACACATTTGTGAATTTATAAGTGTTAATAATTTTGTGTACTTTTTTGGACCTTTGATTTTTATTACCTTCCCCCACCAGCATGTTTGCAGTTCTACACAATGCAGGGATCCATACCATGCCAACGGTAGCATATGTGCTGCTAAATCCAACATATGGGGAGAGGTGAAAGAGAAACTTTCAAAATGATCAATTTATCATTCTTAGCATTTTTCAAGATATGAGTCCTGGCACTTCATTTTTCAAGACTCACATTAAAAAGCGTGCCTACCAAGCTATATCTGTAAGTGTTAAGGGAACACATCAAGGATTAAATATGGTAGGGTGAATTATATGCCCAGGAGTTTAACTGAACTCCATCGTGATGACTTGGGTGAAGAAGAACAGATGAAGCAAGGGAGAGGTGGATGGAGACAGGCAACAGTGCTAGGCTGGGGTCTCAGAGTGATGAAGCTCATCCACGTAGGACTTCCTCTGTGCTCTCATCAGCTTCACTGCCCATGTCCAACAAGTTCAGTCCCTCAGGACCACATGTTCCTGGAAACTACTAACCTGGCTTCAGGAGCCTTGCACTGCCACTGTCTTTAAAATTGGAGGCCTTGTTTGCTGATACACTGTCAAGGATCTTGTTACACCCCATGTTAATTTAATTAAGGGTTTTAATGAAGCAGAAAATTAATCAAAAGGTTGTCAGAAGAATATGTCAAAGTCAGTCTTTACCAATGTCAACATATTGTTTCACGATCCTTCCCCTGTTTCTGGCAGCTTCCCTTATGCATACTGCATGGAATAGAAACCTTCATAAAAGGACAAAAAGGAAGTCCATTTTCCTTGTCTGTGAAAATGGTAGTGTAAGGTTTATTTCCTTCCAGGCTAATAGTGAGGAATAAGTTACAGTATCTTAAAGAACTGAAGGAGATGGAAGGACTTCTAAAAAGTGCAAGTGGTACTACTTCTCCTCTTTTTCTCTGGAAAGAAAGCCTTTCAGGATACCCAATCTTACTTTGCTCAGAAGGATTGGGACCTCTTTTCTGTGCCATGTCTAGTACTCACTTGTCAAACTGAACAATTTTAATTATGGTCTTTCTTTAATAGAGAGGGTATTGTCCAATCATTTATACAAACCCTATTTCAGAATTAACAATGAATCGTCATGAATACTTAACATTTTCAGTTTCTTTTAAAAATTTTTACCATTCTACGAAGAGTATAGCAGTCTCTCATTGTAGCTTTAATTTGCACGGGGTTTTTCCAGTGGTCATGTATGGATGTGAGAATTGGACTGTGAAGGAGGCTGAGCACCGAAGAATTGATGCTTTTGAACTGTGGTGTTAGAGAAGACTCTTGAGGGTCCCTTGGACTGCAAGGAGATCCAACCAGTCCATTCTGAAGGAGATCAGCCCTGGATGTTCATTGGAAGGAATGATGCTAACGCTGACACTCCAGTACTTTGGCCACCTCATGCGAAGAGTTGACTCATTGGAAAAGACTCTGATGCTTGGAGGCATTGGGGGCAGGAGGAGAAGGGGACACCAAAGGATGAGACGGCTGGATGGCATCACTGACTCAGTGGACGTGAGTCTCAGTGAACTCCGGGAGTTGGTGATGGACAGGGAGGCCTGGCGTGCTGCGATTCATGGGATCGCAAAGAGTTGGACATGACTGAGTGACTGAACTGAACTGAACAGAATGACAAAAAAGGTTAAGAAGCTTTTCATATGGTTATTTTATATCTGTATACCTTTGGTGGTGAAGTGTCTGTTTTCTTATTATTAAAATTTTATAATTCTTCATATATTCTGGTAAAAAATGTAATTGATGAAATATGGCAATTGCAAATATTTTTTCCCAGTCTGTGACTTGTTAAGAAATTATTTTAACACTGTTTTTATGAGAGCATAGAATTAAATCAAATATATTTTATTTTATGTCACACTTTTGTTGTCTCATAAGCAATCGTTTGCTTAATTTAAGGTCCAAAAATTTCCCCTAAGTTTTATTCTACAAGTTAAATAATTTTCAGTTCAGTTCAGTTCAGTGTCTGTCTCATTGTGACCCGATGGACTGCAGCACACCAGGCTTCCCTGTTAGTCACCAACTCCCAGAGCTTATTCAAACTCAAGCTCATGTTCATTGAGTTGGTGATGCCATGCAACCGTCTCATCCTCTGTCATCTCCTCCTCCTCCCACCTTCTGTCTTTCCCAGCATCAGGGTCTTTTCAAATGAGTCAGCTCTTCGCATCAGGTGAACATGGTATTGGAGTTTCAGCTTCAGCATCAATCCTTCCAATGAATATTCACGACTCATTTCCTTTAGGATGGACTGCTTGGATCTCCTTGCAGTCCAAGGGACTCTCAAGAGTTTTCTCCAACACCAGAATTCAAAAGCATCAGTTCTTCGGCGCTCAGCTTTCTTTATGGTCCAATCTCACATTCATACATGACTACTGGAAAAACCATCATACATGGCTAGACGGACCTTTGTTGGCAAAGTAGTGTCTCTGCTTTTGAATATGCTGTCTAGGTTGGTCATGACTTTTCTTCTAAGGAGCAAGCGTCTTTTAATTTCATGGCTTCAGTCACCATCTGCAGTGATTTTGGAGCCCCAAAAAATAGTCTGTCACTGTTTCCATTGTTTTCCCATCTATTTGCCATGAAGGGATGGGACCAGATGCCATGATCTTAGTTTTCTGAATGTTGAGTTTTACTCCAGTTTTTTCACTCTCCTCTTTCACTTTCATCAAGAAGCTCTTTAGTTCTTCTTCACTTCCTGTCATAAGGCTGGTTCCATCTGCATATCTGAGATTATTGATATTTCTCCCGGCGATCTTGATTTCAGCTTGTGTTTCATCCAGTCCAGCATTTCTCATGATGTACTCTGCATATACGTTAAATAAGCAGGGTGACAATATACAGCCTTGACGTATTCCTTTCCTGATTCGGAACCAGTCTGTTGTTCCATTTCCAGTTCTAACTGTTGCTTCTTGACCTGCATACAGATTTCTCAGGAGGCAGATCAGGTGGTCTGGTATTCCCATCTCTTTCAGAAACAGTCAAAGGCTTTGGCATTGTCAATAAAACAGAAGTAGATGTTTTTCTGGAACTCTCTTGTTTTTTTGATGATCCAACAGATATTGGCAATTTGATCTCTGGTTCCTCTGCCTTATCTAAAACCAGCTTGAACATCGGGAAGATCATGGTTCATAAATTGTTGAAGCTTGGCTTGGATAATTTTGAGCATTACTTTACTAGCATGGGAGATGAGTACAATTGTGCAGTAGTTTGAGCATTCTTTGGCATTGCCTTTCTTTGGGATTGGAATGAAAACTGATCTTTTCTAGTGTTGTGGCCACTGCTGAGTTTTCCCAATTTGCTGGCATATCAAGTGCAGCACTTTCACAGCATCATCTTTTTGGTTTTGAAATAGCTCAACTGGAATTCCATCACCTACACTAGCTTTGTTTGTAGTGATGCTTCTTAAGGCCCACTTGACTTCACATTCCAGGATGTCCGGCTCTAGATAAGTGATCACATCATTGTGATTACATGAGTCATGAAGAACTTTTTTGTATAGTTCTTCTGGTAAAGAATCCACCTGCAATGTGGGAGACCTGGGTTTGATCCCTGGGTTGGGAAGATGCCTTGGAGAAGGGAAAGGCTACCCACTCCAGTATTCTGGCCTGGAGAATTCCATGGACTGTATAGTCCACGGGGTCGCAAAGAGTCAGACACGACTGAGCAACTTTCACTTTGTTCACTTTCTGTGTATTCTTGCCACCTCTTCTTAATATCTTCTTCTGCTTCTGTTAAGTCCATACCATTTCTGTCCTTTATTGTGCCCATCTTTGCATGAAATGTTCCCTTGGTATCTCTAATTTTCTTGAAGAAATCTCTAGTCTTTCCTGTTCTATTGTTTTCCTCTATTTCTTTGCATTGATCCCTGAGGAAGGCTTTCTTATCTCTCCTTGCTATTCTTTGGAGCTCTGCATTCAAATGGGTATATCTTTCCTTTTCTCCTTTGCCTTTAGCCTCTCTTCTTTTCTCAGCTATTTGTAAGGCCTCCTCAGAGATCCATTTTGCTTTTTTGCATTTCTACTTCTTGGGGATGGTCTTGATCCCTGTCTCCTGTACAATGTCACGAACCTGCATCCATAGTTCTTTAGGCACTCTGTCGGTCAGATCTTATCCCTTGAATCTACTTGTCACTTCCCTGTATAATCATAAGGGATTTGATTTAGGTCATACCTGAATGGTCTAGTGGTTTTCCTTACTTTCTTCAATGTAAGTCTGAATTTGGCAATAAGGAGTTGATGATCCAAGCCACAGTTAGCTCCTGGTCTTGTTTTTGCTGACTGTATAGAGCATCTCCATCTTTGCCTGCAAAGAATATAATCAATCTATTTTCAGTATTGACCATCTGGTGATGTTCATGTGTAGAGTCTTCTCTTGTGTTGTTGGAAGAAGGTGTTTGCTATGACCAGTGCGTTCTCTTGGCAAAACTCTATTAGCTTTTGCCCTGCTTCATTCCATATTCCAAGGCCAAATTTGCCTGTTACCCCAGGTGTTTCTTGACTTCCTACTTTTGCATTCCAGTCCCCTATCATGAAAAGGACATCTTCTTTGGATGTTAGTTCTAGAAGGTCTTGTAGGTCTTCATAGAACCGTTCAATTTCAGCTCTTTCAGCATTACTGGTTGGGGCATAGACTTGGGTTATTGTGGTATTGAACGGTTTGCCTTGGAAATGAACAGAGATCATTCTGTTGTTTTTGAGATTGCATCCAAGTAATGCATTTTGGACTCTTTGGTTGACTATGATGGCTACCCCATTTCTTCTAAGGGATTCTTGCCCACAGTAGTAGATATAATGGTCATCTGAGTTATAGTCACCCATTCCAGTCCATTTTAGTTCGCTGATTCCTAAAATGTCAACGTTCACTCTTTCCATCTCCTGTTTGACCACTTCCAATTTGTCTTGAGTCATGGACCTAACATTCCAGGTTTCTATACAATATTGCTCTTTACAGCATCAGACTTTACTTCCATCACCAGTCATATCCACAGCTGGGTGTTGTTTTTGTTTTGGCTCTGTCTCTTCAATCTTTCTGGAGTTATTTCTCCACTGATCTCTAGTAGCATATCGGGCACCTACTGACCTGGGGAGTTCATCTTCCAGTGTCCTATCTTTTTGCCTTTTCATACTGTTCATGGAGTTCTCAAAGCAAGAATACTGAAGGGGTTTGCCATTCCCTTCTCCAGTGGACCACGTTTTGTCAGAACTCTCCACCATGACCCATCCATCTTGGGTCACCCTACATGGCATGGCTCATAGTTTCATTGAGTTAGACAAGGCCATGGTCCATGTGATCAGACTGGTTAGTTTTCTGTGATTGTGATTTTCAGTCTGTCTGCCCTCTGATGGAGGTTAAGAGGCTTATGGAAGCTTCCTGATGTGAGAGACTGACTGAGGGGGAAACTGGGTCTTGTTCTGATGGGCAGGGCCATGCTCAGTAAATCTGTAATCCAATTTTCTGTTGATGGACAGGGCTGTGTTCCCTCTCTGTTATTTGACCTGAGGCCAAACTACCATGAAGGTAATGAAGATAATGTTATATTATTGTTCTGCATTTTTAATGGTCATAAGGGTTTTTTTTTTAATCTCTTGATTTGAATTATACTTGCTGATTTTAGAACACTGAACCAGTATCCTATTCTTGAGTTAAATAAAACTTGGTCAAGATATATTATTCCCTCTATTTATTGCTGCATTCATTTTGTTAAACTTTTAAAATTTTCGGCATGTGCTGTGTTCATGAGAAATACAGTAAAAGTTTTCTTTTCTTATAATATCTTTACCTGGTTTTGGCATCAGGATGAAGATAGCCTCCTAGAATGTGCTAAGAAATGTTCCCTTCTCTTAATTTTTCCAGAATGCCTTATATAAATTTTCTATTTCTTAATTGAATGTGTAGTTAAATTCACTCATGAAGCCATTATGGATTGAGCTTTCTTCCAGGGAAGGTTTTAACAACCAACTGTTTCCTATATACTGGAATATTCAGTTCTATCAAATTCTCTTCAAGTAAGCTTGAATAGTTGTGTCTTTTAAGGAATTTGATTATTTCATCTAAGTTATAAAATTTATTGGGATAAGTTTAATAATAATCCCTAATTATACCTTTAATGTTCTGAGTGTTTATAAGATTATCGCCTCTCTCATTTTTCTGATTGTTTATATCAATATCTCCCCTCTTATTTTCCTCTTGTCTCTTTTTTCTTGATCAGTTTAGCTAGAGTTTATCAATTTTATAGATCTTCCCAAAGAACTATCATTGGTTTCAGTGAGTTTTTTCCTCGATTTTTCTCACTTTTACTTTATTTCTGCTCTTAGATTTCTTCTTTCTTTTTTCTACTTATTTTTAGTTTATTTTGCTCTTTATAAGGTAAAATCATAATGTGGAAGCTTTCATCCCTGATTTGAGACTTTCTCATATAGATGTTTAGTGCAATAAATATCCCTGTAATCAGTGTTTTATCACGTTCCTTAAATATTGAAATGTTGGGACTTCTTTTCATTCAGTCTAAATTACTTATAATTTTGCTTGTGAGTTACTTAAAAGTGTGTTAGTTTTTAAATACTTGAGGGTCCTCAAGAAATTTGTGCTATTAATTTGTAAAGTCCATGTGGTCAGAATGAATGCTTTATGCGACTTGAATATTTTTACATTTATTCAAATTGGGTTTCCAGTCCATAATATATTCTATCTTGGTAAATGTTCCACATATACTTGAAAAGAATGCACATTCTGCTTTTGTGGGTGTGATATTTTAAAATGTCAACATGATCAAGTTGTTGATCAGTTCAGTTCAGTCGCTCAGTCCTGTCCGACTCTTTGTGACCCCATGAATTGCAGCACGCCAGGCCTCCCTCACCAACTCCCTCCATCACCAACTCCTGGAGTTCACTCATACTCACGTCCATCAAGTCGGTGATGCCATCCAGCCATCTCATCTTCTGTCGTCCCCTTCTCCTCATGCCCCCAGTCCCTCCCAGGATCAAAGTCTTTTCCAATGAGTCAACTCTCCGCATGAAGTGGCCAAAGTACTGGAGTTTCAGCTTTAGCATCATTCCTTCCAAAGAACACCCAGGACTGATCTCCTTTAGAATGGACTGGTTGGATCTTCTTGCATTCCAAGGGACTCTCAAGAGTCTTCTCCAACACCACAGTTCAAAAGCATCAATTCTTTGGCACTCAGCTTTCTTCACAGTCCAACTCTCACATCCATACATGACCACCGGAAACACCATAGCCTTGACTAGATGGACCTTTGTTGGTGATAGTGATAATAAAATCTATATGCTTGCTGATTTACAGCAGTCTATCATTGAGGAGTATTGAAATATCCACTATACTGGTGAATTTGATTATTTCTTCTTACAGTCTATCAGTTTTTGTTTCATGCATTTTGAAGCTTTGTTAATAAGCACAATGTGCTAAGCATATTTATGTTCTACTATGTTTAGCATATGTATGTCCTAAAAATTTGATCTTTTTTATGTTTATTAAACTAAGTTCTTAATCTCTGGTTATTCTTGCTTTAAGTGTATTTACTCAAACACTGGCTTCCCTGATAGCTCAGTTGATAAAGAACCTGCCTCCAATGCAGATGATCCTGGTTCAATTCCTGGGTCAGGAAGATCCACTGGAGAAGGAACAGGCTACACACTCCAGTATTCTTGGTTGTGTCTTAGCTGGTAAATAAGCTGCCTACAATGCAAGAGATCTGGGTTTGATCCCTGGGTTGGGAAGAGCCCCAGGAGAAGCAGACAGCTAACACTAAAGTCAAATACTAAACAACTTTCTTTTGATTAGGTTAGCCTGATATGAAGAAGTGAAGTGAAGTGAAATTGCTCATTCGTGTCCGACTCTTTGCGACCCCATGGACTGTAGCCTACCAGGCTCCTTGGTCCATGGGATTTTCCAGGCAAGAGTACTGGAGTGGGTTGCCATTGCCTTCTCCAGGAGATCTTCCTGACCCAGGGATCGAACCCAGGTCTCCCGCATTGTAGGCAGACGCTTTACCGTCTGAGCTAGCCTGGTATATCTTGTCATTATTCTTTTAATCTATTTGTGTCTTTACATTTAGGGCTTCCCAGGTGGCGCTAGTGATAAAGAACCCACTTGTCAATGCAGGAGATATAAGAGACTCAGGTTCAATCCCTGAGTTGGAAGATCTGCTGGAAGAGGGCATTGCAACCCACTCCAGTATTCTTGCCTGGAGAATCCCATGGATAGAGGAGTCTGGCAGGCTATAGCCCATGGAGTCACAGTTAGACATGACTAAAGCCATTTAGTATGTACCACATACATCTTTACATTTATAGTGTGTATATTAAAGGCAGTATATACTGGGTCTTGCATTTTATCGAATCTGAAATTTTCCCTTTTAAGATTTAGTTCATTTAATGTGATTATTGATATAATTGTATTTAAATCTAAAATCTTGATGTCTATTTTTTTATTTGTCCAACCTATTCTCCATCCACTCTTTTTTCTTTGTATCCTATTAAATACATATATTTTTATGATTCCATTTTTTCTCCTTCTTGGCACACACAGGTTTTTCAGTAGTATTTTAGTACTTTATTATACAAATTTAACTTAAATGTGACGTCAAATGATACTGTGTAACTTCATATATAGTTATACAACTTTAGAACACTGTATTTCCATTTCTCCTTCAGTTTTTCTCACTTTGTAAATTTGTCATACATTTTACTTTTACATTTGTTAAAAATCCCACAATACATCCTAATAATTTTTTCATTCAAATGGTTAGTTATCTTTTGGAGTGATTTAAAATGTAAGAAAATGCAATGTGTAAAATGTAAGAAAATGCAATGTGTTTACAACATATTTACCATTTGGGGGCTCCTTGCTACATTTTGTAAATACAGATTTCTTGATATTATTTTTCTTCTGCCTCAAAGATTTTCTTGCCTTTTTTTAAACTGAAGTATAATTGATGTACAATATAACATGTTACAGTTGAACAACTTTTAAAGGTTATACTCTAATTATAGTTATTATAAAATACTATATATATTTCCTCTGTTGTACAATATATCCTCGTTGCTTATTTTATACATAATAGATTGTAACTTTTAATATTTCCCTTCCTCTCTTCCCTATCCTCACTGGTAATCACTAATTCTCTGTATTTGTGAGTCTGTTTCTTTGTCATATTCACTACCTTGCTGTGTTTTTTGGATGCCACATAAGTGATATCATACAGGATTTGTCTTTCTCTGGCATTTCACTTATCATAACACCTTCCAAGTCCATCCATGTTGTTGCAAATGGCAAAATTACCTCCTCTTTATGGCTGAGTGGTATTCCATCATGTATATATTCACCACATCTTCTTTATCCATTCATCTGTTGAGGAACACTTAGATTGTTTCCATGTCTTAGCAATTGTAAATGATAATAATAATAATCATACACTGGCATGCATGTATCTTTTCAAATTAATGAGTTTTTTCCTCTTAAGCTAAATATCCAGGAGAGAAATTGCTGGACTCTATGGCAGTTCTGTTTTTCTTAGTTTTTTGAGAAACTTCCATACTGCTTTTTACAGTGGCTGTACCAATGTACATTCCCACCAAAGTATATGAAGGTTCCCTTTTCTTCACATACTCACCAACATTTGTTATTTGTGTTCTTTTTGCTAACAGCCATTCTGGTTGGTGTGAGGTAACACCTCATTGTGATTTTGATTTTCATTTCCTGATGATTAGTTATATTAAGCATCTTTTCATGTGCCTGTTGGCCATCTGCATGTCCACTTTGGGAAAATGTCATCCTAATCTTCTGCCCAAATTTTATAATTGTGTTGCTTGCTTTATTTTGTTTTCTTATGTTAAATTGGATGAGCTGTTTGTATATTTTGGGCATTAAACCCTTATTATTAACATTTCTAAATATTTTCTCCCCTACTGTAAGTTGTCTTTTCGTTTTGTCAGTGGTGTCCTTTGCTATGCAAAAGTCTTTAAATTTAACTAGGTTCCTTTGTTTAGTTTTGCTTTTATTTCCTTTGCTTTAGGAAATGGACACCCCAAGATACTATTCCTATGATTTTCATCAAAGAGTTCTGCCTATGTTTCCTTATAAGAATTTTAATAGCTTCTAGTATTACATTTAGATCTTTAATCTGTTTTGAGTTTATTTTTATATATGGTATTAGAGAATATTTTGTTTTCATTTTTTAACATGTACTTGTCCAGTTTCCCCAGCATACTTATTGAAGAGACTGTCTTTTCTCCATTGTATATTTTTGCCTCTTTTGTCATAGATTAATTGATTATAAGTGTGTGAGTTTATTTCTGGGTTCTCTATTTCTTTTCATTGGTCTAAATATCAGTCTTTGTGCCAGTACCATACTGTTTTCATTACTGTAGCTTTATAGTATAGTCTGAGGTCAGGACGCATGATTCCTCCAGCTCTGTTCTTCTTCCTCAAGATTATTCTGGCTATTCAGATATTTTCTGAATATTTTATTCTCAGGTAAATTTTTAAATTTGTTCTACTTTTGTGAAAAAAATGTCATCAGTACTTTGATAGGGATTGCATTGAATCTGTAGATTACCTTTGGTAGTACAGTCATTCTAACAATATTAATTCTTCCAGCCCAAAAATATGTTATATCTTTCCTTCAGTTTGTGTTACCTTCAATTTTCTTTCATCAGTATCTTACGCCTTTCCAACTACAGGTCTTTTACATCCTTAGGTAAGTTTTTTCCTAGGTATTTTATTCTTTTTAATACAATGTAAAAGATTTTCTTCACTATTTCTCTGTAATATGAGACTGCTGCTGATGAGTTCTTTTGCTTTTCATATGTCTGGGAAAAAAGTCCTCTTTTTGCCTTTGCTTTTGAAAGATACTTTCACTGGGTAAGAATTCTAGGTTAGTAGTTTTCTTTTTTTCTTTCAGTTCTGAAAGAGGTTGCTCCACTGCCTTTATGCCAGTATTGTCACAACCGCAGAATCTGCTGCTTTTCTTAGTTGTTCTTCTGTACATAATATCTTTTTCTCTAGCTGCTTTAAGATTTTCTCTTTGTCACTAGTTCCAAGCAATTTGATTATCATTTTGGAAGCCAGACTTCATGAACTTTTCATTGCTGGGGATGAATGTTCTGTTATGTCATTTTTTTCTCATTCTTAAGGTTTTTTTCTGGGACACAATCAAGTTACCTCTAAATTATTTGATCCTTTCAAACCTTGCTTTCCATCTTATTTAGCAATGTTAGAGAAGCCTTTAATCTAGGGTTAATTTTCCCATCCCTTTTTGATATCTTAATGTCTAAGAACTGCCCAATGTCCTGGGCCCTGAGATGTTCCCTCATTCAGTCATCAAAGGCTTGTGGCATCAGACTTGAAGCACAATCACAGCACAGATTAAATTTACACACAGAGGCAAGGCATCAGTAACAAAGTTCTTAAAACCCGGCAAGGAGTCTACTCCTGCAATGGCCTATTTCTCAGGCTATGGTGATGGAATGTATTCAGAAATCTAATCTATCCATTTCTGGAACTTTCCACAACACGTTCCTGGTAGCACTATCCTTGGTCCATTAGCCTTAGCACTTCAGGAGACTTGGCTCTAAGGAATTCAAGTTTCTAATCTTTACTTTCCCATATCTTGTCTTTTCATGCTTCTGCTCTCTTTCTTATCAACCCCACAATACCAAAAGCCATATATTTCTCCCCCAATGAAACTTACTGGCCTCCCAGATAGAGACACAAAAGATCCCGCTGCTCTCTGTAGGGCTAAGGAAGGATGGAACCAGGGGAAATGCCTATCTTTTCTCCCAGGAACTGGAAGGTGGCTGTGTTTTCATTCTTAAATAAGTGAACAAAAGTAGAAGTTGTGGATCTGCTAAATCTTGTATACAATAGATACATGTTCCAAAGGGACATTCTTCTCTGAGTAACCAACTTGCCCAAGATCATAGAATTAGTAAGTAGAAAGGATGGAATTGAACCATTGGCTACTTGGTTTCTCTCCAGCTCTGTATGGATACTCATTTCTTTACTACTCTACATTATAATAGATGCAAAACATTCACCAGAAACTTTGGCAGCCCATGGACTATATTGATACATCATTTCTTTTGACACATAAATCAATGTGGAGAACGTACATTCTGATATACATGATTACTCTCATAAAATAAAGTAAAAATTTTACTCTCATAAAAATTTACAAGTAAATTATTTCTTTACAAGCACTATCTACAGGCCCAGGAATTAAGCCTGGTATACAAGAGATAAGTTACTTCACTTGATTCTCACAAAAATGCCATCGAGTGGTTGAAGTTATTGTTACTCCCATTTTACAGATGTGGAACTTGAGTTTAAGTAAGAGAGCACACTGCTAACAGAAGAAAATCAAGTTGAAATGACTACAAAGATCCTAATCACAATGTTAAACTGCCTGACACATGAAAACAGACAATAGATGTCAAGAAATTCTTTCTGCCAGTGGTTTCACATACCTCGCATATAACATAACTTAACATTGACAGCAGCCAGAACAATAAGAGTCTCTCAAATTAGGACTGAACTTTCCTGTTCACAAAGCATTTCCTTATATTGCTTTGCTTCCCCACAACTTGAGGCCCCACTGGGCTCCTGGGATTTTTCTAAGATCTGATTTGTCCTTTCAGAGACAGAGAGAGATACAACATTACTGCAACTTGATTCTTAAAGCAAACCAAATGAGCATGAACAGTGGGACTCAACATAGGATTCGAGTGGCCCACATATATTTTTTTTTTCAGAAATGAAAATAAAAATAATGTCATCAGGAGTATTTTAGTAAATAACAAATTAAGGTTTTCATTCTGCTTGGTCCTTATTTTTCTTAAGATGATGCAGAATATAATTTAAGTTGCTCGCTATCACACATCTTAATTGATAGACCTCTTCCTTATGTTTTGTTCCTAAGAATTAATGTTTGTATTTAATATCATACTGTCATTATCTTGTTTCCTCTACACTGAAAGGAGTTGTCTGTTATTTGCAGGTGTGGAGGGCCAGCTGGAAACACAATTCCCTTCTCCCCTTCCCTCCTCCCACTGATCACTGGTTATTACACATAATTACATGGAAGCATGTATTAGACTTTATTATAATGCACGACAGTGTGCTTTAAGTAAATTAGAAATTTGCATGTGAATTCGGGGGGAAAAAAACCCTGAAATGCCACTCAGGACATTTTATTTACATTCAGAGGATTCTTAGTTTTTTGGGAACTGCTTCTCTTCTCAGGTCTGAATCTAAAATGCTAAAGCATAAAGAAGCCAGAGTGAGGGGGGAGGGGCTCTGCATCCTGGGCTGATTTTCCTCCTCTCTTTCCTCCTCCATCTCTTAGTAACCAGCTGGGCAGATGGTTTCTTAGTAACCATGCAGGTCAGGCATTGGCTACCTGGGGCGCTTAGCATTTACCTTACAAGGTTTCAGCACCCTGGAGCCAACGGGTAGCTAGCTGGTGGTTTCAGTACTTCCAAAACCAAAAGAAATCAGGGCCATCCAAGGCAAACACAGCCAGTGTTCCCTGGAGCATCAAACATAACAAGTCACAATGAGCCCTTCAATTACTCCACCCTGGCCCTACTCTAACTTTTTATACTATGTCCCTTATCTTCCTTGATCCTGGAGAGAGGGGACCCAGCCTGAAGAATTGCTAGAGGACTTCAAGACCATGAACAAGGGCACTAGAGGGGGTCACCTCCAAGCAGAGAGGGGGAAGAAATCTCGTTTCCTCCTGAATCACTCAGGCTTGACTATGTGGATATTCAATCATTCCTAATGGAAACGTATGTCCCTCAGCTCGTTAAGATAATTTGTAAAATATATTTTTGCCTTTGGAGAGTACTGGAGGCTATCAGAGGGTGTCATTTTCCACCCTAAAGTTTCTCACAGGTTTCATTATGAAAGGGCTTTGTTTCAGCTCCACTATATTGTGTGTCCACTTATAGATTCAAAATTTAAGGATAAGGGAAGATTTCTTTGGACTTTTTTAATCTATGCAGTCTTTTTGAAAATATGATTTAAATTTTTAAATGCTTCACCTTGGAAGATATGTTATAATATATGAATAGAGCTGGGAAAGAAACAGAAAATAAAATAATTGTGTAAGAATAGTGGGGTTTTGGATGGATTTTTAAAATTACATTAATTTAATATCAATAATAAATATGTATTTCCTTGAATTTAAAAATATCACCAAATAACCAAATGCTTTTACAGTAAAGACATGCTGCTAAGGAATAAGTTCAAATAGTGTCAGTTTTAAGGTCAATGGTTTCTATTGTGTAGACAGAATAGAAAACACTGAACCATTAGGAACTGCCTGTATTTGACCACTCTGGATCTACAAAAATAGCAGTTTCATATGGTTCAACCTAAACCATCTAACTGATCAATGATCTTTTTGCTTCAACTGCATAGAAAGGTAATTTTATTCATTTTGTTTGTTTGCTCCTTCACCTTATTTCATACAGGATTTGAAAGGGATAATGGCATTCTGTGGTTCCTGCCCCATGCCCCTAGGATTAAACATTACAACAGTTAGGAAGAGAATGCGGTAGTATTTTGTTGTTGTTGTTGTTGTTGTTTTGTTTTGTTTTCTCTATTAGCTCTCTTTAGAATCATTAGTGTCATGGACTCATTCCATCTGATAAAAACATACCGGAAGGGAACACCTGTGTGACTTGTGCAGTAACCAAGCAGCACAAAGCAACTCCCCCTGGAGGGGGAATTTACCCAGTGCTGTGCAGCAACTGCCCAGGACAAAGAATCACAGTCATCCGAAACCAAGTAGGAAACAAGAGACAGAGAGAATGCTACTGTTCATATTATCATTTCCTAAGAAGACCAGTATTAATACACGCAGGTGTTCCAAAAGACCAGGGACTCTGTCACATCACATATTTAAGGACACAAATTCCAATTCTGCCAGATCATAGATTTCTGCAGTTAGTAATGGGCAAAACACAACAGTAATAAAAACTTGAAAAATGTAAAATGGGCCTGTCTTTAAGATGAAAATTTGACTTTCAGTTTGAAAGAGGACAGTTAAGTCCCAACTTTAGTCTCTGAGTTTTTTAACTTCCACACAAGTTTCATTTGCTTTCATTAAGAGCAAGGGATATGAAAACTGAAAAGACAGTAATCAAGTCACTCTGCTAATTTGGTCGTACATGTACATCTTTTATTTCCATAGAAAAATGGTTTTAAATTCCATATCACACAGTTATATATGTGCGTACATACACATACACACCTACCTTTGTTGTAAAAATTGGGAAACTAGAAAAGGGAGTAAAACTTGAAAGAATCCCTAGAGGACCTGTAATACAAACCTCCTTATTTAATGTGAGATACTGAAGCCAAATGTCATATTAGGCTAGAATTAGAATCTAGGACTCCATGACTCACTCCACTGCACCACACCACATCCATTACACCCAGTAAAATCAACCAAATCTAAACTAAGTAAAATTCTCCATCTTCAGGGAAGAAAAAAATGATTCATGTCAAGCTGAAGTAAGTACGGTGGTAGAAATTACAAACTGGCTTCTGATATCCATTCTCCCTATCCCTCATATTTAAGAATGTAAGTTTTTAGCTAGGTACTTTGTTGCAAAAATTGTATTGCCCAGTATCCCTTTCAGCAGGCTACTCATTATATGACTAATTTCTGGCCAGTGAAATATAAACAGGATTGCTAATATATTGGCTGAAATGGACTTTGATGTCCATTTTGCAACTAGAGGCAACCTGTTATGGAGAGCAGCACAACAAGATATAAATAATCTGGGTCACTAATAAATAGGGAGCCCTACCTGCATCCAATCTTACTTTAACTGAAAAATAAACTTCTTTCTTACTTGAGTCCCTGTTATTTGTTTTCCTGTTGTATACAATCAGGTTTAATCCTAATATAAATATGCAAAATACATATATAAAAGACCTTCAAATGTTTTAATTAATGTGACAATAATTGAAAAAAAAGACTGATTTAAACCATGATTTTTTTTTTATCCTAAAGGGATTAGAACATTAATAAAACTTTGTATCATGCTCGCATTATCAATCCAATGCCCTGGGCATATGAAATTTCTAAAGCTGAACAAGTTACCAATATCTAGGACAAGTTCTTTGATTGAAGGCAAAGAGACAAAAGTCATATATTCTTATCTGTATCTTAAATAAAAGCATTACAATTCCAGTTATGTAATGCAATTGTTTATTTGTCACAAGCATGGAGGCAGAACTGAAATAGATATTTCAAATACTTTGTAGGTTTAGGTACTGAATGCATGTGCCTTGTGTGAATGCATGTGTGTGTGTGAACAACTCACTATTTACAGGATTCTTTCAGTATAAAAACCTGAGAAAAAAATGTTCACACAACATTTATAAAAAAATATCATTCAAGAACAAACAAATATTATATCCTACTCATCCTTATCTGTTCTGGCTATTCATTCCTAATTTTCATGGTTGTCCCAATCTATTCCTTCTTATATTTATGATCAATAGTCCTGCTCTGAATCCTTAGCTCAGAAACAAATGTCTCATGAGGGCAGGAGAAAATAAGCTAATAACAATATAAGTAATAATAATTTTACATTTTCAGTGTGCTTTCATAGCAAAAAGCTCTGAGTGCTTTATAAATTATATATACAGGGATCACTTAACCTTCTACTAAAAAGGTTGCTACCCTTAAAAGGAAATTCTCTGCAGTGCTGGATAGCAGGAAAGAAAGTCTGCCATGTCCATATGCAATTGCTGGAGGAGTTTTAGGGAAGCAAAGTGTAATTCCCTACTCAGTGGCACTAAAAGCTTTGAACAATCCCTTTAAAAAATCGTCAAGGGAGCTTTTAATCACCAGAAGTAGTCGACTCTTTGTTTTGGGTCTCATCCAATCAAAGTGGAAACTTCAGCCATAAAATAGCACACCGAATCATCAGGGGTTATGAAGTCAGCTCCACTTCATTAGCAGTAGTCTCTTTGCCAACGACTATGTCAAGCAAGGAAAACGGAAAAGATCAAAAGGCAGGCAAAAATTACTACTCTTGAAGCTGATAAGAACTAGGCTATGAAAGGCATACAGCTGGCTGCATTTGGCATACTCCCTGCTTCTAGTTCTTCAGAACCAGGATCTAAGAACTTGCCCTCAGTTCCCACCACCTACCATAAAGGACAGCAGCAGGGAATGTTCTTCATGTTCTTTGCCACCTGTGAACTTGTATCAACCCTGGTGACCATGACCCAGCTACTGCTGTCTCCTGTGTGAAGTCACTGGTTACAGCTACAGCAGGGATGATCTTTCCCGTCTCTTAGTTTCCTCAGCTTATTTTTCATACTGCTAATATAGCATGTGTGAATCCTATAAGAAATGTTTTTGAATCTTTCTTCTCTACCTAAGGATTTGCTGCTTATATGTAGTGATGGTATCCTATCATATGTCAATCCCCAGCAAAAGGCTGGGACAAAGTAGATGCTCAGTGTTTCATTAATTACTGAAACAGTCAGTCCACTATCAACTCTAGCTAGACAATGACAACAAGCTTCTTGTTACCATCCTTGTCTTCCATTCATTGATTTTGAATGCAGTAGCCAGAAAGAGCTTCTAAAAGTGATGATCATTCCACCAACATTTCCCCATTTAATGGCCCTCTCCCCATGAGGCTTACTTAAAAATTCTTGCTGGCTTCAATTTCTCTGAGAACAAAGATGAAATTCCTTATCATGCCATAGCCTACAGATTTGAATTTTTTCCCAAAACCTCTATTTTGCACTATACTCCAGTCATACTGGTTTCTTCCATGCTGCATCAAATACACCATACTCTTTCCCTAACCTAAACTATATTAAAAAAAAAAAAAAAATATATATATATATATATATATATATATATATATCCCTCCAGTTGAAATACTCTTTCTCACACGCCAATCTCATTCTTTAGATCTCAGGTTCATTGGCACCTCTTTAGAGAAGCCTCCTGTGTCCACCACCTGAGGTTTGCTCATCATCACCTAGCATTCTTTATCCTGGGCTCCTAATATCCTCAATGGGGTCACACAGAGTCGGACACGACTGAAGCAATTTAGCAGCACAAAGAATATAAGTTTCCCCCTCTTACACCGTTGGTGGGAATGCAAACTAGTACAGCCACTATGGAGAACAGTGTGGAGATTCCTTAAAAAACTGGAAATAGAACTGCCTTATGATCCAGCAATCCCACTGCTGGGCATACACACTGAGGAAACCAGAATTGAAAGAGACACGTGTACCCCAATGTTCATCGCAGCACTGTTTATAATATCCAGGACATGGAAGCAACCTAGATGTCCATCAGCAGATGAATGGATAAGAAAGCTGTGGTACATATACACAATGGAGTATTACTCAGCCATTAAAAAGAAAACATTTGAATCAGTTCTAATGAGGTGGATGAAACTGGAGCCTATTATACAGAGTAAGCCAGAAAGAAAAACACTAATACAGTATACTAACGCATATATATGGAATTTGAAAGATGGTAACAATAACCCTGTATACGAGACAGCAAAAGAGACACTGATGTATAGAACAGTCTTTTGGACTCTGTGGGAGAGGGAGAGGATGGGATGATTTGGGAGAATGGCATTGAATTATGTATAATATCATATATGAAATGAGTTTCCAGTCCAGGTTCGATGCACGATACTGGATGCTTGGGGCTAGTGCACTGGGACGACCCAGAGGGATGGTATGGGGTGGGAAGAGGGAGAAGGGTTCAGGATGGGGAACACATGTATACCTGTGGCAGATTCATTTCGATACATGGCAAAACTAATACAATATTGTAAAGTTAAGTAAAATAAAATTTAAAAAAATAAAAAAAATGAATATAAGTTCCCTTAAGGCAGGGAGGATGGCAGTTTTATTTTCCATTATACTCTCAGCAAGCCATATAGTACTTGCCATGTTTTAATACTCAGCAATTATATGTTGAATGAATAGATAACATAAATTGGGCTCTAACACTAAATACCTGTACCCACAAAGAGAGTCCCACTAGACTAGAGAGAATCTTCAAGGCAGATAAAATTGAAACAGTCTGACAGCCAGAGAGAAAATGCAACTAAAATGAATTTTAAGGAAACTTTGGAAATATCGAAAAGTAAAGTTTTCTTCCAGGTCCATCCATGTTATCATGAATAGTAAAATTTATTTCTTTTTATATGTATATGCCATATTTTCTTTATTCATTCATCTGTTATGGCTGTTTTCATAAATTGAACTATTGTGAATAATGCTGTAATGAACATGGGAGTAAAGGCATCTCATCAAGATCTTAATTTCAATTCTTTTGGATAGATACTCAGAAATGGGATTGATAGATTACATGGTAGTTTAATTTTTAATTTTCTGAGGACCCCCCCAGACATTTTCCATAATGGCTGCACCATTTTACATTCCCACCAACAGTGTACAAGAGTTCCAATTTCTTCACAAGTCAGTCATAGAAGGACTAATCTAGATTATTCTTCTTACCTGAAATACAAGTCACACACACAGAAATAGACAATAGAAAGGTAGTTACCAGGGGATGGTAGAATAGGATATGAAGAGCTGTTTTCAACGGGTATAAAGTTACAGCTATATAAGTTACAGAGATCTGCTGTTTAATATTGTGCATATAGTTAACAACAAGTTATTGCACACTTCAAAATCTGTTAAGAGGGTAAATCTCATGTTAAGTAGTCTTGCTACAAAAAAAGAGACACAAGGAAACTTCTGAAGGTAATGGATATATTTATTACCTTGATTATGGTGATGGCAACATAAGTGTATACTTATGTTCAAACTCACCAAATTGTATTCATTAATTATGTGCAATATTTTTGTGTACCAATTGTACCTCAGTAAATCTGGAAAGTAATTGAGGCTTCTTCGTATGGAAGCTATTTGCCCATATAAACAAGTAATTATAATTTGTAGTCTGTATCTCATTACAGGGATTCTCTGGTGTTTACCTGGCTAACTCAACACAGATGTCATGTCCTCTAAGGAGGCGCTCTACCGGTGTAAGGTGCCTTTTGATGTGCTCTGATGTAACCATCTAAGTTCAGTGAAATGGCAGAAGATGTGGGCAGAGAGAGGGGTTAGGTATAGACTGTCCAAGTGTTCATATTTCAGTTAAAACATTTGGAATTTACCTATTGAACAATGAGTAAATAACTGAATTCATGATCAGAAAAAAAAAAAAATGTAATTTAGAAAAGTTGCTCTGATTAGTGAGTAGAGTACAGTAGTAGAGCAGGGTAGGGCTTCCCAGGCGGTGCAGTGGTAAAGAAACTGCCTGCCAGTGCTGGGGAGGCAAGAGACACAGGTTCAATCCATGGGTCAGGAAGGTTCCCTGAACTAGGAAATGCCAACTTACTCCAGTATTCTGGCCTGGAAAATCCCATGGACAGAGGAGCCTGTGGGCTACAGTCCATAGGGTCACAAAGAGTCAGACACAACTGGGTACGCACACACACACACACACACAGTAGATTCAAGAAAAAAGACTGAAGAGCAAGAGGTAGTTGACAGCCTATCACAGTGACCAAAGACAAACGTGATAAGGATCCGAACTAGGCCAATGGCAAAAGGAATAAAAAGATGAGTTTGCATTCAGAAATTATAAACAGAGTGGTTCTACAAATTAGTTAAGAGAAGCTGGGTTTTCAGAAAAGATAATAAATGTGACTTGACGAGAGTAAACTTTGAGATATTCGGGGATATCCTGGTGAAATGTTAAGCGGATAACTGTACATTCATGCTTGGAACTCACAAGAGAGTGGTAGGCTGGGGATGCAGATCAAGAAGCAATTGGTGGTTATAGGGTTTGCCCACAGAAGACCTTGTTGATGGTCCTACATACCATGAAAATACCTAGGATAATGACTCAGAAATTGATCAAAATATTTTCCAGAGCAGATCAACCTAAAATAAAATGACATCCTAACAATTAAAAAATACCATGTGCTCAATAATAATAGATACTGACAATTTCAAAGGAATTAACAAAACAGAAGACAGAACCATAGTTCATTAAATCCAGTTTATTGTCCACAATTTCTAACAGTTGGTCACCATCTTAAGGTTGCCAAAAGAAGGTTCTCTGACTGTAAAGACACAAATATAAAATGCTGGACTTTGCTGAAATGTTATACATAAACATGCTAATATGTTCTAGATATGTGCTTGACACCTATACACTATCACAAAGATGAGTTATCTTGTATAGTATGTTCCTTTTGCTTAAATGAATCCCATTACAAATTTCACAAAGCATCCTAGTAAATTCTTTGCATTAATTGCAAAGAATTCTTCATTATTGGCCTCTTCTAAGACCAATAATGAAGTTGAGCTGTTTATATTATATGGCAGTACTGTGAGTGAATTCAACTACCTCACCAAAAGAAAACAGCACTGAAGAGGAAACTAAGAGTTCACTATTGTGAAAGTAAAATAAGGACTTACTACAAACCAGGGGCTTCCCCAGTTAGTCAGCGGACAAAGAACCCACCTACCAATGCAGGAAATGTAAGAGACACGGGTTCAATCCCTGGATCGGGAAGATCCTCAGGAGGAGGGCATGGGAAGCTACTCCAGTATTCTTGCCCAGAGCATCCCAAGGACAGAGGATCCTGGTGGGCTATGGTCCATAGCGTCGTAAAGAGTCAGACACGACTGAAGCAACTTAGTACGCACTATGAACCAGGTATTTTAATTCACTCATTAGTTCCTTAAACAATCACAGAATACATTAACATTATTCCAATTTATATCCCCCTTCCCCAAATTAAAGCACAGAGAAGCTTGTAACCCTCAAGGTCACAGAGCTTATAACTGGTAACTTGAGCATTAGACAGGCTCTAAAACCTGCTCTTTAAATCACTCAGACTCCAAATCTTCCTCTCTCTAACATTTCTCAATGTCTTCTTTTTGGAGAGAATGAAAAATTCAATTCCTCCTCCCATAAACATAAAATAAGGGCTAAAATATTAAATGGGCTTCCCTGGTGGCTCAGTGGTAAAGAATCTGCCTGCCAATGCAGAAGACGGGGATTCAATCCCTGCATCAGGCAGATCCCCTGGAAAAGGAAATGGCAACCCAATCCAGTATTCTTGCCTGGGAAATCCCATGGACAGAGGAGCCTGGTGGGCCATGGGAGCACAAAAGACTCTGGCTTGACTTAGCAGCTAAACAACAACAAATTATTAAACGCTGACTTGATGCGTTACTAAGTAATGCACAACATTCAGTTACATCATCCATCACCCCAAAACTTCATTGCAGTGACATTTTGCTGCTTCCTACTCAGCCAGTCCATCAGCTTCATTCTGACTTCTTTTTACAGCCCATTTGGTTCTAAATACAGGGGTTCATCATTTCAACACTGGCATTGTAGAGTGGCACCCCACTCTACTCTTTATTATTACTGGAATAATAAATCCAGAGTTCACAGGCCCTGTTACCTGCGAGAGAATCTCTCACAAGGCAACTTCATGAGTGGAAGACTTATACAGTTGCAACAGGCACTGTGCTCAGAAGGACCTCCTGCTTGGTTTAATGCTCTGCTGTCACTATCTTGAAATTCTTAATAATTTTTGAACAAGGTGCTTATATTTTGCACTGAGCACCACAAATTATACTGACAGTGCTGAGCTCACACAAATTCATTCTAATTTCTAACCAGCCTTCTCTTGATTTGTACAGTAATTTATTTAATCATATTCAGGGGGAAATATTATAAAGGAAGAGTACTATTGGAATGCATAGTCTGAGGAATTAAAGAAGCCTTCTTAAGAGAGTCAGATTTATTCTGGGTTCTAAAAGATGAGTGGATATTAACAAGGCCAAGAGCTGGGAGAAGTACCTCTCAGTCAGAGCCCTGAAGCATGAAGCACACGGTCAGTGGTACTAAACATACGGCATTTAACACAGTGGAGTCAGGAACAAGGGAAAGCAGGCAAGATCATGGAGGGACTGTGCATCTGTCAAGAATTTTGATCTTCATTCCAAAGAGCAATGGGAGCTCACTGTAGCATTTAAATCAAGAGACTGACAGGATCTGCTTTTATTTAACAAGGTCACACTGAGCCCTCACATCTTGACACTTCAAGTTACTCCTCATCGTGCATTAACATTTACCAGATTTGCAGTTTCTTTTTTCACAATTCTTGAGCTCCAAATGGCACCTTTTTAAACTTAACAGATGAATTCATCTACTATTTCTAGGAAAACTGAAGCTTCCCTGTTTCAATACAGTTTCATCCCTTTGCCCTTATCAATTACACAATCCTCATGACTTTAAGGTGGTTTTGTGTTTACTCACACTTACCTCCTCCTATCTTGCCTCAGAAGAAGATATAAACTTCATCGCTTCCCAGGTTAACCTTTCAAATTTTCTCCTTTTTTAATAGAAGTATTAGTTGATTTATAATAGTATATTAGTTGCAGGTGTTCAGTTCAGTTCAGTTCAGTTCAGTCGCTCAGTCATGTCTCTTTGCGACCCCATGAACCACAGCATGCCAGGCCTCCCGGTTCATCACCAACTCCCGGAGTCCACCCAAACCCACGTCCATTGAGTCAATGATGCCATCCAACCATCTTATCCGCTGTCGTCCCCTTCTCCTCCTGCCCCCAATCCCTCCAGCATCAGGGTCTTTTCAAATGAGTCAACTCTTCACATCAGGTGGCCAAAGTATTAGAGTTTCAGCTTCAACATCAGTCCTTCCAATGAACACCCAGGACTGATCTCCTTTAGAATTAACTGGTTGGACCTCCTTGCAGTCCAAGGGACTCTCAAGAGTCTTCTTCAACACCACAGTTCAAAAGCATCAATTCTTCAGTGCTCAGATTTCTTCACAGTCCAACTCTCACATCCATACATGACCACTGGAAAAACCATAGCCTTGACTAAATGGACCTTTGTTGGCAAAGTAATGTTTCTGCTTTTTTAATATGCTGTCTAGGTTGGTCATAACTTTCCTTCCAAGGAGTAAGTATCTTTTAATTTCATGGCTGCAATCACCATCTGCAGTGATTTTGAAAATAAAGTCAGCCACAGAAAAATAAAGTCAGCTGCTGTTTCCACTGTTTCCCCATCTATTTGCCCTGAAGTGATGAGACCAGATGCCATGATTTAGTTTTCTGAATGTTAGGCTTTAAGCCGACTTTTTCACTCTCCTCTTTCAATTTCATCAAGAGGCTCTTTAGTTCTTCTTCACTTTCTGCTATAAGAGTGAAAGTTGCAGGTGTACAGCAGAGTAATTCAGTATTTTTACAGATTCAGTTCAGTTCAGTTCAGTCGCTCAGTCGCGTCCGACTCTTTGCGACCCCATGAATTGCAGCACGCCAGGCCTCCCTGTCCATCATCAACTCCCGGAGTTCACTCAAACTCATGTCCATTGAGTCAGTGATGCCATCCAGCCATCTCATCCTCCGTCATCCCCTTCTCCTCCTGCCCCCAATCCCTCCCAGCATCGACTCTTTTCCAATGAGTCAACTCTTCTCATGAGGTGGCCAAAGTACTGGAGTTTCAGCCCCAGCATCATTCCTTCCAAAGAACACCCAGGACTGATCTCCTTTAGAATGGACTGGTTGGATCTCCTTGCAGTCTAAGGGACTCTCAAGAGTCTTCTCCAACACCACAGTTCAAAAGCATCAATTCTTCGGTGCTCAGATTTCTTCACAGTCCAACTCTCACATCCATACATGACTACTGGAAAAACCATAGCCTTAACTAGATGGACCTTTGTTGGCAAAGTAATGTCTCTGCTTTTGAATATGCTATCTAGGTTGGACATAACTTTCCTTCCAAGAAGTAAGAGTCTTTTAATTTCATGGCTGCAATCACCATCTTCAGTGATTTTGGAGCCCAGAAAAATAAAGTCTGACTTCAAAGTCTGTTTCCACTGTTTCCCCATCTATTTGCCGTGAAGTGATGGGACCAGATGCCATGATCTTCATTTTCTGAATGTTGAGCTTTAAGCCAACTTTTTCACTCTCCACTTTCACTTTCATCAAGAGGATTTTTAGTTCTTCTTTACTTCCTGCCATAAGGGTGGTGTCATCTGCATATCTGAGGTTATTGATATTTCTCCCGGCAATCTTGATTCCAGCTTGTGTTTCTTCCAATCCAGCATTTCTCATGATGTACTCTGCATAAAAGTTAAATAAGCAGGGTGACAATATACAGCCTTGACATACTCCTTTTCCTATTTGGAACCAGTCTGTTGTTCCATGTCCAGTTCTAACTGTTGCTTCCTGACCTGCATACAGATTTCTCAAGAGCCAGATCAGGTGGTCTGGTATTCCCATCTCTTTCAGAATTTTCCACAGTTTATTGTGATCCACACAGTCAAAGGCTTTGGCATAGTCAAAAAAGCAGAAATAGATGCTCTTCTGGAACTCTCTTGCTTTTTCCATGATCCAGCAGATGTGGGCAATTTGATCCCTGGTTCCTCTGTCTTTTCTAAAACCAGCTGGAACATCTGGAAGTTCACGGTTCACGTATTGCTGAAGCCTGGCTTGGAGAATTTTGAGCATTACTTTACTACTGTGTGAGATGAGTGCAATTGTGCAGTAGTGTGAGCATTCTTTGGCATGCCTTTTTTGGGATTGGAATGAAAACTGACCTTTTCCAGTCCTGTGGCCACTGCTGAGTTTTCCAATTTGCTGATATATTGAATGCAGCACTTTCACAGCATCATCTTTCAGGATTTGAAATAGCTCAACTGGAATTCCATCACCTCCACTAGCTTTGTTCATAGTGATGCTTTCTAAGGCCCACTTGACTTCACATTCCAGGATGTCTGGCTCTAGGTGAGTGATCACACCATCGTGATTATCTGGGTCACGAAGATCTTTTTTGTACAGTTCTTCTGTGCATTCTTGCCATCTCTTCTTAATATCTTATGCTTCTGTTATGTCCATACCAATACTGTCCTTTATTGAGCCCATCTTTTCATGAAATGTTCCCTTGGTATCACTAATTTTCTTGAAGAGATCTCTAGTCTTTCCCATTCTGTTTTCCTCTATTTCTTTGCATTGATCACTGAGGAAGGCTTTCTTATCTCTTCCTGCTATTCTTTGGAATTCTGCATTCAGATGCTTATATCTTTCCTTTGCTCCTTTGCTTTTCACTTCTCTTCTTTTCACAGCTATTTGTAAGGCCTCCCCAGACAGCCATTTTGCTTTTTTGAATTTCTTTTCCATGGGGATGGTCTAGATTATACAACATTAAAAGTTATTACAAAATAATGCTTATAATTCCCCATGCTCTATCCTTTTTGCTTATCTATTTGATACATAATGGTTTGTATCTCTTAATTCCATACTCCTAACTTGCTCCTCCCCATTTACCTCTTCTAGTTTGTAACCACAATTTTATTTCCTATAACCATAAATCTCTTTTGTTTTGCTATGCAGTTTCATTTATTTTTCAAATTCCACAAATAAGTGATATCATATAGTATTTATCTTTCTCTTACTTATTTCAGTAAGCATAATATTCTCTAGGTCCATATATGATGTTTCAAATGGCAGAATTTAATTTTCTTATGACTGAATAATATCTACTATCCCATTGTGTATATATACTACATCTTCTTTATCCATACATCTGTTCATGGACACATAGATTGGCTATGGTAAATGGTGCTGCTATGAATATTGGGGTGCATGTCACTTTTCAAATGAGTTTTTTTTCCCCAGATATGTTATCAGTAGTAGAACTACTGGGTATCAAGCTGGTTTTAGAAAAGGCAGAGGAACCAGAGATCAAATTGCCAACATCCGTTGGATCATGGAAAAAGCAAGAGAGTTCCAGAAAAGCATCTATTTCTGTTTTATTGACTATGCCAAAGCCTTTGACTGTGTGGATCACAATAAACTGTGGAAAATTCTGAAAGAGATGGGAATACCAGACCACCTGACCTGCCTCTTGAGTAATCTGTATGCAGGTCAGGAAACAACAGTTAGAACTGGACATGGAACAACAGACTGGTTCCAAATAGGAAAAGGAGTATGTCAAGGCTGTATATTATCACCTTGCTTATTTAACGTATATGCAGAGTACATCATAAGAAACGCTGGACTGGAAGAAACACAAGCTGGAATCAAGATTGCCGGGAGAAATATCAATAACCTCAGATATGCAGATGACACCACCCTTATGGCAGAAAGTGAAGAGGAACTAAAAAGCCTCTTGATGAAAGTGAAAGAGGAGAGTGAAAAAGTTGGCTTAAAGCTCAACATTCAGAAAATGAAGATCATGGCATCTGGTCCCATCACTTCATGGAAAATAGATGGGGAAACAGTGGAAACAGTGTCAGACTTTGTTTTTTGGGGCTCAAAAATCACTGCAGATGGTGACTGCAGCCATGAAATTAAAAGACGCTTACTTCTTGGAAGGAAAGTTATGTCCAACCTAGATAGCATATTCAAAAGCAGAGACATTACTTTGCCAACAAAGGTCCGTCTAGTCAAGGCTATGGTTTTTCCTGTGGTCATGTATGGATGTGAGAGTTGGACTGTGAAGAAGGCTGAGCGCCGAAGAATTGATGCTTTTGAACTGTGGTGTTGGAGAAGACTCTTGAGAGTCCCTTGGGTTGCAAGGAGATCCAACCAGTCCATTCTGAAGGAGATCAGCCCTAGGATTTCTTTGGAAGGAATGATGGTGGGGCTGAAACTCCAGTACTTTGGCCATCTCATGTGAAGAGTTGACTCATTGGAAAAGACTCTGATGCTGGGAGGGATTGGGGGCAGGAGAAGAAGGGGATGACGGAGGATGAGATGGCTGGATGGCATCTCACTGACTCGATGGACATGAGTCTGAGTGAACTCCGGGAGTTGGTGATGAACAGGGAGGCCTGGCGTGCTGCAATTCATGGGGTTGCAAAGAGCCAGACACGACTGAGCAACTGAACTGAACTGATAGCAGTTTTTGAGGAACTTTCATATTTTCCACAGTAGTTGCACCAATGTACCTTCCCATCAACAATGTACAGAGGTCCAATTTTCTCCATATCCTTATCAACATTTGTTGTTTGTAGACATTTTGATTACAGCCATTCTGACAAATGTGTTGTGATATCTCATTGCTTTAATTTGCATTTCTCTGCCGCTGCTGCTGCCACGTCGCTTCAGTCCTGTCTGACTCTATGCAACCCCATAGACAGCAGCCCACCAGGCTTCCCCGTCCCTGGGATTCTCCAGGCAAGAAGACTGGATTGGGTTGCCATTTCCTTCTCCAATGCATGAAAGTGAAAAGTTAAAGTGAAGTCACCCAGTCGTGTCCGACTCTCAGCGACCCCATGGACTGTAGCCCACCAGGCTCCTCTGTCCATGGGATTTTCCAGGCAAGAGTACTGGAGTGGGGTGCCATTGCCTTCTCTGCAATTGCATTTCTCTAATAATTAGCAACTTGGAACATATTTTCATATCCCTGTTATCCATTTGTATGTCTTCCTTGTAAAAATGTCTGTTCAAGTCTTGTGCACATTTTTTGACTTGGCTGTGTGTTTCAGATATTGACTTATATAAACTATTTATATTATTATATTAACCTACTGTTGGTCATATCATTTGAAAGATGTTCTCCCATCTTTCAAATGGGTAAACTCCGGGAGTTTGTGATGGACAGGGAGGCCTGGCGTGCTGCGATTCATGGGGTCGCAAAGAGTTAGACACGACTGAGCGACTGAACTGAACTGAACTGAACTGATTTCTTTATTTCATTTAGGCTTTTATTTATTTTTTTATTTCTTTATTTTATTTAGGCTTTTATTTCTTTTGTTTTAGAAGACAAGTCCAAAAAATATTGCTTTCATTTATTTTGAAGAATGTTCTGCTTACGTTTTCCTCTAGGAGTTTTCTGATTTCAGGACTTACATTTAGGCTTTTACTCCATTTTGAGTTTAATTTTTTATGTTGTGATAGAGAATGTTCTAATTTCATTCTTTCACATGTAGCTGTCCAGTTTTCCCAGCCCCAATTACTGAAGACGTTATTTTCTCTCCTCTGTATATTCTTGCCTCCTTTATCAAACATTAATTGACCATAAGTGTGTGGGTTCATTTCTGGGTCTCTATTCTGTTCCATTGATCTACATGTCTCTTTCCATGCCAGCACCATGCTGTTTTGGTTACTATAGCTTTGCATTACAGTCTTAAGACTGGGAGGATGATACCTCCAGCCTTGTTCTTTTTTCTCAAGATGGCTTTGGTAATTCACAGTCTTTTGTGGTTCCATATGAATTTTATGATTATTTGTTCCAGATCTTTAAAGGAAATCATGGACATTTTGATAGGGATCACAGTAAATCTGTGGATTGCTTTGGGTAGTATTGTAGTTTTAACAATATTAATTTTTCCAATCTAAAAGCATGGCAAACCTTTCCAGTTCTTTGTATCATCTTCAGTTTCCTTCACCAATGTTTTATAGTTTTCAGAAGATATGACTTTTATCTCCTTGTTAAGTTTATTCTTAGGTGTTTTATTCTTTTCAATGTGATTTTCAAAGGGATTTTTTTAACTTCCTCTTTTAAAAAAATAGATCTCTATATATTAATCTTGTAACTGGAAGCTTTGCTGAATTCATTTATTAGTTCTAATAGTTTTGAGGTGGAGTCTTTATGGTTTTCTATATAAAATATCACATCATTTACAAATAGTGACAGTTTTATTTCTTCACTTTCAATTTGGATACCTTTTATTTCTTTTTCTTGTCTGATTGTTGTTAGGACTTCCAATATTATGTTAAACAGAGGTGGTTAGAGTGTACATCCTTATCTTTTTTCCTAAATTTAGAGAAAAGGCTTTTAGATTTTCACTGTTGAGGTTACTGTGGGGTTCATATATGTCACTATAGCTCTTTGCTTTAAACGGGTAGTCATTTAAATTCAAACATATTCTAAAAGATGTACATTTTTTATCCCCCATCCCACATTTTGGGCTTTTGATGCCATACTTTACATCCTCATGTTTATCCCTCAATTGTTCATTGAAGTTGGTATTGTCTTTTACAATATTTTTTGTTTTTTAATCCTGAAACTGGCTTATTTAAATGATTGACCTTTGTTCCTTACTATATATTTGTCTTTCTTAGTGATTTCTCCCTTTCCTATAGATTCTTACTTTTCTTTTTTAACTTAGAGAAGAGTCTTTAACATTTCTTTTAAGATCAATTTAATATTAATGACCTCTTTTAGTACTTGCTTATTACCTGAGAAGTTTTTACATCTCCTTCAATTCTAAATGATAATCTTGCTGGGTAGGGTATCAGGTTGCAGGTTTTTCCCCTTCAGCTCTTTGAATATATTATGCCACTTTCTTCTGACCTGCAAAGTTTTTGCAGAAAACTCAGCTAATAGCCTTATGGGAATCCCCTTGTATATGACTATTTTTCTGTTACAGCCTTTAGAATTCTGTCTTTAATTTTGCCATTTTAATTATTATATATCTTGGTGTGGGTTTGTTTAGGTTCATCTTCTTGGAACCCTCTGGGCTTCCTATATCTGGATATCTGTTTCCTTCTTCAGGTTTGGGAATATCTCAGCCATAAATTCCTCAAATACGTTTTTAATCCCCTTTGCTCTCTCTCCTCCTTCTCGGATGCCTATAATATGAATGTCAGTACATTTAATGTTATTCTAAGGATCTCTTAAACTGTTATCATTTTTTTAATTAGTTTTCCTTTTTGCTCTCCTAACTGAGTAATTTCCATTATTCTATCTTCCAGATCACTTATATGTTCTGTATCACTTAGTCTGCTATTCATCCTTTCTGGTCTGTTTTTATTTCAGTTATTGAATTCTTCACTTATGATTAGGTCTTTTTTATATTTTCTAGTTCCTTGTTAAAAATTCTACGGTGTCCATCTATTCTTTACCCTAATTCAGAACACATTTGTTACCAACGCTTTGAATTTTTTACCTTTACAGATTGTTTATTTCTGTTTTATTATTTATATCTTCAGGGGGTTTCTCTTGCTCTTTAAATTGAGAGCAGTCCTTCTGCCTTTTCACGTTGTTAACTTCCTCTAACTCTATAAATTTAGGTGAAACAGTTACCTATTTTGGTATTGAAAGCATGTTTTTATGTGAGAGTCTCTCTATACAGATTGCATGTCCCACAGTATTGGAAGAGCTGGGTTTGACAGGGACAAAGGTCCTGTCTTTCTTCAGAGTGTGCTGGAAGCTATTACCTTGGTATGAAGTGGTCTAGAGATGGAGGGGCTAGAGCTGGCATCGGGGATGAGGCAGAGCTTACCCTCTGCTCAGTGGCCATCTGTGGCCTAGCAGAGGTGGAGTCTGATACCAAGTTGCTGGAGCAAAAGCCATGAGGATAAAGCCTGAACTGGCTTTGTTCCTTTTAAGTACGTGTTTTCCACATTCCCAGCACCAGGACCTTTGCCCCAGAGGTGGAGAATGCTGAAGAAAGGGGTGGGGGTAGGTGGGGGTGGGGGTAGGTGCTTAGGTGGGCTCTTGGCTTCTGTCAACCACAGACAGAGGTCTGAGCTGTCTTTGATGAAATTCCCGCGCAGAAACCCACACTGTTTTCCTTGCTCTGCTCAGACATAACCTCAGATGCAAGTCTCCTTTGTCCTTAAACAGCCTATCACTGACCCCAAGGCTCCTCTGCCCCCTTCCCTGTTATGAGTCATACTGCAGAGCAGTATAGGCCCGTGTGGATTCTCAGCATATATCAGTGTGTGAACTGTGTGGAACAGCAACTATCAGAGATCTGATGCACTGCTTAAGTGCCAGCAATGACTGCCACATGCCCACCTAGGCCCCAGGACGGGGTCATCTTAAGTCTCTTCCCTTGTCAAGGCCACCCCAGATCCAGCATTGAGCTGTGACACAGAGTGAACAGAGCTGGAGCATTTGCTTGGGTCAGACTGGGGTGCATTTCCCTCTTACATATCTTTTCCACTGTTGAAGTTACATTCAAATTTTAATAACTAGAAAGTTAAACTGCTGTTATCATTTCAGAAACATTAGTGAAAATCTAATTAAGTAGAATTATTTTTAAAATATATTCTGTACAAGAACATACAAATAGTGAATGGAGAAAATATTTTAATGATTGAAAATCTAGCTAGAAATAAAAGTACAGGGTCTTATGTCCTATGAGTCCTCATTGTAGGGAACAATGGTTTTCCCAGAATGCTTCAGGGCATTATTACAGGTTCTCATGCTGCCAGGTCTCATCAAAGTAATGAGTGTGACCAGAATCAGTCTGTTTGTGTACAAAGGTTGCCCTAACAGCCAAATGAGACAGACACTGAATGGGAGAGTATTGAGATTACAGTACCCTATTCAACCTTTTGCTTCTTAAAAATTTTGCAGGCCTAAAACTAGACAATGAAAGAATCTATCTTATAAATTTGCCTCATAATCAGTGTAATCTTTAATATAGCATCATATCTAATTTCAATAACTACATAGCAATTAGATGATTATTGCTGCCCAGTATACCATTAAGCATTAAGAAAAAAAAATTCAGAGGAACAATAATCACACTGTATTTACACAGAGCTATAACCTGAAGCATTGTAATTATCATGTGTCATAATCTCCAATATAAATAACAGTGTAAAGGCCATTCAAGAAAAGAAAAGAAAAAAAAAAACAGAAAAATCTGGACCAACTCAGAAGCATATGTCAGGTAAAAATAAGCAGGGACAATTGTGGAGAAAGAGAATAATAAAATGACATAATGAGCTATACCACATGGTTACTACCAACTCCAGGAACTCTGCCTCTTGGGTGTATCCCTGCTGCTCACGCCAACATCCCTTGCTGGGAGCGGTGCAGTCCTTTTGTACCCTCACAACTAGTCTCCTTGCTTCTGACCTCTATCTGCTCCTGTGCACTCTCTACCAAGCTACTAGAATTCACTTTTTGAAATAAAACCCTTTTGATCATATTACTTCCAACTTAGAAATCTTCCATGGCTTCTCACTGTTCATAGAATAAAATCTAGATTCTTTAGCAAGACAATCAAAGTACTTCACTAGTAAACCCTCACCAACCTCTTCAGTCTCACCACTAGGCAATTGCAACCCTCATACTTCCAGCCCCCACCCTCCCATATGTTTAATTCTAGTCATGGTAGAAGGTCCACTGGGTTCTCCCATGGCGCTGCTCTTGATGGTTTTTCTTTGGGCAGTAGATCCATGTTTAGAAGCATGGATCCTGGAGCCTAAGGACCTGGGTCCATTCTTATCTGTGTTTCATTTAGGAGCATGACCTTGGAGAAGTTACTTAACTTCTTTGTGCCTATTCTTAGCATCTGTAAAATGGGAATATAATTAAAGTGCCTACGCATAGCATTTCTTAATGAGCTATCCCAGGTACATGCTTAGAACACTGCCCAGTACACAGTGAGCAGTACGTATTAGGTATTATTATTATCACTGATTCTTGCCAGCTCTCCTCCACTTGGCATACTCTCAGTGATCTCAGTGACTCTAGTCAAATGACAATTTTCTACAAATCTTACCTCCCGCACTTTATCACCATTAGGCACAAAAGGCACTTCATTTTCTACCATACTACCATAGAACTTTGACCATAAAATTAAATGACATTAACTCTTATTTATTAAACACATACTACATGCTATGCAAATACCACACAGATAAATAAGATAAATGTAAGGATTACCATTATGCAGATAAGGGAACTGAGAATCAAGAATTTGTTCCTTGGAAGAAAAGCTATGACCAACCTAGACAGTATATTAAAAAGGAGAGACATTACTTTACCAACAAAGGTCCATCTAGTCAAAGCTATGGTTTTTCCAGTAGTCATGTCAGAATTGATGCTCTTAAACTGTGGTGCTGGAGAAGACTCTTGAGAGTCCCTTGGACAGCAAGGAGATCCAACCAGTCCATCCTGAAGGAAATCAGTCCTGAATATTCATTGGAAGGACTTATGACTCATTGGAAAAGACCCTGATACTGGGGAAGATTGAAGGCGGGAGGAGAAGGGGGCGACAGAGAAGGAGATGGTTAGATGGCATCACTGACTCAATGGGCACGAGTTTAAGTAAGCTCAGGGTATTGGTGATGGACAGGGAGGCCTGGCGTGCTACAGTCCATGGAGTTGCAAAGAGTTGGACACGACTGAGTGACTGAACTGAACTGAAGAAGCTTGATAAGGATGATTACTGGTTTCTCGACTGAGCCATTAACTGAACAGTGAAGACAGCACCCAAGATAGAGCTGGTGCTGTTAAAGAGAAAGATGATGACATGGAGAAGTGGAGGCTGATGCTGTAAAGCAGGAATACTATAAAAAGGAAGCAATTCATTCAAGCTTTTGATGACACCAATCTATCAGACAAATCTGCCATCAGCCTCCATCTACTATTTACTTTATATTTCTTCTAAAATAAAAGAGCAATCAATCTTAATATTCACCCTGGTTCTCAGGCTTGGCTATCCCTCCTACCTGGGGTTCTTATTGCAAAAATGAGTCAGATTAAAACAAATCAATCAAGTTGTGTCTGCCAAGTTAACATCTCTGTAGGAAGTTAATTGACCCTGCTTCTGACAGGAGCCCACATGACAGATGAAGAGGGAGGAAGCATGGGACACAGCCAACAGTTTATGACACAGACAATAAGACGATGCCATCGTTATATAAATAAATTGCCTAGACAGAAGGTGATCCACGGAGCAAATCTGTGGGGAAGGTCAGAGTGTTAACAGGTATGTATCTGAGGGTGAGGACAGTAGACTTGCAGCCATAGATGCCATGGCATGTCCAGGAAGCAATCATACTCAGACAATGAAAGGCAAAAACTAGAAGGGATGCCCTCTGTCTGCCTGAGAGAAAAAGAAGGGCGCAGAGCAAAAGAGGCACAATTGCACTTAATGTGCAATCATAAGGTCTGACTTCATGCCTGAGTTCATAGACACATGGTTTAACTTATCAGAAATTAGTAAATCTGTTCTCAAAAGAGGTTCATAATACCTAACTCACCTCTTACCGCATAACACAATATGAGTCATATCTCTGAATCTTTCAAAACCTCTGCTTTCTCATCAATAAAATTGGCTGACACGTGCTTTATTTTACAAGACTGCTCTTATAAGTAAAGTGAAAGTGAAAGTGAAGTTGCTCAGTCGTGTCCGACTCTGCGACCCATGGACTGTAGCCCACAAAGCTCCTCCATCCATGGGATTCTCCAGGTAAGAATACTGGAGTGGGTTGCCATTTATAATTAAAGGCAGTAATTTAAGGGAGGGTGCTTGGTGGTGGTGTTGTATGTTTGCTAAGATGTATCCAACTCTTGCAACCTCATGGACTATAGTCCACCAGGCTCCTCTGTCCATGGGATTTCCCAGGCAAGATTTCTGGAGTGGATAGCCATTTCCTTCTCCAGGGGTTCTTCCTGACCCAGGGATTGAACTCACGTCTCCTGCATTTCAGGTGGTGTCTTTACCTGCTGAGCCACCAAGGCTTCCCAAGGGAAGGTACTAGGTAGATTGAAAATTGGGAAACATGTTTTAGGGTCAAGAAGATCTTGGATTAGCAATTGAAAGATAAAAGTTCTCATCTCAACTCTTATTACATCCTAAATTTGGGATTTATCAAATCATGTAACTTCTCTGGACCTCAAAACAAAGAGTTGGGACTAGACGCTCTCTACATTCCCTGGTAGCTGGAATATTTTATGCTTTAGGGATACTGGTTAAGCCCCTTATAGTCTGAGGTCAACAAAGAAGTCATTGGTAGCCTGGAAAGAATGCAGGACTCAGTCGTAAGTTCTGAATTCTGTTTTCCTTCCAGCTTCTTAGCAAATATGCGAACTTTGGAAACATATAACCTCTCAGAGCCTCATCTTCCTCTTCTGTAAATCAGTTTTTAAATATCACACATAAATGTGCTTTACTAGGCATAAAGAATCAAGTAAATATAAAGCACTTATTTCTTAGGCTGAATTGCAATCCAAATCAGTAATCACAACCTAACAACATTTACTATGCTCTTCAAATCCAAATCAACAACACATTAAGTAACGACAAAGTGAAAGCTGGACACACCTGCCTGATGTTCTAAGAAATCTAGAACACTGAATAATTCATGGACTGAATGTTTATGCCTCGCCAAATTCCTGTATTAAAGTCCTAATCCCTATGGTAATAGTATTCAGAGGTGAGGACATTGGGAGGTATTTAATGTTAGCTGAAGTCATAAGGATAGGTCCTCATGATGGAATCAGTGCCCCCCAAAAAAAAGCAACAGAAAAGACCAGAGTTTCCACTCTCTTCCATGTGAGGACAGAGAGAAGGTGGGTATCTGCAATCTAGGAAGAGGACCAGCACCAAGAACCAAATCATCAGCCCTGTAAACCCTGGAATTCCTTGTCTCCAGAACTGCGAGAAATGGCATGTTATTTAAGCCACCTCGTCAATGTTACTTTGCTTAGCAGTCTGAGCAGAAAGAAAGCCACTATGGCCAGAGCAGACGTCCCTTCTCAACCATAGCTCATCAGCTCTAGAAATCCTTGGTTTATGAGGAGTTTCAACTAATCTTTTTTTAATTAGTTTATTTTTTAATTGAAGGATAATTGCTTTATAGAATTTTGTTGGTTTCTGCCAAACACCAACATGAATCTCAACTGATCTCTTTAAGTATCTAACCCTCTCTTTACTCACTTTGTATTTGATAAGATACAAGCCTCCTTCTTATCATTTTGTCCTCTTCAAATGCCTCATAAATTCATCCTTTCCCAAAGCTTAATGCTGACCAGAAGGGCTACACTCCCCCTCCATCTTTAGTGGCTTCCTATTGACTAATGGATGGAACTAAGAGATCATTCATAACTTAGATCCTTTACCTACCCCCACCAAGGGAGAATCAACATGAAGGAGCAGTGGACAATACCAGCTCCCAGACCAGAGCCAATGTCTTCTCAGAACCTAGCAGAAAGCCTGGCACCCAGCCAGGTGGCCATCAATACTACTCACTGAATTAATGAATTAAAGAATCCTTATTCTACCACTCACTTCCTGATTGACCCTGAATATTAATTGGCCTCTTTTCATTAGAGGGCTTCCCTGGTGGCTCAAACAGTAAATAATCTGCCTGTGATGCAGGACACCCAGGTTCAATCCTTTGGTCAGGAAGATCCCCTTGAAAAGGGAACGGCTACCCACTCTAGTATTCTTGCCTGGAGTATTCCATGAACAGAGGAACCTGGCAGGCTACAGTTCATGGGATCGCAAAGAGTTGAACGTAACTGAAGGGACTTAGACCTTCACTTTCATCATTAGAATTTACTCATTTGCAAACAAGGTTGTTAACTACTGCACAGTTGTTCTTATTGAATAGAACAGAGGATATAAAGTATAGCCTGTTGTCTGAGACATATTAAATGTCCAATGATTGATAGTAATATCATTAAAACACCTTAAATCCCAGCCAAGTTGAGAAGTTTGACATTTCTCAAGCCTGCCTCAGCCTTTTAGTCCACAATTCTCACAGATCTTGAGGACTCTCTTCCCTTGGCAAGGCTAGGAAAGTGTGTTTATGCTTCTTCACTTGTCACATCATACTGTATCAAAGAGCAATGTAAGCAAATGGCTACACTTCTCTGCGTGCCTCTCAGCTCCATGACAAAGAGGTGTGTCTATTTCATCTAGGGATCCCACCGGTGTCTAGCATATGTGCATGTGTGTTAAATCGCTTCAGTTGTGTCCAATTCTTTGTGACCTTATGGACTGTAGCCTGCCAGGCTCCTCTATCCATGGGATTCTCCAGGCAAGAATACTGGAGTGTGTTGCCATGCCCTCCTCCAGGGGATCTTCCAGACTCAGGGATAGGACCCACATCTTTTACATCTCCTGCGTTGAAAGGCAGGTTCTTGACCACAGCACCACCTGGGAAGCCATGTCTAGCACAGCACTGAACAAAAGCTAGTGATCGAAATACCCAAAGGGCTATTCGAGTTCCATTCAAACCCTATTGAGGAACAATGAACAGTAGACAGCTCTTGGGATATTTTTATTAGTGAACTTCTTAGAAATAGTTCCTGCTCTCATGAGGGGCTCACTTGTATGGTTCTCAGCATCTGATTTGTAAAGAGATTATAAATTCTTGGGCCCCAAACACAATACATGTATAAAGGAACTGTGTTGGGTGTGAATCACAAAGAAAAAGAAATGTTATGAAAGAACTCAAAATATCCTTTGTACAAAGGGAAAAAGAAAACAAAAGAAAACTCTGGGAAGCTGGAAACCTAGCCCGTGTGGTTCAAATTTCATTTATTAATATTTCTTTGGTTGTTATATTCTTGTTAAGGTGTAAGCTGTGGTGTAGTTAATGCAAACTGTGGCCTTGGTTGCAAACCTTTTGAGAGTGCTCAGAAGGCTGATTTGCATTACTTCCCCACAACAGAAACCCCAACCTAGGGGGTTGTTAAGCTCATCAGATGTAGCAGATTTCCCTAGATAAATGTATCCCTCTTCTTTTTCATAATACTTGTTTAGGATTAATAAACACAAAGTCTTCACTCACAACTCTGTAAAAGAAAATATTTCTTACATAAGCTATGTTTTAAAATGCTTCAGGAAATACTGTTGCTTTGTCTATGCTACTTTCTGAGAGGTTTCCACCCTCAAGAGGTCAGAGTGAAGCAAAAGCTGATTGGCTCAGTTCCTGGGAGCAGCATCATTGCTCTGCCTCCAAATGAGCCTGCCTCCTCTTTAACTTTCTGTACGCATCAAACAGTAATCCAAAAGAGCACTATTCCCAGCAGCTTGTGTATTACTTGACTGAAAACTTAAATCCTTCAACCCCCCTCATGTTGTCCAAATAACCCCAAATAACTTAAGTTTCTCTGCTTCCTTATTTTGGCTTCTTACTTTCAGACAGCCCCACTGCCAAGCATTCTCCATTTCAAAAACACCTGAGCTGTAAGAGGCCCTTGAACTCCAAGGAGGCCGGCCCAGGCTTGTTCTCACCGTGACAGCAGAAAACAAAGAGAAAGGCCTCTCGAGACACAGACGTAGAATGGCCACATTGTTGCCTCCACCATATTCTTGCAAAAATAATTGAAGACCACCCAAATGAGACCAAGCAAAGGCTATTTACTCAGAGATTAGTACAGTGATGGAGTCAGCCACCATCATTTGCATTTGGCAGAGACTCAAAGACAGGCAGAGGAATAAGAAAACATTATAGAGGAAAAGTAGGGGAGGCTTCAGGTATGTCCTGATTAGAGGCTGTTGAGGATGCTGTCGCTGGGCTAACCAGAAGGGTACATCCCATGTGATTGATTAGGATGCCTAAGTAGCTTTCTTTGGTTGGTTCTCACATAGAAGTAAGGTCAAAAATTAGAAAAACTGTTAGTTATTACTCATGCCCTGGCCATTTGGGGCCGAGCATTAGAGAGACTATTGTTTGACTTCCTAGTCTGGTTGCTGCAGACAGTAACTTGACTTCTTGCTGACTATAAGTAGGATGTTGGCTCCCTGGGCTGGTTGCTACAGGCTGTGGATCAGAGTTCTGCTTGTAAACATAGTCTGGCTGCTGTCCACCTCTGTTGTACAGTTGCTTATCCTATTGACAAAATTAGCTTATACTCAAGGGTTGGGAAACAAACTCTATATTTTCATGGAAGAAGTTGCAAAGCTGCATTGCAACAGATATGGATACAAGGATGTCATTAAACTGAGTTCATTACGGCAGTTAACCTACAGCAAGTATCCAGGATGTGCTAAGGGACTGGATATGAATTATGAGAAAAGCACTGATGACTCTAAATGCTTTTGCTTTGAGTAACTAGAAAAATAGAGTCATAAAATATGTAAGACAAGGGGTAAAATTAACAGCTCCACTTTGGATTTGATACTTTTCAAGACTGTTAGATATCTAAGTGGAGATATCAACTGGATAAAGAAGTCCTGGAGGAGTTCAGCTGGAAATAATAATTTGTAAGGGATTGACTAAAAGGAGAAATCTTAGTTCAGGCTGCTATACCAAAGTACCATAGGACAGGGTGACTTATAAAAAAGAAATTTATTTTTCACAGTCCTGGAGACGAAGTCTGAGATCAAGGTACCAGCTTGGTTGGGTTCTATTGAGAGCCCTCTCTCTGGTTCACAGACCTCTCATCATATTCTCATAAAGAAGAAAGAGAGCTAGAAAGCTCTCTGGGGTCCCCATTATAAGGTCATGAATCCCAGTCATGAACGGAGGCACCACCCTCATGATCTAATCATCCCCCAAAGGCCCCATATCCTAATAGCATCACATCGGGGATTAGGATATCAATGTATGAATTTGGGGTCTGGGAGGAAAAAACATTCAGTCAATTGTAGAAGGAAAATAATTTATAAGCCTCAAAGATGAGAGCAATATAGCAAAGCAGAATAAGAAGTGATCAGTGGCATCAGGGGAGATTGAAGGGAGGATGGCAGCCCAGAACAAGGGGAAGAAGAAGAGTCAATAAGGGCATGATCAATTAGTGTCAAATATATGCCAAGATTAGGACAGAGAATTGACTACTGAATTTGGTAACATGGAGATCAACCATGATCCTGACGCCAGGGCCCTCCTAAGATTGTTTCTAGACTGTCTTTTTCTTCATCTCTGCTCCCACCAAGAAGGATAATATCACCTCTCTCCTAAAGATGATAGCTTTGGTCTGTCCCTTCAACCCTTCAAGCTCCACATCTACTACTTTTAATGCTTGGGGTGCTATTCTCCATTTCACCAAAAAGTCTTTCCCATATGTCATTCCTTCTCCCTGAAACATTCTGCTCCCTCAACCCCAATATATGAGATATGTGTGCATGAATGCTAAATCACATGCATACTTTCCCTTTCTGTTTAAAAGGAAAGCAGTCCGTGATTGCCTAGCCTAAGTCCCCTAAATACCCCATACCCTGTACCCTACTCTTTCATTACCCCAGATCCTACATATCTTAAATTTGATTTTGTCAGGACTTCTCAAAATTATTATTAATTATCTGTCTCCCATGTAAGCCTGTTGACTCCTTAGAGGTTGGCATATCTCCTGACTCAAAACAGAGGCTTAATGTTTTTAAATAAATGAATGAATATTAATGAAATCTATGAAATATTCATTATTGCCCTCTTTTTGGTGCCAGTGGTTTAATCATTAAGTCGTTTCCAACTTTTATGACCCCCATGGGCTGTAGCCCACCAGGCTCCCCCATCTATGGGATTTTCCAGGCAAGAATACTGGAGTGGGTTGCCATTTCCTTCTCCAGGGGATATTCTCAACCCAGAGATCAAAGCTGCATCTACTCTCCTGCATGCACCAGGGAAGCTTGTCCTGTTTTTAACAGATGAGGAAACTGAGACTTTGGTAAGGTCAAGACCTTGCTTCAGGATTCTAACTCAGCTCTGCCTGACTCCAAAACTCTAGCTCATATCCCCTAACTTGTCTTACATGGGTATATGTGTTCACCACTAGCTGGAGTGTTTTTAGTGCATAATTTATATTTTATTCATCTCTTAGTTAGAGCCTGTCCCTGAATTGTTGCTCCTATAGTCTCTAGAAATATTGATTGAATTGAATTATAGAGAACTGAATTTCATAGAGGCTTCCCCTAGTGGCTCATAGATTTAAGTTGAACTGAACAAACATACAAGCCTTGTAAAAATATGTATAGGTTTATCTCAGGAATGTTCTGTTTGGTTTATAACAGCAACTTCTGCCTCTCCCTCCTCCCCTCACTACCGATGCTTAGTATTTTGCATCTATACTAACAGCTAGTTAGTTCTGGCAGACGCTGCCACCTGCTCTTTCTCACTCACCTCAAGCACTATTTGTGTTTGTCTGATGAAGAGAGAATTCAGCCTATTATGAAGCAACAGAAATTGTGTGAATGCTTTCAGCTCAAGAGTCAGTGCACTTATGGGAAGCAGGACTCTCAGCCTCCTGCAAACTGCAGACCACTTTGGTGAAATGGAGGATGCCCACGAACCACCAGCCATCCTCACTCCCACTTGGGGCTTCCCCAGATGAAAACCACACCCCAGGAAATGAAAGGCTGGTACTGCCTCTGATGGGCTGCAGACCAGACAGTGCCTGCTTTTATTAAATATTATAAACAAATGACTTAATAATACCAGTAACCAAGCCATAGATATAATAATAAAATAAACAGGCACTGATGCCACAGCCCACAGACCACCTGGTTCTCCAACTGTGGATTGCTAGGTAGTCTCCAAAGAGACTTCAAGAATACTCTAATTTAGGTGGTAATGATATTGATAAAAACAATAAACAACAATACTAACAATTAACTTTGAATACTGCATGTAGTAAAGTTTATAAAGAAGTTCACATTTGCTCTCAGTTTGGTCACTCAGTCATGTCTGACTCTTTGCGACCCCATGCATTGCAGCACGCCAGGCTTCCCTGTCCATCACCAACTCCTGGAGCTTGCTTAAACTCATATCCATCGAGTCAGTGATGCCATACAACTGTCTCATCCTCTGCTGTCCCTTTCTCTTCCTGCCCTCAATCTTTCCCAGGATCAGGGTCTTTTCCAATGAGTCAGTTCTTCATACCAGGTGACCAGAATATTAGAGCTTCAGCTTCAGCATCAGTTTGCTCTCTTGGATATATATAATAAGTCCGTGAGGAATATGGAACAGGGATTATGATGACCATCCCAGCACAGGCAAGGGCTCAGAAAGGTTGAGTGATAGGCCAGATGCTTCATGTTGTAGAAGTGACAGAGCCAGAATTTCAAACTCTGTCACTAAAAGATAGATCACTAACACATACTTGCTTGGTCATGTTGCTGGTTTGGGACTGTGGTACACTGAATTATTGTTCCCAGTTTTTCAACGGCACTAAACAACAGCACTAGAATTAACGCATCTGAACACTTTGCCATATAACTCTATAGTTCCTCCTGCTATGGGTGGGCTATAATTCCCTGCCTCCTTGATGTTTGCCTAACCATGTAACTTCCTTTGGTCAATGAAATGTTAATGAACATAATGTGAGCAGTAGCTTTAGAGCATCTGCATGGCTTGAATGGATCTCTTGCACTCCTACCATTCACCATGAGAAGATGTCCAAGGATCTGGTAGATGGAATTTGAAAAGACATCTGGAGTCGACCTGCATCCAGTCAGCATGGGGGGCCAAACTCATCTTAATCCATCCAGGCTCAGCTGAGATCAGCCAGTGAGTTGCAGGGTGAGGGGTACAGAGTGTGGGGTGTGGGTGGGGGATTGTTTGTTTCACAGCAATATTATGGTAATAACTAAATAATACAAGGATTATGTCTCATTTGCTGAGAGGAATTTTGACTGAAGGGTGATGGAGCTATCACAATGTGCAGAGAAAAGAGTGCAGGCTTTGCAGTCACTACTCTAAGAACTAGAATTCAAATCTGAGTTCTGCTGTGCCTCAGCTGTGTGACTTTGAGAAAATTATCTAATAATATGATCCTCATCTTGTTTATCTACTAATAAGGATAAGAATACCTAGTTTATAGAGTAGCTGTATGGATCAAATAAGATATTTTATCTCAACAATTGGAATGACATAGGAACCATAATTGTACACAACTGTTAGTTTTCTTCTTAGATCTGAATAAAATCTGTTTTTTTCTTTTTCCTTTTTTTTTATAACATATGCTAGAGTGTGGACAACTTGTGGTTAGTTAGCAAAGGTGTCTCTAGTTCTGCATACCACTTTTTAAAAACTAAAATTTAATCATTTTTTGTTCAAAGGGAAAGGAAAGGCACAAAAAGGAAAGAAGGATGAAAGGAAAGACGGATAATGGTCAAAATGTAACTAACTTCTAGAACTCACAAGGAAAAGTTTTCCGACATGCCACTTCTGTCAGTGCAATCCCCTCAGCCCAGCTGCCAGACTTACTCCAAATGTGCATACAGAGGGTTATAAAGTATGAGAAATAAAAATGGGGGAAATGAATGCTTTCCTTGTGATTAGGATCCCATTAAACACAGACTGAACAGTAGTCAGCAGCACCTGGCTCCCGGGACATAAGCACAGGGACATGGGAGTTCAGTAATTAACTATGTGCTGGTTGAGTGCAGGATGAGTGAGTGACTTAGTGAGAGGGGGCTCAGGCCACACTCACTCCCACAAGGGAGGAACATGTGGGGCAATGGGAAGGCACCAACTTGACAGTCAGGTACCCAGACACCACAGGGGGCTCTCTAAACCAAAGGATTTCAGGTCCCTGCCAGTTCTAGAATTCCATGATTATGGCAAAGAAGAGAAGCATAGTCATAAATACCATAAACAGGTGGTTCCAAGGGCTGGTTGCTGGAAAAATGCATTTGTTTATTATATGATACCATCAATGTTTTTTTTTTTCTTGCACAATTTATTACCTTTTTGTAATTAATATTGTCTGGCATCATGTATTGATATATCTAAAACCAATGTAATTTAGTCACTCTTCAATATTAACAGTTCGTATTTTATTCTGGACAATTCTGTTGATGCTCAGCCCCTTTCTAAAAAAATCTTGCTTTCTACTTCCATATTTTGCTAGGCACTAAGGATCCTTTTTTTTTTTTTTTCCCCTAGCAAAATGGTACTGATGATTCTATTTGCAGAACAGGAATAGGGACACAGACATAGAGAATGGACTTGTGAACACAGTGAGGAGAGGGTGAGACAAAGTAAGAGAGTAGCATGGACATATACATTACCATGCATAACGTTCTCCTTCCCTGGTGCCTCAGATGGTAAAGAATCTGCCTGCAATGTGGGAGACCTGAGTTCAACCCAACAGTAAGGAAGATCCCCTGGAGAAGGGATTGGCTACCCACTCTGGTATTCTTGCCTGGAGAATTCCGTGGACAGAAAAGCCTAGCGAGCCCCAGTCCATGGGGTGCAAAGAGCTGGACATGACTAAGTGATTAACATTTTCACACTTTCGTGTGTGAAATAGAGCTAGTGGGAAGCTTCTGTATAGAACAGGGAGCTCAGTTCAGGGCTCTGGGATGACCTAGAGGGGTGCGATGGGGGTGGAGTGGGAGGGAGGTTGAAAGGGAGGGGATATATGTATACATATAGCTGATACATATTGTTGTACGGCAGAAAGTAACACAACATTGTAAATGTTTTAAGTTATACTCCAATGGAAAAAAAAAAAGACTTTGCAATCATGAAAAAAAATAAAATCTTAAAGAGTTTTTCACAAAAAAATAAATAAAATGATATGTCCTTAAAAATGGCTAATATCTTATTTGTGGCAAAGTCTTCTGTTGTAATTTTAAGCAGCAAAGGACACTGACAGTGAACCCTGAGTCTTTGAGGCTTGTAAACCAAGCCTGGTGGCTGCTCCTGTCTGACTGCTTCAGGCCCCTGGACAGGAGATTTTTAGCCTGAGCCATCACCCCTGCTTTCTTCAAGAGCAAAACTGCAGTTCCCCTGAAGACAAGGCAGTTAATTAACATGGATTTTAACTCTATCTTTATGGGATTTTCAGTGGATTTTTTTGAATTTTTAAATCTAATGTAACAGGGTGCTCGGGGCTGGTGCACTGGGATGACCCAGAGGGATGGGATGGGGAGGGAAGTGGGAGGGGAGTTCAGGATGGGGAGCACATGTACACCCGTGGCAGATTCATGTCAATGTATGGCAAAACCAATACAATATTGTAAAGTAATTAGCCTCCAAAAAATAAATAAATAATTAAAAAAATAATAATAATAAACCTAGTGCATACTGTACTCTTGCCTGGCAAATCCCATGGACAGAGGAGCCTGGTAGGCTGCAGTCCATGGGGTCGCTAAAAGTCGGACACAACTGAGCGACTTCACTTTCACTTTTCACTTTTATGCACTGGAGAAGGAAATGGCAACCCACTCCAGCGTTCTTGCCTGGAGAATCCCAGGGACGGGGGAGCCTGGGGGGCTGTCATTTCTGGGGTTGCAGAGTCGGACACGACTGAAGCGACTTAGCAGCAGCAGCAACAGTGTACACTGTATAGCACAGGACACTATACTCAGTACTTCATAATAATCAACAAAGGAAAAGAATCTGAAAAAATATATGTTCATATATATATTCATTCATATATACAAACACACATACATATATATGAAATGGAATCACTTTGCTATTTGTGTTACCTGAAAGTAACACAACTTTGTAAATCAACTATACTTTAAAAACTAGATCACATAAATTTTTTAAAAAGAGTTTGGTAAAACCCTGAGAATGTTTACAAATATTTTAGGAGATTTTACTCTCTTTATCCTAGTCCCTCCCACATGTGTAAATTACCAGCTCGGGTATTTCTCCAAATCATGATTTTTCTCCTATTAACCATACCACCTACACTTTAGTCACAGATAAATGACTCAGGAGTATACCACAAGAACCAAGCTGAATCAAACAGATGCCCTTATCAAGAAAATGAAATTTGAGTCAAGAGACACAAAAGTGGTGTATCAGCTAGCTGTTGCTGTGTGACAGACACTCACAAAATTAACTTAAAACAGCAATTCATTATTTCTCATAAGTCTATGGGGCAGGTAGATAGTTCTGCTGAACTGCACTAGGTTTGATGAGGCTTAATGATGTGCATCAGTCTGCTGCAGGTGGGATAGGCAATTCTCAAGTGAGCTTTCTGTCACAGCTAGAGGCTCAGTTCAGAGAGCTGTGATGACTCAGTCCTTCACCATGTGCCACATCACACTACAGGCTAGCCTGGACATATTCTCATGGCAAAGAAAAGGAACAAGCAAGGATCAGAAATCTAAAGTGCTTATTCAAGCTTCTGATTACATTTTGTTTGTTACTGGTAAAGGAGGAATTTCAAAATCAGAATGTGATGGGACTACAGAGTTACAGAGCAAAGGGCATGGATTCAATGAGGTCTTTAATTGGGACCTTTAACACAACTAACCAACCACAGATTGGAAGTCAATAACCATATGACAACACCCTAGAAAGAAGATACATGGAGGCTCAATGCTAATGTCCCTAGAGGTTTCCTGATATCTGGCTTCCCAGGATTTGATCAATTATGCCCACTACTTTTCTTCAATTATGTGAGCTACCCAGTATCCTTCCAATAAATCACCATTTCTGCTTAAGTTCACCAGTTTCTGCTACCTGTCACCAAAAATCATCACAGCCACCATTATTATCATCAGCTATACTGATTTTTCACTAATACACCACATTCTGTCAATTCTATAATATAAAAACTTCTCATATTCATCTTTCCTTGCACAGTAGGAAAGGAGTTACTGCCTCAACTCAGACTTTCATCCTTTCTAGCCTGAACCACTGTATTAAGATTTCTGAACCAGAATATTAAGCCACTGAACCTGAAACCTACTGCAAAATCACTTTGAGTTTTTCATATTCCTCAGTCACATTATTTGGTTTAGTTACTGCACTAGGTAATTTCTATCAGATGCCCTGCATATTTTTATATGGGACCAAGTTGGTGGTTTCCTATGGAATTTAGTGAGAGTTAAGAAGTTGTTCTTTTCATATTTCTCATATACTTACATTGATATTTGTAAAGAAGTACTTTTTCACCAAATTTTAGTTAACACCTTGTTTTGGGTCTCTATCTGTTTACCATGTAAAGCTAATAAAAAAATGTCAAAGAAATATTGTTTATAGGTGTTTTATCCCTGGTATCTTCAGTAGAGAAAATAACATTACAATTTTACCTTAAAAGTCAATTTTATCTGTCTGGCTTTATGATATTAGAAGAATTGTTTCAACAATATAAGGGCTTCCCTGGTGGTTCAGATGGTAAATAATCTGCCTGTAATGCAGGAGACCTGAGTTTGATCCCAGGGTCAGGATCCTGGGATCCCCTGGAGAAGGGAATGGCTACCCATTTCAGTAGTCTTGCCTGGAGAATTCCATGGACAGAAGATCCTGGTGGGCTAAAGTCCATGGGGTTGCAAAGACTCAGACATGACTGAGTGAATAACACTATCACTTTCAACAACATGATGACCTATTTATATAATAGAATTTAAGGATTACATAAAAATTTAGTCAATGACATGAAGAGAAGGAATGAGCCACCCAACTGGAGAGGAACTGTACAAGTCAGTTTGTGTATGTCAGGAAATAGTCTGACCTGGTCTTCTGTGGTTAAATAAGATGCAATATTTGAAATTCTAATCATGAATATATTGGAGGAAAAGTTTGCTTGCCTTCCAGAGACTGACACAAACAACTGACAGTGTATATGAAATGGCCTTTCCTCTCAGTATACATGGAAAACCATATAATTGGCAAAGTAGGCTTGCAGACTAAATCCCACTCAATGCCTATTTTTATAAATAAAGTTTTATTGGAACACAGCAGTGTTCACAGGAGAAGGCAATGGTAACCCACTCCAGTACTCTTGCCTAGAAAATCCCATGGACGGAGGAGGAGCCTGGTGGGCTGCCATCTATGGGGTCACAGGAGAAGGCAATGGTAACCCACTCCAGTACTCTTGCCTAGAAAATCCCATGGACGGAGGAGCCTGGTGGGCTGCCATCTATGGGGTCTACAGAGTCGGACACGACTGAAGCAACTTAGCAGCAGCAGCAGCAGCAGCAGCAGCAGCCTCAGTGTTCACATGTTGACAAATTGTCAGCGGTTGGTTTTGCACTACATAAGCATGTTGCATGGTTGCAACAGAAACCATATGGCCACAAAACCTATTCACTATAGCCCTTTCCCCAAAATGTTTGCTAACCTGTTCTAAAGAAAAGAGAACTGATATGGAGCCAACAGATATGAGTTAGAACCCAAACTCTGCCAACATGAAGGGTGGGATAAAGATTTGCTACTGAGCAAATTATCTTCTCTGAACCTGGGTTATCTCATGCTTAAATGAAAACAATAACCCCAGCCTCATGGAGATATCATGAGGATAAACAAATATGGAAAGAATTTGGATCAGAGTAGACCTCACAAATATTAATTGCTCCCTCCTTTATCCCATCCTTTATCCCACCCATCACATACCCACTTTCCTTCTCTTAAACAATGCAAATTTCAACTACAAAATATTTGTTTCAAATAAATTCAGTTATACAGGAAGAATAAAAAACAAGCCTTCTTATGATTCCCAAGGGAGTATTAAGTTCTCATTTTTCTCTTCTCTTTTCTTTCCTGATGCACTTCCAAAGGAATGGAACAAATAGCACCAATTTGATTAAGACATCACCTTGTAGTCAGCATGTTAAAAAGAATGACATTGAAACATGTAAAATATCATGTAAGAAACGAGTTACCAGTCCAGGTTCGATGCATGATACTGGATGCTTGGGGCTAGTGCACTGGGACGACCCAGAGGGATGGTATGGGGAGGGAGGAGGGAGGAGGGTTCAGGATGGGGAACACATGTATACCTGTGGCAGATTCATTTTGATATTTGGCAAAACTAATACAATTATGTAAAGTTTAAAAATAAAATAAAATCAAGTTTAAATATGAAAAAAATAACTAAATAAAAATAGGAATGTGATTCCAAGTTATGCAAAATCAATTCATTTAAGATTCATAAACTGCTTTTACTCCAGTTAACAATGGAATTTGGTTGCATCTAAGATTCAGCATTCATAAATTTGTATTAATGCCTGATGACCCAAATACAAGTTTTGCCTCCCACAGATCTCTAAAAAAGTGTCAAATTTCTACTCACAGAGTTCTATTGATCCTTTAACCCTTTTTGTCACCATTTTCAAAGGCCTTTTTGTGCTACTGTGATAATGAAATATAAGTTCAAGAAAACAACCACAATTTTTAAGTTCAAGTGCCAACAATAGGAAGCTACCACCATCACTCACAAAAGCAGACCCTCTGTCTTATCTAAACCCAGCTCATGTCACCTGTGGTCTCTGATTCCACCTTCTAGTCAACCAGAAAAGCTAATCTCTACCTCCAGGATGGGGAAAAGTACTACAAGATTCAAGGTCATAGTCTGTTCTGTCCAAAATTGAAGTGGGTTATTGAAGAAGTTATGTCTAGCCAGTGGAGAAGGAAATGGCAACCCACTCCAGTATTCTTGCCTGGAGAATTCCATTGACAGAGGAGCCTGGTGGGCTACAGTCCAGGGGGTTGCAAAAAGTCAGACACGATTGAGTAATTAATACACAACTAATACATGTCCAGCCAGAGTGAAAAAACTGAAGCTAGGCAGGTTGCTCAGTAGAACCAATAATCCAAAAGTAAGATATCAAGAGAGAGTGAGATGTCAAGTGTCAGGTGGGAAAATTACATAGGGGAAATAGTAATGGCTGCTTTTTAAAACATACTTCCTTTGCACTGGGCAGTATTCTCAGTCCTTCAGTATGTTTCCATCCTTTAGACCATGGTTCTAAAAGGTGACCACTACACAGTACTGACCACATGTAAATGGCACTCTTTAGAGTCATACAGTTCCCAGTTTACACAGTTATTCATGGCAGGCTTGTATAAATACATTACAGTTGCACGATTGCATTGAATATTTTCTACATGCTTTATCTCATTTACGGAGAAGGCAATGGCACCCCACTCCAGAACTCTTGCCTGGAAAATCCCATGGATGGAGGAGCCTGGTGGGCCGTAGCCCATGGGGTTGCTAGGAGTCGGACATAACTGAACGACTTCACTTTCACTTTTCACTTTCATGCATTGGAGAAGGAAATGGCAACCCACTCGTGTTCTTGCCTGGAGAATCCCAGGGGCGGGGGAGCCTCATGGGCTGCCGTGTATGGGGTCGCACAGAGCCGGACACAACTGAAGCGACTTAGCAGCAGTAGCAGTATCTCATTTAAGCCCTACAACATGTCTCTGAGGTAGATTCTATTATCCTCTTTAATCCAGATCTGGAACTTGACCAGCAACGAGGTTAAATAACTCACCCATGTCTACATAATTACTAAGTTGAAGAGCCAGGATTAAAACCCAGATCTGCCTTGCTCTGCATTTTTTCCACCACCCCATTGTGCCTCTCCTTAATTTATTGATTGTTAGTATATACCTTTTAGAGCAGAGAAAGTCAAGAAGTTTTACAGTTTTCAGTATTCCACCAGGACTTAAGCAATTTACCCAGAATGAGATGGTAATTCATAGAAGACAGAGTTCTTTGAGGCCATGAGGGTACCATTTAATAAACTGCTGGATGAGCCTCTGAAATAGAAAAGACAATTATCAACTCTAACATAAAACAGTGCAACCAGGTCTTACATCCTCCACAAGGGTCAGCTTCCTCATAAAGAGAGGCATTCATACAGGGACAACCTGGTCAATTGTTAACTCAGTTTCTGATAAGAATTTATTTCCCACTATGCCAGTGTCAGAAATCATCACTTTTCAGCTTCAATGATCAACACACTCATTTGGCCTTTTCATCTTATCATGAAGCTTTACTTGGATTTGAACATAAATATAATAATAACTAAGAACCCAAATCAGAAACCACTCAGTTATTTATTGACTATGAAAAGCAAATTTTCTCATAAAATGATTTAGAAGAAAGATTGTAAAACCAGTGCTACAAGCCAAGAAGAAAGAACAGAGTCAAAGACATAATCCAATTTAATCAACTCTGGCCAATATCACCACCTCATTCTTAGACAGAGCTTGACCTAAGAATAAAAAAAGACTGTGGAATGTAAAATTTTGATTTTATTTAAATTATAATGATGATGTTGATCTGTGTTGGTATAATGTAAAGATTTATGAGAAATTATTTATAGAGGGCCCAGCACATAGTGGATGAAACACAGTGAATATTCTATAAAAGTCAGTTCTTGTCTGTCCATTCTCAGATGCCTGTCATCTGTTGCCCACAGAAATATGATTTTAGGATCTCAATTTACACAAACCTGTCAATACTTGAGTGTAAGCAATTTAAGGGCAGTCCTTTGTGGTCATGTCCAACACGAAGTATACTCTCTACATACTATCCACTCAATATTCATTTGTTTAATTACCAGTTAATTAGTAGATGAGACTATATGGAGTGTTTTGGGGAGAGAGTGTTAAATTTAGGTGAGATTTAAATCTTAATAGTTAAGAGATACAATGATAAGGGAGAATTGCAGAAATCAGCTGGAAAAGGCAAAACCAAAAGAACACTAAGGCTGCCTAATGTTCTACACTATTTGGGAAGATGATGACTAATTTCTTTTTTCAGGAACTATAAATTATTGGTCATTTAAGCTGATGCTAGAAAAGGCTAATGTGATAAAGATGCCCATCAAATCCTTCTCGATGCTCCCTAGAGACAGGACTACTAACTACCATCTGACATCATGTTTGCTCTTGAAGATAGTCATTATTAACTGGCCTATGGAAAGATACTGACGCAGGATCCAAGAAAGTCTGAGTTAGCCAGATGCAGACCCTGAAACTGTAAAGACAAACACTCAAGAGTTCCATCTCCCATTCTGGGATGATCAACTTTAAGGACACATGTGCTAAGAAATAAACAGAGAAAGTTAGTTCGCACAGGAAAAAAAAAAAGAATGATTCAAATGTGCAAGTAAACAGAGATAGGAGACTGTTTGTTCCTAAAGACACAGAAAGTAACAGAATTTCTGGCTCATCCTTGGAAGACTTCCAGTTTTCAATATGCATAGCTTATGTAATTATGGATATCTATAGTTTATATAGTTCAGTGTTTATGAAGTACACAGTTACTGTACTTTAATCCCTGGATTCCATTAAATTCCCTGATTCATTGTAATACATTTTCATTTTACTTGAGCTATATTGAGTAGGTTTCTATTTAATACAATCAAATTTTCCCTAAGATATATCTTAGTCTTACAGAAGCTATAGAATATAAACCAAATATTTCTTAATCCCCCAGTGTCAGCACACATGATAGGACTGTACACTCTGGCCAGGCACATAGCCTCCATCCAGGACTATGACTGGGGGAGCCACATGACTAGTATCACCTTCAGGCCAAACATTCCACTGTTGGTAAGAAACATCATATACATACATATATATGTATATATGTCTATACACACATATACACACATACGTGCCCATTAGGTGAATGCAGAAAGGAGTCAAAGATCACCAACACTAAGAAAGTACAGACAAAAGAACTTTGTAAAACTATACAAAAGAATATAAAAGTTAAAAAGTAAGAAAGGAACAACCACCCAGTATGTTAAGTTTTGTAGAGCCTTTCATATTTGTTGAATGTATTATCTATATTAGTCTTCTGGACATAAAAGAATATCTAGGTTATACAAATTATGGTCCCGGTTTCAAATCTAGATGCTACCACTTACAAGTTCCATGTCATTGGCTAATTGTTTAAATTTGTCTGTAAAATGGGGACTGTGTTGAGAATTACATGAGATAATGGTAATAAAGTGTGAATGTACAACAGTGGGTATTCAGGAAAGACTGCTTGGGAGTTACAATCACTGTTTTAAAATTTCAAAATATTGTCAAATAAAATAGATTAGGGTTGTTTTAAAAAATCCCAAGGGCAAGACATAAAATCAACGAATGAGTTATGGAATGACAAACTTTAGTTTAATGGGCACAGAAATTTTATAACTGTTAGAAAGATGGAATTTGTCAGCCTCAAGAAGAATGAGTTTCCAATTGGGAGAAGAGTTTATGCAGAGGCAATCAGCGACTGGGAGGGCTGTTGTAGAACTCATAAGATGGGAGCTGTTTCGAGAGTCTCTTCCAGATTTGAATATTTATGCCCCTGTAAAGTTTCATTTGTTCATTCATTTGTTTAACAACTAACAAAACACTGATTCTGTGCCAAAGGCCACAGGTTAACAGCTGTGGTTGCAAAGGATATGACATAGAGAATAGACTTATGGACATGCAAGAGTGGAGGAGAGAGTGAGATGTATGGAAAGAGTAACATGGAAACTTACATTACCATATGTAAAATAAGTAGCAAACGGGAATTTGCTGCATGTAAACTCAAACAGGGACTCAAACCTAGAGGGGTGGGGTGGGGAGGGAGATGGGAGGGAGGTTCAAAAGTGAGGGGATATATGTATCAGTTCAGTTCAGTCGCTCAGTCATGTCCGACTCTGCGACCCCATGAATCACAGCACGCCAGGCCTCCCTGTCCATCACCAACTCCCGGAGTTCACTCAAACTCATGTCCATCGAGTCCATGATGCCATCCAGCCATCTCATCCTCTGTCGTCCACTTTTCCTCCTGCCCCCAATCCCTCCCAGCATCAGGGATGCTTTTCCAATGAGTCAACTCTTCGCATCAGGTGGCCAAAATACTGGAGTTTCAGCTTCAGCATCAGTACTTCCAATGAACACCCAGGACTGATCTCCTTTAGGATGGACTGGTTGGATCTCCTTGCAGTCCAAGGGACTCTCAAGAATCTTCTCCAACACCACAGTTCAAAAGCATCAATACTTTGGTGCTCAGCTTTCTTCACAGTCCAACTCTCACATCCATACATGACCACTGGAAAAACCATAGCCTTGACTAGATGGACCTTTGTTGGCAAGGTAGTATCTCTGCTTTTTAATATGCTATCTAGGTTGGTCATAGCTTTCCTTCCAAGGAGTAAACGTCTTTTAATTTTATGGGATATATGTATACCTATGGCTAATTCATGTTGAGGTTTAACAGAAAATAGCAAAATTCTGTAAAGCAATTATCCTTCAATAAAAAATAAATTAATTAAAAAAAAAAAAGAAATGGTTCTTATCCTCAAGGAGCTGAGAAACTAGAGAGGAAAACAGATACGAAACAAAAACTATACAATTGTTCATTCACTCACTAGAAATGTGAAATGTTCTCGGAAGAAAGATAGAGAGTGTCAGGACAAGGTAACAGATTGGATAACCACAACTCTGAAGTCAGGTCAGCTTCTCAAATAAGTTAGGGGCTAACTGAATCTTGAACGATGTGCAGGAATTTAGCCAGGTGAAGGAAAGATGGCTGAAAAAAGAACATTTTAGGCAGTAGGAATGAGGGTGGTACAAAGATCTGAAGCATGGAATAACTTGGCATTTAAGAGGAAAAGAAGTTTGTGTGGTAAGAATGTTGTTGGAAAGGAAGAAGGAAAGTACAAAATGCAAAGAATGAGAGGCTCAGAGGTTAACAGTGATTTAAATGGCATGTTATAACCCCTCCCAAGAACTCGGTCAAAAAGTTTCAGATTCCATACTTGGAAGGATAGAATTTTGCAGAACCAAAAAGAAAGAATTTTATTCATGTGGTCCATTCATGTGTCATGTTTGAGCATCCATTCTACACAATAATCAGGATTCACACCCAAGTACAGGAAGTCATTTCAATTTCAGAGCCCCTCTATTACTCAATCAGCATATTTCTTTCTTGCGATTCTACCATTATTGAACAAAAGGTATTGTGTCTTACAAAGTTTCAGTGAAATATAGTAATACTAAGAAAAGCAATACAGAGATATAATACCATTTAAAACACAAGAATATCAGATTACAGTATGAATTATCCACTTGGGTTGTCCCTAAACGTATTAAAGAAAATAGAGACTTTTTAAAAAGATGTTTGGGGACTCAAAGAAAAAAAATCTCTGTTACTTCACAAATGTGTCCTGCTTGGAGATGCAAGAGTATAGAGACCCTGCTTCTGCTCTGGGGTTTACAATTTCATGGGGTGGAGAGAGAGCCAAGAAAGAGTAACACTCAGTGTCAACTACTCCAAGGAAGACACCTGAAATCCATGGTTGTTATCAGGACTTGAAAGAGAGATAACCCTCAAGTCAGAGTCAGATAAAGGATGAGAAATCAACAGGCAATAGTAAGTTGCAAAATGGTTGCTTGGTTGACAGATTTCTATGACAAATTGTAAAAATAGCCCCAATTCCCACCCCATCCTTATTTCCATATTCTTTGGAAATAAATTAATTATACTTTAGGGTATATATAACTAGGAAATATATGTTTTGGAAATATGGGCTTCCTGGGTGGCTGAGTGATCAAGAACCTACCTGCAATGCAAGAGTTGCAGGAGATTCAGATTCATTTCCCAGGTCGGGAAGATCCCGTGGAGGAGGGCATGGCAGCCCACTCTGGTACCCTTGCCTGGAGAATCCCATGGACAGAGGAGCCTGGTGGGCTGCAGTCCATAGGGTCACAAAGTGTCAAACAGGAATGAAGCGACTTAGCACACACACAGCATTTTGAAAATATACAAATGTATATAGTAGTGTCCTCCATTGGGAGAGCACTACTTCTCTACTCAGGGCTCAGCCAGGTAATGTGCTTTGACCAAAGGAATGAGGTAGAAGTGAGGTGTACCGGTACTGAATTTAAGCTTTAAGAAGACTTGTGTGTTTCCACATGCTCTCTTGCACTTCTGTCATTTGCATGTCAAGACCATAGGTGCTGGCCTGATGGTCTAGAATGAGAATGTGCTATCTGAAGCACAGCCACCTGTAGCTAAGCCCAGCCTACACCAACCAATCCCCAGCCAACACACAGACTATGAGAAATAACAAATGGTTGTTGTGGGGGGCTGACTTATTTATTACATGCAATATCAAACTGATATACTCTTTACTCTGAGATGTTTTATTCATAATAAAACCAGAGGTACAATAAGATCTAACAACAACACAAAATAAAACTGGAGCCAGGAAATTAAAGGAAGATGAGAACAGAAAGATAAGGGTGAAAAGCAGAGCTCTGAATTTTTCTCTGGGGCCCAAAATCCTAACCATTACCATATCAAAGGAAAAAAGCAGAAAAGAAAAACCAGAACCCACAGATATTTCCAGTGGCCCAGAGAGCAGTAATCTGAAGTGTGAGTGCAATGGCAAGATTACAGACCTTGGGATAGGAATTTGGGTTCTTAGTTACTATGTAAGTGTTCTGAGCTTTTTGTTCCCAATCAGTTAAAACAGGAAAATACTCTCTTCTTCCATAGAACAGATATGAGGATTAGAAACAATAGCATAATACAAGAGAAAGAGAGTAGCACTTGGCAAATAAGCAGCAAATAATAGGTACTAGTATTGGTAATACACTAGTTAAGTGATCACTTAAGTTTTGATCTCCATATTTTGCCCATCTTTCTCCCAAGACCTGGCTGATGTCTTTCCTTGAACACTTCCCTGCTCACAGATCTTTTGACTTGCTCCTGATCTAATGAACTAAAAGCCCAATCTGGCACTTATCTTCCTGCTTCTGACAATGGACAACATAAATGTAATTGCAAATATGATGACAGTAAAAACTGAAGATGCTTCCCATGCATGGTGTTAAACTTTATTTACATTACATCTTTTTCTCCACATATTGGCCTTCCTGTTTTATCATCATCTCCATTTTACAGATGAGAACACTGAGTAACAGAGACACTGCCTTTTCCAAGATTGTGTCACTAATCTTTTCTCTAAAAGATTGAAATCCAGGGTCTTATGATGCCAAATATTGCCCTTCCTATAGCTATTCCACTGCACCTTCAGAAAGTTCTGAAAGACTCTCAGAACTTTCCCAGGCCCTAAAAGGGGCTGACGACTCAATACCCTCAGCTTCTGGGTCACCAATCTCAGCTGTCAGCTGTGACAGATGGGTGGGGGTAGGTGCTCTTGAGCTCTAAACAGAGTCCAGTGACAGTTTCAACTCTGCTAACTGGGGACTGGCAGGAAGATCCTATACTCCTCAATAAGGACAATATAGAACAATTTCCAGCCTCTTATTGGTCTTCAGTTCAATTCAGTTGCTCATTCGTGTCCGACTCTTTGCAACCCAATGAATCGCAGCACGCCAGGCCTTCCTGTCCATCACCAACTCCGGGAGTTCACCCAAACTCACGTCCATCAAGTCGATGATGCCATCCAGCCATCTCATCCTCTGTCCCCTTCTCCTCCTGCCCCCAATCCCTCCCGTATCAGGGTCTTTTCCAATGAGTCAGCTCTTCGCATCAGGTGGCCAAAGTACTGGAGTTTCAGCTTCAGCATCAGTACTTCCAATGAACACCCAGGACTGATATCCTTTAGGATGGACTGGTTGGATCGATCTCCTTCCAGTCCGAGGGACTCTCAAGAGTCTTCTGCAGCACCACAGTTCAAAAGCATCAGTTCTTCGGTGCTCAGCTTTTTTCACAGTCCAACTCTCACATCCATACATGACCACTGGAAAAACCATAGCCTTGGCTAGACGGACCTTTTTTGGCAAAGTAATATCTCTGCTTTTTAATATGCTATCTAGGTTGGTCATAACTTTCCTTCCAAGGAGTAAGCGTCTTTTAATTTCATGGCTGCAGTCACTATCTGCAGTGATTTTCGAGCCCAGAAAAATAAAGTATGACTTCAAAGTCTGTTTCCACTGTTTCCCCATCTATTTCCCATGAAGTGATGGGACCAGATGCCATGATCTTCGTTTTCTGAATGTTGAGCTTTAAGCCAACTTTTTCACTCTTCTCTTTCACTTTCATCAAGAGGTTTTTTAGTTCCTCTTCACTTTCTGCCATAAGGGTGGTGCCCTCTGCATATCTGAGGTTATTGATATTTCTCCCGGCAATCTTGATTCCAGCTTGTGCTTCTTCCAGCTCAGCGTTTCTCATGATGTACTCTGAATAGAAGTTAAATAAGCAGGGTGACAATATACAGCCTTGACGTACTCCTTTTCCTATTTGGAACCAGTCTGTTATTCCATGTCCAGTTCTAACTGTTGCTTCCTGACCTGCATACAGATTTCTCAAGAGGCAGGTCAGATGGTCTGCTATTCCCATCTCTACACCCCAACAAAGCCCGGCCTGCAGAATGGCCCCTGAGGAGGGTCCACAGCAATTGCCCAGTGGAATTTGCTTTCTGCTCTCATGCACTTCCATCCTCTCTCTTCAATTAGTTAGACAGCAGAGTAGCAACTCAATCAGTGTGTTCCAGGAGATCACACTTTGGGAAGGCTAGCAATAAATTAAATTTTCATTTTAGACCCTTAATAGCCCAATCAATAATTTAGGGAGCAAAGAAAACATTTTCTGGGAAAGCATTAGCTTAAAACTGAAAAGTAGCTGCTTCATCCCTTGGAAATGACACAATTTTAGTAAGGGTGGGGTAGAGGGAGCAGAGGCTGACAACCACACTTCACATATTCTTACTCCTTCTATCTTTGTATGTCTGTCTATCTGTCTCTCTCTCTCTCTCTCTCACTTTCACTCTCCCTTTTCTCTCCTTATTTATGCCCTTTCCTTCCTCCTTCCTCTCTCTTATTTAGTCTTGCCTCTTTCTTGCCCCCACTATACTTTGGCCACCTGATGTGAAGAACTGACTCATTGAAAAACACCCTGATTCTGGGAAAGATGGAAGGCAAAATGAGAATGGGGCATCAGAGGAGGAGACAGTTAGATAGCATCACCAACTCAATGATTCATATGAATTTGAGCAAACTCCAGACTATCTCCTGGAGGACACAGGAGCCTGGTGTCTGCAGTCCATGGAGTTGCACAGAGTCGGACACAACTTAGTAACTGAACCATTACTACTACTACTACTAATAATAATAATGTTTTGTATTTTCTCATCTTTTTTAATATTGTGCTTGCTGGTGCAATAACTAATTAGCATTGTAACAAATCTGCAGCTATGAATTATTTTTTCTTGGAAACAAATCAAAACCATTACCCACTAATGATGTTTAATTCCATTTTGAAGAATTAGTCACATTTAAAATTAAAGATCCACCTTAAAGAAATTGCTTCAATTCAAATCAATTTTTTTTCAATGTGCTTGGCTGACTAAAAATGTTTACTTTAAAAATGTAAAAATAGACAAGATTTTAAGAGTTCCAAAGCTGTTTTTGAAAACTCACATGGTGGTTAACACTATATCCAAATATACTGCTCAAACCTTTGAACTGATTTCCAAGAAACTACTTCAAAATATAATTTCTCTCTCTCTCTCTCTCTAGTTGTTGCTGTTTGCATGTACACTAAAAAAAAAAAATCATTTGGTTTTGCAACAAGTAACACTTCAAAGAAAGACAAAGACTTTTGCCTCAGAAGTCATTAATGTGGATTGGAGTTTAGTACAAAGTCACAGGCTGGGGATCCAAATGCCCTACACTTTTTCAGTCATCTCAATGATGATTCAACCAAACAATGCAAAATTGTAACATAAATTAAACTTGTGAAAGAAAGTTAGCACTGGGATGGTGCCTGATAAAAACATGGAGAACATAAGACTAGCAAATATCAAGGATAGATAACTTGTCTTCTTTCATCCTAAAGAAAAATACAGTCTTTGGACAGGTTAGTGATGTCAGCTGTAAAAGTATCCCCAAGTCCCATTCCTCACCCTTGGAAGATACCTGCAAATCTCTCCAAAGCCTGTGTTTCGGGAGATTAGAGTTGTCACAAGAGAAAAATCCCTATTTGAAATCCTAGACTATGGGATCTTCATATTCTTTTTCAGGTTTAAAAAAGTTTTTAAAACTGAATTATTTGCTCAACTTTACATGGGAGAAGTAATGGCAGAACCTGATTTCTAGATCAGTTCATGCATATTGATATTGTCTCTCCAGGTCCTCCCCTCTATCCTCCACTTGGAAGTTTTACCCTGACAACCAGCCCCAGGCACATCCTGCCTGTCTACTACACACACTGCCCTAGGACAGAGCCCTACTGATCCACATCCACTTTACCCAAATTTCCCGGTCAATCTTCAGTTCTTTCCCTATAGAGTGGACCTCCAACTTTAGTGCATCAAGACCACCTGCTAAAACAAAAATTGCTCAGTTCCACTCCCAGAGTCTCAGATTCAGCAGGTCTAAATGAGGTTTAAGAATCTGCATTTCTGTCAAGTGTTGTGAGATTATTCACCACTAGTCTCTTGGAACTCTTCACATCTGGTCAATTGCAAAGTTAATGACTTCCTTTATTCTAGATTGCTTTTCAAGAACACCTGTAGAGTGAACAGCCTTAGAAGATGGAGATACTAAAAGGCAGGTTTATTAACTGTCCTGTATAATAAAGATAATAATGTCTCTCTCTCCTCAGGGTAAAGTTCGGGCTGACCTCCTGTCCATTATAAAAGATGAGGATTCCTTAAGCTCACCATTCTCCTGTAATGTAAGCCATGTGGCTTACATTATGCAGGCATTATCTGCTCCTTTTGGCATTAGCCTGTGAGAATTAAAGCTCAGAGATGGATATTCCATATTCCATATTTAATTTATCTATAAGATTTTTTTCTATATCTCCTTTCTAGTACATTCCTTGAGGCCAAGGACACCTATTGTACTCACTTCACTATTGTTCCCAGTACTTAAAACAGAGTCAGGTACATAATAGGTGCTCAATAAATACTTTTTTAAATGAATGAATAAATACATAAAAAGTAAATGGGTAATAATAACCCAGTAAATTTAGCACGACTCAAGTGCATTTATTAGGTGAGAAAAAGAAGGATGGGAGATTTTTGGATAATGGCCAAAAATCACAGAGCTAGGAAACTGCGGAACTGGGATTTAAACTTAAGCCTCCCAGTTCTCCCACCTAAACTTGTAACCACTATATTCTATACCCTCTCTAATGTACACACGTGTGTCTGTGATGAGACTCAGAAAAGTGAATAAGCACCCATACGTGGGTAGTGGCTACTCAGTAATCTCAGTGATTGTGTTTCTCTTTCTGTATACCTACATTCTATAAATTTTCTACCAAAAAACACCTCTGCATATAAATATTTTACATATGTGTGTGTATATATATATTCATTTACATACAAATATGTGTGTGAAAGTTGCTTAGTTGTGGCCAACTCTCTGTGACCTCATGGACTGTAGTCCCCCAGGCGCCTCTGTCCATGGAATTCTCCAGGCAAAAATACTTGAGTGGATTGCCATTCCCTTCTCCAGAGGATCTTCCTGACTCAGGATTCAAACTGGGGTCTCCTGCATTGCAGTCAGATTCTTTACCATCTGAGCCACCTGGGAAGCCCATACATATGTATATCTATATATAAATTTTATGAGAAAAATAATTTTATCTTTTAAAAATTTAAGGAGTGGAATTATTTCAATGCTGTTTCTGCCACCAAAAATATTTTAGGAATATCTCCTCTGGAATTGCCCTCAGAGATAGTGGGCATGGTACATGAAAATTATTCCCAACACTTTGCCACACTTCACTTTGATCCAAAATAGTCATTTAATGGTCCAGACTTTGTCTGATTCGAAACATTATTACTTTTTTTTTTTCTCCAAAATCAAGTTGTCTCCTATGGACAAAGATTTGCAATTGCTGAAGTACTGAAAGGAAGTTTACATAAATTCTAAAGAAGACAATCCCTAGTGTAGGTTCTAAAAATAATCTTGAGCATCTTTAGAATCAGTGGCTTAGTCTCTGGAGACTCTTAAACATTAACTACACTTATCACCATATATAACTTTTAAAAGACAATCTTCTTAAATCATTATCATAGCCCAGGTTTTCCTTTTTTATTATTCTTTGAACAGTGATCATCCTCATGTCTGGCTACTCTAATATGATGCCAGCTAGTAAGAGTCCTCCCCACCCCCCACATTCACTCACTATGTCAGCCCACAGTTTATTGGAAACACAGTGAAGGAGTTATGCCTCCCACAGCAGCATTTGGACCCACATAATTTAGATTCACTAAGATAATCAGTGTGTGATCATTAAAAGAACACTGCACTGTTTACGGTTCTCAAGCATTCGGGACATTCTCCTTTGTTCATTATACCCAATTAGAAATTTGAATTAAGGTTTCCATTAAGCAAACATTGATCTCTTTTCCCATGTTCATTATGGAACAGCAGCCAACAAGCCTCTTTAATTTCCTTCCAAGTTTTGTATATAAGTTGCATTGTTGAGAATGGGGTTAGGTAATGTAATTGTTCTTCCTCTGTGTGTTTGGGATACTTGGTAAGAAAGAGTACGACTCAATCAAAACTCTACTTTCTGCAAACCACTGTAATTGTACAATTTTATTCCCTTAGCATTTGGAGATACAAAATTTAGAGAATTTTTTAAGAATCAAAATATACCTTCTGAACATTGACTTTATAAATAATAGTATAATGAAAAGAACCTCACTTTGGAAATCAATCTGGATTCATGTCTCAGTTCTACTTACTAGCTAGAGAACCTAGTGGAAGCTACTAAACTTCTCTGAGTTCAGGTTTTTTCACTGGTAAAAAATAGATTTATAATACCAGTGCTAACTACCTCATGAAAGAATTATCAATATCCTGTGAGATAATATACATGTGAAAATGTTGATAATGTTTATTATTTAGAATTAACAGTCACATAATCAAATCTCACTGAAGGTAATCTACAAAGACATACCTAATTTATAATTTGACGTTCCAGAAATGCTTCATTATTATACTGTCTAATGTCTCATTGGAACATGTAATCTATCAACAAAGAGCATAATAGGAGGACAGCTTCTATTTAATCAGGCAAGAATAATTGTAATAGGAAGGTTACTCTTGAAACATCCGCTCCTCGGGGTGGGAGAAGGGGATGTATTATGCTTCAGCTTTCAAATTCACAGAAATGAATCCTTCATTCTTGTGTGGCATTTCACAATGTTTTTGTCCTGGGAAAGAGGTGGGGCAGGGGCTGCAGAAAGAGGGACAAATTGGAAAGGTCTCATTTCTTTTCAATTACTATAGCCAGACTCCAAGGACATCATTCACAATGGGTAGTACATGGAGACGCTCCCTCCAGAAAACACTTTAATTATGGGCTGCTGGCATGTGTCCAGGAGGGAGCTGGCTATCTATCTGAGGCTGGGAAGTGGGAGCAAGGCTTTCAATCAGCCAGATTCAGAAAAGGGAATGCCCGGGGTGGGGACACAAAGTAATTACCATCATCAAGAGCAATTGCAACAATACTGGAGTTGGGCTCCTGGTTGTTCACAAGCAAGCAATTCCTTTTGTGCGACATTCATGTTGACCCCCTCATACAGAAGCTCCAGAAGGAAAAAAAGCAAAATATAACCTTTTCCTTCTTAATCATCAACATTTAGCAGGGTAAATGTCATCTGAAGTCTGACTTTTCATTAACCACATAAAATCCTGGGAAATGGATCCTGCACTTAGAGACATGCTTTTTTTTATTATTATTTTTTAAATGAGTTTTCTTTCTTTTGGCTTTAAAACCTAACGATCTCCTTTGCACGTGACCCCCTACTACCAACCCTAGACCCTCCTTATAGGGATTGCTAGAGGTGGCATGCCTGCAACCTCTTCATCAGAAGTTCCTTAAGGCAGAATTATTGGAAGCAAATAGGGTAACGAGGCTAACAAGGAGACTCAATTTAACTGTCATCAGGAAATTATAAAATAGCTTATCAGAGATTGAATGTGAAGGAAAGACCCCGAGGATTGTGGTTTAAGAAGCAGTAGGTTAAACTGTGTGGGGAAGATTTCCTTTAGCTCATTAGTACTTGAAGTCACAAGCATTTAAGGATCTAAGACCCGCCAGGGGAACAAGTCTGTCTTTGGTTCTCCTGCTGGAGAGTGATTAGCTGGAATTAACAAGAGCACCACTAGGGATTTCATCCCGAATCAATTCAAACAACAGAGTTACCATGACACAGAAATCTTAGGAAACTATTCACCTGGCTTTGCCACCTCGTATGCACACCATGGAGGGGCGTATGCGCCTGGCATTTTCTCTCTGTGGAGCAGAATGTCACTGGGAAATTATGGAGATAAAAACACATTCACCCTGCACCTGTCATGGAGCCATGCCATGATGAGAAAAATTACCCAGTGGTGCCTGGTTTCGTGGACATCCCCATTTTATTCCTGCCCTGCCACTCATTTATTTGTAGTTCCATTAGCAAATTCCCTTAGGCGGGGTTAATGTTTTGGTAGGGAGGAGGATGGAAAGCCATCAGTCAACTATTAGCTTCAGCAAGCGTTTCACCAGTCTGATTCATTTTGTTTAAGCTGACAGTCATACAGTGTGGGACAAGGACCATGACCAAACTCCAGTTTTAGGTGGCCCTCATCTAAACTCGGACACAATCTCTGTAATGCATAAGACATACTCCTCCATAGATGGTATTCAAGTAACAGAGGCCCCCATAAACCAGCTTGCTGAAAGGAATGGATGATCCTAACCAAATAAAATTTCAGGAGTTTAGTTTGAATTCCACATAGCCCTGGATTTGTCACTAAAAATATTACTAGAAGAGCTTGGGATTGCCGTCAGAAAACCTGAGTTTAAATCTTAGCTTTATAACAAAATGGGCTTCCCTTGTGACTCAGCTAGTAAAGAAACCGCCTGCAATGCAGGAGACCTGGGTTTGATCCCTGGGTTGGGAAGATCCCTTGGAGAAGAGAAAGGCTACCCACTCCAGTATTCCGACCTAGAGAATTCCATGGACTGTATAGAGGCGGACACGACTGAGTGAATTTCACTATCACTAATATAGAGAGCAACAAAACCTACTTCTTGTATTTCAAACTAAGAGGAAGCTATCAAGGTTCCAGCCTAAAGTATGCGATAATTGCTAAATATGGTTTATTTAGGAATAATAGTAAATTACATATTTAGGATTTCCCTCGTGGCTCAGAGGGTAAAGCTTCTGCCTACAATGCGGGACACCTGATTCAATGCCTGGGTCGGGAAGATCTCCTGGAGAAGGAAATGGCAACCCATTCCAGTATTCTTGCCTGGAAAATCCCATGGACAGAGTAGCCTGGTAGGCTACAGTCCATGGGGTCACAAAGAGTCGGACACGACTGAGCAACTTCACTTTCACTTTCACTTTTATAACAAAGCGTATGATTCTGAGCCAGTCACTCAAGCTCTGGAGCCTCATCCATACACATGGAAATGATAAGGAGAGAACCTTCTTCACAGGGTTAGAATAGGCATCAGCCCAAGCAATATATTTTAAACATGCTGGAAGATATGAAGCAAAGAGATTTGATTGAATGGAGACTCAAATTAAAATTACCCCAATGTCAGCTCATTTAAAACTAACAATGATTAAGTAAAATCATGGCATGGATTTTTGTATGATCAATTAATCCTTTCTTCAAAATACAGAGTAAATGCATTTTTGATTCCTTAAATATTCCCATTAATTGGGCTGCAGTTTGTTTATGCAATACTTATATAATAGTGTATGTAATACACTACAGTGTATCTGTAGTCTTGGCGGAAAGTAATTGGCTATCTTCAACTGAACAGATATACTTAAAGTTTATCAAGGAGACACAGAATTGCAAATAGGCTTAAAAACCGGACACTGAATGTACCAGGTGACAAGGTCTCTCTCCTTGACCAAATTTTAATTAGACTCCTCTGAGCTTTGTTCTCTACTAGGCCTTAATCTCTGTCTTTGGCCTGTTTAGTCTAGTTTTAGCAAGAATCCTGCTCAGCCAATTTGTAAGAATCCCCCAGCCTTAATTGTCACCCTTCATATCTAATCAAGTTCCTCACCCCTGATACTGAACATATAAGTCCTTGGCCCACTTTTAGCAATAATCCCATTAGGACAGTTTAGCAAGAAACTCCCTACCACTGGTGTCTCTTCCTAGTACTTTTCTACCCACTGATACCTTCTGACCCTGCCCCGGGCTATAAATACCAGGCTATTCCTTATTGGATTCAGAGCTGAGCACCATCTCTCTTCCTTATTATAGTAGTCATAATTAACTCCTATATGGTGACTGCAGCCATGAAATTAAAAGACGCTTACTCCTTGGAAGGAAAGTTATGACCAACCTAGATAGCATATTGAAAAGCAGAGACATTACTTTGCCAGCTAAGGTCCGTCTAGTCAAGGCTATGGTTTTTCCAGTGGTCATGTATGGATATGAGAGTTGGACTGTCAAGAAAGCTGAACACCGAAGAATTGATGCTTTTGAACTGTGGTGTTGGAGAAGACTCTTGAGAGTCCCTTGGACTGCAAGGAGATCAGCCCTGGGATTTCTTTGGAAGGAATGATGCTAAAGCTGAAACTCCAGTTTGGCCACCTCATGCGAAGTGTTGACTCATTGGAAAAGACTCTGATGCTGGGAGGGATTGGGGCAGGAAGAGAAGGGTCGACAGAGGATGAGATGGCTGGATGGCATCACTGGCTCGATGGACGTGAGTCTGAGTGAACTCCAGGAGTTGGTGATGGACAGGAAGGCCTGACGTGCTGCGATTCATGGGGTCGCAAAGAGTTGGACACGACTGAGCGACTGAACTGACCTGACCTGACCTGAACAGTAAACTTTGATAAAGTACTCCTTAACCTTTTAGCAGTGTCAGAACAATTTTCTTTAACATGGGAAAGATCAAGAATACAAACACATGTTAGCAAGAGTAGTCTCTTCTCCCACCAAGAGCACCACCATGACACCTTGGACATCACACAACTTCTCCTGGCCTTTGCAGCACTTGCTGTCAATTCCAGATCCAAGATGGAAGCATTATATTAGGTTACCCACCCAACACCCAGCTATCAGGTAGTGGAAAGAGGGACAGTTTTCTCTTTAGATTCCATGGGTAGAGACAAAGCATGCAGGATGTTTCCCAAAACAAAAAGGATTAAATGTTGAGCAGCCAAAAATATCAACTTTCTAATGTGAATATCTACTAGATGTGGCCTGTGTACCAAATACTTTTCATATCCCATTTCAGTTAATTCTCAAAACCACCTGTGAAGATGGAGTGTATTATGCCCACATTAAGATGAAGAAACAGACTCCAATAAATTTAGTGCCTATTTCAAGAATTATACATCTCCTAAGTAATAAGAATTATACATCTCCTAATTATACATCTCCCAAGGTCTGTTTGACCTTATCTTTCATGCCATTGAGCTAGTGCTCATAAAAACTGATTTGAGTGTTGGGCCCAGGGCTGAACAAAATAATGATTCAGAAAAGGACCTTGGGAACAAACATGAGAGTAAAAGAGGATGATGAGAAATAAATCAGGGTCTCCTTTCCCTCTGTTTGTGAGCACTCACACAGCGGGTAGGAAGCAGCAGCATCGCTTGTGGGTCAGTGTGCTCTAGTGGCTCACTTGCCACTGCTGCAGAAGCTGTACCCTGCCCTTGAATAAGAGGCACAGTGTTATAATCTCTGTGCTGGATGAACCTTTGCTCCAGAGATGCTGAACTGCCCTGTGCCATGAATATGGATGATTTATCTTTGCTAAGCACAGATGGAGATCAGTTTGACCTGAGGATGATTCCAATCAAAAAAGTCTTTGTCCTCTCCCTAGAAATTTTTCTCCCTTGCAAACTGATGACAGTCAAAACATTAATGGGAATTACTGATTGTATGCCTTATTTCTTAACATTCTAGTCACTGTGACTCATATGGATATGGGCAATGGAGAAATTAATAATAATTTTAATTTCATCTCTAAAAACCTTTCAGACACAATTATAAATATTTTTTCTTGTTCAACTCTCTGGGCAAGGTAGAATAGTTAAATACAAAGATGAAAAATAAAAGCTGGGCTAGAATTTTTGCTTAGCTACCTATTAACTGAGTATCTTAGAGAAAGTCACTTAACCTCTCTGAGCCCCCATTTTTTCCATTTGTAAAATGGGAATAAGAACAGTATAGACTTTATAAAAATGGGAATAAGAACAGTATAGACTTTATAAGGCTATTACGAGAACTTTGCATAGTACCTACCATGTAATAAGCATTAAATAAAAGTAATTATTATCTTCATTTTACAAAGAGAACTTGGAAAAATTAAGTAAATTGCTAAGATCATTGTCAGCGACAAAGGACTAAACCCTGTCTTTTGGTTTTAAAAACAGAACATTTTTAATTATATCTCTACACCTTATATTTCCTACCCAACATTCTGTAACTTTTTCACACATACTAACTTGCTGATTCATACTTATTCTTGAATCCACTATATTAGTAAAGAGAGTAAGAAATTCTGCTCTGGGCCCAACAGGTTTGTAGTCTCTAAACATAAGTACTGTCTTTCACTGATTGCTGCCCTTAGCTGAGCCCATCTCCAGCATCTCTTCTTTTCATTAGTATTCTGTTAAGAACATGTTTCCCCATGTTTGCATTCAAAACTTTCCCAAATTTCTGTTTTTGTGTGACTCTGCCAGTGAATTCTTTACATTTACTGCCTGCTGGACGAAGTAGGACTTCCTCATCTAGGGTGTCCTAACACTCCACAAAGGACTCCCTATCCAAGTACAAAATGTAACTGTGATCCACATATTCATGAAAATAACTGAGGGAAAGAAGTCTGGGAAGAAACATAAGTGCAATACACAAAAAATGGAAGATGCTTATATCTTCATACAGGAAAAAAAAAAAAAAAACCAGTTTACCAACAAAGCCCCAAAGATGGCAAATTCTAGGCAGCATTATGAAAAGTTTAGAAATAAAGGAATGAAATATTATTCTCCCTGTGTACACCACACCAGAATTCAGGCACAGAGCCCTGAGAAAACTAGAAGGCAACTTAGTTGTCAAAAATTGTTAGATCATTGACTCTAATGGCTTTTAAAAACATATAAATGTGGGAAATAAATTCATGATGAGGTGAATATATTTTCTGCAAATGTATTAATGGTAGTGATGCACATTCACACAAAACTGGAACTCTGATACAAATGTAACTACATAGTTTTTCATATCCTCTGATACGCTGTCTATTCTCCTTTAAGCGTCCTCTAGGTCTTCTTGACATTGTAATTGAATAACTTTTTACCCAAAGAGATCTCCTGGGTGTTCAAGTCCCTCTTGTCTTCTCTTCCATTTTTGTTTATTCATTCACACCAACTTGATTCGTCTTTGTGCGTATATTACCTCCTCTCCATTATTTATCTAGAGGGAAATGATTAATATAAGTAGAAATGCAAGATTCTATTTCCCTTCAAAATATCTCCCATCTCACAGTTCCTTCCAAAGAATGTTTCAAGGATTAAAAATATGTACAACTAGACAACCATATGTTAAAAGGTATTTATCACTATCTTGGCATGGGTCTGAGCTCAGAGATTTATTTCAAGTTGAAAAATCTTAGGTGATTAAAAAAAAGAACTATGATGAAACCAATTAGTAAACACCTATATCTAGTATTTTTAATATGCTTTTGATTTAATCAAAATATAAATCAAATTGAATAATTCTATTCAAACTAAAATAAAACTGAATTATGGCTTAATATAATATTCAAAAATTAATTTTCTAGTCATATATATATAACCCCCAGACAGACATTTGGCAAAATATATTATGTGTGAACTCCAGCTGTTTACAGCAGAATAAGATATCCTATTGGTCCAGGCTAAAAGTCACAAGGAAATGACAAAAGGATAAAACTATTTAGCATACGGATAGTACTTCTTGAAGGTTTATTGCCAGGTGCAATACTAAGCACTACACAGTATACTGTTCCTTTCAAAAAATACAACCGCACTATTCTTGTGTCTGTTTTAAATATAGGAAACACAGAAAGGTTGAGATTGGCCAAGGATAAGGGTTTCACCTCAACTAAATAGTAGAATGGAGGACTGACACATCTATCTGACTGCTTTTAAAAACACACACTCTAAGTTGAACTTTTTCAATATTTTCATTCAAAAATATTTATTGAGACCTCAGCAGTGCTGGGTAGAGCTCAAGAATTTGGTGATACAGGATTCAGCAAGAAAGGCAAAATCACTGCCCTCTTCAAACATATTCTTTAAGGAGCAGATGAAAAATCAGTACATAAACTAGTGAACAAGATTGCTGCAAATGGTGGTAAGCACTGAAATGAACCAGATGATGAGCCAAAGAGTAAGAGATGAGGACAGTTGACAATTCCTGTAAGTAGCGTTAAGAGCAGAGAAGGCAATGGCACCCCACTCCAGTACTCTTGCCTGGAAACTCCCATGGACGGAGGAGCCTGGTGGGCTGCATGCAGTCCATGGGGTCGAGAAGAGTCAGACACGACTGAATGACTTCACTTTCCCTTTTCTCTTTCCTGCATTGGAGAAGGAAATGGCAACCCACTCCAGTGTTCTTGCCTGGAGAATCCCAGGGATGGCGGAGCCTGGTGGGCTGCTGTCTATGGGGTCGCACAGAGTCGTACACAACTGAAGCAACTTAGCAGGAGCAGCAGCAGTAGCAGTGTTAAAAGGCCCTAGTGGAGGAGGTGACAGTGAAACCATGTCCAGAACCATAAGAAGTCCTCTGACACAAGGAGCGTGGAGGCAGAATCTTCTGAGAAGCCCTACCCAGGAGCCCTGCTAAGAGGTCAGAAAAACAGAATGAATGCCATGGCAGATGGAGCATAGCATGGGAAGGAAGGCAAGCAGGCCTGGTAGGGGTTGAGATTGGACACAGGCAGGACCTAATCTCTTGATAACACATTGTCATGTAAAAAGGGAAACATATGAACATAAAGATCTTACTATCCTAATGCAAACAGTGCCAAGAGTTATATATTGAAAGATATTTATGTCAAACACTTTATAAGGGAAAATTGAGTCTGAATATCAATATAATATTAATACTTTTTAACATTTAGATAGGAAAAATATTCCGTTTTCAAGAGTAAGTTTGTTTTGGTTTCAGCTATATACTGCTGCTGCTGTTGTTGTTCTTGCTGTTGTTGTTTAGTGGCTAAGTCATGTCTGACTCTTTTGTGGCGCCATGGACTGAAGCCCATTAGGCTCCTCTGTCCATGGGATTTCCCAGGCAAGAATACTAGACTGGGTTGCCATTTCCTTCTCCAGGGAAATTTCCCAACCCAGGTACTGAACCTGCATCTCTGGCATTGGCAGGTGGATTCATTTTATTTACCATTCCGTTCAATTCGGTTCAGTCCCTCAGTCCTGTCTGACTCTTTGCGACCCCAAGGACTACATTACGCCAGGCCTCCCTGTACATCAACAACTCCCGGAGTTTACTCAAACTCATGTCCATTGAGTCAGTGATGCCATCCAACCATATCATCCTCTGTCATTCCCTTCTCCCACCTTCAATCTTTCCCAGCATCAGGTCTTTTCAAACGAGTCAGCTCTTCGTATCAGGTAGCCAAAGTATTGGGGCAGGCAAAAACGATACGTACCAACAACTGTTATTTCTAGGTGAAGTGACAGATAATTTTAATAACCTTCTTTTCACGCATGTATTTTCTAAATTTTCTCTTTTCTGCTTCATTTATATTTTTAAAGAAGCATAGTTAATTTACAATATTATACATAAGATATTAATTTCAGATATACACCATCAGTTCAGCTCATGTCAGTCACTCAGTCGTGTCTGACTCTTTGCGACCCCATGAAGTGCAGCATGCCAGGTCTTCCGGTCCATCACCAACAACCAGAGTTCACTCAAACTCATGTCCATTGAGTCCATGATGCCATCCACCCATCTCATCCTCTGTCGTCCCCTTCTCCTCCTGTCCCCAATCCCTCCCAGCATCAGAGTCTTTTCCAATGAGTCAACTCTTTGCATGAGGTAGCCAAAGTATTGGAGTTTCAGCTTTAGCATCAGTCCTTTCAATGAACACCCAGGGCTGATCTCCTTTAGGATGGATGGGTTGGATCTCCTTGCAGTCCAAGGGACTCTCAAGAGTCTTATCCAACACCACACTTCAAAAACATCATTTTGAAATATGGCAAAACCAAAACAATATTGTAAAGTTAAATAAAATAAAATTAAAAACAAAACAAAACAAAAGCATCAATTCTTCGGCACTCAGCTTTCTTCACAGTCCAACTCTCACATCCATACATGACCACTGGAAAAACCATGGCCTTGACTAGATGGACCTTTGTTGGCAAAGTAATGTCTCTGCTATTTAATATGCTATCTAGGTTTGGTCATAGCTTTTCTTCCAAGGAGCAAGCGTCTTTTAATTTCATGGCTGCAATAACCATCTGCAGTGATTTTGGAGACCAAAAAAATAAAGTCTGGCACTGTTTCCACATCTATTTCCCATGAAGTGATGGAACCAGATGCTATGATCTTAGTTTTGAATGCTGAGCTTTAAGCCAACCCTTTCACTCTCCTCTTTCACTTTCATCAAGAGGCTCTTTAGTTCCTCTTCACTTTCTGCCATAAGGGTGGTGTCATCTGCATATCTGAGGTTATTGATATTTCTCCCAGCAATCTTGATTCCAGCTTGGCTTCTTCCAGCTCAGCCTTTCTCATAATGTACTCTGCATATAAGTTAAATAAGCAGGGTGACATTATACAGTCTTGACGTACTCCTTTTCCTATTTGGAACCAGTCTGTTATTTCATGTCCAGTTCTAACTGTTGCTTCCTAACCTGCATACAGGTTTCTCAAGAGGTAGGTCAGGTGGTCTGGTATTCCCATCTCCTTCAGAATGTTCCACAGTTTATTGTGATCCACACAGTCAAAGGCTTTGGCATAGTCAGTAAAGCAGAAATAGATGTTTTTCTGGAACTCTCTTGCTTTTTCCATGATCCAGCGGATGTTGGTAATTTGATCTCTGGTTCCTCAACTTTTCTAAAACCAGCTTGAACATCTGGAAGTTCACAGTTCACGTATTGCTGAAGCCTGGCTTGGAGAATTTTGAGCATTACTTTACTAGCATGTGAGATGAGTAGTGTGGTAGTTTGAGCATTCTTTGACTTGCCTTTCTTTGGGATTGGAATGAAAACTGACCTTTTCCAGTCCTGTGGCCACTGCTGAGTTTTCCAAATTTGCTGGCATATTGAGTGCAGCACTTTCACAGCATCATCTTTCAGGATTTGAAAGAGCTCCACTGGAATTCCATCACCTCCACTAGCTTTGTTCATAGTAATGCTTTCTAAGGCCCACTTGACTTCACATTCCAGGATGTCTGGCTCTAGGTCAGTGATTACACCTTTGTGATTATCTGGGTCATGAAGATCTTTTTTGTACAGTTCTTCTGTGTATTCTTGCCACCTCTTCTTAGTATCTTCTGCTTCTGTTAGGTCCATACCATCTCTGTCCTTTATCGAGCCCATCTTTGCATGAAATATTCCCTTGGTCTCTAGTTTTCTTGAAGAGATCTCTATGTTGTTTTCTTCTATTTCTTTGCGTTGATCACTGAGGAAGGCTTTCTTATCTCTCTTTGCTATTCTTTGGAGATCTGCATTCAGATGTTTATATCTTTCCTTTTCTCCTTTGCTTTTTGCTTCTCTTCTTTTCACAGCTATTTGTAAGGCCTTCCCAGACAGCCATTTTGCTTTTTTTGCATTTCTTTCCCATGGGGATGGTCTTGATCCCTGTCTCCTGTACAATGTCATGAACCTCATTCCATAGTTCATCAGGCACTCTGTCTATCAGATCTAGTCCCTTAAATCTATTTGTCACTTCCATTGTATAATATAAGGGATTTGGTTTAAGTCATACCTGAATGATCCAGTGGTTTTCCCTACTTTCTTCAATTTAAGTCTGAATTTGGCAACAAGGAGTTCACGATCTGAGCCACAGTCAGCTCCCGGTCTTGTTTTTGCTGACTGTATGTAGCTTCTCCATCTTTGGCTGCAAAGAATATAATCAATCTGATTTCGGTGTTGACAATCTGGTGATGTCTATGTGGAGTCTTCTCTTGTTGTTGGAAGAGGGTGTTTTCTACGACTAGTGCATTCTCTTGGCAAAACTCTATTAGCCTTTGCCCTTCTTCATGCCGTATTCCAAGGCCAAATTTGCCTGTTACCCCAGGTGTTTCTTGATTTCATACTTTTGCATTCCAGTCCCCTATAATGAAAAGGACATCTTTTTTGGGTGTTAGTTCTAAAAGGTCTTATAGGTCTTCATAGAACCATTCAACTTCAGATTCTTCAGCGTTACTGGTTGGGGCATAGGCTTGGATTACTGTGATACTGAATGGTTTGCCTTGGAAACAAATAGAGATCATTCCTTCATTTTTGAGACTGCATCCAAGTACTGCATTTCAGACTCTTTTGTTGACCATGATGGCTACTCCATTTCTTCTAAGGGATTCCTGCCCACAGTAATAGATATAATGGTCATCTGAGTTAAATTCAGCCATTACAGTCCATTTTACTTTGCTGATTCCTAGAATGTCAACGTTCACTCTTGCCAACTCCTGTTTGACCACTTACAATTTGCCTTGATTCATGGACCTAACATTCCAGGTTCCTATGTAATATTGCTCTTTACAGCATTGGACCTTGCTTCTATCACCAGTCACATCCACAACTGGGTATTGTTTTTGCTTTGGCTCCATCCCTTCATTCTTTCTGGAGTTATTTCTCCACTGATCTCTAGTAGCATATTAGCACCTACCAACCTGGGGAGTTCCTCTTTCAGTATCCTATCATTTTGCCTTTTCATACTGTTCATGGGGTTCTCAAGGCAAGAATACTGAAGTTGTTTGCCATTCCCTTCTCCAGTGGACCACATTCTGTCAGACCTCTCCACCATGATCCATTGGTCTTGGGTGGCCCCACATGGCATGAGTTAGACAAGGCTGTGGTCCGTGTGATCAGATTGACTAGTTTTCTGTGATTATGGTTTCAGTGTGTCTGCCTTCTGATGCCCTCTTGCAACACCTACCATCTTACCTTGGTTTCTCTTACCTCTGCCGCCCCCATGACCTTAAACGTGGAGTAGCTCCTCTCGGCCCTCCTGCACCCATGCCGCCGCCACTCCATGGACGTGGAGTTGCTCCTCTCAGCCACCGCCCGTGACCTCAGACATGGGGTAGCTCCTCTCTGCCACTGCCCCTGACCTCAGACATGGGGTAGCTCCTCTTGGCCACCGCCCCTGACCTTGGGTGAGGGGTAGCTCCACTTGGCCACACTTCTGCATGGTCCCTCACAGCCAGAGCGCTTCTGCAGATATGCACACCATGCTGCTGCTGCTGCTGCTGCTGCTAAGTTGCTTCAGTCGTGTCGAACTCCATGTGACTCCATAGATGGCAGCCCACCAGGCTCCTCCATCCATGGGATTCTCCAAGCAAGAGTACTGGAGTGGGGTGCCATTGCCTTCTCCCATAGTGATTCAGTATTTTAATAGATTGTACTCCAAATTCCCAATGTCTGCTGGATCATGGAAAAAGCAAGAGAGTTCCAGAAAAACATCTATTTCTGCTTTACTGACTATGCCAAAGCCTTTGACTGTGTGGATCACAATAAACTGTGGAACATTCTGAAGGAGATGGGAATACCAGACCACCTGACCTACCACTTGAGAAACCTGTATGCAGGTCAGGAAACAACAGTTAGAACTGGACATGGAATAACAGACTGGTTCCAAATAGGCAAAGGAGTATGTCAAGGCTGTATTTTGTCACCCTGCTTATTTAACGTATATGCAGAGTACATCATGAGAAACGCTGGACTGGAAGAAACAAACTGGAATCAAGATTGCTGGGAGAAATATCAATAACCTCAGATATGCAGATGACACCACCCTTATGGCAGAAAGTGAAGAGGAACTAAAGAGCCTCTTGATGAAAGTGAAAGAGGAGAGTGAAAAAGTTGGCTTAAAGCTCAACATTCAGAAAACAAAGATCATGGCATCTGGTCCCATCACTTCAAAGGAAATAGATGGGGAAAGAGTGGAAACAGTGCCAGACTTTATTTTTCTGGGCTCCAAAATCACTGCAGATGGTGACTGCAGCCATGAAATTAAAAGATGCTTGCTCCTTGGAAGGAAAGCTATGAGCAACCTAGATAGCATATTCAAAAGCAGAGACATTACTTTGCCAACAAAGTTCCATCTGGTCAAGGCTATGGTTTTTCCAGTAGTCATGTATGGATGTAAGAGTTGGACTATAAAGAAGGCTGAGTGCTGAAGAATTGATGCTTTTGAACTGTGGTGTTGGAGAAGATTCTTAAGAGTCCCTTGGACTGCATTGAGATCCAACCCATCCATCCTAAAGGAGATCAGTCCCGGGTGTTCATTGGAAGGACTGATGTTGAAGCTGAAACTCCAGTACTTTGGCCGCCTCATGCGAAGAGTTGACTCATTGGAAAAGACTCTGATGCTGGGAAAGGTTGAAGGCCAGAGGAGAAGGGGACAACAGAGGATGAGATGGTTGGATTGCATCACTGACTCAATGGACATGAGTTTGGGTAAACTCGAGGAGTTGGTGATGGACAGGGAAGCCTGGTGTGCTGCAGTCCATGGGGTCACAAAGAGTCAGACACAACTGAGTGACTGAACTGAACTGAACTGAACTGAACTCCATCTGAAGTTATTACAAAGTAATGGTTATATTTCTCTGTGCTGTACAACATATCCTTATTGCTTTATTTTATACACAGTAGCTTGTATCTCTTAATCCCATACCTCTCTCTTGTCTCTACCCTATTCCCTCTTTCCACTGGAATCCACTGGGCTGCTCTCTATATCTGTGATCTGTTTCTATTTTGTTATATGCATTTGTTTGTTTTCTTTTTTTAGATTCCACATATAATAGATACCACCTATCAGAATGGCAATCATTAAAAAGTCTACAAACAGTAAATGCTGGAAAGTATGTAGGGAAAGAAAATAACTGTTGGTAGGAAAGTAAACCTGTGCAGCCACTATGGAAAACAGTATGGAGGATCCTCAAAAAATTAAAAAGAGAGTTGTCAGCAATTCCACTCCTACATACATATCATATCCAAAGAATATAAAGACACTAATTTGAAAAAATATATATATATACCCTAATGCTCATAGCAGCATTTTTTACAATAGTCAAGATGTGGAAACAACCCAGGCATGTTATCCTGGGTTTATCCAAAGATAAATGGATAAAGGAGATGTAAGATACATACATATACATACATACATATATAAGTACAAAATGGAATATTACTCAGTCATAAAAACAATAAAATTCTGTCACTTATAACAACATGGGTAGACTTAGAGAATATTATGCTTAGTGAAATAAGTCAAAAAAATACAAAAATACAAAAATCTAAAGTAAAATGGAAGAACTTCTTTCCAGCACAGTTTGACAGTTTCTTTAGTAGATAAACATATACCTGCCATAAGATCAGCCTTTCCACTGCTAGATATTTCTAAAAGAAATGAAAACATGTCCATATAAAGATTTATACCCCAAACTTCTATAAAACAAATGTCATGGGAATGTAATATACATCACTGTAATTAATAAAACTGTATTGCATATTTGAAAGTGCTACGAGAGTGGGTCTTAAATGTTCTCATGACAAGAATAGAATTTTTTATGACTATAAAAATTAAAATAAATAAACACCAGTAATTGTAAAAATTACTCTTTACAATTTTAATTGACACAACATTGTGGGAATTTAAGGCATACAACATGCTACTTTGACACACATATATTGCAATATGAATAGCAATATTATGTTCACTAACACCTTCATCATGCTTTAATTTACAAATTCATTACCTGGACTTTTTATATTATTACTGCATTTTCAAATAATAACAATAAAATTGCCACACTACCCAGTGCAATCTACAGATTTAATGTAATCCCTATCAAAGCATCCATGACTTTTTCAAAGAAGTAGAATAAATAATCCTAAAATTCATATGGAACCACAAATATCTCATCAACACTTGTTACTGTTTATTGTTTTTGTTGTAGCTATCCTAGTGCATGTAAAGTGGATTCTCATGGTTTTGATTGACTAATGATGTCATGAGCATCTTGTTTGCCAGTTTGTAATGTTTTATGTTTATATCTATCTCTCCCCCATACTGTGAGTTCCTTAAGAGTATACATGGTGTCATTTGTCATTGTCATCTCTAAAAACTGACATCAACAGATAAATGAATTAGTGAACAGACTAACAAAAGAACACAAGACCTAAGGAATCCCCAAAGGCCACACTGCTTAATAATAATAATAAATTAAAAAGGAAGAGAAGAAAATAAAATTTGGTGACATAGTGGTAAGAATTTAGACAAAGAAGGGAAAGCCCTGTTAAGACTGTATTATCTAAAGATGTGGTATTTTTACTGAGATCTTAATGAGCAGTAGGAAACAGACAAATAAAGAACTGAGGGAAAGGTATGCCAAGCTGGTGCAAATGCCTCAACACATCACAAGCAACATGGGTGATAAAAGGATATGAAATTCACAAGTCAAGAACATCAAATCAAATACACCCCTGTCAAACTGACAAAAGTTTGTGTCTATGGTGGTCTTTGGAACTGTTCACAATATTTTAGCTTCCTCATTTAGTAAAATGTATATAACATCTGTTCTCTACCCAACTGAATGCAAGTAATATCATATTCTTTATTTTACCAATAAAAGTCGAAAAAACAAATAAATGGGTCACTTCTGCCACAGAAGCTTAAAGAGCCAGCCTGGAATTCACTGAATCTATTTGCTTTCCCTCAGTGATTATGGAAATAGCATATTGAAAAGCAGAGACATTACTTTGCCAACAAAGGTCCGTCTAGTCAAGGCTATGGTTTTTCCTGTGGTCATGTATGGATGTGAGAGTTGGACTGTGAAGAAAGCTGAGTGCCAAAGAATTGATGCTTTTGAACAGTGGTGTTGGAGAAGACTCTTGAGAGTCCCTTGGACTGCAAGGAGATCCAACCAGTCCATTCTGAAGGAGACCAGCCCAGGGATTTCTTTGGAAGGAATGATGCTAAAGCTGAAACTCCAGTACTTTGGCCACCTCATGCGAAGAGTTGACTCATTGGAAAAGACTCTGATGCTGGGAGGGATTGGGGGCAGGAGGAGAAGGGAACGACAGAGGATGAGATGGCTGGATGGCATCACCGACTCGATGGACGTGAGTTTGAGTGAACTCTGGGAGATGGTGATGGACAGGGAGGCCTGGTGTGCTGCAATTCATAGGGTCACAAAGAGTCAGACACGACTGAGCAACTGATCTGATCTAATCTGATCTGAGTGATTATGGAAGCCTAGGATTAAAACAAAGTCTCTGTCAGCCTAGGTCTTGAATGCACTGGAGCCCATAAGCAGACGATACTAATCTGCTCATGGTACCACAGCCATACACCATAAACTGGATAACTTAACAGATATTTATTTCCCATTGTCCTGTAGTCTAGAAAACCTAAGATCAAGGTTTCCACTGATTCAGTTCCTGACAGCAGCTATCTCCCTTGCTTGCAGATGGTTACTTTCACACTGTGTCCTCATATGGTAAGGAGAAAGAGACGAAGCAAGCTCTGTGATGTCTCTTCCCACAAGGCCACAAATCTCATTAATAGGGTCCCATCCTCATGATCTCATCCAATACTAACTGCCTCTCAAAGGCCCAGCTCCAAATGCTATCACTTTGTAATTAGGGCTTCAACATAGGAATTTCTGTGGGGGAACATAATTCAGTCCATTGTATAACAACTCACAATGGATGTACAACATGCAAGAAAAATAAACATTGTTTTTGTTACTGCAGAAGTTAACCCATCTTAACTGATGTGATATTTTATTATAAGCTCTTTGAAAAGACATTAGGGCAATTAATCAGGGGTATAACAATATAATTTAAGTTTATAAATATGTATATTGAGGGCAAAGCATAGCTGCAGAGAAAGAATAATTTGAAGGGAGGTTACAGGTGTTCAGACAATAATTAATGGTGCCTTGAACTATAAGGATAAAAGTAGAAATGTTCAGAAATCATTATAACTTGCAATAGACGAATGTGGGGAGTATGAAAAGGAAAGTCAGCTACTATCTCAATGTACACAATATATTACCAGCCAGCAGAATTTTAGGGAGGATAGAGCTTATCACTGAAAGAACATAGCACATCACTTCCTCAGGCTTCAGTAAGGTTGGCTCTCATTCTCTTCTCCCCTCTACCCTCCCAATCATCACTGCCACTCTGTCCCCAGGCTGAAATCAATAATTACATTTTCTTCTTAAAATTATATCATTGTCTCATCACTGTGGGGGGCCAAAGGAGGAAAGGTTGGGTCACTAATCACAAAACTTGGATCATTGAATATTTTACTCAGGGCTGACTTACAAATTTGATTTCAATTTACCTCTCCTCAACAATGAACTCTGCCTATGGCTAACAATAAATGATGCAGTATTCACAGTGAGGCAGCTCAACAAAAAAGAAAAACCAAATGAGAGTGCCTCACAGTGCTATACACATATCTCTCTTACTTATAATTATTCTTGACAACCAGAAATTTGTGGAAAGAGAGGATGTTTGGATTATGCTATTTCTAGTAGGCTTGTGGCCACTTGATTTCAGTGAAGGGAATTAGATGCCCCTTGTCTTTATAATAACCAAAGATTTTTTTTAACACAACAATCAGTTTTTCCTGTAAACACTCTTCAGTTGGAATTCTATTTGCCTAATTGTCTACTCAGCAACAAGGTGGAAAATTATATCATTGTTTTAGCCATAAATACCCAGCAATTAGAGCCAGCTTAGGACAACATGACTGTAATTGTGGACATTAGGCATCAAAAGCCAACGGGATGGGAGTGGGCAAGGGAAATATTTCTCACACAAAATATTTTGAGGGTTCAATGCCTTGTTCATATTACTTATGAAAGTTTTTTTTTAATTTTATGATTAAAAATATAAAACAGTTTTTACACACCATCTGCATTAGAAGAGAGAATGCCTCTCTGTTTTAGTAAGTCTAGGCAGCGTCAGCACAGTAAAGGTAGTAATGTTGAGTATTTGTGTAGAGCGGGGGAAAGAAAGCGCTCCCCAGGCTCCTATGCCACTGTCTCTCTCACGCTTATATCATCAACATGAAGTCACTTAAGCCACTGAATGCTGGATACCAACTTGAAAAAGAGAATGAAAAAGAGTGAGACAAACAGACATGGGTGGGAAATGAACTGAATATTTATCAAAAAAGTCTGATGATACGTAACACAGATATTTAGAAATGTCTCATTTTGCTACAAATGAAACAGAAATTTATGAACAATGGAAAGGGAATTCATAGACATATGTGGGTAATAAATATAAATTTCTTTTGTTCCACTGCATTTTAGAATTTTCCCCTCCCAAAGATGTCCACATACCTTTGGATACTCAGAGCATGTGGATATGTAACATGGTTAAGGGAAATTAAGGTTGCAGATGGAATTAAGGTTAATAATTAACTGGCCTTATATAATTGAGATTACCCTGGATTGCCCAGGTGGGCCCCATGTACTCACAAAGATCCTTACAAGTGGAAAAGCCACTAGAGTGAGGAAACTAAGTTTTCATTGTTTAATTTGCCCAAGGACACACAGCCAGTATGTGGCAAAGTCAGTACTTTTTGAATACTCCAGCTCTCAAAGGGATCCCAGGACTTTTTCACATTCTCTCTCCTTTGATTATACCTTGTAAGTCCTATACCCAAAGTTGTGCAATTTTCCTAGCTGGTGCCCCTGCTGTGTTCTATAAAATATGCAGTAGATTTTCTTATTTCCAAATAAGTATCAAGAGAGGAGTAGTCTATCTAGATTAAATGAAGCAGAGAGAAAGGTTAAAACAGTGTCTGCAGACATTACTACCCGTATACCTGGAGAAAAAATGGATGGTACAGGGTGTTCTGTTTCTTCTGAGAATTTAGTTTCCTCTCTGCTAAAGCAAACCCAGGATATTCTGCTAAGAGATTCAGGCTGATTATGAATACAATGCATGGCAACATCTGTGGTTTGCACATTGTTGAACTAAAAAGGCTCTAATGTGTTGGAACAGAGGCCAAGCAACCAGTATCCATGGCAACTCCATGTTTAGTTTCAACCGACCGTTGTGGAGAGTATTCAGTCACATTCTTATATTTGTCTAAATGGCACCCAATAAATATTTTCCATAGCCAACATTTCTGTCTTGGCTTGGTAACAAAGGAAAAGGAGACCCAAATGGCGGAGGGCAACAAGGGAAGAATTCAGCACAAAAGGACTAACTTCAGGAAAGCTAAAATTAATGTTTCACTCATCGAGTGAAAAAGCATTGAGGAAATTATACATATAGGAGTGAGTGTGGAAGGGAAGAAAACAGACTCTTAAGATCCATCCTTAATTTTATCATTAAAAAGTTATTTTTAAAAAGTCATGAAATGTGGTTGTGTTACAAACTAACAGTTAACAATTGTTTATTAAGTGTCCAGTCAAACATTACCATAGGGCACTTAAGTAGCATTATCTCTAATCGTCTCCAAAAAAAGAAAACTACAAGAAAGCTATTATTTCCATTTTACACTGAAGGAAGCTGTAGTATAGAAAATTTAAACAACTTACCCACTATTACAGTCTTTCTCTGTAAAAGATTTGAACTCAGGTCTACCAAATTTAATTTAAAAGTCCCTGCCTTTTCCAGTGTTTCACATTCTGAAGGAATCAAGGAATAATAATTTTTAAAAATTTAATCACTGTTTGAATAAACACTTCAATAATAAGATATTATTCTGGCAAATAACAAACTTCTAGTCTTGGAAATTTTTATCACTGCAATAAACAGTCAAGTCAAAAACTAAACAGTTCCATATTTCACTGGAAAATGATTAAATGTGTGAATATTCTTCATTTGCATGTGATTTGCATGTGTTTGTTCTAGGTCAACAAGGGGTAGAGACAGTGAAGGTGAGATCTAGCCAGCTAGCTGCCAGAAATACAAAAAACTAAGTATTCCAAGAGTCTTAGATAGAGACCTGAGCAGAAAATTGGACAAAAGAAGTTTGGTTTTAGATACATCTCCCCAGGTATCTAAAATCAAACTTCCCCTCACCTTTTGAAACTTGCTGGCATCCCTAAATTGAATTACTGATTTGCCTCTTGCGTCACTTATCTCATATGCCTAAAACTTTCAGTATGATAATCAGTCTAACTCCAGAAGAATTAGGATGAAATGAAAGCACGAACAGTCACTCCTGTAATATCACTTAGTTAAGCAAAGAAGATAAGAAAGCAAACAGCTTCAATGACATCTATTTAACATATAATAAACTGCATGTGTTTAAAGTACGTAACTTAGTAAGTTTTAACACATGTGCATCTGTGAAACCATCACCACAATCAAGGTAATGAATATATCCATCTCCCCTAAAAGTTTCCTCATGCCCCTCGGAAATCCCTCCCTCCAGTCCTTCCCTGCCCACCTATTGCCATCCCGAGGCAACCCTGATCTCTCCATTCCATCACCATAAATTACTTTGCATTTCCTCGAATTGAAAATGTACTTCTAAATTCTCCCGGCACCAAGTGGAACCACTGGAATCAGAATCAAATAAAAAGTCGCCACAGCTACCTACTCTTCTAAATAGGAGTCCTTCTAAACTCCAATTTCAATCTGTATTCTTATCAGCTCCTCCCTATCTTGGTCATGTATGATGTTTAGTGACATCATTTCAGACAAACATCCCAGGTCTGGCCTTCATCATGGATCCACTTCTCTTTCTGCCCTCTCAGACCTGACGCCCACCTCCACACCTGCCAAAGATATGGGGTGTAATCGTGCCTCCTGGCCACCACTTATACAGAAAGTGGGACTGAACAATCATCGAGAGCATAATTTTTATGAGGCGCCCCATCCAGATATCCCTGGAATCAAAGGCTTTATTGTAGTGGCCCTGATAACCACAGGATCTAATTTTCCTCACGTGCAATTCACACAGCAACTTTGCACTTACTGAGCCTGATGCATCTCATCCAAGGGAGGTAGCTGCAAAACCTTCTCTTGCTAATATGTATTTATAACAAATGCTTAAGTGGCTCAAGGATAACTGGCTACAATTTTCATTTTTTGTTTTCTTTTTGCCTTAAACAATTATCTTTATTTTTCTAATTAAAATTTTTATTGTATCAAAATACATACATAAAACTTATTATTTTAACCATTCAAAGTGTATAATTCAGTAACATTAAGGACATTCAGTGTGTTGTACAACCATCACCACTATCCATTTTCAGAACTTTTTATAACAGTCTTAGTTTTTAGAATAGTTTTAGGTTCACAGCAAAATTGAGCAAAAGGTACAGAGACTTCCCACATATTTTCTGCCTCCATACATGCATAGCCTCCCCAATTACCAACATTCCCCGCCACAGAGGTGTACTTGCTGCAATTAACGAACCTGCATTCACACATCATGATCACCCAAAGTCCATAGTTTACCTTAGGGTTCACTCTTGATGTCTGGACAAGTGTACAATGACATGTATCTACCCTTACAGTATCATATGGAATAGTTCCACTGCCCTAAAATCAATTATCTTTTTAAAAATTTTTTTAATGATTTAAAAATATTCTGTTTCTATTTACCCACATATTTTATATTTCTGGCATTCTTTATACCTTTCTGTATGTCTAAATTTCAATTTGTCTTCCTTTTCCTTCTTTCTGGGGAACTTCCTTCAATGTTTCTTATAGTGTGGGCCTGCTGGTGATACATTTTCTCAGATTTTGTTGATTTGAAAAGTAATTTATTTGCTTTTAATTTTAAAAGATACTATCACTAGGTATGCTTAACAGCTTTCTCTTTAGCACTGCATGTTTTTGACAACAGGTCCTTATCTTTGTCCCTCTCTATATAATATATCCTTTTCCTTTGCTTTTGAAATTCTTCTTTCTCAATGGCTTTCCCTAGATTGACTTTGATGTGGCTTGGTATGATTCTTAACATGCTTTTTCTGCTTGGGAATTTTTTAGTTTCTTGTATCTGCACGTTTATAATCTTAATAAAATTTGGACAGCGTTCAATCATTTCTGCAGTTTTTCCGATCTTGCTTCTTCTAAGATTCCTATAACATGTATGTTAATTCATCTGATACTATCCCACAGCTCACTGAGGCTTTTTTCCTCAGTCACTTGTCTTCCATTTAGATAGTTTTAGTGCTATGTCTTCCAATTCACTGGTATTTTCTTTGGTAATATTCGATCTAATCCATTTATCCCATCTAGTGAATATTTCATTCAAGATAATGTATTTTCATCTTTAAATTTCCCATTTGTGTCTCTTTTATATCTTTCATTTCTCTTTTACCATATTCTGTCTTTCAAAATTTTACCTCTGAGCAAATATAGAAGATTTATAGTAGCTGTTTTACAGTCCTTCTTAGAGATTTTCTATAATCTGTCTCATGTCGTGGGGTATGGCTATCAATAAATCAATCTATTATTGATTTTTTCCTTGGTTATGCGTCATACATTTCTGTTTCTTCATGTGTCTAGTCATTTTGATTGAGTGGAGGATTTCATGAATTTTATGTTGCTGGGTGCTACTTTTTTTACTCCTTTAAAGACTATTAATTTTTTGTGTGTAATTTCAGTCCTGTATTAGTTTCCTATTGATGCTGTAACAAATCACTACAAACTTAATGGCTAGAACAAGAAAACTTTATTCTCTTATAGTTTTGGAGGTCAGAGTACAAGATGAGTCTTAGAAAGTTAAAGTTGTTGAGAAGTCTGGTTCTTCCTAAAGAATTCATTTCTTGTCTCTTGCAGCTTCTGGTAACTGCCAGAAATCCTTATCTTGTGACCACATCATTCCAATCAGTACCTTGCCTCTCATCAGTACCTTGCCTTCTCCTCTTCCATAGCGAAATCTTAGGCATCCCCTAGGTAATCCAGGATAATCTTTCCACCTCAAGACGCCTAACATAATTGCATCTTCAAAGTCCCTTTTAAAATATCAGGTTCCATTTCGGTTTTCAAGGATTAGGACCTGTACATTTTGGGGGGCCATTATTCAGCCTATCATACCACCCACTTAAGTAATTTGAAGAGTAAGCTTAATCCTTACAATGCTTGTTTTTAAGTTTTAGGACAGGTCGAGAGAAGGCCATTTGCTGGGCTAATTTAACTCCATTATAAATAGTATAACCCTTCCAAAGATTTTACCAAATGCCCTAGAATAACAAGCTATGGCTTGGGGATACAATCAGTCCTTAGTAAGCTTCAGAAAGTTTTAAGTTATTTTTTTTAAGTGATTCTTTTCCTAGCTTCTAGGAAAAGCTTTTCTTCTTATCAGTTCAGTTTAGTTCAGTTGCTCAGTCATGTCTGACTCTTTGTGACCCCATGGACAGCAAGCAGAACACCAGACTTCTTTGTCCATCACCAACTCCCAGAGCTTGCTCAAACTCATGTCCATCAAGTCAGTGATGCCATCCAACCATCTCATCCTCTGTCATCCCCTTCTCTTCCTGCCTTCAATTTTTCCCAGCATCAGAGTATTTTCCAATGAGTCAGTTCTTTGCATCAGGTGGCCAAAGGATTGGAGTTTCAGCTTCAGGATCAGTCCTTCCAATGAATATTCAGGACTGATTTCCTTTAGGATTAACTGGGTTTGATCTCCGTGCAGACCAAGGGACTCTCAAGAGTCTTCTCCAACACCATAGTTTTCCTCTCATACATACACATATTAGTACTTGATCAAGGGTTATAGGGACCTTTCTGTTGTTCTGAGGCTCTCTCAAACTCTTTCTCTAGCTTCCTCTGCTCTGTCCTCAAATTTTAGCTGCCTCAGCCTCCCTGAACTCCACCCTCTGTCTTCTGAACTCTTTGAGGCCACTAACCCTGTTTTAGTTCCCCTTTCAAAGAGTAGATGGGGACAAGCATAGCGCTTCCCATGTCTATTCCATTTCCTTTTGCACTAACTAATCCTAGGAAGCAGATATGAGAAGGCAATCTAGAGGATTTTTTAAATAAATATAATGTACATTTTAAAAGATACATCATAAATGACAGTTTAATACATTTTCACAAATTGAGTACACATGTGTACCAGGTTAAGAAATTGTCCAGTATCAGCATCCTGGAAGTCCTCTCTCATAATCCCTTCCCACTTCCTTCTCCCCCTACAATGGAATCCACTTTCTTGACTTTTAGCAAGTTTTGCCTGTTTTTATGTTTTATCAATAATTTTTAATTATGTGTTCTTTTGTTTGTGAGATTCATCTATATTGTGGTACGTAGTTGTAGATCCACCATTCTCATTGCCAAGTAAATTTCCATTATGACAATGCAACACATTTGTTTATCCTCTCTAAATCTAAATGTTGATGAACTCTAATATCCATTCTAAATGCTGATGAACATTTAGAGTCTCTGGTTTAGACAAATAATGCTACTATGAACATTCTTGGGCACATTTTGGGGAAATAGCTACCTTCACCACTGGTGGACATTTATCTAGGAGTAGAATCTCTGGTCATAGGTTGTGCATATGTTTAACCTGTAAGAGATACTGCCAACCAGCTTTTCCAGAGTGCCTGAAATGTAGGCCACTTTTAAAACCCATTCTCAGTAGTATGTTTTAAATAGCAGAGAAGCAATTCCACATTTGTTGACACAAGTAAACAAGTAAAATCAAATTTCTATTTACTGAGCTCAGATCCAGGTATCATTCCTTCTAGGTAATTTAAAACTCTTGACAAGACATAGTAATTGTTCACTAAGTTAAATAATTTAAAGTAAAATGAGCAAATTAAAAAATCTAATATATGAGAGTTGTTTCATCTTTGTTTTGAAGCAGCAGAATCCTTGTAATCCAGAGCAGCATTCTGCAAAATCTTTATATATAGATCCTCTAAAAGCCAGGGAGCTCTGGAGACAGCGTTCTGGAACCACAGAAATCCAAAAAGCCCCCCTTTTTGAAAGCACTACCCCTTCTATTTTAGATGAAGAAGCTCAGGCCCAAGGAGGAAAAATAAACGTTCATGGGGTCACACCGTCATGTGATGAGAATGCAATGGATTAGCACCCAACTGTTGGAGAAGGAAATGGCAACCCACTCCAGTGTTCTCGCCTGGAGAATCCCAGGGACGGGGGAGCCTGGTGGGCTACCGTCTATGGGGTCGCACAGAGTCGGACACGACTGAAGTGACTTAGCAGTAGCAGCAGCAGCAGCACCCAACTACCTCCTAACTTCAGTTCAGCACACGTGCTTCTCCCATTTGAAGAATATCATACTGCTACTGCTAAGTCACTTCAGTTGTGTCCGACTCTGTGCGACCCCATAGACGGCAGCCCACCAGGCTCCCCCGTCCCTGGGATTCTCCAGGCGAGAACACTGGAGTGGGTTGCCATTTCCTTCTCCAATGCATGAAAATGAAAAGTCAAAGTGAAGTCACTCAGTTGCGTCTGACTCTTAGCGACCCCATGGACTGCAGCCCACCAGGCTCCTCCGCCCATGGGATTTTCCAGGCAAGAGTACTGGAGTGGGGTGCCATTGCCTTCTCTGAGAATATCTTAATCAGGACTCAAACACTGTGATAAGCAGGTTCAAGCCCAATTCAGAGCAGATGTAAATAGATTTTAGAAGGTTCAGATTCTTCTCATAACTCTCAACTGTTATTTTCTCTCGACATTGCTTGACACATACAGTAATATATTCTACTAAGAAAAAGAATCCACTCTACTCATGAGACAGGGAAGTCACAAAAGCAACTACACCCAGATGCTAGTTCAAAGCAAAAACATGTTTACTGAATATGAATGTGGGCAATTGAATACTAAATGTGAACAAAATTTAGGGCTCTTAATTTATAACTCTTAAAAATTCAGTAGACTCTTAAAGTCTACTGAAAAATAACCATTGTGTAAATATGCCCTGCCAGTATGTACATCTACTTCTAAGTAGCAGAAGATTGAACTTTTGAATCTGACCCAAATATTTTTAAAGTGCTGAGAAAATGCAACTTGAATTTTGCCCAGGTGATTGACTTTAGATCTGATTTCTAAAGACCTAGAAATCTTGCACATCAAATTGCTCTTTTAAATTTTTCCAAAGACTCAAGTGAAGCTGAATTCAATTTTTCCCTGAAGAGCATATGGACTTTGAAAAGGACAAGAAAGGAGGTGGCTGACAAAATATGTTTTCAGTTTTAACATATTTTTAAAAAGTAAAACAAAATAAAACAAAAATCATGACTGGATTTGCCCTCATCCACAGAAAAAAAAAAATGACTATTTTTCCTGTCACTGATCTATGACTACTAAAGTTTTTCTGTTTATATAAAATCACTCTTCTTTGTGCTAATAGTATTTGAGCAAACCTCAGATAAAATCAACAGTTCCTTATAAATCATCTGAAATAAAGACCACTTCCAGAAATTGACAGAAGTAATTCTGAATAAGCACCAAGATGTCAATTCTAAACTTCAATAGATATTTTGATTTTAACTAAAATGGAAGAAGAGGAGGAAAAGGAGAAGAAAGAAGAAGGTAGGAAAGAAAAAGAAGAAATTCTAAAACTATTATGTCAAATCTATGCACTGATAAGAGGAAAATTGGTCCTTTAGATTGTGGCATCAGAAAGATTCAGTTTTGTGACTCAATTCATAATTTTTTCCAAAAGTGTGTGGATTTTTATTTTTTTATTTTTTTTATTTTTTTGCTGCAGCATAAATACATGAGGGAATTCACCAGAACCCAAGTGATCCAACCCCTCAATTAACCAGATGTTTTCAAGCATATATTAATCACAGAATTTCTTAAATACTTCTTCCTAAATCTGCCATAGCCTTAGCATGCATTTAGTCCAATCTCCTCAGTGTTTCAGAGAGATGAATTCAATCATTAAAGCAGAATCCTGCCCTCAGATAACTAACAGGTATATGCACATGGTTGAAAACTGGAGGTAACTATGAAAGTTAATGTTGAGAAAGGAAGGAGGAGGAAGTGTTTCCTAGTGGACTGGGAAGGGATGAAGATCATGGAGGCCCTATTACAAGAGGGGCATATAAATTTTTTTATGTATTATCTAGTCCTCACCTTACTCTCCAGTCCCACCAGTTATTCTAGCAGTGCCCCTCCTCCAGTTTTCACTTTGCCCTAGAAGAATGCAGTCATCTAGAACCCTTTTGGCTCCCTGAATGTACTCTTCTATTTTATGTATCTCATTTTGGAAATTTTCCCTCTCCCTATTTCTTTCTCCTAGACTTTCTATTCCTTGTTTGAAGATATCAGCTCTAATGCAGTCCTCAGTTCAGTTCAGTTCAGTCGCTCAGTCGTCTCTGACTCCTCGAGACCCCATGAATCGCAGCACACCAGACCTCCCTGTTCATCACCAACTCCCGGAGTTCACTTAGATTCACGTCCATTGAGTCAGTGATGCCATCCAGCCATCTCATCCTCTATCGTTCCCTTCTCCTCCTGCCCCCAATCCCTCCCAGCATCAGAGTCTTTTCCAATGAGTCAACTCTTTGCATGAGGTGGCCAAAGTACTGGAGTTTCAGCTTCAGCATCATTCCCTCCAAAGAAATCCCAGGGCTGATCTCATTCAGAATGGACTGGTCGGTTCTCCTTGCAGTCCAAGGGACTCTCAAGAGTCTTCTCCAACACCACAGTTCAAAAGCATCAATTCTTCAGCGCTCAGCCTTCTTCACAGTCCAACTCTCACATGCATACATGACCACTGGAAAAACCATAGCCTTGGCTAGACGGACCTTTGTTTGCAAGGTAATGTCTCTGCTTTTGAATATGCTATCTAGGTTGGTCATAACTTTCCTTCCAAGGAGTAAGCGTCTTTTAATTTCATGGCTGCAGTCACCATCTGCAGTGATTTTTGAGCCCAGAAAAATAAAGTCGGACACTGTTTCCACTGTTTCCCCATCTATTTCCCATGAAGTGATGGGACCAGATGCCATGATCTTAGTTTTCTGAATGTTGAGCTTTAAGCCAACTTTTTCACTCTCCTCTTTCACTTTCATCAAGAAGCTCTTTAGTTCCTCTTCACTTTCTGCCATAAGGGTGGTGTCATCTGCATATCTGAGGTTATTGATATTTCTCCTGGCAATGCAGTCCTAGACAGAACTAATCAGTCACTCCTAATACTAATAAAAATGCTAGGCAAGGTTTACTAGAAGACTTATATGGCACTGATACTATTCTAATCACTTTTTGTTGGTGGTGTTCAGACTCCTGTCTAACTCTTTGTGACACCTTAGACTGCAACACGCCAGGCTCCACTTTCCTTCACTCTCTCCCGGCTATGCTATGCTAAGTCACTTAAGTCGTGTCCGACTCTGTGCGACCCCATAGACTGCAGCCCACCAGGCTCCTCTGTCCCTGGGATTCTCCAGGCAAGAACACTGGAGTGGGTTGCCATGTCCTTCTCCAATGCATGAAAGTGAAAAGTGAAAGTGAAGTCGCTCAGTCGTGTCCGACTCTTAGCGACCCCATGGATTGCAGCCTAACAGGCTCCTCCGTCCATGGGATTTTCCAAGCAAGAGTACTGGAGTGGGGTGCCATTGCCTTCTCCAACTATTTCCCGGAGTTTGCTCAAATTCATATCCATTGAATCGGTGATGCTATCTAACCATCTCTTCCTCTGCTGCCACATTCTTCTTTTGCCTTCAATCTTTCCCAGCATCAGGGTCTTCTCCAATAAGTAGCTCTTTTCATCTGGTAGCCGAAGTATTGGAGCTTCAGCATCAGTCCTTCAAAGGATATTCAGGTTTGATCTCCTTGAAGTCTAAGGGACTTTAAAGAGTCTTTTCCAGCATCACAATTCAAAAGCATCAATCCTTTGGAGCATTTTACTTAATTTAAAACAACATATCTGTGAGATAGTTCTGGTTATGGTTATGATTCTCATCTAGATGAAGAAACTGTGACATGTACTTAAGAAGGGAAATACAAGGAAAAATAAAAAAGCAACTAGATTTATGAGGATAAAGAATAAGTGACCCCTCCATGTGGTATGAATTAGATCTCCCAAGTGAGTTCAGTACTGGTCATCCTATCATTATAACATCCTTCCTGTGATGTTTTTCCATCTGCTATGGTCTGAATGTGTGTCCCCCTCAAAGCTCATATGTTGAATCTTAATCCCCAAGGTGATGAAGTTAGGAAGTGGGGCCTTTGTGAGATGATTAGGTTATGATGAAGCCCTCATGAATGGGATTACTGATCCTATAAAAAAGGACCAAGAAAACTCCCTTGCCACTTCCATGAATGACAAGACAGCTGCCTAGGAAGAAGACCTTTACCAAACAGTGAATCTTCTGGCACCAGAAGATTGGAATTTCCAGCCTCCAGAACGATAAGATGTAAATGTTGTTTGTAAGTCACCCAGTCTTTGATTGTTACAGCAGTCCAAAGAGACTAAGCCATCATCAAATATCTCTGTGTTGCTCAGTCACTCAGTTGTATCTGACTCTTTGCATCCCCATGGCCTATAGCCCACCAGGCTCCTGTGTCCATGGATATTTTCCAGGCAAGAATACTGGAGTTGGTTGCCATGCCCTCCTCCAGGGGATCTTCCCAACCGAGATAGAACCCAGGTCTCATGCATTGTAGGCAGATTATTTACCAACAGAGCTACCACGGAAGCCCAGCTTTTTTTTGATCAAGTATTTCAACAAAATGTAAATACATCAGTTATGTTGATCAGCATTCTTCACAAAGACAACAGAATCCATTGGTCAGTTTAAACATAAAGTAATTTCCTAAAAGACATTATGTGATTCATATAATCTCTGTGAGACCAAAATGACCAGATGTATGCTACATAACCCAGGGTAGACGCAGCTAAGTAAAATACATCTAGAAAAACCATTCTAGCCCACCATAGGACCATCCCACACGGCTGGTCTCTCTGTGGCATATTGCCCCTTCCCTTTACTTATTTCCACCTTCAAATCTAAGGTGTTTTGATTGACAGATCCTAGGTCATGTGCCTATATTCTGCCTACAAAGTAGTTTAAACAAGGTTGCATTGGCTGTCCAGGATCTGTAATAAAGGAAGGCAATTTTCAAGTAGATTAGAATGAGTTTTGATGAATAAACATACAGCTTTTGATATTTATTAGTTATCAAGGAAACAGATAAAAATTGAGGATACCTGGAATATGGGCTTGACTAGTTTCTAGGGCACACAAAGAGGATAAAAGAAAAGGTCTTCCAAAAGAGGATAGAGGGCTCCAAAGATGATGCTATTCAAGGGATAATAACAAGTCATTTACCTAGTACTGGAATCCTGAGAGGAAAAGACGGACCTACTTGAAGAAAGGCTAAAGTGACAGTAGCAATTTCTAGACCTATCCCTATTCTATAATTTATATTTATTTTTACACCAGTTTACTTGTTATTTATTTTTTCACTGGAGCAGTCTCACTTTTCAAGACATTCAAAGACAAGCTGATGGAAAATTTTAAAATGGAATAATTCAAACAGATGTAAACTGAGAGAAGAAAAAAGCTGTAGACTAGACTGCAAATACTTTGGAAAACAAAACCCACACTACTGTTAATAATATTCTTGACATCAGGAGCATGCACAATGTCTAAAATATACACTACTCAGGAAATTTTCATCTTAAAAATATATCGTATGTTAAGTGATGTTGGAGAAACATGAAATGTTATCCAATTTATAGGTGGTTTATTAAAACAAGTTTTGGCAAATTGACATTTTAACACATTGGTCATTTGAAGGACTGATATACATCCAGTTGTTTTTAGGAAACTGCTATTAAGTCAATCGAACTAGAGTCCCTAGTCCCAAAGTCTCCTCCTCAGAGAGGATTCTCCAGACCAGCCAACCTATAATAACTCTATACCAGTCTCTTGTGATCTCATAACTCTGTGGTATTTACTTCATGGCACTGTCCATCTCTGAAATTATTTTGTCCATTTCTTAGTTTTGGGGTCTACTGTCTGTCTCCTCTAATCAGAAAGTAAGCTCCATAAAGCCATGACAATGTTTTATCTCACCTCTGTATCTGGACTAACTAAAACAACTCCCAGTAGAGGGTTGGTACTTAGTAAAGGTTGCTCTATAACAATGGTAAGTAATAATGCTTACCTGAGAGAGGTGTCAGGAAAACCAAAGTTATCAGTATGTGTTAAGCACTTAGAAGACAACTTAGCACATAGTAAGACCTCAATGAATGCTAGATATTATCATTTACTTTGAAACACTGCTCATGTTCTTTCATTAGTAATAAATATTCCTTCTAAAGACTGGAGCCTAATTTACCTGGATTCCATATCCGAGTTTTAATTGGAGGACCAATGGCGGTCCCCCAGCAGCTCCATGTGGCCCATAGGCTGGTCTTTGCAACATCAATGTTTAATGTAGTGTAATAATATGCAAGTTACAGCTGCCACAGATTAATAATTTACATGTGATATTTAATACGAACCAGAATTCAAATCCTTGGTGCATCTTCAAAAACGTTGCCATCTGGCCCCCAAGTCCTGGGGAATATTTTGTGGTGAGAAACCAGAAGTGAAAAGCTTGTGGTCCAAGGGGTTTCTCTGCTTCTCTGCCCACTCCTACCAACAGAGATGGCTTTGGGAAATAAGTAATTAATAAAGGTTTAAGACTTCAGGAGCAGATGGAGTTGGCCCCCTAGATGTTTTTACAAACTTATAATTAAAGATTGTGTATGTGAGTTTGTCCACAGACAATGCAATCCTAAAATACTGCAAGGAACTCTGAAGATAACCCTGGCCTGGCCCTTCATTTTAAAGGTGAAGGAATAGAGATTTAAAGTGAATTGATAAAAATATACAGACTACTTTTAGAAGAGTTGATGCTAGAATTCAAGTTAATTCTATACAATTTCTAGTTTTCATGAGTTTCTTCTTAGATAGGTGGGCCTGAGTTTTAGAGACAGATTTCATGAAAGTTTTTTTCAAAGCAGTCACTCTTTGCAATCTCGGGGAATGACTGTCTCATTTGCCTCATGTGTTCTGCATTTTGTTCTGAAGGATACTCTTTCTTTTGGTTTGGTTTTTGGCCCTTTCGAGTTTTTGGTTTTTTGGCCATGTCATTAATCAAATTCCAAAGGCATGTTCATAAAGTAGAAAGGATATCTTCATCCATACCATGCTGGATCCATCATAGGGATTTATTAAATGTTTGTAGACTTCAACCAAACAATTTCTTTAGAGTACAAAATTTAGTAACTTAATGAGTACTAAGGTCTAAATTACTTCCTAAATTGGGAAGCTTATGCTTTAATTATCCATTATAGTCACAGACATGAGGAAGACAGGATACTGTAGCAGTTAAAAGTGTTACTTGCTTCAAAGTTAGAGCTGAGTCTGAATTCCCTCTCTACCTGAGTATTGGTGGAAGTCACTAGAAGTTTCGAGAAGTGACCTGTTTCAGATAGCAACTGGCAACTGTGTAGGAAAGACATCTGGTAAAGGAGATGGGAAGTAGGAAAGGTAAAGAGAGCACGGCAACTAGCAGGAAAAGAGGAAATAAATGATCATATCATTCTTTCCTGTTAGCTAAGATCACCAAAAACTGGCAACATCTGCCATGTCAAATCAGCCCCATCTAGGGAAGGCTGAAACACACAGATACATACATGCATGTGCACATACATACATAGAAGACACAGAGTGAAAGCAAGGGACCAAGGGAACAGGGAGGAAGGAAGGGAGGAAAGGAGGGAGAGAGGGAAGAAAGAAAGGAAACAGAATGCACCCTCCCAGTGTATTTTGTTCAATGTATTTCATAAACCAGTGGTTCTCTCAATGCAGCTCCCTGCTAGCAGCAAAACCATCACCTAAATGCTTACTAGCAAAACAAAATGTTGGGTCTTATTCCAGGTTAACTAAATTGTAATCCCTTAGATGAGACCCAGCAAATCTCTGTTTCAACAAGCCACCTAGATAATTCTGTTGCATATTCAAGTTTGAGAACTACTCTCACGTGTATGTGTCCTCAAGTACAAGATGTCCATAAAGTCCTAGCTCAGTCTGAATAGTAAACAAATCATGTATTTTGTATATAAAATAATTTGCAAGCTGCAACAGAGGGTAATTATTTAAGATTTAAAGAAACTGTTAATTTGTTTTAATATTTATACTCCACTTTCTCGGTAATAAACACTGCATAATAACGGCCATATCCTAATGTACCCAACATGATGGTAGACTTGTTGAACATTAGCATTTCAACATTTTAAATCTGGATAAATCCTCTCCTGTCACATTTTGCAGATTATTTATATCATATGTAGAAGCAAATTTATTACAATTTCAACCTACATAAGAACTTTATGGATACCTTCATATATAATGTAAATTTATGGGAGTAATAAATATATATTTATATAAGGAAGTATATAATGATTTTTCAAAGTAGGTGTTCCTCATGGCGTATTTTGTGGAACAAATGTGCTGTGATTTTATGAGTGTAGAGCTTTGGATACAGCCAGATTCATTTATTTTCTACTTCCAGGACAAATCTCTGACTTTCCCCACCTTTGTTCATGCATTTTATCCAGCCTAAAATTCCCTTCCCACTCTCTTTATAGGTTCTTGGACCCAATTTCAATGTGTAGGGGGAGGAAAGCTTCTTCTATGCCAACAAGCAATCCTCTGGACACCAGATGGGTATCTTGCAGTTCAACTCAACTAAGATGCTGTCCATCCAAAGATAGCATTAGAACCTGCAGGTTAAGGGCTCAGTCATATAAGACTCTTCCTATCAACTTCAGATGCCAGTCCCAAGCCCAGTTTTCACCTGTGCTTCTAAACAACCAGCTATAGATTGGAGGCCCAAGGACCCCCTCCTTGAACCTCAGATGCCCATCACAACCCCAGATTGTAGCCTGTAACCAACTGGCTATAAATTAGAGGTTCCCACAACCCCCTCAGGTTATATTAATTTGCTAGAGCAGTTCACAGAACTCTGCAAAACATTCTATCTACTAGATCACCAGCTTACTATAAAAGAATATAGCTCAGAAACAGCCAGATGGAAGAAATGCAGAGGGGAAGATGTGGGGAAGGGAGCAGAGTTTCCAAGCTCTCTGAGTGCACCAGTCTCCCCACATCTCCACATGTTCACCAACCCAGAAGCTCTCTGAACCCCATCCTTTAGGGCTTTGTGGACAATTAATTACATAGGCCCACGGAAGGAGAAGCCTGGTAGGCTGCAGTCCGTGGGGTCGCTAAGAGTCAGGCACGACTGAGTGACTTCACTTTCACTTTTCACTTTCATGCATTGGAGAAGGAAATGGCAACCCACTCCAGTATTCTTGTCTGGAGAATCCCACGGACAGAGGAGCCTGGTAAGCTGCACCTATGGGGTCACACAGAGTCGGACACGACTGAAGCGACTTAGCAGCAGCAGCAGCAATTACATAGGCATACTTGAAAAAAATCATGGGTCACTGGAGACTGATTCAACCTCAAGTCCCTCTCCCTTCCCCAGAGGTCAGGAGAGGGGACTGAAAGTTCCAACCCTCTACTGGAGGAGGTCATCAAGAAGATATGATCTCCAGCTGACCTGTGAGCTAGACCAAGGCAACTGGAAGCTCCTCATTCACTCCATTGTCCTTGGAATATACACTTGGCCCACTGTTTCTACAGTAGGAGCCATTTCAAGGATTTAGCCTTGAGTGAATAATGTATTGTCAAGACTATTTGAACTAAATATGAGAATAATCTGGCTCTGGAGCTGGCTGAACGAGATCCACAGCTCTTGAACATGAAGAATCAGAGAAGAGAGAAGCTTCCTCATGATTCGCTGACAATGTTTCTAGAACCATTGCCTATGTCTGACATCACTCTGCCTCCCAGGACAGTGGGCTGCTGCCATCTAAATACCCCAGCAGCAGGACTTCAGCCCTGAGTAGCAGGCAGGGGAAAATACAACACTTTCCAAAGGTCCATAGTAGAGGAATGAACAGAATATGGAGCATGAGCAGAAACTAACAAAATAGAAGAACTTAAAGAATAAAAATATTTAAGGGAGCACTTACGAAGATTTTAGTATAGCACAAATAAGCAGTTTTAGAAGTGAATTATCCATATAAAATATAGATTCATGGAAAGTACAAGAAGGACGTGTGCAAAGAAGGGAAACATTGTGCTATGATGGTGGATTTATGGGTGAATTTTTAAATTGAATAAGTATTGAAATACATAGGATAATGAAAATGATTTCTGAGTTAATTTGCTAAGGTCACGATAAAATCCACACAGACTATGAGGTTTAATCAGTAGAAATTTCTCACAGTTTTGGAGGCTGCAAGTCCAAAATCAAAGTATGGGCAGGTTAGATATTTCTTGAGGGGTCTTTCCTTGCTCTGAAGACAGTTATCTTCTTTTTTGGTGTGTCTTCATGTGACCTATTCTCTCTTTTGTAAGGCCATAGTCCTATTGGATTAGCATACCAATCTTATGACTTCATTTGACCTCAGTTACCTCTTTAAAAGTCCCTTCTCCATATACAGACATCCCTGGTGGCTCAGACAGTACATTGTCTGTCTACAATGCGAGAGACCTGGGTTTGATCCCTGGGTTGGGAAGATTCCCTGGAGAAGGAAATGGCAACCCACTCCAGTACTCTTGCCTTGAAAATCCCATGGACGGAGGAGCTTGGTGCAGGCTACTGTCCATGGAGTCGCAAAGAGTCGGGCATGACTGAGCGACTTCACTTTCACTTTCTCCATATACAGTAACATTGCTGATTAGGACTTCAACACACAAATTTTGGAGCAACACCATTCAGTTCATACAGGTTTACAAAAGTAAAAAACTAATTCATATTTTAAAATGAAATAATTGAGTTATATAAAGTAGCAGATTTATATGAAATCAGGATAAAGAGAAAATATGTGCACAGAGGTCTGAGTTCTAGTCTTGCCTTTTCTCTTCACTATGTGACCTCAAATAAGTCACCTTCCACAGTACTGAAGAAAAGTCTTTTCAAATGAGATTTTTCAGATTCCTTATGTTTTAAAAATAGTTATTCTGAAATAAACTAACTGCCAAAAAACTCTGAAAATCAATGATAAAGACTGAAGTTTTTATAGTAGAATGGTTTGTATCATACATGAAAGATCAGGTACAGCTCATTACTCTACTTATTCTGAATTATAGTTAACATGCTTGATCCAAGGTTCTATACCCCTGGGTAACAAGAAAACCAATTGAAATCAAATTTCCTATTTCAATTCCTTCTTTTCTCCTGAGTTTCAATAAAAACCCTAGAATTTGAATGGCACCTAGAGGGAGAAAGGCCTCTGATTTTTAAACCATCCTAATTGGAGTGGAAATACTCAGTGTCAGTGTCCTTGTGCTTTATAAGTAGGGTGATGGTCTATTCTCAATGTTTGCCAGAGGTGTCCAAGCCTTGGCACCCTGCCTCCAGCTCACACAACCCTCCACACGAGTATCACATCTGACCACCACAGAAGTGGTGTGAGTCTGTGAGTGTGGGGCACAGAACTTGCCTCACTGAGAAACCTGAAAATCTCTTCAGATCCCCAGTCCTGTGTACACATGCACATAGATAGATAAATAGATATGTCAAGAGATAGAGAAATAGGGAGACAGAAAAAGAAAGAGGTGGTAAGAATGGCCCTTTACCTCTGTGATCTTACTCCAAAAGATATATGCTGCTGCTGCTAAGTCAAAAGATATATAATCCCAGGCTAATCATGATAAAAACATCAGACAAATACCAGTTGAGGTACATTACACAAAATATCCAATCAGTAGCCATCAACACTGTCAAAGTCATCAAAAAAAAAAAGGAAAGGTTGAGAAACTGCCATAGCTAAGAGGAGCCTAAGAAGATACAAAAACTAAACGTAAGGTGACATCCTGGATGAACTACTGGAAAAGAAGAGATTGGGTCAAATCTAAGGAAATATGAATAATGTATGGACTTATTTAATAATAATACATCAATATAGGCTCATTAAGTATAACAAATATGCCATGTCAATGTAATCTGTTGATAACAGGGGAACAAGGGCACAGGGTATACTGCAAGTCTGTACTATCTTAAATTCTTCTGTAAATCTAAAACTGTTCTAAAATTTAAAATGTATTTAAAAAATCATCTGACTACAGTAAGAATACACATGGCATTTTAAAGACTGTGATGTCTAGTCATTGTAAGAAAGTAGGAACAATGAGCATCAAAAATCTATTGGAGTCTCTCTACTGATTTCCCTAATGAGATGATACACTTACCTTTGAAACTTCATTAGTTCATTGCAAAAGGAAACAACACAGACATACTGTATTCTGGTTTGATCTGGCTTATTTCCTTATTTTGTTTTATTCTATTTTTTTCTCTTTAATTTATCAACAGAGTTGAGGTGATCAAACTTCTTAGTTCACGGTATATGGTCATCACTGGTGCTTGATTCACCCCTCTATTTTATTATTATTTATTCCTACTTACAAAATTCACTCCTTTCTCCTCCCACCTTCATAAGCAACCATTATAACAAGCTTTATGAACATTTAACAAAAGTTCACCATCTCTCACCCCTAAAATACTAAAAAGTGATAATGTTGCCAGTGCCTTCTTTCTAATAGAAAAGCCTTATCTGAGATTAAAATCACTTCAATAGGAGCTTTGGAGTGACAAGTGGTATTGAAAGACTCAGTTTTGTTTGAAAGCTGTGGGTTTAATAAGACATTATTAAACCATTTAATCTCTCCTGCAGAGACATTTCATGCTGTCCCTTTAGGGAACTTTCCCTGGAGGAGGTCCTGGAGTCAGCCTGGCCAAGTTGGTGACAGTTCAAGAAGTTCATCCTGCTCTAATTTCGACTGAGCAGCAAGAGTACTCATGGCAGGAAATTCAGATTTGAAAATCTCAAGGAAAAATACACCCTGCCTTTCATTTCCCACCACCCAGGATATTAAACCCAGATGACCACGGTGAAGACGAGGGAAAGACAAATCGCAGAAATAAGCCTTGCTATTCTAAGTCACCAGGTCATTTCAAGTGACAAATAGGCCCATTTTATTTCTAAGGAATTCACTAACCTCCCTAAAGGGAAGAGAAACATGCTCTCAGAAGCTATTCCATCAAGGGAATAGTGTTATCTAAGGAAACTGATTGTTTTGCAGAAATTAAAGTTTAAGGTTTTACATGCAGTGATGTTGGTTTTGAATCCAGCATTTTTAGCTCATTCTAACACTTTGATGTAATCAGATCCCTGGAAAACATGTACACTGATTCTTCTCTCTCTGGCACTCAAAGTATACCTGCCAACCTTTGTTCTTCTATAATTTGTATGAAGACTCAGATAAAACAAGAAAAAGGGAAAATGGCTCAAAATCCCAACACAGCCAACTCGGCCTTATTCCCCATGTGACCTTGGGGAAGCAGATAATGCTTTCAGAGCATCAGTTTCAGCATTTAAGATTAGAGAAAGGTTTTTTGTTTGTTTGTTTCATCTCTAATAAGATTGCTACTTTGGAGTCCATATGCCACTATAAATTTCATTAAGACCAGCAAAGCCAGGTTTTCCTCCAGTGTTGGTAAAAATGGCTGCTTCTCCGTTTAAAGACCAGATGAAGTGATTGGCTTGTATTTGAGCACCATGTTGAATGGGAACTGACTGGACTTAAATATTAGAATTGCACTCAGCACAGCTGATGCTCACAAAATTAGAAGCATCTGAAACAGACCATTTTAGGGAATAATGGTTTCATATGCTCATCTTGATTGCTCCAAGCCAAACACTAATTAGTAGAGAGCTAATAAGAATTGAATGCACCATTTAAATAAATTCTGTGCAAACTCCTTCCTTATTCCCCTTATCTCCTCCTATTTTCCTCCTTCTCTCTCTTTTCCTCTTCTGCTTTATCTCCCTCTTTGCCTACTTTTCCCATGCAAGTAAAATCCACCCAAGTTAAATGCATATAGGATCGTATATGCAATTCGATATACAATTGCAATATCGAGGCAATTCCACTACATCTACCTTGCATCACAGTATTAAATGTGATAAAGTGTGTAAAGTAGGTAAGTCAGTGCCTGGTGCTTCATAGATGGTTGATAACAGCCGTTGTTTAAAACTAAGGCTTGGTTCTATTGGCCCCTCGTACTCTCATCTCCACTTTCTCCTCACCAACAGTGACAAATGTAGTTTCAAGACCTGAGTTTGTTCTACCTTTGCTTCTTCCCAGAACTTCATTAGTACAAAAACCTTTATTTCTGCTTTATTAAAAGACTGGAAATTCATATTCACACACATCAAAATTCCTAAAGTTTTAGAAAAGATATTCAGACCGAAATAAATATGACCTAGAGTTTCACGTTGAAAAAAATACTATATTCAAGAAAGCATGAGACAATAGAGAGAAGATGGAATCCGGAATAATATACATCTGAGTTTTAAAAACTCTATAATTTTACCTTGGGTCGTTTGCTTAATTTCTCTGAGCCTCATTTTCTCCAAATGTAAAACAGGCTTCTCATCAGTTAACTGGAGCAATGAGGTTTATGCCCTATTCAGCATCCTAGAGAGAGAAAGGGCTTCCTAGGTGGTGCTAGTGGTAAAGAACCTGCCTGCCAATGAAAAAGAAATAGGAGATGCAGGTTTGATTCCTGGGTCGGGGAAGACCCCCTGGAGGAGGGAGAGGCTACCCACTCCAGTATTCTTCCCTGGAGAATCCCCATGGACATAGGAGCCTGGCAGGCTATGGTACATAGGGTCACAAAGAGTCAATCATGACTGAAGTGACTCAGCGCTGCAGAGAGAGAAAACCTAATGAGCAATTTGTATTGATAAGGGTCCAGACAGGAAAACAAATAGTACCCTAGATATTTCAGCAGAGAACTTAATATAGAGAATTGGTAAACAAGTTGAAAGATCAGACATGCTAAAAGGAAACACTAAGGTGGAGCACAGAAGTAATGCACAAGACTGGGGGATATAAGGAAGGAAGTTTAGATGTTTAGAACCACAGAGCTCAGAAAAGCCCTGCCAGGCTGGGCCTTAGACCACAGAGAAGGTGCTGCCTGCCAGGCGCCAGTCCCCAGTGACTCAGAGGAGGGGTGCAGGGGTGTTGGAGCTCAGTCTCTGAGGAGGGGGCGGTGCCCACTTGGCATTGGGACTTCTGAGAGGTACAGCCGGGACTTCTGCTGGGATTGCTGGGAGAAGTCATAGACTCAAGACAAAGTGCCTTCTGGGGACAACACTAAGAGGAAGGGAAAGCAAACAGTAAGAAGCATGTCTCTTTTCTGTCCTCCATCCCCCCTGTCTCCTTCCAAGTTCTCCTAGGGATCTCTTGTAGGGATCCAACTGGCAAAGGACAAATGCAATTTTCAGAGTCCCAGCTCAATATCCCATGGTTGGACATAGGCAGGTGGGTGTGGAGCTGAAAGGCAATAATTACCAGTACACTGTTCCCTGTAAAACCATATAATATAGCTCACACGGGATAGAGCACTACTCGTTAATCTTATATACCAATTGGCGGAAGACAAACTTTTTTTTTTAATAATCTTAGTTCTTTATTTTTGGCTGTGCTGTATTTCCATCGATGTGTGGGCTTTCTCTAGTTGTGGCAAGAGGGGGCCACTCTCTGGTTGCAATGGCTTCTCATGTTGCAAAGCACAGGCTCTAGGGCGCACAGACTTCAGCAGTTGCAGCTCCCCGGCTCTAGAGCACAGGCTCAGTAGTTGTGGTGTACAGACGCAGTTGCTCCACAGTATAGGGGATCTTCCTGAACCAGGGATTGAATCCTTGTCTCCTGCATTGGCAGGCAGATTCTTTACCATTGAGCCAACAGGGAAGCCCTAACACTGATGGTTATTTCCTGAAAAATTGTAGTTAGTAGCGTAGATTTGGAGGGGAAAAGCCATTGGTTTAAAATATGGTCTCCTCATTTCATAGTTGTGTGACCGTGAGCAATTAAATACTATTATTTTATTAATAAATGTTTAATTATTTATGCTCATATTGAAATTCTATTTCTTGCTTCCTTGACTTCAAAGTCTCTTATGCCTTCATCTTCTCTCATAGCTCCAAACTGAACATCTCAAAAAGCCTGATAAAGATTTCCATCTGTGTGTACATCAGTCACTCAGTCATATCTGACTCTTTGCAACACTATGATGGACTGTAGACCATCAGGCTCTTCTGTCCATGAGATTCTCCAGGCAAGAATACTGGAGTGGGCTGCCTTTTCCTTACTTCCTAACTATCCACTTATCTAAAAATAAACCAATATTTATTAAATTCCAACCTCATAAATGGCATCACATACTAAAATAAAATTAATTTTTACTTTATTAATTAAATGTGTATTCAATGCCTAAATGTGCCAGGCACCATGGTTGGCACTGAAAATACAAAGTAATTAAAACATAGTCATTATCTTCAAAGAAGAGTCATGCATGTAGCATACAATTATTAAGTATTACAAGAGTGAAATGGTCTTCACAGGTTCTTTGAGGAGCACATATGAGGGAACATCTCATTTTGGAAATGGCAAATGTTTCTGGAGAAGACGGTTGAAGCAAATCTTAAAGAGTAAGTAGAAAGTATTCAAGTGAAGACATAAAGGATGTGGAAATATTTAAAACAAACTCATCAATTATCCTTTTTCTATGTTTTCAATGTCTCATTTCCCAGGAAACTGCTTCCTGAGTCTAAAAACTAACAGTACTCTTTATTCAATCAAATCACTTTCTTAAATATCATTGTTGAAACCTTCTAAAAAGCAATATACTTCCTACCACCTATGTCACTTAATTATCACCATGCCCTCATCAACCATTTCATTCATTTTAACTGTTATAAAGTATTTCTAGTATTTACACATCAGAATTTATTTATTATCCTGTTCATTCAGATTACTTCTGGTGTTTTTGCTATTATCAACAACACGTCTATGAATGTTCCTGTATGTGTCTCCTGGTGCACAATGAGCAGGAAGAAAGTGGGATTGCTGGACTGTGGTGTAGACATGTATCCCATGGTTGATATCCAACCCAAATCTTTTCCCGCATTTATAGTGTTCACCCCACCTCAGGTCTTAGAGCTAAAATTTAATGCAGAGTATCTGAAACTGGCTCTGAACTATCAAGCGTTCTAACTTCAAGCCCTTGAAGGTAGACTAAAGAAAAGAGGGAAAGACCAACTCCCCCTGCTTCCCCTGAGAATCATTTCTCACAGTAAGTCTCACTCCAGAGCTCCACTCTGGGGTCAAGGGGAGGCAAGTTCTAGGGCACTTTGCCTGAGTTTTCACCATTACTGGTCTTCCTCTCCTCCTTCCATATCCTGCTTGCCCACTTCCTTACTAGCCTCCTCTGAGAGCACTTTCTTAATCATTAGTACACAAATCTCATCTCAGGGTCAGCTTCTGGAGGACCTGATCAAAATTAAGGCACATTTCAAACTGACCAAATACTTCTAAATTACTCTCTAAACTGATTGAACTGATGTCTACTCTCACCAGCAAGGGCATATGATATCTCCATATCATCCTCAAACTTTGGAGTTAGCCAACTTTGTTTGTTCTTTTTAATCTGATAACTGTGCAAAAGGTACCACACTGTTTTATTTCACATTTTTCTTATATCTGTTGTCTTTTCTTGTGCTCAGTCATGTCCGACTCTGTGAATCTTTGGACTGTAGCCCACCAGGCTCCCCTGTCCATGAGATTTTTCAGGCAAGAATACGGAAGTGGGTTGCCATTTGCTCCTCCCCACTGCAGGCAGATTCTTTATCCAATGAGTCATCTTCACATTTCCTTTTCTACAGATTGCCTGTGCGTTGTCTTTATCCATTATCCTACTGAAATGTTTACCTTTTCTTACTAATAGGTAGGAGTACTTTTTAAATTCTGGAAGTTAAACCTTTTCAATTTGCATGGGTTGTAAATATCTTCAGCTAATCTGTGATTTGTCTTTTAAAATTATGCTGCCTTATAGTTGAAAATTTTTCACTATATTTAAATTTCTGTTTCTTTAGAGTCTGTGCTTTTTGTTTTTATTTTTATAAAATCTTGCCCTTACTCAAGGTCATGAAGAGTTTCTCCTATATGTTCTTCAAAATATTTAAACATTCTGTCTTTAGCCATTTTCTGTATGGTGTGTGGTAGGGATTTGATCTTAATTATTTTTTTCCAAATAGTTTTTTGCCATATTATTTTTTTTGCAAATACTTTTTTAATGCCATTTATGTTATATACCAAGTTTCCACATAATTATGAGCCTCTTTTGTTGCATTGGTCCATTTGTCTAACCCTTAGCCAATGCAAATGTCTTAATTACTATGGTTTTAATAATAATTCTTGATATTTATTAGGCAATTTATCATCTTTTTCTAAAACTTGATTCTACTGCTTTCTTCTTCCATATGATTTTTAAAATAAGCTTGTCAAAATCTATGAAAAATTAGGATTTTAATTATTGTCACTGAATGTCTATAACTTTGGAGAAGTTTTTTTTAATTTATTTATTTTTTAACTGAAGGATAATTGCTTTATAGAATTTTGTTGGTTTCTGTCCAACCTCAACATGAATCAGCCATAGGTATACATATATCCCCTTCCTTTTGAACCTCCCTCCCATCTCCTTCCCCATCCCACCCCCCTAGGTTGACAGAGAGCCCCTGTTTGAGTTTCCTGAGTCATACAGCAAATTCCCACTGGCTATCTCTTTTACATATGGTAATGTAAGTTTCCATGTTACTCTCTCCATACATCTTAGCCTCTCCTCCCCTCTCCCCATGTCCATAAGTCTATTCTCTATGTCTGTTTCTCCTTTGATGCCTTGTAAATAAATTCTTCAGTACCATTTTTCTAGATTCCATATACATGCATTAGAAAATGATATTTATCTTTCTCTTTCTGACTCACTTCACTCTGTATAATAGGCTCTAGGTTCATCCACCTCATCAGAAGTGACTCAAATGTGTTCCTTTTATGGCTGAGTAATATTCCATTGTGTATATGTACCACAACTTCTTCATCCATTCATCTGTTGACGGACATCTAGATTGCTTCCATGTGCTAGCTATTTTAAATAGTGCTGCAATGAACAATGGGATATATATGTCTCTTTCAATTTTGGTTTCCTCAGGGTATATGCCTAGGAGTGGGATTGTTAGGTCATATGTTAGTTTTATTCCTGGATTTTTATGGAATCTCCATACCATCTTCCCGACTGAGTGACTGAACTGAACTGAACTGATACCATCCTCCATAGTGGCTGTATCAATTTACATTCCCACCAACAGTGCAAGAGTGTTCCCTTTTATCCACACCCTCTCTAGCATTTATTATTTGTAGGCTTTTTGATATTGGCCATTCTGACTGGTGTGAGGTGATATCTCATTGTAGTTTTGCTTTGCATTTCTCTAATAATGAGCAATGTTGAGCATCTTTTCATGTGTTTGTTAGCCACCTGTATGTCTTCTTTGGAGAAATGTCTGTTTAGGTCTTTTTCCCACTTTCTGATTTGGTTGTTTGCTTTTCTGGTATTGAGTTGTATGAACTGCTTGTATATTTTGGAAATTAATCCTTTGTCAATTGTTTCATTTGCTATTATTTTCTTCCATTCTGAGGGTTGTCTTTTCACCTTGCTTATGGTTTTCTTTGCTGTGCAAAAGCTTTTAAGTTTAATCAGGTCCCACTTGTTTACTTTAGTAAAATAAATAAATATTTTTTAAAATGTGTTCTTTAGGGTTCTTTCAAACCCTAATCTCTCTTTATATTTGATTTACTGCATTGGATACGTTTTATAAAATAAAGATAATAGAAATGATCAAAATGCCTTCTTTAATTTTTTCTGACACTAGTAAGAATGTTTATAAACTGTTACAATTTATGAATATGTTTGCTATGAATTTTTAATAAAAATAATCAATTTTATGAAGCTTAATTTATTCCCAATTTGCTAAGAATTTTTTAAATATATAATACATTTGAGTACTGAATTTTATCAAATATTTCCTCCATCTTTTGACATAGCATATGTTATTATCTTTTAATCTGTTAATATAATAAATTACGTAATTCTATTTTCTCTTATAGAGCTATCCTTACATTGATGGAATAACCTTTACTTATATGTGAGAGTATATGTAGTCCACACATATGCTGACTTCAATTTGCTTATACTTCATTTAGGATTTCTGCATTTGTAATTTTATTTTCTTGGTCTAGTTTGAAAAACAAAACTAGAATATTGTCACAAAATAACCTGAGTAGCTTTCCCTCTATTTTAATGATTTGAAGTAGTTTTATAAAATGAGGATCTTCTGTTACTCAAAGGACTGGTAAAGACAGTCTGGGTCAGAAGACAAATGACTAATCCTCGTGTGGTGAGGGTGATGGGACTTAGGGTTAACAGATAGAGGGATAATTTTAAATACTCTTCCAACTTCTTTGAAGATTATTCTTTCATTTAGGTTATCTATATCCTTCTGACTCAAACTGGTATCATAAATAAATTTTTCTAGAAAAATTGTTTATATTATCTGGGTTGAAATTTATAAGCCTACACATGTTTATAGTATTTTTCTGGTGTTTCTATATCCCACTGTACACATAGCTACATACTCTTTTTATTACTTTGTACTTTTCTATTCTTATCAGTTTTGCTAAGGAATAATCTATTAGGTTTTTTTTTTTAATCAGAGAACAACATTTATATTTTCTTGAATCTTTGCACAGTTCTTTTATTTTCTGTATAATTTTTTGTCTTTTGTCTCTTTTTCCTATAATCTTCATGTCTATATGTGTGTGTGTGTGTGTATACACACATAATTATTAGCTTACTGTACCAAACACTTAATTCATCTTTCATTTATTTGTCAAGAAAGGCACTTACAGTACTATCACTAATGTAAACTTTCAACATTTAGTTAATTCTCATTGGGTTTTTTTCTTTAGCTCACTAATTATTTTCAAGTATAATTTTATTTTTGAATCATTGTGGTCATTTTTTAAGATTATCTTATTGATTTATAATTTAATTGCCTTCTTGTTAGAGAACATGGAATTTACTACACTGATTTTTTGACATTTATTGAGACATCCTCTGTGTCCTAATGTGATCATTGTGTAAATACTCCATGTGTACTTGAAAGGCATCTAGTATTCCCATTTTGTTCAACTCAGAGTTGTATGTTATCTATTAGGGTTAGCTTCTTAATTGTGTTGCTTAAATCTCCCCTGTTCTGATTGTTTTTCAGCTTATTCTGTAAGTATCTGACAGGGATTAAATCTCCCAACAAAATTATTGATTTGACCATCTCTCCTTATATTTTGGTCCATTTGTACTTTATATTTTCCAAGAATATACTGTTAGGTTAAATGGATTATGACTGTTCTTTACACAATTGTCCTCTTTTTCTAGTAATGTTTTAAACCTATTTGGTATCATATTAATATTGTTACACTAATTCATTTATTTTCCCAGCTCTTTGTTTTTAATCTCTCCGTGTGATTTTGTTTTTGTGGTGTCCTTTATCAGCAGCATATGGCTGGATTTTGTTTTGTTTTTACATCCATCTAATAATCTCAGTCTTTTGAGGACTTAATCTACTTAAACGTATTGTAATACCTGATATATTTGGAATTATTCCTGCATCTTACTTTGTGTTTAAAGCTTGCCAGCTGTTTCTTCTCTTCGCTTCTTCATATGTTCTTTTCTTGTCTCCATTAGGTAGATAATGGTTTTGCACATGCCTTTTTTATCCACATGGAGACTGTATTTCCATGGTTTTAGTTAACTGTCTAGCAAACATAATTAGATAGACATTATTCCAATACTCTAAATATTATAGTATTTTATCTCCCTTTTAGGCATGATGAGGATTTGATAGTCTGTATTCATCATATACCTTTCCACTCCCACTTAGTTTTTAGAAAATATGAAAGTTTTTTAAATTCTCTTTTTTAAGGAAATTTCCCACCAGTTTATTAACTTCAGTGCCCTCCATTGTACCTTATATCCCAGAGCTTCCCTCTGCATTCACTTTTTTACCTTCTATAGCATATCTTTATTAATTCTTTTTTTTAATTTATTTATTTTAATTGAAGGTTAATTAATTTACACTATTGTAGTGATTTTTGCCATACATTGACATGAATCAGCCATGGGTATACACGTGTTCCCCGTCCTGAACCCCCCTCCCACCTCTCTCCCCATCCCATCTCTCAGGGTCATCCCAGTGAATCAGCCCTGAGCACCCTGTCTCATGCATCGAACCTGGACTGATGATCATGGAAGCAACCTAGATATCTATCTTTAATAATTCTTACATTGACAGTCTTGACATAGTAAATTCTTTTAATTGTATACCTAAAATATATTCATTTGTCTCCATTCTTGAATAGTAACAGCTGGTTTATTATTTTTGATTGCAACTGTACTTAAGTAATTTTCTGGCCTCTGTTTTTATTGACTGAAAACTCGATTGTGAGTCTAATAGCTGATTCTTCATAGGTAATAGGTCTTTTCCATCGTGAACTTAAGATTTTCCTTTCTCTCTGATATTTTGCAGTTTCCTTACAATGAGAAAACAGCGTAGAACACAAAGTAAGTTCTTCAGTACTCTCTTTAATTCACAATTCTCCCTTTGTGTCCAGTCTAGAGGCGATTTTGTTAGGGGGCAAGCTTTATTATATATACCACTTCTCAGGTGTTTATATGGAGGGATGTTCCTCCTTCTTGCTCCACCCCTTCTATACTCCTCCCACCCTCTCCTCCCACTCCACCCCTGACTGCTGGGTGACAACCATTACTGCACATTCCTTGACTGTACAGAGCCAATCCATCATAGGGGCTGTAAGCCTGGGATTTCAGTCTCTGAACTGGAGTGAGCAATTCTGGGTGTAGTGCCACTCCCATATTTTCCATGGGTGGGATACAGACTGCAGTGAGGGGGAAAGCTAGAGGTAGGGCAAGCAGGAAACATCAGCAAACCTGTTTAGCATTTGGTTGCATAGTTTGGCCTTGTCCTCCAACTTTTTTTTAATCAGTAATAAAACTTACTTTTTACTTTTTTTAAATTGAGATGCAATTCACAAATGAAAATATTCACCCCTTTAAAAGGTACTGTTTTATTTATTTTCAATATATCCACAAAGTTGTGCAATCGTACTGTTTAGTTTCAGAATATTTTTACCATGCCAAAAACAAACCTTGTATATATTAACAGTCACACCCCTCCTCCCCAACCTACCCAACTCCAAGCCCCTGGAAACAACTAATCTTTTTTCTGTCTCTGTAGATTTGTCAATTCTGGTCATTTTGTATAAATGGAATCATAAAACATATGACGTTTTTTGTCTGGCTTCTTCCATTTAATAAAGCTCACTTTTACTATCTGGCTCTATCTGGCTCCTGAATCTACCTCTCAATTGGTTTCAAAAATGTGGTATAAAGAAGGATATTATTTATGGAGCCCACAAAACCCTACATAATTTCCTACTATTCTTAGTTTCAATAACTATACTTTTAACCTCCAGGGGTTACTTACAAAGCCACTTGTCCTTAGCCTAGTTTTCTTCATTTCTTTTCCCATTTTAAAAATAAACTCTTTGTATAATATTGGAGAAGGCAATGGCACCCCACTCCAGCACTCTTGCCTGGAAAATCCCATGGATGGAGGAGCCTGGTGGCTGCAGTCCATGGGGTCGCTAAGAGTCAGACACGACTGAGCGACTTCACTTTCACTTTTCACTTTCATGCACTGGAGAAGGAAATGGCAACCCACTCCAGTGTTCTTGCCTGGAGGATCCCAGGGACAGGGGAACCTGGTGGGCTGCCATCTATGGGGTCACACAGAGTCAGACATGACTGAAGCACCTTAGCAGCAGCAGCAGCAGCAATGTATTATCACAACCAAGTCATCATATAAAGTATTATCTTTATCCCAAAGGTCTCAAATGTCCCCTTGTACCCGCTGTCTTCCTAATCTTACAAAATAACATTATACTTATCCTGAACTCTAAAACTATAAGAGTTTTGCCAGTGTTTAAACTTTATATAACAGGAATCATATAGTACAGTTTTTCATTTTTGTTTTTTTGTATTGGGTTATTTGGGTTATTGGGTTATTCATCTTATCTGTAATACTTCCAGTTTTAATAGAAGGTATGTCTTTGTTTTTTGCCTTGATGTCTTACACATATACAAAATCCCATCAGACTGATTCCTAAATAATTTCATTTGGAGTGAATTCGTGGTCTGATTTTTAAAGGTTTTGTTCATTATTATTTTCAGAATTAACTTTTCATGTTTTTAATTTTTGTTTACAAGCCTGATTGGAGTAGAAATTTTTATTTTAAGTGTTGTCTTTGTGTGTCTGCCCATTTTAGCTTTTCACACTCATCCCTTTTCTGTATAGAAGTTTTGCAGTTATCTCAACCTGATTTCCCAGTCCAGATCTAAGCCTGCTCCATTATAATGGGAAAGTACAGATACAGGTGCAAAGACAGCTGGCAGCTGGAATCTAGTTCCTAGTAGGTTCCTAATTCTAGTTCCTAGTAATGAGACCATGTTTTTGTCCTTCTGAGTCTCTGCTCCCACTTCCACTTCCCAAACTCCTCCCAACTCCAAAATCCACAGCTTTTAAAAGTCAATTACCAATTACACATTACGAGGCATTTTTTTTTTACTCCAGCGTTCTTTCCCAAGTGGTAGAGACTGTGTAGCCTTAAATCAGTGGCGTGACTGTGCTCCCCCACTTCACAAGGAGCACATTTGTAGAAAATAAATACACTCCCTGCTTCAAAATAGAAAACCCAATAGGTCTGTGCTACAGCTGTCACCAACACTGTGTTTTCATTGGTCTTGAATTTAGAATCTCCCACTAAGCCTTTTTTACTTTTATAAATCTATTACTGTAGGTTTCTAACAACAAAAAAGTATTTACACAGCATGAATTCATTGTCCCATCTTGAGCAGATGTCTCAACTCTTTTTTTAAGCCCTCACAAGCAGATTTATGGCAACAGAGATTTCCAAAAAAGGGTTCTCTTAAGTGATCATCTAGCTACTTCATTAAGAGATGAACTGGCTTTCTCTCAAGCCTTATCCTTGGTGATTTTCTTGGGACATTTCATATTAAGCACATCCCTGGTCTAAGCTGTGTTTTCTCTGATTATCTTCCTTCTCTGTAACTATTTCTTCTCTATTTCATACTCAGTCTGTGGAACACCCACTTCTTTCTTGTATTAATTCTCCAAGATAAATCTCTGAATGTGTGAATGCATCCCTTTTTTTATTCCTCTCTTTGCTTTCCTTGGGTGACCTCCTAAAATTTCATGTCATCAAATGTCATTCCTACTCACCAGTCTGCTTACACTGCTAAAGCTTCTTCCTACTTTCACTGTCACATTTTCCATTATTTTCTGGACATTTCCACCTTGATAAGCTGCCAACTTCTTATACATACTCATCTTAACTCCCACTGTTACCTCCACTAGATCTCTTCCTCCTCACCATCACTGCTTTCCCAGGTACCTGATAAAAACTGCTAAGGTAACTTCTACCTCTTTCTTTCCCTTGCCCTCAACAATTAGGTGTGCTTAGTCACTCAGTAGTGTCAGACTCTTTGATACCCCATGGACTATAGTCATTCAGGCTTCCTCTGTCCATGGGGATTTTCCAGGCAAGAATACTGCAATGGGTTGCCATTCCCTCCTTCAGGAGATCTTCCCAACTCGGGGATCGAACCCAGGTCTCCCACATTATAGGTGGATTCTTTAGCATCTGAGCCACCAGGAGAGCCCAAGAATACTGAAGTAGGTTTATCCTTTCTCCAGGGAAACTTCCCAACCCAGGAATCGAGCCAGGGTCTCCTGCACTACAGGCAGATTCTTTACCAGCTGAGCTACCACAGGTACTTCTCTAGTTAGAGTTCTAATAACTTTTTACTTGAACCATGTAATGCTCCCCAGCTCATTTCCCTGATTTTTATCTTTTTTTCCTAATCCAACTGATATTCAGCCCCCACAATCATCTTCCTATAATTCAGTTTGATCAATTCATTTTCTTGCTTGAAAACTGCCAGTGCCTCCCAGTTCCTACAAAGTAGCACACAATATATTTTGGGAAATATGACCTCATATGTCCCAATGACCTGGGGAAAATCCAGTTTTCCTTATGTATCCCTCTAACCATGCTTCCAATCAGTTTTCCCATTAATCATGTCCCTTTTATAAAATCTCTTCATTTTCTCACATTATCCTTCCAACTGGAATTTCTTTCTCTCCGATCCTTACAGGTTCAAACCTAAATGCATTTCTTTATTCCTCAGCTGAAAAACTACTTTCTCTAATGCTCTGTCTTTATTTCATCATCAAAATTAATCTCTCCTAACCTGAAACTCCTCTAGCACTCCAACTCTAGATTATTATTCTATTAAGCCACCTATACCTGTCCATAAGCTAGTATATTTATAAACAGGTAGCATAATTACTATGAGACTATAACTCCCTGAGGACAGAGCATATTTTCCCTTTCTCTGAGTCTTTCACAAAACCTGGAACAATCTTGGCTCAGCATAGTATTTAATAAGTATTTCTCAGCTGAGTGAACACATGAAAGACATGGTAAGAGAGATTTGTGCCTTCAGTTGAAAGCAAATGAATTAAATATCCTTCTCTTCCCAGACTTAATAATCTTCTGATTGTCAAAGCCATGACCAATCAAAATATATTAACACAGAAACTTGTGGAATTTTAATTGTTGCTGTTGTTTAGTCACTGAGTCACGTCTGACTCTTTTGCGACCCCATGGACTATAGCCCACCAGGCTCCCCTGTCCATGGGATTTTCCTGGCAAGAATACTTGAGTGGTTTGCCATTTCCTTCTCCAGAGGATATTCCTGGCCCAGGGATCAAACCCCATCTCCTGCATTGGCAGGTGGATTCTTTACCACTGAGCTAGCAGGGCTAATAGCATCACTGCTGCTGCTGCTGCTGCTAAAGTCGCTTCAGTCGTGTCCGACTCTGTGCGACCCCAGAGACGGCAGCCCACCAGGCTCCCCCATCCCCGGGATTCTCCAGGCAAGAACACTGGAGCGGGTTACCATTTCCTTCTCCAATACACAAAAGTGAAAAGTGAAAGTGAAGTCACTCAATCGTGCCCGACTCTTAGCGACCCCTTGGACTGCAGCCTACCAGGCTCCTCCGTCCATGGGATTTTCCAGGCAAGAGTGCTGGAGTGGGGTGCCATTGCCTTCTCCGAATAGCATCACTAGCAACCATTAAGTGATCAGTAGACTTCTATAATCTCAAGACTCTGAGAGAAAGACTTGGAAACTGAAATACACCTTAACTCTTCATCTGGCCACACTGTAGCTCAGTGAAGTAAAGATCACACTTGGGCTTTTAGTTCTTGCTTCACATCTCCCACAAGCACTTACCATCAGCATTAACAGGGTCACTCCAGCCTAGCATGAGGCATACTCTTGAATGGTGAAGTTTGAATATTAAATGCTAGATTGAAATGTTTAGATCTTTATCTTACTTACAGACAAGAGTAAAGGAACTTTTTCAGAAGTGAAGTCAGCAGGCAAAATGTGAAACTTTCGTGGAAAATTCAGTCTTGCATCCTGGATGAGAAGAATGGCAGGGACCACCTCCTCACATTCTAACATGTAGTAGAGCCAGATCAGGAATTCTAACCCTCTCAAAATTCAATTTATAGTTAGTATCTTGGCATTGCTTTTCAAAGTGTAACAACACATTTTCAAAAAAAGTCTGAGCAAAACTTGTAAATTTGCCCCAGGCATGTAAATGTTATTGCATAATTAACTGAGACATGGATTAATGTGACTAAATTCACAAAAACAATCCCAATTAGGGACCAGTATCATGAGAGGTTTTTTTTTTTAACCCAAGTGCCCACAGAATTCGCTGTTTCAACTCTGTTTTGACATCTAAGATTTCCTCCCCTGTAAAGCCTCATTTCAAAAAAACATGGGCTTGAATGAAGAAGGAGCTTGAGGCACCTTAAACAATGCTTAGAAGTGCACTGCTGGGCTTTCTGCCAGCTCTGAGGAACATTTGTGTAACTGTGCTCCCAGCAGGATGCTCGCCTATCTCTAGGGTAGTTTTTCTCTGTAAAATCTCTGCTCACTTTGACAGTATTTAAAATAAAAGTAACCACACACATTCAGAAAACACTACATCTTAATGAAGTGTCATAAAGTTAATGTATAATTTTTCCTACCAGTATCAATTCTTTAACCTTTCAGGCTTTATAAACTCCCACTATACTAAGTGAGAGGCATTTCAACTCCTGATTATGTTTTGCCTGTATATTATTTCATGTGTGAATCCTATAGATTATTCAATGTCTTCTAATTCTCTCCCTCAAAGCTTGACTTTAAGTGCCATTAAGATATATTTAGCAAAAGACAAACACCTATTTAGTTACACACATCACACATATCTAGCAAAGTACTGTGAGGCATTATTTCTCATCTTCTCATCAAATTGGTACTTATCTCAGATGGATAATGTCACAGCCTAGTGAGTCTTTTCTTCTAGATCTGTGCTCTTGGTTTCCACCCTGGGAAAATAAAAATCTATTGAACCATCCACACAATGGTACCAGGAAGCTTCCTAACTTGCAACTCTCATATTGTTTTTTTCAACAAGTCTATGAAGAGACAACAGATTGCAGAGAACATATGAAGGGCCAGTGCATACCACAGCCTATGAGAATAGAAAGCTTCATTTTGTGCTTATCCTTTGCACTATTCCAAATACCACGTCTCTTACCACAATTCTTAAACTCTCCAAAACTAATTTTAGTTCAAGTATAGTTTTTCAAAATCCAAAAACTTACTTTTGCCTTGTTTGTAAACTAATGATGGATAATGAAATTTTACCTCTAATAATACTTTTATAGTAGTATGAGGTCTTTTGGTTAGGCATTATTGAGAAAAGTTCAATTCAAATCATTATAAGCAAACCAAAAGGCAATCTTCTGGCCCTTGTGGCTAGAAGGAATATTAATATTTTTTAGTAATTCTCAGGAATAAAGAAGGGCTGTAAAAAAAAGTTCTCCCTGACTCAATGTTGCCAAGACTTAGTCTGTTTCACTTCCACTTTTTAGTTTCATCCTCTCATACAGCTGAAGTTCTACCAAGTCACTAAGGAATACAGCCACTGGCATCTCTAGGCTACCTCAGATCAGTTGAGTAACACAAGTGAGGAAGGTTACTCTAATTCCCATGAAGTCCACAGACTGATCCCTAGAAAAAAACTGGGGTCAAATACCCACCTGGTGGATGGGAAATTACTATCAGCCAGACTGGGTCAAGGGGGGAAGCTATGATACCAGAAGCAAGGGGATAGGTAGGCTCACAGGAAAAGCTAAACAACAGCTTCCAAGGCCCATTAAAAATAATAATAATTAACATTTGTGTAACTTAATGATCATACAAAGAAGACACAAATGAGCTAATATGCTTTGACAGGTCTTTTAAAAGTTAAATTAGTATTAAAATTTTTAAATCCTGAGATTCCCCTCCAAAAAATCCATATTTCCAGATTTTCTTCAATAATGGAAAGATTTCACACATTCCCTAATGTTAACAAAAACAGTAAGTTGAGGATGCCCCTTTTCATTGGGACATATGCTTTCCCATTCATGCTAGTCTATGTCATTCATTTATGTCCCTGGCCTAACCCTATGGGCATTTGAGGACATGACCCTTGACTGGTATAGGTCTTCACACTTATGGGCATTTATTTGGCATTGGTATTATTGTACCAGCAAGGAAGGTGAACTCAGAGAGTTCTCATGACTTGGACACATGGCTCATAAGTAAAGGGCCTGAGACTTGTAATACACATCTAAAATCTAAGATTTTAAAGTAGCAGTTATCAACTTTATTTTTAATTAAGCAGTGAATACTTTCTGTCAAATGAAATCTTGGGTGGATCACTCATACATCAACCAATGGAAGCTGAGCTCTCTAGCTGAAGTAGGAATGCAGGGCTGAACACTCAGGTTGGAGTCCCACAGGCTTGGAGAAAAGTCATCACTTTTTGACTCCATCACTACCCCAGTTACCCCCTAACTCACTATTGACTCCTAATGTCTTTTTACAGAGCAAAGTGGGAGAACTTCTTATCATAATGTTATTAAAGTGACAAGTGTTAGATTTTCTCTAGTACTCTGGGAAAATCAATCCTTCAAGGCTGGGGCAGGGGGTTGATGGTGAGAGAAATATATTTATAAGACACTATGAACAGACACGACTGAGTGACTTCACTTTCACTTTTCACTTTCATGCATTGGAGAAGGAAATGGCAACCCACTCCACTATTCTTGCCTAGAAATCCCAGGGACGGGGGAGGCTGGTAAGCTGCTGTCTATGGGGTCGCACAGGGTCAGACACAACTGAAGCAACTTAGCAGCAGCAGCAGCATAAACTATAATATATAATCATAAGACATAATTATATTATATATTTCAATATTTATATATATATGCTTCCCAGGTGGTGCTAGTGGTAAAGAGCACGTCTGTCAAAGCAGGAGATGTAAGAGATATGAGTTTGATCCCTGGGTCAGGAAGATCCCCTGGAGGAGGGCATGGCAACCCACTCTAGTATTCTTACCTGGAAAATCCCATGTACAGAAGAGCCTAGCAAGCTACAGTCCATAGTGTGGCAATATTATAAACTGTAATATATAATCACATAAGATACATTATATGTTTCAATATTCATATATACATAGTTTTAAAGGACATCTGCAATGTAAATTAATATATCTGCTGGACAATATAAACAGTATACCAACAAAAGAGCCTTTGAAGTTTTTGTAACCAAATGACTCAGGGAAGAGAGGATATATCAAACAGGGCTCACTTAGGAAAAGAGAAGCCACTCTATTATATCAATATAAAGCATAGGAATTAAGGAATTATACAGCCATTGGAAGATCCAGGGGAACAGAGGAATAGAAAGCTGCCAGTGAAATCAGAGAACTGCCACCCAGGGGCAGCCTGGTCAGCAGCTAGAGCTGAGCTTGAGGCAGTAAAGTGTGTAGGGCACATAGCCCCCAGGAAGCTGCTCTGGGTTTGCAAAGATCTCCAGAGAACATGGCTTCTCCCACTCTTCTGCTTGCAAATCTTGTATAAATTCCTTTCATTAGCAAATTCTAAACTGGAACAATATAGGGATGGGGACAAGGATAAACATAGTTTCTGACTTCTCTTCTGACACACAGAGATAGCATGAGAAGGGGTCAAAGGGATGCAAAGTTGCCACAAAAAAAAAAAAAACATCTAAACTGAGTACTTTTGGAACAAATAAATTTGGGCAAAGAAAATAATGGCTTTCTCATTTAGCCGGGTATTGACTGAGGCATGTCTACTGAAACATATCTGGGGTGTAGCATTCACTTTGCACAGTACTTCCTGCTTGTTCTCTCCCTTGTTGAAATGAAGGACTGAAGGTCAAGAATAAGAAGGATGGACTCTAACCAAGAATTATCATACACAGGATGAGCAGATGTGCATGCATCACACAGTGCAAGTAAAATATAAGTTGAAATTGACACTTAAATGCAATAAGACAAAAAGACACCAGTAGGACTTTGCAGGATGGAATTCTTGACAAATATATGGTAATGGAATATTAAGTCTTCCAATTAAAAAAATAAGTATTATAATGAAGGCTTGAGTAACATGTTATATTATAAGCTGCCAGCTTCCTACTTTCACAAGTCTCTTCTTCCTTCTCAGTTAAAAAAATAAAATTTTAACTGGGCACAGTGCCACTTAGAATAAAAGTCTACATTTCTCACCTCTTTTGTAGCCCTGTGGCTAAGTGTTTACCAATGATTATAAGAATATGTATTATTTGAAACTTCTAGGAAGCATTCATTCTTTCCTGTCTCTTCCTTTCTTCTGCCAGAAGTAGGAATGTGATGCCAGGAGCTCCAGCAGTCATTTTGTAATAGGTAATCTTGAGAATATAAGTCACTGGCCAAGAATGGTAGAAGAAACAAATACAAGTCCTAGTCCCTGATAAAACAGTGATATCCACCTCTAGACTTCTTTTACATAAGAATTAAGCTTCTATCTTTTTGAAGCCACTATTAAGATAAGGGATTTTTTCTAAAAAGTCAAATGTAATTTCTAATTGACAGATGACTGAAGCTATAAGATGATGATGATGCTTGGAATGAAAGCTTAAGAAAAGGTCTGAAAATGCACATATATTCCAGAGACAGGTAGGTAGTTCAGTTCAGTTCACTTGCTCAGTCGTGTCCAACTATTAGCAACCCCATGGACTTCGGCATACCAGGTTTCCCTGTCCATCACCATCTCCCAGAGTATGCTCAAACTCATATCCACTGAGTTGGTGATGCCATCCAACCATCTCATCCTCTGTTGTCCCCTTCTCCTCTGGCCTTCAACCTTTCCCAGCATCAGGGTCTTTTCCAATGAGTCAGCTCCTCGCATAAGGTGGCCAAAGTATTGGAGTTTCAGCTTCAACATCAGTCCTTCCAATGAACACTCAGGACTGATTTCCTTTAGGTGGACTGTTGGATCTCCTTGCAGTCCAAGGGACTCTCAAGAATTTTCTCCAACACCACAGTTCAAAACCATCAATTCTTCAGCACTCAGCTTTCTTTATGGTCCAACTCTCTCACATCCATACATGACTAATGAAAAAACCATAGCTTTGACTATACAGACCTTTGTAGGCAAGGTAATATCTCTGCTTTTTAATATGCGGGCTAGCTTTTTTCAAAAGCTATGACAAACCTAGACAGGTAGGTGGTAGAAATAAATTACACAAGTAAAGGAGAAAAATACCATGATCAGAAAACACAGAGAATGCCAACTGACTTTACATAGAGAACTGGAGGTCAATTATTAAATATCTATTTTCACATCAGAAAATAATGGTTTAACTGGACAACCTTAAAAATTAGCATAGAGAACAATCCTTTGTTATATTTTAGTGATTTACCAAGAATGAGAGAACATTATATAGTTAGATTATATTTTTATCTATTTTATTCTGTCTGGTTACAAATTTTTTTAACTTCAATAAAATCATGCATCTTAAATGGGAAAAAAAAAAAACTGGTTCTTCAAAGTCATCCTCAATAAACTGATTCTTCCAAGTCAGAGATATGACCATGTCACTTCCTTGCTTAAAGCCATCTCCACTGACTGAGGGTAAAAGTCAAATTTCCTACCATGGCCTGCAAAACCAGTCTCCTTTAGTACCTTCCTGTTTCTCTCACCTTGTTTCTGCCTTCTTTCCCCATAATCCCCACACTTCAGTCATCTAAAAATACATAATTCCTTCCTAATCAGTCTGGAGTGCTCCCCTTGTCTCTGCTCTCAACTTTACCCTCCTAGTAGAACTCCCTGGTTGCCATTTTTTTTCCCAGAGAAAAATCCCAGAGAACGGCCTTCTTGTGTGAACTCTTCTATGAATATTACAGATGTTCAAAGAATGGAGATGTTGCTTTCACCTGCAGGAATTAGAAAAATATTCATTTCCAAGTTGCCATTTTAGCAGACCTTGAGTGATGAGTAAGCTTTTGAAAGGCTAAGGTAGCATAAGGAAAAAGTATGTTTCAGAAACAGAGTATCATGCACAAATGCTCAGAGGTGAGAAAGTCACTGTTCATTTGAGAAGGAGCAAGTGGTACAGCTTAAGTGTAACACTGGATACACACATAAGACAACCTTGTGAGGCAAGCTCTAAATGTGTGATTAATGATGTACCATTAATAGAACAACATTTAATAAGAACCTTCCACATACAGAGTCTCATACTAAATTCAATAGTTGTAAAGTTAAAGGCACAGTTCCTACACTTAAAGAAATCAAATCTACTAGGTAAAAGAAACTCAAAATAGGTCATTTCAATATGTTTTAGATACATATTGTCATATAGCTATGCACAGTATGCCCTAAGAGCTCATGATATTTACTAAATGTTTAATGCACTGGGCACTTTATACATATTATTTAAGATTCGTAGCAGCCCTTGAAAGTAGGTATTTTTATCTCCAATTTACATGGTGAGAAAAACTGAGATTCAGAAAATTTAAGCAACGCTATCCAAGGCCACACAGATAAATTAGCATTCTTTCCACTACATCATGCTAAAGGGAATTTATTTAACTAGGTGGACAATGAGGTGTCAGTGAAGGGTTTTAAGTGGAGAAATGACATACTTAGAGCTATGCCTTAGGAGGATTAATGTGGCAGAGATGTAAAGAAAGGAAGGACAACAGAGAGACCCATTAGAAAGCTACCACAAGTCCAGGCTTGAAATGATGATGCTTAAAACTGGATGTTAAAACAAAAAAGATCTAATAATGCTTGCTATGTATGGCAATCATTAGTGCTGCTCATCAACTATGTCCACCAAATATTTGTTTCTCCCTTTTCTGGGCATATGATTCATAGGATTGCCCCTTGCCCCCTTAGAGTTAGGTGTGGTCATATGATTTGCTTTGCCCAATGAAATGTGAATAGAAATGACAGAATTCACTGCACTCTGTTTTCCTTTCTGTCGCAGCAATGGAAAATCATCCAGAGAGTATTGGCCCATGAGCCTGGGCTTGGAGAGAATGACGTAGAACAGAGACCCTTCAGGTTCATAATAAACATGAAGTGTCAGTAAGAAGTAAAACTTTTTTTATTTTAAGCCACTAGGATTTGGAGATTGTTTGTTACTGCAACATAAGCCAATTTACCCCAATTGATACCATGTCTTTTCCTGAGACTCAGTCATTCTAAGCACTGCTCCTTAAGCTTTACTGTGCAGCCTATTGCTTGGAGACATTGTTAAAACACAGATTCTAGTTCAGTAGATCTGGAGTAAGCCCCAAGGTACTATATTTCTAACAATCTCCCAATCCCAGGTGGTATGTGTGGATGCCACTAATTCACACTAGAGGTACTGCAAAAGTCTAAAACTATACTGCCCAACATGATAACAAATAGTTACCTGTGACTACTTCAATTGAAATTAAGTACATTTTTAATCAGTCATACTAGACCATATATCAAGTGCTCAAAAGCCACATGAGGCCAGAAGCTATGGTATTTAACATCAGAGAACTGTTCAAACACTTATAACATTACAAAATATTTTTACTGGACAGTTTGGTTCTCAAGCAATATAGAAACACAGAGACAATCAGTCCTGGAAGCTTGGGGAATGGGAATGGTTGAGATACAGGCCACTAGAGTTATGGTATCAAACAGCAATTCAAAGGAGAGCAGGGAGGTTTGAGTCTCACAACATGAAGCTGAGATGGAAACAAAATGTACATTGAGTACAGCACAAATCCCTGACCTACCCAATCATTTTATTTCCCCTGTGGAAATAAGAGATCCCATTTCAGGGAATACAGTTCAGAGAGCCTCTTCTCTCTCTGCCCTGATCTTGTCTGTCCAATTTGGCTAATCTATTTACTTCCCCCAGAAAACACAGGACACCAAGTAGAACACTTGTTTTTGATCTCTTTTCCTCAAGAAATCAATAGCACTCAGAGAGAGCGTGCCTGTAAGCACTGCCAAAAGAGCTATAGAATTACACAGTACAGTAGGCATGTGACTGTGTTTGAATGCTAGCGGCCGCCTGCTGCCAGTGAATGTCTACACACTGGTACCCAGCCTGTCTCTCCCCTCCTTTCCCTCGCTGGGAATTCAGACAATAGGAATGGTTCATTTCATCCTCTCCTCCTCATCTCCATTCACCCTGAAAATAGTATACCTCCTTTTTCAGACTTAAGACTTGGGGAGGGTTGTAACCTGAGATCCATGGACATGATGGAGTTGTGCAAAAGCTTGGTGTATGTTGCAGAATCCCTAATACTCCTGAATTTAACAAGGAAGTGGACAGGGACTGTAGCCAGCTCCATCCAGATTTTAGTGGCCCAGTGCATCAGGGGAGGAACAAAAAACCCCAAAAGGGATTAGCATAGAGGAAGCGGACATACAGGAGAGACTGCTTGTGAGGGACAGATTCTAAGTGACTGCTGGAGAAACCATTGAAGACCAGAAGGAATCAAGGACAATGGGATCTAGGATAACAATCCAGACCACACACCTCAGCAGACATTAACTCACTTTTTACTTTTCCCCATATTCCTGAGGCCTTAGTCACTCCCAGGGAATAGGCTTAAACTGGCTGAGATTAAGTTCCCCCATCTGGCAGCAAAGATTCTGATAAACATTAAGTTAAAGTATCATTCTTCTACACTCAAGTTAATAGCACAGTTTCCCAGAATCTACAGCCCTTAGCAGATTCTCAAAGGACCCCTTGGGCTAAAGATCCACAGTACATAGTACAAAGTCTGAAAAAGGATGTCTGAGGATTCATGACATGATGCATCTGCATGATGTATCTGTCAGTACTGATTGAATTAGCCATGTCCGACCAAAGGTCTATCTCTTCCACCTTCCTGCCTCCTCCACAAAGCAGAAGGTTTGATTTGACTGCCCCAAACCCCCCTGTTAATAATGCCACATTCAGGACTTGCAGAAATATAATATTTTAGTCCTTCTTTGACAATTCTATCCAAAGAGCTCTAAGTGTAGGAATGAATGAATTTGTAACTGCTACCCTCCTTCCTATTCCAGGGACCTGAGGTAGACTCCACCCTCAAATGACTACTGCAAGCAGGTCAATTTCTCTGAAGCCTGTGCTCTGTCTTTAAACAGTCAGAGTCTTTACTATGTAACCTGGCCATGCTTGTTTAAATATAAAAATTGTGATTTTTGCCATAGGTCTTTAAGTACTATTAATACCCAGAAAGGTGCACCATGCATCATCAGTGTCTGCAGGGACTTCCTGTCACACTGCCATGACCTCGCCAGACTTGTAACTCCAAACGAGAACCACAGATTTTGTTGATTCCTTCGAGATTTGGCATGCATCAACCATGTGTCTTGCCCTTAACAAATGCTCATAACGCAGAGATACAAAAAACCCGCCCTACAGGAACTCACGGTCTGGAAGATATGGAAAAACTGACAGTCTTACTTCTGCACGTGGTGCACTGTAGCAGAGAAAAGAGCAAAGTGAGGGAGGCCAGTGGAGGGCAGCAAGGCCTATCGAAGGTGCACTGAGAGGATCAGACAAGAGTCTTTGCTTAATAGTTCTCACAGACATGTGAGTCCCTTTAAAAAAGAAAAAAGATCCTGTCGGGTTATCGTGAGAAGCCAGGACCCTGGGAAAGGAAGATGACCTCAGTGATGAGCAGGCAGCAGATCTGAGCCCTAGTTCGACCATCTCTGCTGAATCATGAGATGGGTTCCTGCAGGGGCAGTTCTGTTCTGTGGGTTATGACTGTCATACACACATACCCTAATGTGAAGGAGGGTGGAGGAGGGCAGATGAAGAGCAAACAGGGCTCTCTGGACACATATCTTTCCTCAAAAGAGAAATTCAGTTCAGCCTACTAGAAACACAAAACAAGGCCTTGAGTAAGTCTCTGGTAAATATAGGATGGGTCAATTAACAAATCCCCATCCCTCTAATATCAGTTCAGTTCAGTTCAGTTGCTCAGTCGTGTCCGACTCTTTGCGACCCCATGAATCGCAGCACGTCAGGCCTCCCCGTCCATCACCAACTCCCAGAGTTCACTCAGACTCACGTCCATCGAGTCAGTGATGCCATCCAGCCATCTCATCCTCTGGCGTCCCCTTCTCCTCCTGCCCCCAATCCCTCCCAGCATCAGAGTCTTTTCCAATGAGTCAACTCTTCGCCTCAGGTGGCCAAAGTACTGGAATTTCAGCTTTAGCATCATTCCTTCCAAAGAAATTCCTTCAGAATGGAGTGGTTGGATCTCCTTGCAGTCCAAAGGACTCTTAAGAGTCTTATTCAACACCACAGTTCAAAAGCATCAATTCTTCAGCGCTCAGTTTTCTTCACAGTCCAACTCTCACATCCATACATGACCACAGGAAAAACCATAGCCTTGACTAGATGGACCTTTGTTGGCAAAGTAATGTCTCTGCTTTTGAATATGCTATCTAGGTTGGTCATAACTTTTCTTCCAAGGAGTAAGTGTCTTTTAATTTCATGGCTGCAGTCACCATCTGCAGTGATTTTGGAGCCCAAAAAAATAAAGTCTGACACTGTTTCCACTATTTCCCCATCTATTTCTAGATCTGATAGAGTTTCTGATGAACTATGGACTGAGGTTCATGACATTGTATAGGAGACAGGGATCAAGACCATCCCTATGGAAAAGAAATGCAAAAAAGCAAAATGGCTGTCTGGGGAGGGCTTACAAATAGCTGTGAAAGAAAGAGAAGTGAAAAGCAAAGGAGAAAAGGAAAGATATAAGCATCTGAAATGCAGAGTTCCAAAGAATAGCAAGAAGAGATAAGAAAGCCTTCCTCAGAGATGAATGCAAAGAAATAGAGGAAAACAACAGAATGGGAAAGACTAGAGATCTCTTCAAGAAAATTAGAGATACCAAAGGAACATTTCATGCAAAGATTGGCTTAATAAAGGACAGAAATGGTATGGACCTAACAGAAGCAGAAGATATTAAGAAGAGGTGGCAAGAATACACAGAAGAACTGTACAAAAAAGATCTTCACGACCCAGATAATCATGATGGTGTGATCACTGACCTAGAGCCAGACATCCTGGAATGTGAAGTCAAGTGGGCCTTAGAAAGCATCACTACGAACAAAGCTAGTGGAGGTGATGGAATTCCAGTGGAGCTCTTTCAAATCCTGAAAGATGATGCTGTGAAAGTGCTGCACTCAATATGCCAGCAAATTTGGGAAACTCAGCAGTGGCCACAGGACTGGAAAAGGTCAGTTTTCATTCCAATCCCAAAGAAAGGCAATGCCAAAGAATGCTCAAACTATCACACAATCTCAGTCCATCTCACACACTAGTAAAGGAATGCTCAAAATTCTCCAAGCCAGGCTTCAGCAATACGTGAACCGTGAACTTCCAGATGTTCAAGCTGGTTTTAGAAAAGGCAGAGGAACCAGAGACCAAATTGCCAACATCCACTGGATCATGGAAAAAGCAAGAGAGTTCCAGAAAAATATCTATTTCTGCTTTATTGACTATGCCAAAGCCTTTGACTGTGTGGACCACAATAAACTGTGGAAAATTCTGAAAGAGATGGGAATATCAGACCACCTGACCTGCCCTCTAATATAGGGGTCAGCAATCGTTTTCTGTAAACAGCAAGACAGTAAATATTTTAGGTTTTCCTAGTCGTATTTGGTCACTGTCCAACTCTTCACCTCTGCTCTCGGGACAGGAAAGCAGCGCCAAACAAACCCTCAACAAGCAAGGAAGGCTCCATCCAAAGCAAACTTTATTAATGGACACCGAAATGTCAATGTCATCTAAGTTTCCCTTTCCGGAAATATTAGTCCTCTTTTGACTTTTTTGGTAACCATATAAAAATGTATAGACTCTTCTTAGCTCCAGCTGTTTGCCCATCCCTGTTGTATCAGTAAGGCTACTGCTCTGCAGGTGGTGATGGGAAGTTGGTTTTAAGAAAACCCTGCCATTTTTATGCATGATTCCTTATGGCCATATGGTCATGATAACTAAAAAACTCATTGAGAATGTGGAAATGATTTTCTGAGTACAAAATTGTCCTTTTCACTCTGAGCAATCTTTTCAAATTGTCGCACAGGTACTACAGGATGTCTGGTTCAAGGAGGTAAGATTTTTCATATTTTTATTCTTCACAGCAAAGAGGAGAGGGAACTGAGTGATCTCACCATACAGAAAACAGGCAGTAGCCTCTCAACAACAAGACAAAAGACAATGTCTGAGCAGGCAGGGTCCAGGCTATGGTTCCGTACCTCCAGGGCCCAATTTGGGCTACTGGAGCAGTGGCCCCTCTCACAGCCTTTTGCTGCCTCTCCTTCCCGGATAAGCAGGATTCAAGGCTATGCTGCACTGCCAGGGGCTCGGTATTTCTGTGAATAAGACAAGGCCCTCGAGCCGCACACAGAGCAGATAGGCATCAGTTCCAGGAAATGTTATCACCAAGCACTGCCTGCATCATGAGTCCTGAGCAAGGTCAGCTGCTCATGAGTGGAATTTTCTAGCTATTTGAGACTTCTCAGCAAGGCAAGTGCTGCTGAGCTCCTTGGAGACCCAAATTGAATTTCTCTTTTTTACTTTTTTGTCAACTTCAGGGATCAACTTGGGTAGCAATTAGGATATTTGTATAGCAATTTGAGTAGTTGAGGGCCTGTGAAGTGAACTAATTTATCATTTATGTACTACATGCAAATCTGCTACCTGTTGTCTCACACATATCAGCCTTTAGTGATTCAGTTTCACTAAGTTCACTTAGTATTTAATGAGTGCCTTCCATGTATCCTATAGTAAACCAGTGGCTTAAAAAAGGCAGTAAGCCAGACAGATTTGATTTGGACTAGTTAGCTAGCAAGGAAAATAGACATTTAATTCAAATATGACACATATTACAGTGAGAAACATAAAAAGTGCTATGACTGCTCTAGAAGGGGAATCCAGCCTACCCCTGGATGTACAGAAGACCTCCCTTGGGAAAGGATTCAAAATTGGTGGCTAAGTGAAGAGGAAGAAATTTCCAGAAGTAGGAATAACTATGCATAAGACCCAGATAAAAGACAGCAGGGTAAAGTCACAGAAGTGAAGACCTGGATTTCAAAAAGTCGGAAGGAAGGGAGCAAGGGCAGGGATAGTTTGACTCTGCTCCTTGCCCAGGGCCTGGACTAAGTATTCAGTGATTGTCTCTTTCTGATATTTTATTATTAGTGTAAATAAATGCAATGTTTCTGTGTATTAATCTTATATTCTGCTGCTGTGTCACTTTAGTTGTGTCCAACTCTGTGTGACCCCATAGACGGCAGCCCACTAGGCTCCTCTGTCCCTGGGATTCTCCAGACAAGAACACTGGACTTTGCTAAATTCCTTTATAAGTTCTAATAGCATTTGTGTGGAGACTTCATGTCAACTGCATATAATGACAATTTTACCTTGTCCCTTTTGATTTTGAACTTTTTATTTCTTTCTCTTCTCTGATTGTTGTGGCTAAGACTTCCAAATGTATGTTGACTAGAAGGGGTGAGAGTGGACATCATTGTCTTGTTCCATAATTTAATGGAAAGGCTTTCAGCTTTTTACCATTTATATTAGGTTGACTGTGAGATTGAAAATTTTTAGCTATTATAATGTGAGCTAAAACAAAGATTAAAGATATTAGATCTGATAGACAAGAGTGCCTGAAGAACTATGAATGGAGATTTGTAACATTGCAGTGACCAAAATTATCCCAAAGATAAAGAAATGCAAGAAGGCAAAATGGTTGTCTGAGGAGGCCTTACAAATGGCTTAGAAAATAAGCTAAAGGGAAAGATATACCCAACTGAATGCAAAGTTCCAAAGAATAGCAAGGAGAGATGAGCAAGTCTTAAGTGAACAAAGCAAAGAAAGAGAGGAAAACAACAGAATGGGAAAAGCTAGTGATCACTTCAAGAAAATAGGAGATACCAAAGGAACAAACACTTTATGTAAAAATGGGCACAGTAAAGGACAGAAACAGCAAGGACCTAACGAAAGTAGAAGAGATTAAGAAGAGGTGGCAAGAATACACAGAAGAACTATACAAAAAAGATCTTAACAACCCAGATAACCACAATGATGTGATCACTCACCTAGAGCCAGACATCATGGAGTGTGAAGTCAAGTACATCTTAGGAAGCATTACTACAAACAAAGCCAGTGGAGGAGATTGAATTTCAGCTGAGATTTTACAAGTCCTAAAAGATGATGCTGTTAAAATGCTGTACTCAAAAAAATCAATGCAAAGGTCAGTTTTCATTCCAATCCCTAAGAAGGGCAATGTCAAAGAATGGTCAAACTACCATACAATTGCACTCATTTCACATGCTAGTAAGGTAATGCTCAAAATCCTTCAAGAAAGGCTTCAGCAGTACATGAAGCAATAACTTCCAGGTGTACAAGTTGTATTTAGAAAAGGCAGAGGAACCAGAAATGAAATTGTCAGCATCCACTGGAGCATAGAAAAAGCAAGAGAATTTCAGAAAAACAACTACTTCTGCTTCACTGACTATGCTAAAGCTGGAGTCAAGGTTGCTGAGAGAAATATCAACACCTCAGATATGCAGATGATACCACTCTAATGGCAGAAAGAGAAGAGGAACTAAGGAGCTTCTTGATGAAGGTAAAAGAGGAGAGTGAAAAATCTGACTGAAAACAACATTCAAAAAACTAAGGTCATGGCATCTGGTCCCATCACTTCATGGCAAATAGATGGGGAAACAATGGAAACAGTGAGAGACTGTATTTTCTTGGGCTCCAAAATCACTTCAGATGGTGACTGCATCCATGAAATTAAAAGACGCTTGCTCCTGGGAAATAAAGCTATGACAAACCTAGACAGTGTACTATAAAGCAGAGACATCATTTTTCTGACAAAGGTCCATATAGTCAACGCTATGGTTTTTCCAGCAATCATGTAAGGATGTGAGAGCTGGACCCTAAAGAAGGCTAAGTGCCAAAGAATTAATGCTTTGGATCTATGGTGCTGGGGAAGACTCTTGAGAGTCCCTTGGACTGCATGGAGATCAAACCAGTCAATCCTGAAAGAAATCAACCCTAAATATTCACTGGAAGGACTGATGCTGAAGCTCCAGTACTTTGGCCACCTGATGCTAAGAGCTTACTTATTGGAAACAGCTCTGACTCTGGGAAGGATTGAGGGCAGGAGGAGAAGGGAGCAATAGAGGATGAAATGGCTGAATGTCATCACCAAGTCAATGGCCATGAGTTTGAGCAAACTCAGGGAGATAGTGAAGGACAGAGAAGCCTGGCATGCTACAGTCCATGGGGTCACAGAGAGTCAGACGTGACTTAGTGACTGACCAACAAGAAAAGATAGCAGTTAGGGCAGTGCATCCTCCTGCCCAAACACAGTGCCCCAACTGGCTGCCTGACTTCTTTCCCTGAGGAAGGAAATCTTAACCAGAGGCAACAGCAAATGGTAAGATCCCTGCTGGCAGACAGGATAGGATATATAGGATAGGATAACCTCTATGTCCTCAGTATCTGATACAAACTAAAGGGGACTCAATCAATATTTGGATGAATTAATAAATGGATAAATTTCTAAGAACCCTGAAACCAACAAAAGGAGTCACAGGAGCTGAGCTCAGTTGAACAGAGAAAGGGTTGAATGGCCAGTCATGGAGAGCTTGGATAAACACCTGAGACCAGAGCTGTATTTTACCATCTAATTCACGGAATGGGTGAGCTGGCTTCATTTCAAAGGCCAGGAATGGAGAAGACCTAACTATGCGTTTAGCACTGTGCTGAGTACTCTGGGGATACAGAAGAAACAAAAACTTTGTTTACAATTGTCTGTTCTCTAGTTGAGAAGATATGAGACGCACAAAGCCATGAACTATGCAAAACATTTGTGGTATCACACTAGAGCTGATGATGTCCATGGCAGTTAGAATTACACAAAAACTGTGTGTGCACACATGTGAGTGTATAAACATTAGCTAGAGAAGATAATGGTTTTTGTGGAGCTGATTTTAGTTGTATCCACAGAGTACATATTATTTGCTCCATGTAGTCCACACAGACTTTTTGTCATCAAAATCAGCTGAAGAGCTTTTTCAAAATTCACAAGCAAGCATCCCCAGAGATTCTATCCAGTAAGTTGAGCATAAGACAAAATAACCTCCTTATTTTAAAAATCTCTAAAGGTGATCTAGATGTTATCATATAGGGGAAACTACTTATTCAAACAATTTGAACATGGAGGTAATAGTGAAGAATAAACAGAAGTTGACATTTTTATATCCAGGTTAACAGCTTTAATACAACTGGCCCACAACAGGGGATGATTAAGCAAACTGTGAGATAAAACAACAGCAAAAAACAACCTGCAAAAAAGGTATGCAGAATTTACTTCATAAAAATAGAAAGATGAGCGAATAAAGAGCATTAGACACTCTGTATATATGTAAAAATAAAATGATTGATGCAGAGCCAAGGAGAACATCCAGATTATTTTTAATTATGAAGTTTTTTCTATAAAGTTATTGAATCTGCAGTTAAGATTTAACAAGCTATGAAACATTTTTTAAAAAATAAAATTTACCACTTTGTGTTACATTACATGGATGCATTTTTTAACAAAATGCTTACAAGCAACTAAACAATATCAATATGATGAGTAATTACACTGTCCCTCAATGGTTTGATCATTATTTATTCATCATATTATGGTCGGTGTGACTATTTTCTCCAGGGAGTAACTGCATCAGAAGGATGAATGCTAATTCTATGAGCCTCTGCCACTTAAAATATAAACAAAGTAGTGGGGTTATTTTGGCCTAAAGAGGTGCTTGATATAATTTTACTACGATTTGAACAGACAGTTGCATTAGGAACATTCACTGTGCATTTCAGTGAAATAGATGGTGATGATAGTTAAACAAACCACCACTTAGGGGATAGCTTTTCAGCATGGACATAATAATGTCAAGAGGAAATACCCATGAAGATGTGTTAACTCCTACTTAGTTAAGACTTGGCCACCAAGAAAAACAATTTGTCTTCTGTAACTATATTCACATAAGCAAAAGAGAGTCTCTATTATTAGCTATATGGAGCAGGTAAAATATTATTAAAAATTTAAATATAATTATAATTTTAATACAATTAAAATATTATTAAATTCTGGTATTGTGGTAAAGGACAGGGGGTAGGAAAGAGAAAGTTAGGTAAAAAACCACTACTGTTTAAAACACAAATTAATTAAATCTTATATGAACTTAAAAATAATAACTCTTTTAGATCCAATGCAATTTTGAAATTATTTCTATTTGCCTTATTTATTTAACCTTCACGACAATCCTTAAGCATAGAAATCATTCTTATCCTAAAATTATAGGTGAATAAAGAATTAGTAAAAACTCAAATTTATATGGTACTATCTAGTTTCCAAAGTGGCTTCACAAATATAATTTAATTTTGAAATGACTAACCACACTTAATAGAGAAGGAAATTAATCCCGGAAAGTTAAGTGAATTGCTGAAGATCTCATGCCTTGTAAGTGTCAGATCAGAATTCAGACCCACCTCCCAACTCAAATGGTTATTCAGACCTGATTCAGACCAAGGCTGCATCTGCACAAGGCATGATCAACAGCATCACTGGAGACCCAAGTCTGATCTCTAAGCTTCTCACACCCACCTGCTATTCACCACCCCATGGGAACTTACCGCCCAGGAGGTGTACTCCATTACATTCCTGCCTTAGTCAGAGACTTCAAACATATTATAAGTAGTCTCCCTATGGGCAGAAGCAAAAACTTCAGTATATAAATACCTTATAAAGTGTCTACACATGAACATCACTAGATGGTTAATACTGAACTCAGATTGATTATATTCTTTGCAGCCAAAGATGGAGAAACTCTATTCAGTAGCAAAAACAAGACCGGGAGCTGACTGTGACTCAGATCATGAACTCCTTATTGCCAAATTCAGACTTAAATTGAAGAAAGTAGGGGACACCACTAGACCATTCAGGTATGATGTAAATCAAATCCCTTATGATTATACAGTGCAAGTGAGAAATAGAGCCAAGGGATTAGATCTGATAGATATAGTGCCTGAAGAACTATGGACAGAGGTTCATGACATTGTACAGGAGGCAGCGATCAACACCATTCCTAAGAAAAAGCAATTCAAAAAGGCAAAATAGTTGTCTGAGGAGGCCTTACAAATAGCTGAGAAAAGAAGAGAAGTTAAAGGCAATGCAGAAAAGGAAAGATATACCCATTTGAATGCAGAGCTCCAAAGAAGAGCAAAGAGAGATAAGAAAGCCCTCCTCAGTGATCAATGCAAAGAAATAGAGGAAAACAATAGAATGGGAAAGACTAGAGATCTCTTCAAGAAAATTAGAGATACCAAAGGAACATTTCATGCAAAGATGGGCACAATATAGGACAGAAATGGTATGGACGTAACAGAAGCAGAAGCTATTAAGAGGTGGCAAGAACACACAAAAGAACTATACAAAAAGATCTTCATGATCTAGATAACCACAATGGTGTGATCACTGACCCAGAGCCAGACATCCTGGAATGTGAAGTCAAGTGGGCCTTAGAAAGCATCACTACGAACAAAGCTAGTGGAGGTGATGGAATTCCAGTGGAGCTCTTTCAAATCCTGAAAGATGATGCTGTGAAAGTGCTGCACTCAATATGCCAGCAAATTTGGGAAACTCAGCAGTGGCCACAGGACTGGAAAAGGTCAGTTTTCATTCCAATCCCAAAGAAAGGCAATGCCAAAGAATGCTCAAACTATCACACAATCTCAGTCCATCTCACACACTAGTAAAGGAATGCTCAAAATTCTCCAAGCCAGGCTTCAGCAATACGTGAACCGTGAACTTCCAGATGTTCAAGCTGGTTTTAGAAAAGGCAGAGGAACCAGAGATCAAATTGCCAACATCTGCTGGATCATAGAAAAAGCAAGAGAATACCAGAAAAACATCTATTTCTGCTTTATTGACTATGCCAAAGCCTTTGACTGTGTGGATCACAATAAACTGTGGAAAATTCTTCAAGAAATGGGAATACCAGACCACCTTACCTGCCTCCTGAATAATCTGCATGCAGGTCAAGAAGCAATAGTTAGAACTGCACATGGAACAATGGACTGGTTCCAAATTGCAAAAGGAGTATGTCAATGCTATATATTATCACCCTGCTTATTCAAGTTATATGCAGAGTATAGCATGCAAAATGCCAGGTTGGATAAAGCACAAGCTGGAATCAAGATTGCCAGGAGAAATATCAATAACCTCAGATATACGGATAACACCACCCTTACAGCAGAAATTGAAGAGGAACCAAAGAGCCTCTTGATGAAATTGAAAGAGGAGAGTGAAAAAGCTGACTTAAAACTCAACATTCAAAAAACTAAGATCAAGCCATCTGGTCCCATCACTGCATGACAAATAGATGGGGAAACAATGGAAACAGTGAGAAATTTTATTTGGGGGGGGGGCTCAAAAATCATTGCATATGGTGACTCTAGCCATGAAATTAAAAGATGCTTGCTCCTTGGAAGAAAAGCTATAACCAACCTAGACAGCTTATTAAAAAGCAGAGATATTACTTTGCCAACAAAGGTCTGTCTTGTCAAAGTTATGGCTTTTCCAATAGTCATGTATGGATGTGAGAGTTGGACTGTAAAGAAAGCTGAGTGCTGAAGAATTGATGCTTTTGAACTGTGGTGTTGGAGAAGACTCTTGAGAGTCCCTTGGACTGCAAGGAGATCCAACCAGTCCATCCTAAAGGAAATCAGTCCTGAATATTCATTGTAAGGACTGATGTTGAAGCTGAAACTCCAATACTTGGCCACCTGATGCGAAAAACTGACTCACTGAAAAGACCCTGATGCTGGGAAAGACTGAAGTCAAGAGGAAAAAGAGACAACAGAGGATGAGCTGGTTGGATGGCATCACTGACTTGATGGACATGAGTTTGAGCAAGGCTCGGAGTTGGTGATGGACAAGGAAGCCTGGCGTGCTGCAGTCCACGGGATCTCAAAGAGTCAGACATGACAGAGTGACTGAATTATAAAATGTCCAAGCACCCCACCTAATAATCTAGAAGAAGTTTGCAGGAACCTGGATAGAAGAGAGGGTATTCCCACATGGTGTGTCATACAAGGCTAAGGCAGAATTTCAGGGCACAGATAACCCTTTTGGTACAGGCTGAGTCCCTACATTTGGTAGCTGAACTAAAGAAGCCAACAGTGAATAACTTCACCTTGGCTCACCTCCCGTGCAGTTCTTGGTGCTTGCAAGGGACGGAACTGGCTCTGGTGGACTTTACAGCCTCTCTCTCACGGCATCAAGCTCTAGGGTCCCTTCTGATCATATTCTCTTTTCCAGCACACAGCAGAATTAATCTACCTCTCATAAAAGAAAATCTAGCTCATCAAACATTCACTGGAATTCTTCCTAACACTAAGTCACCTAATCATGCCATCTAATTATAGCTTTATTTCAACATTTGTTCCTCAGTAAAATGACTCCTGGAAGAATTAAGCCTTTAGAGACACACATACACAGGGAAAGAGAGAGAGAGAGAGACAGAGGCGATGAGTCTAGGAGAGACAGTTTAATACCTCAATAAATTATCAGCCATATTATTTTGCATTATACAGGTTTTTCCCAATTTATACCTCTTGTCTCTCTAGCAACAGTAGAAAATGCAACCTTACATCCTCTTGATATTTGTTACCATAGTGAGCATATAATAGGTTTAAAGCAACTGCTAATTTTATCATGTTTACCTATAGCTGATTCAGTGACCTTCTGAAAAAGCAAAAATACCTGATTATGAGATGTTACTCATCTCTCCTTGAGACTCACTTATTACCTACACAAACTTTTGTTGGTTAAAGTTTGCAATCTAAGTAAGCAATTTCATGATATTAGACATAAGGGCAGAATGTTTAAAGTCATGATATCCCAAGACTGTAACCCAATCTTTTGTTCTATTCAGGGCCTCATATGATTGGATGAAGCCTACCCACTTTATGAAAGGCAGTCTGCTTTATTGAAATTTCACAGATTTAACTGTAAATATTATCCAAAAACATTCTCACAGAAACTTCCAGAACAGTTTTGTCCAAATATCTGGGCCATGTCCAGTCAAGGTGATACATAAAATTAACCATCATACATACAAAACAATTACTAAGCTCCTGGTGCTCTGTATAATAAGAGAATGATATGTTAAACTCTTAAATACAGATACAGACAGTCCTAGTTCTCAACATTGTTAGTTGTTCTTAGTCAACTATGCATACCTATGTCTGTATGTAAGAAGCAGACCTATAGCTATGGTAGGTGGCCAGGCAGGACCGACCACCTGTTATCTCACACCTCTTCCCTCATTAACTCAGACTGGGAGGAAGGGCTGGACTGTGCTTGGCCCAGCACAGCCTGGACCCAACCATTTGTGTATTACACATGTATTACAGGTGAGCTCTTTAGCATAGAATCCCTGGCTTTAGAAAATATAATGATGTTCTTGCTGTCTTGGGAACTGATGTGGCCAGGTTACTCTCTTAAAGATGGGAAGGGTTCCCCTGACCAGAATGGATATTTCCATATCAATTATCCTTCGAAGGGAGAAATCCTAGAGCAAAAATGGGGCCAGTATTAAACAGATATGAAATGTTAGGGTACAGGGCTTTTAAAGATGAGGCTACTGTTGCTCAGGCTTCCCTGATGGCTCAGTGGTAAAGAATCCGCTTGCCAATGCAGAGGACACAGGTTCGATCCCTGGGTTGGGAAGATTCCCTGGAGTAGGAAATGGCAACCCACTCCAGTATTCTTGCCTGGGAAAACTCATGGATAAAGGAACCCGGTGGGCTATAGTCCATGGGGTCACGAAAGAGTCAGACATGACTTGATGACTCAACAACAATTGTTGCTCATTTTGAATTGAATTCTGAGGACTGAAGAGATGAGGTACTCCCAGTAGTAGAGGATGAAGGGCCACTAGCACATGGCTGCACATCTAGATCAGGTGAAAAGTCTACTTGGTAAAGGATTCTAAAGGAGGGATTGGGCCCATGAATTCTACTTCTAATGGTGGCATAACTGGTGTGCTATTTGTAGTATTTCCAGGCCTAGAGATGGGGAAATGCAGAGAGTCTGTATATGCTCCCAAAGGAGTAGCTAAGGGAATGATCAGACAAGGAAAAGAATCGCTGTTCATCCTCACCAACAACTGTCCGACCTTAATTAAGGAAATCTAAAACAGAGTACTATGCTATGTTGGCCAAAACTGGTGTCCATCACTACAGTAGCAATAATACTGAAAGGGGCACAGGGTGTGAGAAAAAAAAAAAAAACTACAGAGTATGCATGTTGGCTATCATTGATTTAGGTGAATCTGCTATCATTAGAAGCATATTAGCAGAGATTTTGTTGTTGTTCAGTTGTGCAGTCATGTCTGACTCTTTACAACCCTAAGAACTGCAGCACTCCAGGCTTCCCTTCACTATCCTCACTAGTGAGGATATCCTTCACTATCTCTTTGAGTTTGCTCAAACTCGTGTCCATTGATTCCATGACACCTTCCAACCATCTATCCTCTGTCATCCCCTTCTCCTCCTGCCCTCAGTCTTTCTCAGCATCAGGGTCTTTTCCAATAAGTCAGCTCTTTCCATCAGGTGACCAAAATATTGGAGCTTCAGCTTCAGCATCAGTCCTTCCAATGAATATTCTGAAAGGATTTCCTTTAGGATTGACTGGTTTGATCTTCTTGCAGTCCAAGGGACTCTCAAGAGTCTTCTCCAACACCATAGTTTGAAAGCATCAATTCTTTAGCACTCAGCCTTCTTTAGGGTCCAACTCTCACATCCATACATGACTATTGGAAAAACCACAGCTTTGATTATAGGGACCTTTGTCAGCAAAGGGATATCTTTGCTTTTTAATATGTTCTCTAGGTTTGTCATAACTTTTCTTCCAAGGAGCAAGCGTCTTATAATTTCATGGCTGCCGTCACCATCCATAGAGGTTCTGGAGCCCAAGAAAATGAAGTCTGTCAGTTTCCATAGTTTCCCCATCAATTTGCTATGAAGTGATGGGACTTGATGCCAAGATCTTAGTGTTTTGAATGTTCAGCCAGATTTTTCACTCTCCTCTTTCACTTTCATCAAGAGGACTCTTTAGTTCCTCTTCACTTTCTACAACTGGGGTAGTATAATTTGCACATCTAAGGTTATTGATATTTCTCCCGTCAATCTTGATTCCAGCTTGAGCTTCATCCAACCTGACATTTTGCATGATATACTCTGCATATAAGTTAAGTAAGCAGGGTGACAGTATACAGCATTGACACATTCCTTTCCCAATTTTTAACCAGTTGGTTGTTCCATGTACGGAGAAGGCACTGGCAACCCACTCCAGTACTCTTGCCTGGAGAATCCCGTGGCTGGAGGAGCCTGGTAGGCTGCAGTCCATGGGGTCGCTAAGAGTTGGACATGACTGAGCAACTTCACTTTCACTTTTCCCTTTCATGCATTGGAGAAGGAAATGGCAACCCAATCCAGTGTTCTTGCCTGGAGAATCCCAGGGACGGGGGAGCCTGGTGGGCTGCTGTCTACGGGGTCGCACAGAGTTGGGCACGACTGAAGCAACTTAGCAGCAGCAGCAGCAGCAACACACATACGGGTTTCAGAGGAGACAGGTAAGGTGGTCTGATATTCCCATTTCTTTAAGAATTTTCCATAGTTTGCTGTGATCCACACAGTCAAAGGCTTTAGCAAAGTCAGTGAAGCAGAAATAGATGTTTTTCTGGAATTCCCTTGCTTTCTCCGTGATTCAAGAAATGTTGGCAATTTGTTCTTTGGTTCCTCCGCCTTTTTGAAATCCAGCTGGTACATGCTAAAGCCTAGCTTGAAGGATCTTGAACACAACCTTACTAGCATGTGAAATGAGCACAATTTTATGGTAGATTGAACGTTCCTTGGCACTTCCCTTCTTTGGGCTACCCAGGTGGCACTAGTGGTAAAGAACCCACCTATCAGTGCAGGAGACATAAGAGAAGCAGTTTCAATTTCTGTGTCAAGAAGATCCCCTGGAGTAGGGAATTGTTACCCACTCCAGTATTCTTGCCTGGAGAATGCCATGGACGGAGGAGCATGGCGAGTTATAGTCCGTAAGGTCACAAAGAGCTGGACATGACTGAGCAACTGAGAAAGCATTTTTGGGGATTGGAATGAAAACTAACCTTTCAAGTCCTTTGGCCACTGCTGAGTTTTCCAAATTTGCTGACATATTGAGTACAGCACTCAAACAGCATCATTTTTAAGGATTTTAAATAACTCAGCTGGAATTACATCACCTCCACTAGCTGTGTTTGTAGTGATGCTTCCTAAGGCTCACTTGATTTCACACTCCCAGGATGCCTGACTCTAGGTGAATAACCACACTATTGTGGTTATCTGAGTCATTAAGACATTTTTGTATAATTCTTCTGTGTATTCTTGCCACCTCTTTCAATCTCTTGTGCTTCTGTTAGGTCCTTATCATTTCTGTCCTTTATTGTGCCCATCCTTGCATGAAATGTTCCCTTGATATCTCCAGTTTTCTTGAAGAGCTCTCTAGTCTTTCCCTTTCTACTGTTTTCCTCTACTTCTTCCCATTGTTCATTAAAGAATGCCTTTTTATCTTTCCTGCATTCAGTTGGGTATATCTTTCTGCATTCAGTTGGGTATATCTTTCTGCGTTCAGTTGGGTATATCTTTCCCTTTCTCCTTAGCATTTTGCTTCTCTTCTTTGCCCAGTTATTTATAAGGCCTCCTCTCCTCTTTGCCTTCTTTCATTTCTTTTTCTTTGGGCTGGTTTTGCTCACCACCTCCTGTACAATGTTACGAACCTCCATCCATAGTTCTTCAGGTACTCTCAGATCTAATCCCCTGAATCTATTCATCATCTCCACTGTACAATCATAAGGGATTTGATTTAGGTCATACCTGAATGGCCTACTGGTTTTCCCTATTTTTCTTCAATCTAAGCGTGAATTTTGCAAAAAGGAGCTCATAATCTGAGCCACAGTCAGCTCGTCAGCCACACACAGCTTTTTTTGACTGTATAGAACTATATATATATATATATATATATATATATAATTTATGCAATTTATAATATACAATTATAAATAACAATAGCATTTCAGGAATTTTAAACTGTGTGTCAGATATTTTGCTAAGTGCTTTACACTCATTATCTGATTTAATCTATACAAGATCCTATAGACTTTATCCTCACTTTGCTGATGGGGAAACTGATTTACAGAGAGGTTAAGTATGACTAGTAAGTGGTAACTGAGATTTGACTGAGGCCCAGGCAATTCTATTCTAGATTCTAGTCATTACATCAAAACAATTCCTCTTACTTATAAATTTCTTGACCACTATATTCTTCTACTGCTTAGACTTTCAAAGTACAAGTTCTGAAGCTGATAAAAAGTGACCATAACTTTTGATGGAACAAAACTAGTTTTTAGGTTAAGCCAAAAATATTTTCTTATAGAATAATGTCAGCCTGGCTAAAGAACACTGGAGTAGGGCTGAATCACTTAATCTAACCTCTTCAGCAAGACAAAAAGCCCAGAAAGTACAAACATCTAAGTTAGAAACCTGAAGACCATGCTGGAGTGGACCAACTCTCTCAGTATTCACACCCAGTTAGCCTTTAATGCTGCCACTGTTTTCTTTTAAAATATATTTCAAATAAATCCCATCCTATCTACTCCTAGACTTTTCATCATTTTCTGCCTATTTTATGAAAGTCTCATAACAGTTCATTCCTGTCGCTTCTGGCCTCCTCAAAACTACCCTCTGCCACCAAGATCATCTATTTATTGAATAAATGAATGAGTGAATGAATGTATGATGAGGATATGAACTAGCATAGTAATAGTAGTGATGGATAGGAGAAACATTTTGGAGATTGAGAAATGCTTAAGGGTTTAACTTGATTCCAAAAGCAGCATAAATAAAGGGTGAATAAAGAGTTTGAAGTAGAAAAGTGGCACAATGATATTTACATTTTAAAAAGGTATTCTGGGGGGAGGAGCCAAGATGGCGGAGGAGTAGGACGGGGAGAACACTTTCTCCCCCACAAATTCATCAAAAGAGCATTTAAACGTCGAGTAAATTCCACAAAACAACTTCTGAATGCCGGCAGAGGACATCAGGCACCCAGAAAAGCAACCCAACTCTTCGAAAGGAGGTAGGAGAAAATATTAAAAACAAAAAAAAAGAGACAAAAGAGGGAGGGACGGAGTTCCGTCCCGGGAAGGGAATCTTAAAAAGAGAGAAGTTTCCAAACATCAGGAAACCTTCTCACTGCCGAATCTGTGCCGAGCTTTGGAAGCACAGAGGGCAACATAACAGGGAGAAAAAATAAATAAACAATTTAAAACTCGCAGATTGCGAGCCCTACAGTAACTCCCCCAGCAGAGAAGCAGCGCAGACGCCTGCATCCGCCATTAGCAAACCGGGGCTGGGCAGGGAGGCGCGGCGTGGGCTGCATCGCTGAGAGTAAGAATCTGGCCTGAATACCCTGAGCGCTATCTGAGCGAAATAATTTGGGCTAGCAAACCAGACTGTGGGATACCTACCACGCGAAAAGCCAGCCCTAACCTAAGACCGCCAGGCCCGCGCACGGAACAAAGGACTGAACAGAGATAGCTGGCTGCAGACCTTCCCCCTCCGGTGACAGGCAGCCAGAGCCGGAAGGGGGCAATCGCAGCCCCAGAGAGACATTATCTATAAAATTGTAAGCAGGCTTCTTTGCTAACTAAAACTTCTTGGGGGTCTGGACGGTCAACATCTGCCTGAGAAGGTGCGCCGGTTTTACATCCACATAACCAAGTGGCGGGGAGACGATAAGTCGCAGCATTGGCGCTCGCCTGGGAAGAGCAAATTGGCGCTCGGACCTGGGAAGAGCACAAAACGCAGGCCCAACTGAGTCTGCGCCTCTGAGGACTACCCGAGTGCCTGAACCTGAGCGGCTTGGACCTGGGAGGTGCATGCAGCCCAGGGCCAGCCTCGGATTGTTCCCGGCGGAACAACCTAGAGTCCGAGCAGTGTGGACAGGGAGGCTACACGCGCCGTGAGCAGGGGCAGACCCAGGGTGGCTGAGGCACTGCGAGCCCACGCCAGTGTTATTTGTTTGCAGCATCCCTCCCTCCCTCCCCACAGCACGACTGAACAAGTAAGCCTAAAAAAAAAAAAAAAAAAAAGTGTCCTCCACCGTGCCCTTTGAGTCAGGGTGGAAACCAGATACTGAAGAGACTAGCAAACAGAAGAAGATATAACAGAGGGAAACGCCTTGGAAGCTACAGGCAATAGATCAAAACCCTGTGGTTACTACGGACTACATAGGAAGGGGCCTATAGATCTTGAGAAATATAAATCTGACCAAGGAACTAGCCAAAAATGAACTGAACCCACAACACCCAAAAAAAAAAAAAAAAAAAGTCCTAGATATATTTTTATTATTTTTACGATCATTCTTTCTTTTTTTTTTTTAATTAAAAAAAAAAAATTTTAAGTCCTCTATTGTTCCTTTAATTTTCACTTTTATAACCTATTACTTTGCAAAAAAAAAAAAAAAAAAAAGACCCTATTTTTTTTCTTCTTCAGCAAACTTCATATATATATATTTTATAATTTTTTGACCTTGTTTTTTTTGTTTGTTTGTTTTTGTTTTTTTCTTCTTTTCTTTAACATTGTATTTTTGAAATCCCAAACTCTACTCTAGATTTTTAATTTTCGCTTTTTGGTATATGTTATCAATTTTGTACCTATAGTTTTTTTTTATATAATTTCTGTGACTTCTTTTTTTTTTTCTTCTTCTCTGTTTCTTTCTCTTCTTCTTTTATATAACATTGTATATCTGAAATTCCAAACTTTACTCTAGATTTTTAATTTATGCTTTTTGGTATTTGATATCAATTTTGTACCTGTATTTTCTTTATAATTTTTGTGACATTGTTCATATTTGTTTGTTTGTTTTCTCTCTTTATTTTTCTTCTTCTTTTTTTTTTTTTTTTAACATTGTATTTTTGAAATTCCAAACTCTACTCTAGATTTTTAATTTTTGCTTTCTGGTATTAGTTATCAATTTTGTACCTGTACTTTCTTAATAATTTTCGCGACCTTGTTTGTTTTTGTTTGTTCGTTTTTTCTCTCTTTCTTTTCCTTCTTCTTTTCTTTAACATCGTATTTTTGAAATTCCAAACTCTACTCTAGATTTTTAATTTTCGCTTTCTGGTATTAGTTATCAATTTTGTACCTGTACTTTCTTTATAATTTTCGCGACCTTGTTTGTTTTCGTTTGTTCGTTCTTTCTCTCTTTCTTTTCCTTCTTCTTTTCTTTAACATCGTATTTTTGAAATTCCAAACTCTACTCTAGATTTTTAATTTTTGCTTTTATGTATTTGTTACCAATTTTGTACCTTTAAGGACCCAATCTTCAGGACCCATTTTTCACTAGGGAGTGAGATTACTGGCTTGACTGCTCTCTCTCCCTTTGGACCCTCCTTTTTCTCCACCAGGTCGCCTGTGTCTCCTCCCTAACCCCTCTCTACTCTACCCAACTCTGTGAATTTCTGTGTGTTCCAGACGGTGGAGAACACTTAGGGAACTGATTACTGGCTGGATCTGTCTCCCTCCTTTTCATTCCCCCCTTTTATCCTTCTGGCCACCTCTGTTACCTTCCTCCTTCTTCTCTTCTCTCTATAACCCCGTGAACATCTCTGAGTGGTCCAGTTGTGGAGTGCACATAAGGAAGTGACTACTGGCTAGCCCACTCTCTCCACTATTGATTCACCTCATCTCATTTGGGTCACCTCTAACTCCCTCCTCCCTCTTCTCTTCTCCATGTAACCCTGTGAACCTCTCTGAGTGACCCTCACTGTAGAGAAACTTATCATCTTTAATGTAGATGTTTTATCAATGGTGCTGTATAGAAGGAGAAGTTTTGAAACTACTGTAAAAATAAGACCGATAATCGGAAGCAGGAGACTTAAGTCCAAACCCTGACTCCAGGGAACTCCTGACTCCAAGGAACATTCATTCACAGGAGCTCATCAAATGCCTCCATACCGACACTGAAACCAAGCACCACACAAGGGCCAATAAGTTCCAGGGCAAGACATACCAAGCAAATTCTCCAGCAACAAAGGAACACAGCCCTGAGCTTCAAGATACAGGCTGCCCAAAGTCACCCCAAAACTATAGACATCTCATAACTCATTACTGGACATTTCATTGCACTCCAGAGAGAAGAAATACAGCTCCACCCACCAGAACACCGACACAAGCTTCCCTAACCAGGAAACCTTGACAAGCCACCTATACAAACCCACACACAGCGAGGAAACATCACAATAAAGAGAACTCCACAAACTGCCAGAATACAGAAAGGACACCCCAAACTCAGCAATTTAAACAAGATGAAGAGACAGAGGAATACTCAGCAGATAAAGGAACAGGATAAATGCCCACCAAACCAAACAAAAGAGGAAGAGATAGGGAATCTACCTGATAAAGAATTCCGAATAATGATAGTGAAATTGATCCAAAATCTTGAAACTAAAATGGAATCACAGATAAATAGCCTGGAGACAAGGATTGAGAAGATGCAAGAAAGGTTTAACAAGGACCTAGAAGAAATAAAAAAAGAGTCAATATATAATGAATAATGCAATAAGTGAAATTAAAAACACTCTGGAGGCAACAAATAGTAGAATAACAGAGGCAGAAGACAGGATTAGTGAATTAGAAGATAGAATAGTAGAAATAAATGAATCAGAGAGGATAAAAGAAAAACGAATTAAAAGAAATGAGGACAATCTCAGAGACCTCCAGGACAATATTAAACGCTACAACATTCGAATCATAGGGGTTCCAGAAGAAGAAGACAAAAAGTAAGACCATGAGAAAATACTTGAGGAGATAATAGTGGAAAACTTCCCTAAAATGGGGAAGGAAATAATCACCCAAGTCCAAGAAACCCAGAGAGTACCAAACAGGATAAACCCGAGGCGAAACACCCCAAGACACATATTAATCAAATTAACAAAGATCAAACACAAAGAACAAATATTAAAAGCAGCAAGGGAAAAACAACAAATAACACACAAGGGAATTCCCATAAGGATAACAGCTGATCTTTCAATAGAAACTCTTCAAGCCAGGAGGGAATGGCAAGACATACTTAAAATGATGAAAGAAAATAACCTACAGCCCAGATTATTGTACCCAGCAAGGATCTCATTCAAGTATGAAGGAGAAATCAAAAGCTTTTCAGACAAGCAAAAGCTGAGAGAATTCTGCACCACCAAACCAGCTCTCCAACAAATACTAAAGGATATTCTCTAGACAGGAAACACAAAAACGGTGTATAAACTCGAACCCAAAACAATAAAGTAAATGGCAACGGGAACATACTTATCAGTAATTACCTTAAACGTAAATGGGTTGAATGCCCCAACCAAAAGACAAAGACTGGCTGAATGGATACAAAAACAAGACCCCTACATATGTTGTCTACAAGAGACCCACCTCAAAACAGGGGACACATACAGACTGAAAGTGAAGGGCTGGAAAAAGATTTTCCATGCAAATAGGGACCAAAAGAAAGCAGGAGTAGCAATACTCATATCAGATAAAATAGACTTTAAAACAAAGGCTGTGAAAAGAGACAAAGAAGGTCACTACATAATGATCAAAGGATCAATCCAAGAAGAAGATATAACAATTATAAATATATATGCACCCAACACGGGAGCACCACAGTACGTAAGACAACTGCTAACAAGTATGAAAGGAGAAATTAACAATAACACAATAATAGTGGGAGACCTTAATACCCCACTTACACCTATGGATAGATCAACTAAACAGAAAATTAACAAGGAAACACAAACTTTAAACGATACAATAGACCAGTTAGACCTAATTGATATCTATAGGTCATTTCATCCCAAAACAATGAATTTCACCTTTTTCTCAAGCGCACATGGAACCTTCTCCAGAATAGATCACATCCTGGGCCATAAAGCTAGCCTTGGTAAATTCAAAAAGATAGAAATCATTCCAAGCATTTTTTCTGACCACAATGCAGTAAGATTAGATCTCAATTACAGGAGAAAAACTATTAAAAATTCCAACATATGGAGGCTGAACAACACGCTGCTGAATAACCAACAAATCACAGAAGAAATCAAAAAAGAAATCAAAATTTGCATAGAAACGAATGAAAATGAAAACACAACAACCCAAAACCTGTGGGACACGGTAAAAGCAGTCCTAAGGGGAAAGTTCATAGCAATACAGGCACACCTCAAGAAACAAGAAAAAAGTCAAATAAATAACCTAACTCTACACCTAAAGCAACTAGAAAAGGAAGAAATGAAGAACCCCAGGGTTAGTAGAAGGAAAGAAATCTTAAAAATTAGAGCAGAAATAAATGCAAAAGAAACAAAAGAGACCATAGCAAAAATCAACAAAACCAAAAGCTGGTTCTTTGAAAGGATAAATAAAATTGACAAACCATTAGCCAGACTCATCAAGAAACAAAGGGAGAAAAATCAAATCAACAAAATTAGAAACGAAAATGGAGAGATCACAACAGACAACACAGAAATACAAAGGATCATAAGAGACTACTATCAACAATTATATGCCAATAAAATGGACAACGTGGAAGAAATGGACAAATTCTTAGAAAAGTACAACTTTCCAAAACTGGACCAGGAAGAAATAGAAAATCTTAACAGACCCATCACAAGCATGGAAATTGAAACTGTAATCAAAAATCTTCCAGCAAACAAAAGCCCCGGTCCAGACGGCTTCACAGCTGAATTCTACCAAAAATTTAGAGAAGAGCTAACACCTATCCTGCTCAAACTCTTCCAGAAAATTGCAGAGGAAGGTAAACTTCCAAACTCATTCTATGAGGCCACCATCACCCTAATACCAAAACCTGACAAAGATCCCACAAAAAAAGAAAACTACAGGCCAATATCACTGATGAACATAGATGCAAAAATCCTTAACAAAATTCTAGCAATCAGAATCCAACAACACATTAAAAAGATCATACACCATGATCAAGTGGGCTTTATCCCAGGGATGCAAGGATTCTTCAATATCCGCAAATCAGTCAATGTAATACACCACATTAACAAATTGAAAAATAAAAACCATATGATTATCTCAATAGATGCAGAGAAAGCCTTTGACAAAATTCAACATCCATTTATGATAAAAACTCTCCAGAAAGCAGGAATAGAAGGAACATACCTCAACATAATAAAAGCTATATATGACAAACCCACTGCAAACATTATCCTCAATGGTGAAAAATTGAAAGCATTTCCTCTAAAGTCAGGAACAAGACAAGGGTGCCCACTTTCACCATTACTATTCAACATAGTTTTGGAAGTTTTGGCCACAGCAATCAGAGCAGAAAAAGAAATCAAAGGAATCCAAATTGGAAAAGAAGAAGTAAAACTCTCACTATTTGCAGATGACATGATCCTCTACGTAGAAAACCCTAAAGAGTCCACCAGAAAATTACTAGAAATAATCAATGACTACAGTAAAGTTGCAGGATATAAAATCAACACAGAAATCCCTTGCATTCCTATACACTAATAATGAGAAAACAGAAAGAGAAATTAAGGAAACAATTCCATTCACCATTGCAACGGAAAGAATAAAATACTTAGGAATATATCTACCTAAAGAAACTAAAGACCTATATATAGAAAACTATAAAACACTGGTGAAAGAAATCAAAGAGGACACTAATAGATGGAGAAATATACCATGTTCATGGATTGGAAGAATCAATATAGTGAAAATGAGTATACTACCCAAAGCAATTTATAGATTCAATGCAATCCCTATCAAGCTACCAACAGTATTCTTCACAGAGCTAGAACAAATAATTTCACAATTTGTATGGAAATACAAAAAACCTCGAATAGCCAAAGCGATCTTGAGAAAGAAGAATGGAACTGGAGGAATCAACCTACCTGACTTCAGGCTCTACTACAAAGCCACAGTTATCAAGACAGTATGGTACTGGCACAAAGACAGAAATATTGATCAATGGAATAAAATAGAAAGCCCAGAGATAAATCCACGCACATATGGACACCTTATCTTCGACAAAGGAGGCAAGAATATACAATGGATTAAAGACAATCTCTTTAACAAGTGGTGCTGGGAAATCTGGTCAACCACTTGTAAAAGAATGAAACTGGACCACTTTCTAACACCATACACAAAAATAAACTCAAAATGGATTAAAGATCTCAACGTAAGACCAGAAACTATAAAACTCCTAGAGGAGAACATAGGCAAAACACTCTCCGACATACATCACAGCAGGATCCTCTATGACCCACCTCCCAGAATATTGGAAATAAAAACAAAAATAAACAAATGGGACCTAATTAACCTTAAAAGCTTCTGCACATCAAAGGAAACTATTAGCAAGGTGAAAAGACAGCCTTCAGAATGGGAGAAAATAATAGCAAATGAAGCAACCGACAAACAACTAATCTCAAAAATATACAAGCAACTCCTACAGCTCAACTCCAGAAAAATAAACGACCCAATCAAAAAATGGGCCAAAGAACTAAATAGACATTTCTCCAAAAAAGACATACAGATGGCTAACAAACACATGAAAAGATGCTCAACATCACTCATTATCAGAGAAATGCAAATCAAAACCACTATGAGGTACCATTTCACACCAGTCAGAATGGCTGCGATCCAAAAGTCTACAAATAATAAATGCTGGAGAGGGTGTGGAGAAAAGGGAACCCTCTTACACTGTTGGTGGGAATGCAAACTAGTACAGCCACTATGGAGAACAGTGTGGAGATTCCTTAAAAAACTGGAAATAGAACTGCCTTATGATCCAGCAACCCCACTGCTGGGCATACACACTGAGGAAACCAGAAGGGAAAGAGACACGTGTACCCCAATGTTCATCGCAGCACTGTTTATAATAGCCAAGACATGGAAGCAACCTAGATGTCCATCAGCAGATGAATGGATAAGAAAGCTGTGGTACATATACACAATGGAGTATTACTCAGCCATTAAAAAGAATACATTTGAATCAGTTCTAATGAGGTGGATGAAACTGGAGCCTATTATACAGAGTGAAGTAAGCCAGAAGGAAAAACATAAATACAGTATTCTAATGCATATATATGGAATTTAGAAAGATGGTAACAATAACCCTGTGTACGAGACAGCAAAAGAGACACTGATGTATAGAACAGTCTTATGGACTCTGTGGGAGAGGGAGAGGGTGGGAAGATTTGGGAGAATGACATTGTAACATGTAAAATATCATGTAAGAAACGAGTTGCCAGTCCAGGTTCGATCCACGATACTGGATGCTTGGGGCTAGTGCACTGGGACGATCCAGAGGGATGGTATGGGGAGGGAGGAGGGAGGAGGGTTCAGGATGGGGAACACATGTATACCTGTGGTGGATTCATTTTGATATTTGTCAAAACTAATACAATTATGTAAAGTTTAAAAATAAAATAAAATTAAAAAAAATATATATATATATATAATAATAAATCGGAGAGTCAAATGTTATGATATATGTGAACAACTTTATAAAATATTGTTAATTAAAAAAAAAAAAAAAGGTATTCTGAAATAACCTCATGGAATAATAGGATATTTCTTTCAATCTGTGCAGCCCTGATTTCAAATATTGGTTCTATCGATTGTAAGCTGGATGATGGGCAAGTTACTTAATATATCTGTATCTCAGTTATCTCATCCATGAAATGAGAAGAATAATACTACCCTTAAAGCGTTTCTGGGAAGGTTAAAATAGGTAACAGATATAAAGTATTTAGAATAGTGATGAAACTAAAGTGTGCAGCTATTTTTTTTAATCTACCAATAATATTTTGGGTTTTTTCACATAAATCTTGGTCTTGCCTGTAAGATTTATTCTTAAATTTTAATAAATACTATCACTACTAAAATAATATGTCTTTACCCCATTTCCTTGTCTAGTTGCTTATTACTAAGCCAATGAAAACAAATTAATGTTATGTTTTATCCTGCATTCAGGCAAATTACCATATTCTCTTATAATATTATTAGAAGGTCCCTAGAATTTTTTTAGATAAACAAACTAAACATCAGCAAATAAAGTAAACTTTATCTCTTTTTTACCTATATTTATACCACTAATTCCTTTTTATTTTCATAGTGAATTCTCTGTACCAGTAAAGAAAATATTTAATAAGAATAGCAAGGGCTTGCATTTTTATCCATGAATAGTACAGACACCAGAGTCATCATCATCATGCTTTAAAAAATTAAAAAACTAGACAAAATACATGAAACAACTGTGTTCAATAAACAGACAATAAGCAGTGAAGGACCATGATTCCTTGAGAGGAAAGAAAGAAAGAAAGCCCTGTAGCAAGTGGGGGGAAATCTCAAAAATGTTGTGCTAAGCAACCAAAATATGACACTGAAGATTATGTACCATACACACTCTAGAAACCTTGTCTATAATGATAGAGAGCAGATTAGTGGTTATTTGAGGCCATAGGTGGGAAGATGGGAGTTGGCTGGGAAGGAACACAGGGAACTTTTTGGGGTGATGGAATATTCTATATTTTTATTTTGGTGATGGTTACAGAAACATACACATTTGTCAAAATTCATCCAATCTGTGGACTTGAAATGGATACAATTTTTAATGTAAATCATACATCAGTAAAGTTTATTTGGAAAGATGACAGTGGTAAAGTTAATCAGCCCTTTACAGTAATTTATTTTTTTCTTAGGAAATTTCCATTTTCTCTAAATTTTCATTTTCTTGTCATAGGACTGTATCTTAAATTAGTTTTCCTTGAAACAGACTTTGAAATGGAGATTTGTGTAAAGAGGGTTTATAGGGAGATGCATGTGGGAAAAGGCACCTATAAGAAAGCATGGGACGTTGGATTGAGCAGGTGAACCAGTTGAACTGCGAAGCAACAGAGACAGTGGCTATCCCACTAGAAGCTAAGGTCCTTCAAAGCTACTCCGGAATGAGACAAGAGGGTAGAGATTTTATATTTCTGTATCAACCAGTTTGGAGATGTAAGCTGTCCCCACTACATATTGGACCATTTCCATTGGATGGTAACTTGGGCAAGATAACCCTGCTGACCAAAAACAATTCCTGCAGGGAGGCACAGCTATGAGTTGTCAGTCACCAACACCCCACAGTGAGGAAATGTGTCTTCTGGTCCCGAAGGAGAAAACCTTGGTAGCACACCACAGTGCCCACTAGAGGTTATGTGTGGTATACTCCACCACTGTTCTTATCATCTTTCTTGAATCTTCACTTAAACCTACTTTCTCTTTGAAAAGACCCTGATGCTGGAAAAGATTGAAGGCTGGAGGAGAAGGGGACGACAGAGGATGAGATGGTTGTATGGCATCACTGACTCAAAGGGCATGAGTTTGAGTAAACTCCGGGAGTTGGTGATGGACAGGGAGGCCTGGCATGCTGCAGTTCATGGGGTCACAAAGACTCGGACATGACTGAGCAACTGAACTGAACTGATTTTCTCTTTAGTGTTTGATCTGTCCTTTCTGTTAATCAGATTTGCAATGGGTTTATTTATTTTTAGTTGACTTCTCAGCAATCAGTTCTTAGATTGATTTCTCATTTATACTACGTTTATTCTTATTTAATTTAATTTGCTTTTTTAAATTTTTTTTAACTAGGAGTTCATTCTTTTTATTTATTTTTTTCTTTTCAAAGTATTTTTATTTATTTATTTATTTTTTAATATAAATTTCTTTATTTTAATTGGAGGTTAATTACTTTACAATATTGTATTGGTTTTGCCATACATCAACATGAATCTGCCACAGGTATACATGTGTTCCCCATCCTGAACCCCTCTCCCTCCACCCACCCCGTACCATCCTTCTGGGTCGTCCCAGTGCACCAGCCCCAAGCATCCAGTATCATTCATTGAACCTGGACTGGCGATTCGTTTCATATATGATATTACACATGTTTCAATGCCATTCTCCCAAATCATCCCACCCTCTCCCTCTCCCAGAGTCCAGAAGACTATTCTATATATCTGTGTCTCTTTTGCTGTCTCGCTTACAGGGTTATCATTACCATCTTTCTAAATTCCATATGTATGCATTAAATTTTGATTCCTTCTTCCTAGCTTCTTGTTTACTCTGTTATTCTAGTAATTTCTTAGGATAATATTCATATTTTTGTTTCTTCTTTAATTATGAATACATAATAGAGGTATTCCCTGGTGGCTCAGACGGTAAAGCATCTGCCTGCAATGTGGGAGACCTTGGTTCGATTCCTGAGTCAGGAAGATCCCCTGGAGAAGGAAATGGCAACCCATTCCAGAACTCTTGCATAGAAAATCCCATGGACGGAGGAGCCTGGTAGGCTACAGTCCATGGGGTTGCAAAGAGTCGGACACGACTGAGCGACTTCACTTCACAATAGAGGTATTAAAAGTCTAAAATGTTCTCAGCATACAGCTCTATGTCCTATAGGTTTTACTACTAAGTTGTTCTCTTTTTTTGTAATTTATAATTTCTTTTTTAAAATATTTTTATCCCAAGTTTACCTACTAAGAGTTTTCATAATTTCCAAAAAGATAAGATGTGGTCACCTTTTTATAATTCATTTCAATTTTCATTGAATTATGATCATTTAATTTACCTCACAAAATCTATTTTTTATTTTGAAGATTTAATTCATGTCAAGTAAATGATTGATATTTGTAAATATTTGGTAGACAATAAATATAAATATATTACCCTCAAAATTATTGTTTTTATATAATGTCTTATTGTTTATATAATTGTTTATATAATGTCTTATTTTCTTCAGTGCATTTAACCTTGAATTTCCCTATGTCATAAACTAATGCTGCCATGCCTGTTTTATTTTTAATAGGAGGATAATTGCCTTACTATATTGTGTTGGCCATTGCCATACAACAGTGTGAATCAGCCACAAGTATACATGTCCCCTCCTTCTTGAGCCTCACGACCACCCCACCCACCCCTCTAGTTGTCACAGAGTACCACCTTGAGCTCCCTGTGTTATACAGCAACTTCCCATTAGCTATCTATTTTACACATGTTAATGTATATGTTTCAATGCAAGTCTCTCAATTTGCCCCACCCTCTATTTCCCCGACTGTGTCCAAAGTCTATTCTCTATGTCTGTATCTCTATTCCTGCCCTGCAAATAGATTCATCAGTACCATTTTTCTAGACCCCATATATACACATTAATATATGATATTTGTGTTTCTCTTTCTGACTTACTTCACTCTGTATAACAGGCTGTAGGTTCATCCACCTCACTAGAACCAACTTAAATGCATTCTTTTTTATGGCTAAGTAATAATCCATTGTACATACATACCACAGTTTCTTTATCCATTCATCTGCTGATGGACATCTCAATTCAGTTCAGTTCAGTTCATTTGCTCAGTCGTAGCTGACTCTCTGCAACCCCATGGACTGCAGCATTCCAGGCCATCTAGGTTGCTGGGTTTTTTGTTTTTTTGTTTTTTTTTTTAATTATTATTTTGTTTTTGTATCTCTCTGATCCATCTTAATTTTCTTTATCATTTTTTAAGTATAGATAAAGACATAGTTAGAGACATAGATTTTTGTTAAAGCATATAGCTCAGTTTTGTGGACTCTTGAGAGTCCCTTGAACAGCAAGGAGATCAAACCAGTTAATCCTAAAGGAAATCAACCCTGAATATTCACTGGAAGGACCGCTGCTAAAGCTGAAGTTCCAAGATTTTGGCCACCTGATACAAAGATCAGACTCATTGAAAAAGACCCTGATGCTGGGAAAGATTGAGGGCAGGGGGAGAAGAGGGCAACAAAGGATGAAATGGTTGGATGGCATCAACAAATCAATGGATGTGAGTTTGAACAAATTCCAAGAGACAGTGAAGGACAGGGAAGCCTGGTATGCTGTAGTCCACAGGTTTGCAAAGACTTGGACATGACTGAGTGACTGAACAACAACAGTTTTGTGATTTAACCCAACTGAAAATGTTTCTCCTTTAAAGGGGAAAAGTCAGTATGCTCATACTCTGTATGATCTAATTTCTTCTTTTCATGATAATTTAGTTTTATGTTTACTTTACATTCTTATTTCCTCATTTTCCTTTGTGTTTGATGATTTGGTCAAATATATTTTTGGTCAAAAATAGTATATATATTTGGTCAAAAATATATACTTGGTCAAAAATAGTACTATTCTATTTTTCCCCTTGTTAATTTGGAAGTTCTAATATTTTACATTTCATAGTGACTACCTTCTTTGTTCCTATTCTCATAATCACAGAATCCTCTCTCTACTCTTATAAGAAAACAAGATACCAACTATTTCTTCCATGAAGATGATTTGTTTCCTCCCTTTGCTCCACTCCAATTAGAAAAGCTATTTCTTCTCCATCCTCCATCCCAAGATGCTAGTTTTGCTAAAATAGATTATTGCTTTTAGTTCTATATTATTATTTGATTTTTCCTTACAGTAAATCAGTATGTTTCTTCTAAGACTCTTTAATTTAGCACTTACATCACACATTCCCAATCTGTTTTTATCCTCTTCAACCTAATTTTTAGAGAGAAGGAGAAACATATTGACTCTGCACCCTTGCTCCTCTCCTTAACATCACTTTCCTTTAGGTATGGTTATTTTCTCATCAACTCACCCTAAAACCCAGTGATCCCGTTTAGGCATAGATTTGTTTCACTGCTTCTCTTCTGAAATGTCTATCCAAGTCTCATAGATTATTCTTAAGTCCCTTATCCGTTTTCTCTTGTTTTGCTTTTTATATTTTAATTTTGTACCTTGAAATAATTCTTGCACTTATAAATATTGTCTCAATGGTAACAATCTCCTCCTTCAATTCTTCTAAAGAATTGTTTACATAGGAAATCATGGGAGTTTTACTGTTGCTTTGGTTGGGGTGCAGTGTTATTGGTGGTGATGGTATTATTTCATGACAAAAAAAAAAGTGTATGTACTACATTTGAATCTCATTTATTATATTATTATTTTTTAATTTATATTATCATCCAGATTTTTTTCAAACACATGTTCTGTTTGCATATCTCACTGGTCTTTTTATTGTGACTGCTGGATTCTTAGAATGCCTCTCTCCAGAGAAGTTCATTTTATTTTCATCTTGGGGTAATTTGGGCAATGTAGCCGCCTTTGTTAAAAAAACAGTGAAACCTGAGCTAAAACACTCTGTTCTCGCTGCCTCCCACCAGGACTACAGTTATGCTATCACCACTCTGGAGAAAACAGATGACTAAACAAAGGAAAATCCCTTATTCTTAAGTCCCATATCCTTTCTCCCTTGTCCTGCTTTTTATATTTTAATTTTGTGCTTTGAAATAATCCTTGCACTTATAAATATTGTCTCAACAGTAATAATCTCCCTTTTCAATTCTTCTAAAGAACTGTTTACAAAGGAAATCATGGGAGTTTTATTGTTGCTTTGGCTGGGTGTGTGGTGTTGTTGGTAAAAGATATGGTCCCCATAGGATATCCTAAACCGTGAGATCTTTTCTTAATACCTGATGATATTCCCCTCCTCTACTAAGATAGAAGAAACAGATTACCTAGGTAAAGCCATAATTCCTGGTTCCTGAAATTGACTGATGTTTACTCATATGCATCCTTTAGTAGAAAAAGAGCTGAAACCTACACCATACTTCAGTTATGCTCAGTGCATGGAAGAATAGGGTCAGGAGTGTCTCCTGCTCTGTATCAACTGGTTCAGAACCTGCCCTTCCCTGTGGAGAGATATGGTCCAGAGATTACAGACTACCAGCCTACTTTCCCCTCTATAAGTATTCATGAGAAATATTCTTTTGATCTCCATTTTACCAAGGACAGCAAAGAACAGCTACTCTGGGGTATAAAGCAAGGACTCAAGTACACAAATTACATCAAAAGTAGTAGTGGTAATTGTTCCCATCCATTAAACTTCTACCATGTGCTATTAATCATGCACCCATTGCCTTACTGAATCCTCCAAGCACCCTGCAAGATATGTGAGGGTTAGGAACATAAAATAATATATCCAAGGCCTGCAGAAAATAGATGCTAGAGCTGAAATTCACCCCGAGGACTGCCTGATTCCAGTGTCCTCAGTTCTTTCCAGATGACCCCATTGACTCTGGCACAAAATCAACAGCATAAACAAAACACTCCACATCAACCAGATGTCACTGAAATGCATCCCTGATGTGGATAATAGCAACTTCCTGTCAAACCTGCCATACAGTTAGGCTTCTTCTCTCTGCTGGGAAATTTCCCATTCCAAAAGTGGCACCAAATATTGGAAGATATAGTGTTCTGAATCAAGCCTCCCCCAAAACAGTAACTCCATAAAGTCTGTTAACATACCCAGAAATAACCCATTACCTAGAAGATTACCCTTTACACAGAGGGAGGGAAAAGGCCAAGGATAGGAAAGCTCTCACTGGAGATAAGCCTCATGTTGCCTCCAGCTGGCTTTTCACAGGCCTGAGTGCAGCAAGAGTGACCTCTCCATGAGAGCATTGCTCCCTCAGCTGAGGGGTTCGGGCGGGAGCTCCCCCACCCTAAGACATGTGGTGAAGTGCGGTAAACAACCAGGACTTGACCGTGAGATGTAGCTTTGAATCCAGGCTCTGCTCTTACAAACGGTTCCTTAACCTATCTGAGCCTCAGGTTCTTCACTGTACGAATATGGATCAAAAGATCATCAAATAGATTGAAAAAAGGAAATAAAACAACTTTCATGAAATTCTTGACACATAGGAAGTGTTTAATAAATGATAGTTGTCTTCCCTGTAGCTCAAATGGTAAAGAATCTGCCTGCAACGCAGGAGAGCTGGATTCGATCCCTGGGGCAGGAAGATCCTCTGGAGAAGGGAATGGCAATGCACTCCAGTACTCTTGCCTGGACAATCCCATGGACAGAGGAGCCTGGCGGGCTTCAGTCTGTGGGATCGCAGAGAGTCGGACACGACTGAGCGACTGACACTACACTACAACCCTACTACTACTATGAGTAGTTAACTGTGGTTGGGGAAGAGTGTATGCTTTCTCCCTCCTTTATATCCACTATGAGCATTATTGTTTTAAAGGCTCGTAGAATTCTCATCATATTAAAACATATTTTGGACCCATTTATGATTAAAACTCTTCAAAAAATGAGCATAGATGAAACCTACCTCAACATAGAAAAGGCCATATATATAAGCCTACAGCAAACATTCTCAGTGGTGAAAAGTTGAAAGCATACCCCTAAGATCAGGAACAAGACAAAGGTGTCCACTTTCTTTTGCCACTGTTATTTAACATAGTTCTGGAAGTCCTAGCTACAGCAATCAGAGATGAAAAAGAAATAAAAGAAATCCAGATCAGAAAAGAAGTTAAGCTCTCACTGTTTGCAGGTGACATGATACTGTACATAGAAAACCCTAAAGATAGTATCAGAAAATTACTAGAACTAATCAGTGAATTTAGTAAAGTTGCAGGATACAAAATCAATACATAGAAATCACTTGCATTTCCATGTATTAACAATGAAAAATCAGAAAGGAAAATTAAGGAATCAATCCCATTCACCATTGCAACAAAAAGAATTAAATATCTAGGAATAAACCTACCTAAGGAGACAAAAGAACTATACACAGAAAATTATAAGACACTAATGAAAGAAATCAAAGATGATATAAAGAGATGGAGAGATAGTCCATGTTCCTGGGTAGAAAGAATCAATATCGTAAAAATGACTATACTACCAAATGCAATCTACAGATTCAATGTTATCCCTATCAAATTACCAATGGCATTTTTAACAGAACTAGAACAAAAACTTCACAATTCATATGGAAACACAAAAGACTCCAAATATCCAAAGCAGTCTTGAGAAAGAAGAATGGAGCAGGAAGAATCAAGCTTCCTGACTTTAGGTTATACTACAAAGCTCCAACCAGTCCATTCTGAAGGAGATCAGCCATGGGATTTCTTTGGAAGGAATGATGCTAAAGCTGAAACTCCAGTACTTTGGCCACCTCATGCGAAGAGTTGACTCATTGGAAAAGACTCTGATGCTGGGAGGGATTGGGGGCAGGAGGAGAAGGGGATGACAGAGGATGAGATGGCTGGATGGCATCACTCACTCGATGGATGTGAGTCTGAGTGAACTCCAGGAGTTGGCGAGGGACAAGGAGGCCTGGCGTGCTGCGATTCATGGGGTCACAAAGAGTCAGACGCGTCTGAGCAATATGATCTGATCTGATCTGATCTGACAAAGCTACAGTCATCAAGACAGTATGGGACTGGCACAAAAACAAAAATGTAGACCAATGGAACAAGACAGAAAGCCCAGAAATAAACCCATGCACCAAAGGGTACCTTATTTTTGATAAAGGAGGCAAGAATATACAATGGGGCAAGGACAGCCTCTTCAACAAATGGTGCTGGGAAAGCTGGACAGCTGCATGTAAAAGAATAAAATTAGAACACTTCCTAACACGATACACAAAGATAAACTCAAAATGTATTAAAGATCTAAATGTAAGACCAGAAACTATAAAACTCTTAGTGGAAAACATAGGCAGAACACTCGATGACATAAAGCAAAGCAAGATCCTCTATGACCCACCTCCTACAGTAACAGAAATAAAAACAAAAGTAAACAAATGGGACCTGATTAAACTTAAAAGCTTTTGCTCAGCAAAGAAAACCATAAAGCAGGGTGAAAATAAAACCCTCAGAATGGAAGAAAATAATAGCAAATGAAACAACTGACAAAGGATTAATTTCCAAAATATACAAGCAGCTCATACAACTCAATGCTAGAAAAACAAACAACCCAATCAGAAAGTGGGAAAAAGACCTAAACAGACATTTCTCCAAAGAAGACATGCATAAGGATAACAAACACATGAAAAGATGCTCAATATTGCTCATTATTAGAGAAATGCAAATCAAAACTACAATGAGATATCACCTCACACCAGACAGAATGGCCATCATCAAAAAGTCTACAAACAATTAATGCTGGAGAGGGTATAAAGAATAGGGAATACTCTTGCACTGTTGGTGGGAATGTAAATTGATACAGCCACTATGGAAGACAGTATGGAGATTCTTTTAAAAAACTAGGAATAAAACCACCATATGACCCAGCAATCCCATTCCTAGGCATATACCCTGAGGAAACTAAAACTGAAAGAGACACATGTATCCCATTTTTTACTGTACCACTATTTACAATAGCTAGACATGGAAGCAACTTAGATGTCCATCGACAGATGAATGGATAAAGAAGTTGTGATACATATACACAATGAAATATTACTCAGCCATAAAAAGTAACGCATTTGAGTCAGTTCTGATGAGGTGCATGAACCTAGAACCTATTATACAGAGTATAGTGAGTCAGAGAAAGATAAATACCATATTCTAACACATATATATGGAATCTAGAAAAATGATACTGAAGAATTTATTTGCAGAGCAGCAATGGAGAAACAGACATAGAGAATATACTTATGGACATGGGGAGAGGGGAGGAGAGGGTGAGATGTATGGAAAGAGTAACATGGAAACTTACATTACCATATGTAAAATAGATAGCCAATGGGAATTTGTTGTATGGCTCAGGAAACTCAAATAGGGGCTCTGTATCAACCTAGAGGGGTGGGATGGGGAAGAAGATGGGAGGGAGTTTCAAAAGGGAGGGGATATATATATACACCTATGGCTGATTCATGTTGAGGTTAGACAGAAAACAGCAAAATTCTGTAAAGCAATTATCCTTCAATAAAAAATAAATTAAAAAAAAAAGGTTTCCTAAATGCATATGCCCACTAAAATGTTCTTATGGTTTTGTAACACCAAGTTACATGCAAAGAACACATTTTGAGAAAAACAGTATTTTTAAAGGAGACTTCCTTTCTTTTATACAAATAGCACAAAGTGTCAGAAAGAAATGCATTCTTTCATTATATTTATATTACCTTTATCTAAGGCACCTGAAAATATCCAGAGATAAACTGACAGCTATTGAGACAGGCAGGCAGATCTGATCCTCATATTACAGTATTGCAGCTGCCAAGAGACATGATTTGATCCAAGAAAGATTGAAAGCAACAATCAGAAGCCACAAAAAGCAATGCAGAGCATTTCTGAAACTGAGAAAGACAGCGAAATATACATCATCCTCTCTAGAGACAATGACAGGCAAAGCCTCTTGCCCTCGAAGTCCCCAGTTAGTTTTCACAACTAGCACCTGACTCTGCTCTCATGAGAGCCACAGCAGTGTGTAGGATAGAACACTGGGCTTGAAAACCAAATACTGCAACTCATACTCTGCTTCTGCCCTTATAAAGGTATTTATTCTTTCTATATCCCAGTTTCCTTAGTTATAAAATTAAGCTAACATTATCTTGACTAGAAAAGTACTATCGTATAGTCAATTAATGTTGCATTAATGAAGCATGTGGAAGATAGATATGCACGCCAATTTAGAACATCAAGGACCTTAAAGATTACCTACTACCAGTTACTAATTTTACAGATGGTGAAACTGAAGCCCAGAGAATGCAGAGATTTGTCTAAAGTCACACAGCTCATTAGTGACACAGCTAGGACTTCAACTTGGGGCTCCTGACTTTTAATCCAGAGGTCTTTCCACTCTACCTCAAAGGTTAGATTCAGCCTCACTTTTGTTTAACATCAAATGAGCATAAAATTAAGATGAATATAGCAATGGATCTCATAAGTAAATATGAAACCCTCTTATCTAATGTATTCAGGGAAAGAGGAAATTCTGGTTAATCAAAGAATCTCTCATGGAAATTAAAAAAATTCTCCCCACAAAAAGGTCAGAGAGCCTTGATATACACCACACATAGATTAATGACTTTCAAATCATGCGAAAGCAATACAGTTCACCTTTGAAACTAGGCTGGACATAATTTCCTCTGTCTTTGATGACTTTGGATTTTCACATTGCCTCAAGGCAACCACAGTGAATATCAATCATCAGCATACCGAGGGCATAAACTTAGAGACCCACTTTGAGATTACACTGCGTGTGCAGAACTGGTTAATAGAGCTCTGGATTAATGGGAATCCAGGTAGCAGAGAGGTACTGTGTACAGATTTATGACCCATTTCCAGGAACTCGGTAATTTAGAAGATTTTGCACATTTACTTTTTTTAATGTAGTCTATTGCTTAATATTTTACTACTTTCAGAATTTAAAGTCAGTGTTATAAAACAGAAAAACAGTAAAGGTAGTTCACAGAGCCTCAAGACTTGACTGAAATATGGAAGCCAACAACTCCCTTTTTCATCCTTTAAAAGGAGAGAGTCTCCGGAAGTGAACTGACTTGAGTGAGTGAGTGAAGTCGTTCAGTCGTGTCCGACTCTTTGCGACCCCGTGGACTGTAGCCCCCCAGGCTCCTCCGTCCATGGGATTCCCCAGGCAAGAATACTGGAGTGGGTTGCTATTTCCTTCTCCATGAACTGACTTACCTACAGACAAAATAGGAACTCAAACTCCAAACTTCAAAACTCCCAACTCCCTTCCCAGAGCTCTTGGCCACCTTGAGATGCATTTGTTTTGTCACTTCTTAGTCTGGGGAGCCCAAGGGCCACTACTTGAAATTAAGAGTGGAGCCTTCAAGAGAAGACATTTCTATTACAGCTGCCATGGGGAGCAAGGAGCAGTGTCTTCTTCAAAGATGAAATTCTCTCATTTAGTTACCACTAACCCATCCCTAAGTGAGTCTAATCTACCCCATGCATGTCCAGGAAGTCACAAGCTCCCTCTGACTGGGCACTATCAGGCTTCCAAATGCCTGCTATCATCTCACCTGGGTGGCCTGAAATCCTTTCACACTCAACAAGTGCAATATTGAATTTGCTGTCTTCTAAATCTGAATTTTTTTCCTGCATTCTCCATTTCAGTTGGTGGAAAACCATCAACTCATAACGCAAGCTAGAAACCTGGAATTCAAACAAAACTCTTCCCTCTGGCAGGGCTGCTGAGTTTTCCGCCCAGATTATTATCTCATTTTTTTTTTAACTTCCATCTCAACTACCACGGACATAATTCAGATTCTCATCACCTATCACATAAATTACTATAATGGTATTTCTCCTGATATAGCTACCAAAAATCTCATCCCATCCTCAACCACCACTGGCTTAAAACACTTCGATATTTCCATTCAGGATAAAATTTTAACATGTTTCTTTCATCCTTCCACATACAAACACACAGGAATTCTAAACTACTTATACTACACTGTTATTTCTAATTTTTAAAATAACTTTGACCATGATAATCTCTCTTCCCATATGCCTTCTTTTCCCACCTTCACCAGATCACTGTGCTTAATTATTTTCTATTCATACTCCAAGACAGGAGAAGCCATCTTGTAGGAATCCTTCCCTGATCTCCACATCCAACTCACAGGATACATTAAGTACACCTCTCTGTTCTTCCATTGTACCCTGTACTTAATTCCTCCTGCTGCACCATTGTGTGATATCCATTAAGGTGTATGTTGGTTTTGGGGGGAGATTTGTTGTGCTGTAACTTGGAAGCAGGATCAAGACTCTGTCTCATTCCACTTTTCTATCCCCAATACACAACACATTTAGCAGGTTCTTTAAAAATGTTGAATTAACAAGCAAGCAAGCTAATTAATTCATTAACCAATGGATCTTTTCCTGATATTTTTAGTTAAATTCACATGGTAACACCTGTACCTTGCATGGGTCTACCCTGGGAGCAGAACCATTAACAATGAAGAGAGCTAAAACAAAGACATGCAGTGATCAAAGAATTAGGCAGGACTGGTAAACAGACACATCATTTTTTTCCATATTGAAAACAAGTTGTTTTTTTTTTCAGATGCTATAAACTACATATACAACTGAATCATGAAAATGTCACAGTGACAATTGTTTAGAATTTGCGTATCACCTTCTTAGGCAAGACGGCATTCTGTCTTCAGAACAATTCTAGGAAGGTAGTCAATGTCATCCTCATTCCACTGATAAAAATTAAGATTCCAAGAAATTATTAAGCACATTCTAGTTGAAAAATTAGTCAAAGGCTCAAATCCTACTTTTCTGACTCAGTCCTCTCACTATGTTGCCTCAAAATGGTTTTTATTTTACAATATAAAGATTAAAACAATCTTAACCTCTGAATTTGACCCTGACTTCATTCTCCTGAAGCTCAGGAGAGCCCACAGTGCTCTGCATTTGTGTTGTCATCATAACCCTGGCTGCCATTCCTTCTCAGGAAGGATGAACACAGCTTCCTCTAGGACCCAGTGACAGGTGCTACCCTGAAACAGCTTGAGGAGCTGCCTGACCCTCTCCCTGTCCATGGTTGCTTAGAAGCAAGAAAGCAAATCACTATCCAAACAGTCTCCTTAGATGGAAAGCATAATTCATACAACAGGTCAAATCCTATCCAACAAATGTCACTGAACATAAATCCTCAAGTGATAAAGAGATTCTCAGGCTTCAACCCTGGACTATTTATTAAACGACAACCTTGATGTGACAAAGTTCCAAGCATGTACACATATGTGCATGTACACACACACACACACACACAGAGAATCCTGTTTTTAGTTATTTTGTATATGTTCTTAGTAGCTTTTTAATGTGTTAACTCATTAATCCCAATAACTCTCTATAAGACATTCTTAATAATTCCATTTATAGGTAAAGAAATTGACACCTGGAAGAGATGCCGTGGCTTGAGTTTACAAGACTAGCTGTACACTCAGTGGTGATGAAGACATATTGAGTTAAACTACTAAATCAAATCCATACTTTATCATTTGCCTACTATGTGTAAGTTACTTGATTTCTCTAGCTTTGATTTCCTCTTTTGTGAAATGGAGTTAAAAATGATAACTTTCATCATATGGCTCTGCTACTATTTAGGACTCCAACTCTGCTTCGAACAGTGGATGTGGAAGAGTGTGTGGAGAAAACACATGAGCTCTTTTCACCTCAGCAGAGGTGACTCACATCAGTCACCCACTCCCACAAGCAAGAGAGCTGGGAAATATGGTCTAGAGGTGTGCCAAAGGAGAAAACACAATAGTGAATCCTGATGAAAAACAAGGCAACCCTGCTGTATCTTTTACAGAGCTTTATCGTGACAATTAAATAAGATAGGATGTGTAAAGTGCCTAGCATATTATAAGTATTCAGTAAACGCTAGTTATAATAACTACTCTTGCTAGAGCCAAGAAACTCAGAATTCATAATGTCTCATCTACTGCTTTTTTTTAACCCTTGGAGTATAATACCTCTTTGAATTTATTGTACTAACTGTGCCCAGCCCTTTCCTTCAAAAAAATTAATGAACTATAGGGGGATATTGAATGAGTATCAAAATTAAAAATACATATAAAAATCAGTTTATAATAATTAGAGTAAGAAACATTCTCTTATTCATTTAATTAACAGATACTTATTAGATATTACAATGAGCCAAATATTTTTTAGTAGCTATCATAAAGACAAAACAGAATTTTTGTGATAGAATTTTCCATTGTTTAATGATAGTTGATACAATGCAGCTGTCAGAATATTTGGAGAAGATAGACAATATATCTTGACTAAGAGGGATATGGCAGGGGAGTCTGAGAATTGGTGCTATATGCACAGCAGTGGCCCAACAAGCTCCCTGAAAGCAAGCCTATCAGACCTTTTGTCCTGGCACAGCCAAAACATAAAGACATTATACAAGTCATAGATATCCCATTCCTTACATTCCTTTACAGGGCAAGGCCATCAGGCAGCATGCACTCAGTAACAGGACAAGGTTCTACAGTATTGGACAATCCTAAATAAAGAGTAAATCTGAAAATGCTAGACCTGCTTACCTTCTTGTTCTCCTCTGAGTCAGGCACTCTCTGCTGATTCTCATGACATTCAATCCAGGCATCTCTCTAGACAGGTAGGTCCTTCTAGTTCATGCCGCCATCATAGGAGAGCTTTAAAAACAAAAGGAGGGAAGAGATGCTATGACAAAGGATTTTCCCAGAGTATTTATTTCTGCTTTCTGATGAGGAATGACACCAAACATTCCATCATTTTTTTAAAAATTTGTTCTACACCTACTATGTACTCAGCAAGTTCAAGGAGACACAACCCCTACCCACTAGCAACGATCATGCTTTAAATATAGCTTAAATTTTTCAATGAACTTCCTCAAAGTTCAAAATAGAAGCAGAAAGTAAACCTTTAAAACCTACCTTCAATGTGATTGTCCCTATCAGAAATGGCCTGTTCCCCTAAATAACTCCCTCTCCTAGCCACTGGCAAGTTAAAGATGTCCCACAGAAAGTAGCCATGACCGGATTCCAGCCAACACTGGTCCTCTTCTACTCTGTCTTCTCAGGTCTACTTAGCTCTGTCCCAATGTCTCTAGACTCTTTCCTGCTTTGTAGAGAGTGCTTTCCACTTCTTTTTTTTTTTTTTTAACTTTACAATATTGTATTGGTTTTGCCATATATCAACATGAATCCTCCACAGGTATACACGTGTTCCCCATCTTGAACCCTCCTCCCTCCTCCCTCCCCGTACCATCCATCTGGGTCGTCCCAGTGCACCAGCCCCAAGCATCCAGTATCTACTTCTTTCCACAACCTGTGTAAACTTCAGTCTCAACTTTCTCTGGGATATTGTTTGAATAACAGTTTCCCTCCTCACATTTGATTTTCCTGAATATGCACATAGACCTGGCAGTTGGGACACTCAATAAACCTTTGATTTCACTCCACAGTGGGGCCTGTCTCTTCAAAAGCCATGTCACCCAGATCATGATTAGCTAGCTTTCCTTTTCTAAAAGCCAGTCACTCTTGGAGGGAAAACAAAATGTCTTAGAAAGAATTGAAAGGTCTTGCTTCTTGCCATGGCCCCATGATTTGCCAGCTGTGTCAGCCTAGCAGATAAACTCCTTACTTGATCATTTTTTGCCATGTCCATAAGTCATTTGACTATATTTCACATTTTTCTGTAAAATTTAAATAAAGTTAAAGGTTAATAAGTTTAAATTAAAAAGTTTAAATCACATGTAATTGGAAATGTATCACTATCCATAAGTAATTATCCAAAAGTAAAGTTTCAACTATCAAATTAATTTTATCTATGAATCTCTTAATCATTATATATTACCACTGTTACACACACAACACTTTCAGAAACCTCTCATATGACTTTTAAAGTCATCTAACCTTTATGATGGGATCTTCCCTGGTGGCTCAATCAGTAGAGTCTGACCACAATGCGGGAGACCCAGGTTTAATCCCTGGGTCGGGAAATCCCTTGGAGAAGGAAATGGCAACCCACTCCAGCATTCTTGCCTGGAGAATTCCATGAACAGAGGAGCCTGGGGGTCTACAGTCTATGGGGTCACAAAGAGTCAGACACGACTGAGTGACTAACACTTTCACTTTTCACCTTTATGATGGTGGAACTCTCCCCTGCAGTTTTAACATAATGGCAAATGCAGTGATGGTTTGGATGTCTTACATGGAACTAAATCTGCAGTGAGCCTCGTACTGCAGCTGACATTGAGTGCAGTCTGACACCTGACCAGGGCCATCAACATCCAGGTCTTTTTAGACTTATGTCAAAGGGCCATTGAGTTGACATTACTGAAGTTCCTCTCGTCTTCACAGGTAACCCTGGTGTGGCACCTGACCCTGCTGGATGCAGGTGATCCTGTGCTTCCGCCACGAGTCTATTCCCCTTACACAGAGGTCACTGGAGACACCTAGGTACCCACTGTCTGGAGCTGCCTACTCAGCTTGTCATAGCCATGAGAATGCACTTTGCAGATCTCCCAGTTTGGGGAGTGTAAATGGTAAGGGTTCTAGCTACTGAGCTCTGAAATTCTCAGCAGGGTTTGTGCGAGGCCATTTCTCACATGGATTGCCACCAGCCACAGACAGGGTATGGCAGGTATATTAAGACAGACCCATCTCTAGGAGATACAGTTTTCCTCCAAGGGTGAGCTTGGGCTCATCTTCCTGATCATTTTGCACAACTCTCCTTCAACTGCATGACAGTCTGCCATGCTTCCATGCTACATTCTCCCTCTCTCTCTTCACACAGAGTCATACTTGCATAGTACTCTGATGGCTCTCCCAACCTTACCCAGCTCCCTCATCTTTCTCTCATTCAGCTGTTTTTCCTAATAAAATTCTTGTATATTTAATTTCATGTTAATGTCTGCTTGTTGAAGGAGCTGAGTTTACACAGTTCTCCTCCTCTTTCTTGCTTTGGGTAGAAGACTTCGCTGAGCTGTGAATTTCTTATTTTCTAACTGGTTTATTGAATGAGCTAGTTGCTAGAGAAATCAAGTTTATTTTTCTCACCACTGTAGCCCTTCATGGTCTCATTTTTCTCCCCATTCATAAAATCTGGGTTAGGTTTTATATCAGTTATTAATAGGTTTTATTAGGAGAAATAGAACCCTGAAAATGGAGATAATAAGCTAGAAACATATTTATAAGAGAAGGCAATGGCAACCCACTCCAGTACTCGCCTGGAAAATCCCATGGACGGAGGAGCCTGGTGGGCTTCAGTCCATGGGGTCGCTAAGAGCCAGACACAACTGAGTGACTTCACTTTCACATTTCACTTTCATGCATTGGAGAAGGAAATGGCAACCCACTCCAGTGTTCTTGCCTGGAGAATCCCAGGGACGGAGGAGCCTGGTGGCCTGCTGTCTATGGGGTCGCACAGACTCAGACACGACTGAAGCGACTTAGCAGCAGCAGCAGCAGCAGCATATAAACTTAGTTTGGGGGTGAAATGTGCAGGACTGGTATTATAGTTCATGTTCCTCAGGGAGTCGGATTCCTCCTAGCTCACTGTTCCTCTAAACCTAAAGGGTGAAACCCCACCTCCATCTTCATAGTCCAAAATGGCTGCTGCATATCCACATCCCAAGGAGTGGGATAAAGGAAAAAGAAAGGATAGGAATGCTTAGTGAAACTTAATATAGGTACCACACAACACATTTGTTTCCAGTTCACTATCCAGAAGGCTGTTTAAGGTAGTTTTTTAGGTAGGGCACAACCTGCCTAGTTGAAAATCCAGGTTTATTATAAAGTAAGGAGGAGATAAGGGACAGGCAACTGGCAGTCTCCGCCACAGCTTCCCAATTCAGCTGTCCTCTGGTCACAATCAGGGAACAAAAGGCCATTATAATATATAAATATTATATATTATAATATTAAAGGCCATTATAATATTAAAACTCCAAACACCCAATTAAAACTGTCCCCACATGTACTACAGAGCAGGACCAGGTTAGCCTCTGTACTGGCCCACCTCCATCCCCTTTGTCCTTTCATTAGACCACCAATGGCTCTCCAGTGTCACAGCTGGAGAAGAGGACAAATGGAGGACAGAAAGTTCCCACTTCACTGGCACAGTTACAAATCTAGCACTGGAATTCTTTGTGCTTAACAGATTTCAGTGCTGATTTGTTCTCTAAGGGTGTTTTGTGGTTTCTTCAGACACACCTAAGCCCTGTAGTGTTCTCATCTGCAGTTCCATTATTGCGGTGTGTCAGAGACTGGCATTCCCCCTGCTTATTATGTAGTGATAGTATTCCAATTATTAAACTGGACACATGACCTCCAGGCATAAGGACCACATTCACCAGATGATAGTACTTTAATGATGAGAAACATTTTTACAGCCAGCTTCTGCTTGGATACATAAAGAACTTGGAAGTCATACTACCTCCCTCACAACAAAAGAAAATCTGAACAAGAGGAAAATAAACAACTTTGCTTAGGTTCATTTCAGAATTGAGGTCATAGGGCAAACCAATGTCCTAGAAACTGGAAAGACAAATAGGCAAACAGAGAACCACAACAGAGAACACACAGAGGTTTCTCTCCTTCACCCTTAAGGGAAACCACTTTATAGAGCCTAACTCATGTGGGAGAAAGAAAATACCCAACTTCAGCCTCTGTCCCAACCTTCCTATCTCACAGAAATAATAAAAATTAAAAGTTGAGATGCACTTATGAAGGTCACAGCCCAGTGATTCTCTCTAAAAGACTAAGAGTGAGTCATAGAGTACAGAATGCTTTCCCTTCTCTTCTCACAGCTTACCACACATCAACAGAGTTCTTGGGTACTAATATTAACAGAAAATTTCAACTGAAGAACTTCAAGGTTAAGACTCTGTTTAAGAAAGAGTTCCCAGGGAAATCCAAAAACAACCCTGAATACAAAAATAAAGATGCTAAAGAAAAATCGAGGCTTCAGACCCCTACAGCTGGTAAATAGAGCACATCTACTATTAATAGTAAGATGAACATAAAACATCACACTAAAGCACTGTTTGTCTCAGTTCCTATTACCCAACACACCATGCTGGCTTTCAACAAAAATTACAAAGTATACTAATGTCTTATAGGCAAGGAAAAACGCTATCTTAAGATACACAGCAAGCAAGAAAACCAAAATACAGATATTTTGGAATTATCAGACTGGCCAAAATAACTATGATTTATATCCTAAGCCTCTAGAGGAAAAAGTAGACAACATGGAAGAACAGATGTAACATAAGCAGAGAGATGGAAACTCTATGAAGAAAAAATGAAATGCTAGAAATCATAACCAATGTAACAAAAATGAAGATGAACATTTACTAGCTTCCTTTTTAGCTAGGTGTAACTATATGCCAGTGTTCTGACAAATAGAATATGAGAATAACTGATATGTGAAACTTTCAGGTTAGGCTTTGAAAAGACATACTGTCTGTGAGAGTCATTAAGACTGTTCACTTATATTCTGCTGTAGGATTGTACTTCTGTACTCTTTGATGTTAGGTGTGGTGTTGTCATCAGTTCTGGCCAGTAGGTAAGGAACAAAATCTTTTAGCTGCTGATGCAAGACTATCCAGCTTGCCCTTCTCTTCCCACAGGCCCGTGCAATGCTCCAAACAGTGCAGATCCATCCTTTGTTGTCCTTGAGTGAGAGTAGATGAGGCAGAATCACTAGTGATCCCTAATCAACATATCACATAAGCAAAAGTTATGCCACTAATATTTTGAAGATAATGATTACCATAGTACAATCTAACCTAATCCAACTAAGCTCCCTCCTCTTTAACTCTCCATCTTCATCCTAGCTGAAACTCAGACATAATGATGAGCCACCTTGGATCATGTGAACAAGATCATACAAGAGCAACAAAATGAAAGAAATCTCTGTCTCAAGAATTCTCAGGGTAGGGCTGTAATACCAGCTCAAATTTTTCTATGAAAGAAAAATAAAATTCTCTCTTGTTTAAAACATTTTTTGTTATAGCTAAGTATATAGCCTAACCCATGCCTCCTGTAGCCAGTAGCTTACTCTTCCATCTCAAAGAAATCTGGAAAACCCCCTTTGTTACTATAACATTGGAAGTTATGAAGTTCTGTGTTTTACCATATATTTATAAACAGATTTGGACACACCGCTGCACTAATTATTAGCTCTCAGGAAATATAAAATGAAAATGATGAATACTATTACCCACATGTCTGTAACCACAGGGCAAGTTTGATCCTGCCCTACCTTGGCTTCTGTTGGAAATCCAATGTATTTAGAGCTATGAGTTTAAACAATGTAACCACTGAAATGACCAATATTGCCAATAAGGGGGAAGTCCAAAGCTGGCCAGCAGGGAACTCAATGTTTATAATGGAAATTGCCCCAGGTGAGGTTAAAAAGCAAGAGATACATATTGCAAAGCCTTTGTGGAATTAGCAAGTGTGCAATCAGATGTAATTACAATGCCTTAAATTAAGAAACTGCCCATTTCTGCAATTAAATAATTTCCCAAACAAAGTCACTTAAACAGTATACACTTGCAAAGTCCTTGTGTAATTGTATCATTTATGAGGGCATCAGAAAGACTGCAAATTTTCAAGAAAAGAAATCACAACACAAATTGAATTAAACAAACAAAGAAAAATAACTCTTTCCTCTGGAAAACTGGGTAAGGCTTCAGGAAAAGCTTGATCCAACAGCCAAGACTGACCAAAAACTGGTTTATCTATCTCCATTTCTGGACACATTTTCAGGTGTTGGCTACAATCTCTAAGGCAGTGCCCCCATCCCACCTCCCATCTTGGGATGGAGAACTACATGTCCCTTTATTTGTCTCCATTAAGAAAGAGTATGCCACCCAATCACAACAAAAATCGGGAGTCCCAGTGTGCCTGAACTAGTGTCGGTCATACATCTGTCCCTGAGCAGAACAGATGAGAGCTGAGATACACACTGTATCTTTTTTGGGTGGAGTCAATATCTTCTGAAACATGGGGAAGTGAGAGAGATCTGCAGCATAAACTGCTAGTTCCTTTTCCTCCCACACAGCCAACTAGAATGCATTTCTGACTTTTCTTGCAGCTATATGTGATCATGTGACAGAACTGTAGCCAATGGTATGAAAGCTTTGCCCATGACACACTTCCACATGTGATATTCTCTCTTTTCCTACTTAACTGTTAAAAAATGACTCTAAACATTTAGAGGAGGGCAGAGTCAAGAAGATGGAAGGAGTGGAGATTTCCAAATGAGGAAATAGAAGCCACTTTATTAGGACTACCTGCATCACACAATGAAATGAGTGGGAAGTATATTTTATAATACTTAGGCACTGAAATTAGACTGTTTATTTACTGCAACAGTAAGTATTACTTTAACTATGATACTACAAAGAATACTAGAGTGATGTTTCTAAGAGAGGGTCAAACGGGAGTAGGACAGCCCAAAATAAGCAATGTCCACTGCAACAATGGTTTTTAAACTTGGGGTTGTCTTTAAATAAAATAGAAGCAATTGTGCTGCCAGAGAAATCTGAGTCTATGTGCATTTTCCTTCTTAGAAGAGCATTGTGATGACTTCGCCACAAACCAAATAAACAAAGCAGCAATTGCCTCTTCTACTATAATAAGCCTTTGCAAACATGCCCTGCATTTGCACATGGCTTCCTTAATAAATGGATGCTATTTTCTTATGTTCACCAGCAGTCGTATCAAACAAGAGATGCAATTTAAATTTGCTCTACATCTCAGGGAACCACTCTTCACTACAACTAGCATTATCTAAAATGAAAAATGTCATTTTTGTAAAATCTCTTCCCTTCAATTTTGACATGTAAGCAGAAAGCAAGCAAAAGAAAGCAAAAACAAGAGGCATAGAGAAGGTAGTAGAGAAGAAGCTGTGAAAAAGTTCCAAAGCCAATGAGAAAGGCAAGTGAGAATGACTGGTTGAAGCCCAAGTCAATTACCTTCTATCCGAAGTGAAATATGCCCAGAGTGGAGTAAGACTGGTACCAAGATAAAAGTATGAGCAGGTGTTCAAAAAAAGAGATCAGAAACAGACATGCCAGACAGACAAGTAAGCCTAGAGAGTTCCTTCCTTTTTAACTGGATAAATTCTACTTATCTTGCAGGGTTCAGCTGAAATATCACAACCTTAGGATAGATTTGGATGACAATCCTCTCCTCACCTCCATGTAGTTATTTGTCCTCTTAAAATAACTTAATGACTTTTAATCTTCTCCCAAAGTTCTTCTGTATATTGCAATTAAAGACTTTTCTGTGTAATTATTTAGTGCCTATATTCCCATCTAGAATGAAAGTTCTATGAAGGCAAAGACCATGCTGACTTCTTCATGTGTATATTTCCAGGGCCTAACACAATGCTTGGCAGATAGTAAGAACTCATTAATTTGAATGGCTTTCTGGTGAATGGTAGGGCCAAGTGCCTGAGTACATCTTCAGTTCAGTTCAGTCGCTCAGTCGTGTCCAACTCTTTGCGACCCCATGAATCGCAGCACGCCAGGCCTCCCAGTCCATCATCAACTCCCAGAGTTCACCCAAACTCACGTCCATCAAGTCAGTGATGCCATCCAGCCATCTCATCCTCTGTCGTCCGCTTCTCCTTCTGCCCCTAATCCCTCCCAGAATCAGAGTCTTTTCCAATGAGTCAACTCTTCCCATGAGGTGGCCGAAGTACTGGAGTTTCAGCTTTAGCATCATTCCTTCCAAAGAACACCCAGGACCAATCCCCTTGAGAATGGACTGGTTGGATCTCCTTGCAGTCCAAGGGATTCTCAAGAGTCTTCTACAGCACCACAGTTCAAAAGCATCAATTCTTCAGCACTCAGCCTTCTTCACAGTCCAACTCTCACATCCATACATGACCACAGGAAAAACCATAGCCTTGACTAGACGGACCTTTGTTGGCAAAGTAATGTCTCTGTTTTTGAATATGCTATCTACGTTGGCCATAACTTTCCTTCCAAGGAGTAAGTGTCTTTTAATTTCATGGCTGCAATCACCATCTGCAGTGATTTTGGAGCCCAAAAAAGTAAAGTCTGACACTGTTTCCACTGTTTCCCCATCTATTTTCCATGAAGTGATGGGACCAGATGCCATGATCTTCATTTTCTGAATGTTGAGCTTTAAGCCAACTTTTTCACTCTCCACTTTCACTTTCATCAAGAGGTTTTTTAGTTCCTCTTTACTTTCTGCCATAGGGTGGTGTCATCTGCATATCTGAGGTTATTGATATTTCTCCTGGCAATCTTGATTCCAGCTTGTGCTTCTTCCAGTCCAGCGTTTCTCATGATGTACTCTGCATATAAGTTAAATAAGCAGGGTGACAATATACAGCCTTGATGTACTCCTTTTCCTATTTGGATCAGTCTGTTGTTCCATGTCCAGTTCTAACTGTTGCTTCCTGACCTGCATATAGGTTTCTCAAGAGGCAGGTCAGGTGGTCTGGTATTCTCATCTCTTTCAGAATTTTCTACAGTTTATTGTGATCCACACAGTCAAAGGCTTTGGCACTGTCAATAAAGCAGAAATAGATGTTTTTCTGGAACTCTCTTGCTTTTTCAATGATCCAGCAAATGTTGGCAATTTGATCTCTGGTTCATCTGCTTTTTCTAAAACCAGCTTGAACATCTGGAAGTTCACGGTTCATGTATTGCTGAAGCCTGGCTTGGAGAAAGGCTGACATTTTTCTTTTGACCAATTTTGGGGAAAAACACACACACACACACACACTAGAAACCAATAGAATATTCTCTCTTAAATCATTGAAGAAATCATCTGTTTTGCAAAACATTTAGAAAGATTGTGGAAATTTTTCTCTGGATTCCCTAAGAAGGGGAAAAATACTATCACATCACGCATATGGACAACAACACTGCATATGGTCCACTGTAATGGACCAGTCCTGTAACTCCAGCACAGACCTCCCCTCATTACTTTCTCTACAGACTATGGCCCAGACCATGAACATCAGGTCAATCTCTAATCTGTCAACCAAACTCTGTCACTCCCCTACTACATATTCCCCAAGTCCTTTCCTCTCTCTGACAGAGCCCCAGTTTTTTCATTTTTACAATGTGCTGAATGTATAGCTCAAAATGTTGTAAAAATGCAGTGACACAATATGGGTAAACAGCCTATCTTCAGGTCTGTTACAGACTAGCAATGCTCTATTATTTTCTCTTTCTTTCATGGCACTATCTTAGAGTCTCCTCTGCCTTTGAATCTCATTATAGTATCTAGACCTTTCTCCCACTTGCCTCTGTATTCAAAACTACTTCAAACTTGCTCACAGAAAAGAAAGAATCTGATCATTTAATTCAAACAAAGGCTTCAATAATTGACTGGATTTTATTTTTTAAGCCAACATTTGAGATTTCATGCAATCTCATTTAATACGACAACCCAGTGCCATATCTAGGCACTATTTAGTAATCATTCATCTTTGATAAGAACCCTAGGGCCAATAGAGGTTAAATAATTTGCCCGATATAACGTGGTTTATAAATGGTAGGCCTGGAACTGAAAGCCAGGTCTGCCTGATTCCAAATTCACTCTTTCTATGGCACCATGCTTCCTTTCCACTTTCTTCTCTTAATTTCCTTACTCCACCCAAATAGTGAAAACTCTTACTGGACAACTGCCTGCCTAAAGCTGCCTGCCAAGTCTAGACCAAAACTGTGTTACCACACGTGACCAGCATGAAACGGCTAACTCACAAAGGTCCAAACACATCATCTGCAATCAGGATATTATATTAATAACATACACTTTTGCAGATGGCTTTGATATTAGCTACTGTCATCAGGAGCCATTTGTAGTGATAGACAGAAAACAGGGTGGAAAGAAGGTTACTCAAATAATGGAAACAATATTCTTCATTCCTAACTGAAATCACAAGATATACTTATGCCAAAGACATTCTAAGTCATTTAAAGACTTTAGAAAGAGTCATTTTTTCTTAATTATTTAAACTTGTTTGTGTAATACCTACTGGATATAGAAGTAGCAATGATCATTGCAATGTAGTTGCTATACTCAATATAATCAAATCAGAAAACCTAAAAGAATATAAATCCAAGCATTATTGACAAAGTGGTTGAGCTCTGTCCACATTAAATATATTAGTTTGGACACAAGAAAGATCCTAGATCAGAGGACCAATGTGAGATGCAAGAAGGGGATCAAGTGAGTTACAGACCCAAAATAAAGGGCTCCAAAGATGAGAAGACTTACTAAGGCCAAAAGAAATACTACCTTCCTGGTTGAAGAGTCCAATATATGACACCAAAAGAATTTGCTAGTTTAACACCATACCCCAATACTCTTTTACATTAGGTATATCTGTGCAGTATTGTGTGTATGTGTGATTTTATGCTCATGGTGAATATTAATACACAAGTTTATTCCAAGTTTAGGCTCCATTCTCAAAAAAATTCCTTTAATTGCCTTTACAAGTATTAAGTTATATAATTCTACTCAAGCATTGTAAAAGTAGCTATACCAAGTTTAGGATCAGCAACCTTCTTGGGAATCACTCTTTCTGTGTTTAGACATATGGCCCAAGTCACCTGTCTTTCCTTAGAAAATGTCCAAACAAAGCCTGATCCAATCTGAATGAAAAAACAAATGTTCCTTCCTCAAAGGTCTTCACCAACAAAGCCATCTTCCTGGTAGCCAACTTTCTCCTCATCCTCAATCAAAAAGCATTTTTTAAAGTGTCTATTCTATGTCAGGGCTTCCAAGGTGGTGCAATGGCAAAGAATCCACCTGCCAGTGCTGGAAATACAGGAGACCCAGCCTTGATCCCTGGATCAGGAAGATCCCCTGCAGAAGGAAATGGCAACCCACTCTAGTATTCTTGCCTGGAAAATTCCATAGAGAGAGGAGCCTGGAAGGCTACAGTCCATGGTTGGACAAAGAGCTGGACATGACTGAGCACACACATACACACATTCTATACCAAGCCTGTTTCTAGTACTTGAGATACCTTCAAGGGACTCACAAGTAGGGATCAGATATGGACACCAAAGTTGTGCTAAAATGGCATGGTTCCCAGGATAAAAGTTAGTGCAGGATACAGTTGTAACCCCATGGAACTGAAAGTTGCTCCATTGTGTCCAACTCTTTTTGAGCCCATGGACTATACAGTCCATGGAATTCTCCAGGCCAGAATACTATGGTGGGTATTCTGGAGAATACTGGAAAAGGGTAGCCATTCCCTTTTCCAGGGGATCTTCCCAACCCAAGGATCGAACCCAGGTCTCCCATATTGCAGGCGGATTCTTTACCAGCTAAGCCACAAGGGAAGCCTGTAGCCCCAAGGAGGAATTGGCCTATTCTACATAGGGAATAATGGCTCTCAAAACATTTGGAAAGTTTGTGATAAATGAGCTAAATCCAGAAAGAGAAGTGAGTATTGCTTTCCTGCTGCTGCTGCTGCTGCTAAGTCGCTTCAGTCGTGTCCGACTCTGTGCGACCCCATAGACAGCAGCCCACCAGGCTCCCCCATCCCTGGGATTCTCAAGGCAAGAACACTGGAGTGGGTTGCCATTTCTTTCTCCTACTGTAAAACAAAACGGGTGGAGGAGACTGAAAGTTTACTATAGAATGTTTAATACTAAGGTCCATGTTAACAAAGATACCTATTACCAGAAACTTGAGGACTACATACAGAGCTCTGCAGTAGGTCATTTCCCTGAAAACACATCTAGGAACCCTTCTTTCTATTAAGTAATACTCAGGTACCCATCATCTGTAAGAAATTCTGACCCATTAATAATTGTGAAAAGGATGACTGGGCAGAATGTCTCCTAATCTTCAAGTAAGTTTGGAACCAGAAATTGGCAACAGATACAACAGGTGTGGCAAACAAGGGGAAAAGGTCTATGAGGTTGGCAAAAGCCTCGGGGAGAAACAATAATACCAATATAACAGTAATAGCTAAATTGATCTAATGCACACTGTGTGTTATGAGAATTTCCTATTATTTATATGAATCAACTAATTTAATCCTCAATCCCATGTACTAGGATTATCCCCACTTGACAGATGAGAAAGGCAAGGCAGAGAGATGTTAACCAACTTGCCCAAGGTCACAGAGCTAACAAATAAGTGATCTCAACAGAAGGCAAACCCAGAAGGTCTCAGTGAAACGTTCATGCTGAACATCTCTTTCCTTAATACCTCAGAACCAACAGTGCTATCTAGTCAGTTTGGCAGGAGCCAGAGCCCAGGAGGACGATTAGTAAACTCTGACCCTGGAGCACAGATCACAAGGTATGTGCTGGGTACTAGCCTCCCTGCAGGGCCACAAGTCATGGGTCTGCTGCTAATGGAAAAGCAAAGATGGTAAAGTATTTCACGGACCCTAGGCGTGCTTTTTCTGAAGCCTTAAATCAGTGAAGGAAATAATTTTCCTGAATTAGGATTAATACAATAGCAGTTCCTTTCACTTAACCAATTAAAAAGAAATTGTAGAGTCTTCTAGAAATAGCCTCCTCCCAGTTATCACTTCCACAACTCACAGTGCCCAGAAGCTTCCATTTCTTGTCTCTTTCGTGTATTTAAACTCATTCTCTTCATATTAATTCTTCCAAAATGACATTTTATCATGAAGACTATCTCCATTTAACTTCCCTGTGTCAATATTAACAATGACATTTGCGTGTTTATTAGGTAAAAATTAGGTCCTGACAATCACACAGTCAATTCCAGGGCTCACAGGCTAATGCATCAGGACTCCTCAATTGCTTTTTTAATTTCTTCTGTTGACACTGACCCTGTGTGAGGTTATTTATAAAAATCTTTATGAATACAATTTATGACTTAATTTTAACAAGTATTAGGTAGATGTTATCACTGAGTCCATGACCTGAAGTAGCAAAGATTCTTATCAGATAGCATCAAGATTCATTTAAATTTCTCATTTGTAATTCCTGTTCTATTTTCCCAGCAGCACTAAGGGTCAAATATAAATGAAATGAGAAGTGTCTTTCACATTAACTGTTCTTTATTGATTCCTTGGAGCAGAAATGTAGATCTTTCTAAAGCAATTGAAGTGTTGGAAAAACAAAACACCTAAAGGAAGACAAAGAATATTTTTATGTGTACCTACAACAATTGTTCATAAAAGAGATATTTTTTCTAATTTTTGTGATAAATATGTCCTACATCATAGTATTGCTAAGTTGACATTTTAATATGAACAATAGGAGCACAATTTTTTAAATTAGAGAGTTCTTAATAGTCATTCAAGATTTTCAAACTGACCACCCACAGGATAGCTTGGCCTATACAGAGTTTTAAAAACATGAGTTGTTACAAAAAGCCTTGATTTCTAACTTCTTCTGAAAAGTCAAAATATCTGGCAACATTGTGCCTTTACCTTCCCATGGTAGTAGAGTCCCTTCATAGAGATAGTCTATGCCTTCTCCAGTGGTCATAGTCCCATTGCTCATTCTGTCTTATACCTAATCCTTCACTCTCTTATACTGTTTGCCTGATCCATGAAGGCTTCTGAGTTGCCCACTCCTCTTCTTGCTCAATTACCTCATTATACAGATAAGGAAAATGGGAACCAAAGAGATTAAATAATATGTCCACACAAAGACAATATCTAGGTCCCAGTCTTCTAATTCTTGCTGCTGCTGCTGCTGTTGCTAAGTCGCTTCAGTAGTGTCTGACTGCGTGACCCTACAGACGGCAGCCCACCAGGCTCCCCCGTCCCTGGGATTCTCCAGGCAAGAACAATGGAGTGGGTTGCCATTTCCTTCTCCAATGCATGAAAGTGAAAAGTAAAAGTGAAGTCGCTCAGTCGTGTCCGACTCTTAGCGACCCCATGGACTGCAGCCTACCAGGCTCCTCCGTCCATGGGATTTTCCAGGCAAGAGTACTGCAGTGGGGTTCCATTGCCTTCTCCACTAATCCATGCTACATTACCTATTTTCTTACTGCAAATTTTACCCTTAACAATATCTATAGGACATATAGACACATACTATTTAACACCCCATTGAGTGCAGTGAATAAGTAAACATTATTGTGCCTCTGCCTCTGCCACAGACAATTGTGATAACTATGATCTAATTTACTGATCCTAATGGAATGTTTTACACTTACAGATCTGTCATTAGAAACAAATAAGAGCTGTGAGGATTGCCTAGAATGATAAGATGCAATGTCACATTGCATTGATTTACATCTGATGCCTGCAGTAGTGATTCCTCAATAATCTAAACACAAGTATCACTGAGCCCAGGAAACTAAACATGGTCTTAAAAAAACTAAGAAACATCTCCGATGGTAAGCACCTAAGATGGTCCAATAAACCATGTCTCCTGATATGCTTGCTCTTAAATAATTCTCCTCCACTTGAGGGAGGGTTCAACTTAATAACGCACTTCTGATGAATAGACTATAGCAGAAATTGTCTTGGGGTGCTCTCATTTGCTTGCTCTTAAATTGCTTGCCAGACTGTCATGTTGTGAAGCAACTCTGTGGAGAGAGCCATGTGGTGAAAGACGGCAGCTTGCCAACAACCACACAAGTGAGCTGGAAGCAGAATCTCCTCCCAGTCTATACCCTAGATGAGAGCACAACCCCAATCAAAAACTTGACTGCAATCTCATGAGAAATCTTGAGCCAGAAGTATTCAATAAACCTTTCCCAGATTTCTGACCTGAAGAAACAATGAAATAATAAATGGTTGCTATTTTAAGCCATTAAGTTTTGGGGTAATTTTTTACATGGCAACAGTCAAACAATACAGACTCCTTAACCATAAATACAGATCAAAGATTCCTGAATTCCCCATTTGTTCTGAGCCCCTTAAATTTTTACCACATATTGCAAATAGTACATATCTGTGTGTGAGTGTTTGTATATATACATATATATATATACACGTGTGTGTAGATACACATCTATATACACATAGTTGTATGTATAAATGTATATATACACACATATACATATATGTAGATAGATGTCTCAGAAATGTGGAATCACATACTGATTAAAAACACATGTATAAGTAAAATAGAACAGTATTCAAATCCTGGCTATGACATTTATTAGCTAGATGACCTCAGAAAGATACTTAGCCTTGATTTCCTCAACTGAAAAATGAGTTTAGCATTCTCATTGCATTTGACATATGACTCTACTTTTATTCTTAATCATAGTTTATTTTAATTACTGACTATAATACACTCTGAAGTCAGATCAGTTCCAGTAGCCTCAAACCAAAGAGCAATCAGAAGGTTATCCATGCATGTCCCAAAACCTAGGCTTTCTGACAGACTCTCTCAGCCCACCCCAGACTAAGCCCAACTTCCTCAGGAAGCATACCCAAAGTCACAATCTCTCCTGGGCATGGGGTCCTTGCTGGGGCTCTTAGGTGTCTGGTAGCCCAAAGCACAAGTATGCTGTTGTTTCTTAAGCCCACCACTCCCTGAGCCCCCTCTATTTGTTTTCCAGCCCTCCAGTGAGAGCTCATGAAGTTATTTTTATAGTCAGAGTAGCTGACACAGGAAATGAATTTTGTGTGACCTTCATTCCTACAGACTTCCTATAAGATCTAGACTTTTCCCCCAATGTTTATGGATATCAGATTGACCCATCTGTGAAATGGTGTTCATAGACACTTTCTTTTTAAAGACGATATGTGATATATAACCAAACACCATGTACTCTTCAGGGGACAATAATGGGCTGACTCTTTGATCATAAGATTTTTACACAATTCAAGATGAATAGAGGAAAACTGCTTCTGAGTAAAGTACTTAATTTTGGCAAAGTTCAAGATTTTTAAACCATCATCCTACTGATTATAAATTTTCTCTGAATTTTCACAATTAATATCTTTGGCTTACTCACTTCTTGAAGGAGAAAGGAATCTTCACAGAGCAGCTTGCACAGGGTTATTTATGGATATAAAAATTTGCCATCTGAGGTCGGCAATAGCTCTAAGAGTCCAGAATGTTTGTGTGGGTGACTGTGGTTGTTTTACACTGTCATCAAACTCAAAAAAGTATGCCTGAACAACTATTCACATTTTGATTAAACTTACTTAGAACCTATTTAAATTTGTTCCTTCATTTAACAAAGTTTTATTGGATATGCTCTGTTCCAGGTGCCACACTAAGCACAAAAGATAACTGAGATGTCACATTTATCCTCAAGTGCATTATCAGTGGCAGACATACATTTCAAAAAAGAAGAATTCAACTTAGTAAGAATCAGGTCAGCATTCTAACGTACTATAGGAGCACTGGTTATTGAAAGCAGGAAGGAAATGCTGCTTGGAGAGTTAGTGAAACAAATCTGGTAAGAGAGTTTTCATTAAGGAATGAGAAGGGATGAATAGAGGAATGAGAAGTTGACAGATCTCCAGGTCCAATCATAAATCATACAAACAAAGGCAAGGAGGTGTGAAGGGTGTGAAGTGTTTGTAGAGACTCAATAATACAGAACTTAAAGTGTATGAAGAGTATAGTGGGAAAGTGGGAAATAAGAATGGAATGGAAATGTGAGCCCAGATTAGGAAAAACATCCAGACATGAAGAACAAAGATACAAGCTAGGGCAGCAGCAGCTAAAATGAAAAGGAGGTCAACAGATTTAAGAATGACAGCCAACTTAGAGAAGACACGACACAATTAAGAAACTAGCTGGACGCATGTGTATTATTTTATTTGGGGAATTTTGTTTTGTTTGAAGAAAAAAGTTGAAATAAAAGAGAAGAAATAAAAGACATAAAGATAATATGATAATTAAAAATAAGAGATCTAGCAAAAAGGGGGTTAATCTTGGAGAGTCTACGATAAAAGGATGGTTGAGAAGTGTTCCATTTGAGGAGTTAGTGGGATATAGAGGATTTAGGACAACTGAAAGCCTGAAGGTTAATGAGGGAATGAAGGGAAAGTAATTAAGGTAACTTTAAAAAGTAAATTACAGATAGTATAATAGAAGATCTAATGCTGCTATATATATGTCTTTAGTAGGCTTAGCAGTGAACTTGATCTTGAAAAGTCATTGCCTCTAAATACTACAACAGGGAAAAACTAACTTTTTCAAACACAGATAGTTAAGTATTTTTAAGCCTGCATTGGTCTCTGTTTCAACTATCCAATCTGCCATTGTAATGCAAGAGCAGTGATGACAATACACAAACGGGCATGGCTATATTCCAATAAAACTTCACTTTAAAACACACGTGTCCAGTCTGCAAGCAGTCATTTACCAACCCTATAGCAGAATGTTTTATGATTCCACTTTATTCAATATAGATTTACTGAACCCCTCATTTTTACTGCTAATGTAAACCAAAGAGGAAAAAAAAGAATAAAAACCACTTATACGATACTTGTTATATTCCAGATACTTCCCTAAGCATGTTTAATACTTATGCTAGCACCTCTAACACAAAAGTAAAAGGCAGCTATACTGTCTCCTTTTATAAGTGAAGAAGTTAAAAATCATTGAGATGAATTTGTTCAAGGCCACAGGTAAACAGTGAAACTGGAGTTTTAAAAGCAAGATAGGACTTTTCCTTCAGGCAATATACTAAACTAAATATTCTGAAAACCCTTCCCACCAAAAACTATATTGGTATTAGATGAATTACAACAAATATGGTCTCAAAAGAAAACAAGGCAATTCCACAAAGACCAAAAAATTTATCCCCATACTGTAAAAGGGGTGGTACTGTGTGGGTGCTCAGTTTTGGCTGACTCTTTGTGACCCCATGGACTACAGCCTGCCAGACTCCTCTGTCCATGGGATTTTCCAGGCAAGAATACTAGAGTAGGTTAGCATTTTCTCCTCCTGGGCATCTTTCTAACCCAGGGATTGAACCCACATCTCCTGCATTGCAGGTGGATTCTTTACCACTGAGCCACCAGGGAAGCCGAAAGGAGTGGTAAGCAAATGCAAAAGTTGGGCTTTCTGACTGGCAAAGGTAATAGAGGGAACCTAGTAAAACCAGGACTAATGGTCACATAGAGAAGGGACCTTATGCCTCTGAATAAACCCAAAGCAGGACTTGTGATAACTGTGAAGGGGCACCATCCTTAGTAGCAAGGTCAGATTAGGAAAACAAAATTGTCATCTCTTGCCAGAGGGAGGGGAAAAGAATATCTCACTCTATCTTATCTTCAGGTGGATCTTATATCATGACGAAACGTTCCCTTTATCTCTGGCAATACTGTGAGGTTGAAATCTACTTTGTCTGATGTTGATATGGCCACATTCATTTTCTTATGCTTACAGTTTTCATGCTCTATCTTTTTAAATCCTTTTACTTTGAACTATATTTATATATTTATAAATTGTCAGAATTAAAGATCACAAGATGAATGGATATAATTCAAAAAAAGATGAACTTAAAATATCTAATTAGTGAAACTAATATATCTAATTAGAGAAACTAAAAAACACACAAAAATAAAAAGACTATTATTAAAAAGAATGAATTCAAAAAATAGAAAAATATATTAAAAAACTTAAAGGCAATGGGTCTACCAGTATATACTGTAAAAAGACAAATAAATGTGTACATTATCTTATTCATCTTTTGCTATGCAACAAACAACTCCTAAACCTCAGTGATTTACAACAAACATGTATTATTCTTGCTTATGTTACATGAGGGATGCAGCATGGCTAAGCAAGTCTTCCACTCAGGTGGCTATGCCCAGATTCATGTTTATAAAAAATAGAAAGAAAACAACATAGACATAAAGGAAATCAACTCAGGAAACTTCAAGTTAGACTAAGAGTAGTTCAAACAAATAAGAACTAAGTTCTTATTTATAAGATGGAGTAAAAAGTAAAAAGTATGGAGTTATGACAAAATACACTTTTTAAAAGAAAATTTATAGAGCTAAAGAAAAAGAGAAATTCTAAATTGAAATGAACAATTTCCAGCAAAATAAATGATCAAAATGACCCATTAAAACCTACAAAATTCTTGAACACTACAGAATTAAGAGAAATACTCTAAATGTTTTCTCAGAGGGAAAAAAAAATTCCTTATGAAGAAATGAGAATTCAGCTGGTAATCAGATTTATCAGCAACACTGAGTTCTTGAAGACAAAAGAACAGAAATCACCAAAGTTACAAAGAATATTAATTCCAATCTAGAATTCTGTAACAGGTCAAACTGTCAGTCAAGGACAAAAATAAGATATTCTAATTTTTTTTAATTCCTAGAATTCTTTTTTAATTTTATGTGTGGGTATAATAAAAATTTATATTTTTCAGAAAATGATCTTATTGCCAACAAATACAACTGAAAACAAAAACATTCCATTCACTTTAAAATGTATAGGAACACAATTATCAAGAAAGACAAAATCCATATGAATAAAATGATAAAACATTACTAAAGTATGTAAAACAATATCTGAATATATTTTTAAAACACACCATCACTCTTGGATGAGAAGAGTTATATAAAACCATTAAATATCTTAAAATTAACATAAAAATTTAATATGATTAACATTGAGAGAAGACTGATCCAACCAGATATCAGAAAATACCATAAAGCCCAAAACTTTAATCAAATCAGAATGACACTGGCATAGGAATGGAGAATATATGTCCAGGATACATAAAAATTTAATATATGACAAATATAGATTTTAATTCAATGGAGATAATGTAGTTTGTAACAAATTAAACTGGCAAAGAAGATAGGTCAAAAATATTGCAAGAATATCTAGAAAACTACATGGTCAAATTAAGAGCAACAGAAAACTCTTAATCAAGATTTAAAAGCAATAACATAGTTTTAAAAGAAAAACGAGACAGAGGTAACCGGCACCAATGCCCTCCCAAAGCTTCTCCCATCCTAGGGGCCAAACCCCACCCCCACCAAGCAGGCCTCAGCAGGCACCAGTGCCCCTCCAAAGCATCTCCCTCTTCAGGAGGTCAGCCCCCCACATCACCATGCCCATAGCAGTCACTGCCAGACTCTCTAGCCAGCCAGGGCAGGAGTCAACTCTGCCCACCAGTGTGTCCATAGCAGTCACAGTCAGGCCTCATAGACAGCCAGGCAAGCAACAAATCCTGTCCATAGGGCATCTGCAGCAGTCACAGCCATTCCTCCACAGTAGCCAGCCTGGGACCAAGCCTGCCCGCCAGCACATCTGCAGCAATCAGTGCCCAACAACAATAGGAGGGTAAACACAGTCCATAGACCATATCCCTGGAGCATCTGGCTCTGGTGACCAGGGCTATTGCACCTGTGGGTTCTGCAGGACCCCTTCTATATAAGGCCACTCTTAAGACCATGAGACAAAGCTGATACACCTACTTCACAGAAACAAGCATAGACAGGAAAAATAAGGAGATAAAGGAATATCTTCCAAAAGAACAAATAAGACAAAGCCTCATAAAAGAACTACGTGAAATGGAAATAAGCAGTTTACCTGATATAAAGTTCAAAATAATAGTCATAAATAAGCCTGTCGAATTTAGGGAAAGAATGAACTCAGTGAGAACTTCAACAAAGAGATAGAAAATGTAAAAAAGACTCAATCAGAATTGAATAATACAATAAGTGAATGAAAACAACACTAGAGGGAATAAACAGCAGGACAGAAGACTCAAAATCAGCTACAAAGAAAACAAATGCAAAAAAACACAAACATATGTTGGCTAAACAGCACGCTATTAAACAACCAATGGGTCAACAAAGAAAACAAAGAGAAAATGAAAAAAGTATTGAGATAAATGGAAATGGAAACACAAAGTTCCAAAATCTAAGGGACATAGAAAAAGCGACTTCACTCTCACTTTTCATTTTCATGCATTGGAGGAGGAAATGGCAACCCACTCCAGTGTTTTTGCCTGGAGAATCCCAGGGACGGCGGGGCCTGGTGGGGTGCTGTCTATGCGGTCGCACAGAGTCAGACACGACTGAAGCGACTTAGCAGCAGCAAGAGGGAAGTTTATAGCAATACAGATCTATCTCACAAAACAGTAACAACTCAAATAAACAATCTAACCTTAAACCGAAAAACAACTAGAAAAAGAAGTAACAACATCCCAAGTTAATGGAAGAAAAGAAATAGTAAAGAGCAGAGTAGAAATTAAATAAAAACTAAAAGACAACAGAAAAGATCAATGAAACTGAGAGCTGGTTCCCTAAAAAGACAAACAAATTAATCAAACTTCTTAGTCAAATTAATTAAGAAAAAAAGAGAGAGGGCCAAATAAATAAAATCAGATATTAAAGAGAAGTTACAAATGACAACACAGAAATACAAAGTATAATAAGAGATAATACAACCATTTGTTTTTGTTGTTGTTCAGTTGCCCAATCGTGTTCGACTCTTTGCAACTCCATGGACTGCAGCACATCAGGCCTCTCTGTCCCTCATCATCTCTCAGAGTTTGCCCAAGTTCATGTCCATTGCATCGGTGATACCGTCCAGCCATCTCATCCTCTGATGCCCTCCTCTTCTTTTGCCCTCTATCTTTGCCAGCATCAAGGACTTTTCCAATGAGTCAGCTGTTCACATCAGTTCAGTTCAGTTCAGTCGTCAGTCGTGTCCAACTCTGCAACCCCATGAATCGCAGCATGCCAGGCCTCCCTGTCCATCACCAGCTCCCGGAGTTCACCCAAACTCACGTCCATTAAGTCGGTGATGCCATCCAGCCATCTCATCCTCTGTCATTCCCTTCTCCTCCTGCCCACAATCCTTCCCAGCATCAGGGTCTTTTCCAGTGAGTCAACTCTTCGCATGAGGTGGCCAAAGTATTGGAGTTTCAGCTTTAGCATCAGTCCTTCCAATGAACACCCAGGACTGATCTCCTTTAGGATGGACTGGTTGGACCTCCTTTCAGTCCAAGGGACTTTCAAGAGTCTTCTCCAACACCACAGTTCAAAAGCATCAATTCTTCAGTGCTCAGCTTTCTTCACAGTCCAGCTCTCACATCCATACATGACCACTGGAAAAACCATAGCCTTGACTAGACGGACCTTTGTTGGCAAAGTAATATCTCTGCTTTTTAACATGCTATCTAGGTTGGTCATAACTTTCCTTCCAAGGAGTCAGCATCTTTTAATTTCATGGCTGCAATCACCATCTGCAGTGATTTTGGAGCCCCCCAAAAAAATAAAGTCTAACACTGTTTCCACTGTTTCCCCATCTATTTCCCATGAAGTGATGGGACCAGATGCCATGATCTTCGTTTTCTGAATGTTGAGCTTTAAGCCAACTTTTTCACTCTCCTCTTTCAGTTTCATCAAGAGGCTTTTTAGTTCCTCTTCACTTTCTTCCATAAGGGTGGTGTTATCTGCATATCTGAGGTTATTAATATTTCTCCCGGCAATCTTGATTCCAGCTTGTGCATCAGATGACCAAAATTCTGAAGTTTCAGCATTAGTCCTTCAAGTGAACATTCAGGGCTGATCTCCCTTAAGACTGACTGGTTTGATCTCCTTGCTGTCCAAGGGACTTTCAGGAGTCTTCTGCAGTACCACAGTCTGAAGGCATCAATTCTTTAGTGTTCTGCCTTCTTTATGGTCCATCTAGGTCTCACAACCATTTATGACCACTGGGAAGACCATAGCCTTGACTATACAGACCTTTGTCAACAGGGTAACATCTCTGCTTTTCAACACACTGTCTAGATTTGTCATCACTTTCCTGCCAAGAAGCAATCATCTTCTGATTTCATGGCTGCAATTACCATCCGCAGTGATTTTAGAGCCCAAGAAGAGGAAATCTGTCACCACTTCTACCTTTTCCCCTTCTATTTCCATGCAGTAATATGACTGGATGCCATGACCTTAGTTTTTTTAATATTTAGTTTTAAGCTGGCTCTTTCACTCTCTTCCTTCACCCTCATCAAGCGGCTGTTTAGTTCCTCTTCGCTTTCTGCCATTAGAGTGGTATCACCCACATATCTAAGTTGATGTTTCTCCCGCCTATCTCGATTCCAGCTTATAACTCATCCAGCCTGGCATTTCTCCTGATGTGGTCAGCATGTAGGTTAAACAAACAGGGTGACAGCAGACAGCCCTGTTGTACTCCTTTCTCAATCTTGAACCAATCAGTTGTTCCATACAGGGTTCTAACTGTTCCTTCTTGACCCACATACAGGTTTCTCAGGAGACAAGTAAGACAAACAATTATGTGCCAATATATTAGACAACTTTGAAAAACCTGGATAAATTCCTGGAAACATGTAATCTTTCAAGACTGAATCAGGAAGAAACAGAAAATATGAATAGACTGATCACTAGTAATGAAATTGAATCAGTAATCAAAAAACTCCAATAAACAAAAATTCAGGACCATATAACTTTACGGCTGAATTATATCAAACATTTAAAGAAGAATTAACACCTATCCTCTCAAACTATTTCCAAAAAGAAACTGAAGGTGAAGGAATACTCCCAAACTCATTCTACAAGTCCAGAATTACCTTAATACCAAAACCAGGCAAAGACACTACAAAATAAGAAAATTACAGGACAATGTCACTGATGAACATACATGCAAAAATCCTCAACACAACATTAGCAAATGAATTCCACAATAGATTACATATACCATGACCAAGTGAGATTCATGCCAGGAATGCAAGGATGATTCAATGCCTGCAAATCAATCAACATAAAGCACCACATTAACAAAACAAAGACTAAAAATCATATGATAATCTCAATAAATACAAAAAAAAATTTGACAAAACTCAACATTCACTCATGATAAAACAAAAACTATCCAGAAAGTGGGCATAGAGAGAACTTACACCAGCATAATAAAAGCCATATGACAAGTCCACAGCTAACATCACATACGACAGTGAAAAGCTGAAAGCATTTCCTCTAAGACCAGGAAAATGACAAACATGTCCACTCTCACCACTTTTATTCAATATGGTTTTGGAAGTCCTAGTCACAGCAATCAGAAAAGGAAAAGAAATAAAAGGAATCCAAATTAGAAGGAATTAAAATTGTCACTGTTTGCAGATGACATGATAGTATACATAGAAAATCCTAAAGATACTACTAGAAAACTATTAGAGGTCATCAATGAATTTGGTAAAGTCACAGGATACAAAATAAATACACAGAAATCTGTTGCATTTTTATATATTAACAGTGAAAGATCAGAAAGAGAAACTAAGGAAACAATCTCATTTCCCACTGCATAAAATAGAATAAAACACGGGGAATAAACTTACCTGAGGAGACAAAAGACCTGTACTCCAAAAACCATTAAGAGCTACAATCATTACTTTTGGTGATAACATGAAGGAGATCATGCTTTATTAAAAGTGTTGTTTCATGAAATGTTACCATTTTTTGGAAAGCAAGCTGACAATATCTGTTAAAATTTAAAATTCACATATCCTATGCCCAGAAATGCATAACTATATATGTAGAAGAATGCCTTCTGCAGTTTTGTTTGTAATGGCAAAAGCTGAAATCAAATGCATATTAATAAGGGAATAGTTGAATAAATTATGGTGCATTCACATCCTAGAGTATTATGCAGCAATCAAGAAAAATGGAGGGGAAAACCCATATCATTTGGTTTGGAGAATTTTTATGAAATAATATTGGTGTGGCTGGATTGAACTGTGTGATACTGAGAAGTGAGGCTGGAGACATATGAGACAGTAAGACAAAAAGTGCTCCTTATTTCATGCAAATAAATTTGAAGACTGCAAACCACATGACAAAAAGAATAATAACAATGAAAGGTAAGCCATATAAAAACCTATGCAATTGCAATTAGTCTAAGGCATCTTAGATTAATGGGATTTTACCTTCCCATTTTTTCCTTATGCTTTCCTCACTTCGTTTTAAAGTTTCTAAGAGGAGGCGCCTACTGCAGAAAAATAAACATATTAAGAGACAAGGTACAACTACGTGATGTTGCAGTAGAGTGATTATTGTACTGAGATCCCTAAAATAAATGTGAACAAATCAGCCTTATGTGCTATAGAAGAAACTGTTTTCCAAATATGTTCCACTGTTCTTTTGCTAATTTGATTGTGGTGACAGGTCAGTCAGGCTATAATTGGTTTTAATTAGCCTCCCTAATGCCACAATATTCTTTACCTACATACAAACTGTCAAAATGCAGGATGAAAAGAGGGCAAGGGGAAAAGGAGGGAGGAGAGAGGTTGGTTCATTTTCTACCTTTTTCAAAATGCCAGATAAATTGTTTTCAACCTGTCTTACAGGCAAATGCCCCACTTTCCAGTATAAATGAGGGGAAATATGTCACCATGGCAGCTCTTAGGAAGAAATGGCTGATCCCTCAGCAACAGACAAAAAAGTCAAGCCTGCTTTTGTGCATATAATACATTGTTTCCAGGGTCCAGGGGGGAGAAAAATCTCTACATCTGTACCCCAGTTTCTTCTGGTAAAACACTATTTTAGGAAATGCTAGAAACCAAGGAAATTTCATACAAATCAAGGAAATACATCTAAAGATGCAAATATTTTTGTATTACTAAGCACACGTGGACTATGTCTATATGTGTGTCATATAGTCCGCAAAACAGTATTTCCTGATTGACTTTAAAATAGTCGTGTACATACTGACATTTTATCCAAAACATAACATTATTTTTAAAATTCGAGACTCGTCAGTCATACTGAGTCATTTCAGGAACTCCCACCTCTGGGAAGCCACTGTCGTTCTCAGCAGAGTCTGCATCAGATGTCACCTGGGGAGCTGACCTACAAGGTACTTTCCATCATTAAGATTCCAGGATACTCCATTTCTTTTTAAATGATGAGAGGGCTCAGTCAGGATCAACTCCAGGATTAATCTACCTCAAGCACCACACCTCTTTCTTCCTCCCACATAACTATTAATACTCAACATATGGTCATAGCTCACTCAACTCAGCTACAGATGGCAAGCAGAGACATCCTGCCAGGGACACTCCCATCCTCTGCTCCCCTTAGGCTTCTAATAAAGACAAGAGTTGTGAATACGTGGAATTGGAGCCATCACTATTCTCCCACCTCTACCCTCAGTCCTGAGAACCCCATCAGAGAAGACTGGTTTTTCCAGACCCTCATCCTCAACATAACTTTTGGCCTTCAGGGATAGAAGAGAGATCACATCATTTTGGCTTCCCTGGTATCTCAGACTGTAAAAATCTGTCTGCAATGCAGGAGACCCAAGTTCAATCCCTGGGTTGAAAAGATCCCCTGGAAAAGGGAATGGCAATCTACTCCAGTATTCTTGCCTGGAGAATTCCATGAACAGAGTAGCCTGGCAAATTACAGTCCATGGGGTCGCAAAGAATCAGACACGACTGAGTGACTAACACACACACACACACACAAGTCATTTAGTCCAATGATCCTTTGGATACTGAACATAAACTTCAATTTATGAGCCTCCAGGTGTACTAAATTGAGGCAACCTCTTTCTCTTTTGTAAAAACTAATTATTTCAATGGTGGTCTTTCTTAATATGCAGTGGAACTCTGCCACTCTATTCAATACTTATTTCAAAACTTCCACAAAAATCTATTCAAGACAAAGCTTCTCAACCCCTTGACTACCTCAAATTCTTCCATTAATTCCACTTCTATTCCTTGGATAACACAGACTATGATTAATCTGTCTTTCAAATGACAGCCTTTGTAAACTTATGCATTTCCCCACATCCTGACAAATATAAACAAAGTCTCTCTTTGCAGCAAACATCCCAATTCCTCAAAAAATCTCTTTCCATCAATGGTTACAAAGGGCTTCACCATCCTCTCTACTCTCCTGTAAATATTCTCAAGATAATCCATGTTCATCTGTGGCATCCAGAACTGAATATAATACTCTAGAAGAGGACTGAGCAGCTCAAGGCAGAATAGCAACATCTTCTGGTTCATTTTAAATGTTATATCTCCAATACTGCTACCAACGATCATGTCATCTTTGTAGAAACTACATAATATCATAGAGTTTGTGTTCAGCTAAAATATGTAAGATATGCTTTATGTGGACTTGGAAATGATATCTCCTTGATTCAGCATTATGCAGTTAAATTTGGAAACTTAAATGTATGAAATATTCTACCCAGATTCTATTTTAACCTTCTCAGATGCAGCCCGTTCTCTTAATCTAACCCTTCCAGACCATATTCACAACCAAGAATCCCTTCTACCCACTATCATCCAGGTTGGCTAGCCTATCTTAGAGCTGAATCCACAATCTCTTTAAAAAGCACCTCTTTGTTGCAGACATTTTGAACAGATAACTTTTTAGTACATTTCTCCTCTCCTGTTTCTTATCTCAATGAATGGCATCACCAACAGTCTCCTCAGTTCTCCAAGTTAATAATCTAGGAGGAATCTTTTGCTCCCTCTCTCCCCACATCTTATCAGTCCAAGTCCTGCTGAGGTTACCTCCTAAAAACACCTCCAGGACTTGTCAATTTGCTTCATTTTCACTGCCACTTTCCTTTTCAGACCAAAGTCTTCCCTTCACCAAATACCAAAAACAGCTTTTTCCTCTTCTCTCACTCACCCCCTATAATTAAAATCTAATTTCTCTATGCTGCTTAAAATCCTTCCACAGTCCCTTATTGACCTAAATCACTAAACTGCTCATAAGGCCCCTGATTTCTTCTCCCTTCTTAATCATCACTATTTGCATGTATCAGAATTCTGTATTCTTCACAGCTGTTGCCTGAGAAATGTAGGCCCATGCTGCCTCCGCTACTTTGAACATTCTCCAGCCCCACTTCTTCAGCCAAACATTGCAGCTCCACTTGCCTCTTTTTCTGTAAGAAGCCTCCAATGACTACATCCTCAAGAATGGGCCAGATGCTCTCCCCATGTGCCCCACTGGCAGATCTGCCTCATGTTATAGTAACTGTTTACACTTACCCCAATCTCTTACCTCCTTATTCATATCTCTTATCACAATGATTCGCATTCTTCACTCTTACATGGACCCCTGTGATTACATTAAATTCCATTTGAATATTGAGAGTAATCTCTCCATCTCAAGATCTTTAATCACAAATGAAAAATCCCTTTTACCATGTAAGATAACATATTCATAGCTTCTGGAGTTTAGGACATGGACATCTTTGGGGGTAAGAGAGGGATGTCACTATTCAGCCTACCATGAGGTTAGAACTGAGAAGCAAAAGGGGAAGACCATTCTCAGGTAAAGGAACAGCATTTGCAATGGCTCTGAGATGAGGAATACAGTACACTGAGATCCTGAAAGAAAGCAACGGAGGTAAAATCCACAAAGCCAAAGAAAAGATGCTGTGAGATATAAAAATGGACCAGATGGTATAGAGGCTTGTTAGCCATGTTGAGAACACTGGCTCCAGTCCTAACAACGATGGGAAGCCACTGGAGGCCACCAAGCACTGGGAGTGATATCATTAGGTTTATATTTTTTAGAAGATCATTATAGCTTCAGTGTAAAGAATGGGCTGGAGATGCCAATGTGGCAGTAGAGGGAAACTTCATTTACATTTCTGAAAAATATCTAAGAACATACTTTCATCATTCTAAGCATCTTATGTGCAGTATTATTATTAATAATATACTACAGATGGTGATTGCAGCCATGAAATTAAAAGATGCTTACTCCTTGGAAGGAAAGTTATGGCCAACATAGACAGCATCTTAAAAAACAGAGACTACTTTGTCAACAAAGGTCCGTCTAGTCAAGGCTATAGTTTTTCCAGTGGTCATGTATGGATGTGAGAGTTGGCCTATAAAGAAAGCTGAGCACCGAAGAACTGATGCTTTTGAACTGTGGTGCTGGAGAAGACTCTTGAGAGTCCCTTGGACTACAAGGAGATCCAACCAGTCCATCCTAAAGGAGATCAGTCCTGGGTGTTCATTGGAAGGACTGATGCTAAAGCTGAAACTCCAATACTCTGGCCCCCTCATGCAAAGAGTTGATTCATTGGAAAAGACCCTGATGCTGGGAAAGATTGAGGGCAGAAGGAGAAGGGGATGACAGAGGATGAGATGGCTGGATGGCATCACCGACTCAATGGACATGGGTTTGGGTGGACTCCAGGAGCTGGTGATGGACAGGGAGGCCTGGAGTGCTAAGGTATGGGGTCACAGAGTCGGACATGACTGAGCAACTGAAATGACTGACTGACTCGATAATCAAATTTCCCTACATTTGTCATTACATGCACTTCACAAGCCTTTATCAATACTCACCATCACCTTACGATAGAGAAATTACTGTCTTTTAGGCAAATGAGAAGACTAGGGCTGAAAATGTTAACTCTGTTGCCCAAAACAGTTCATCCAAAGAGAAGTTGAGCCAAAATTAGAACCAAGATTCTTCATTCCCAGTCCAGTGCTTTTTCACTCTAATTAGCATGTTTCCCCATCTAAGAACAAACCTTTTAACAAGTCCAGTGGGTTTTCATTTTGACTAGGACTCTCTTACTTTCCCACTGTCCAGATGTGAAAGCAGATGTCAATGCATCACTGAATTTATCTGGTCACAGAGTTGACCATCACTACTCTCACCATATTATTTCAGAACATTGCCTCAACAACAAGACTCAACTCACATTCCACATTCATTGGTCAAAGAAAGAAAGGAAAGTCTTCAGAGTTGCTATTCCATCTGCAGCTCAGAAAATGGTGATAGTTCTCTGCTTGTAAGTTAGTTTCAAAAACAAAATAAGCCTCTGAGCTTTTTGGCTTGCCCTTCCCCCCAGCAGGCTCCTTCCTGCTCTCTGCTCAGCATAACAGACCATTAAACATGTTGGGTCTAACATAATGACTCATATAGCATGTACACTCCTTCCCATCATGTTAATCACCAGTTTCTGAAATATACTGTTTGTAAGAAAGAAGAAATAATGTAAATCCTCATAATAAGAGCCCTCAACTAAAGCGAATTTGTTTTCCCTGAACCTCAGCATTAAGAGAAAGAATTAAATGACAGTGAAATAAGCTAATGGCCATTCTGAAAAAGCAAGAAAAAAAAAAGTTCAGCTGATGACATGGGATCAGGACACAGGAAATTATTTGAGAAAACCAAAAATAACAAAAATCCCAAATCCTGAGTTTGCCATTAAGGATGTGACCACTTGCCTACCAAGCTCATTCAGTTCAGTTCCGTTGCTCAGTCATGTCTAACACTTTGTGACCCCATGAACTGCAGCACACCAGGCCTCCCTGTCCATCACCAACTCCCAGAGTCCACCCAGACCCATGCCCACTGAGTCAGTGATGCCATCCAACCATCTCATCCTCTGTCATCCCCTTCCCCTCCTGCCCTAAATCTTTCCCAGCATCAGGGTCTTTTCAAGTGAGTCAGCTCTTCGCATCAGGTGGCCAAAATATTGGAGTTTCAGCTTCAGCATCGGACACTCCAATGAACACCCAGGACTGATATCCTTTAGAATAAACTGGTTGGACCTCCTAGCTGTCCAAGGGACTCTCAAGAGTCTTCTCCAAAACCACAGTTCAAAATCATCAACTCTTCGGCACTCAGCTTTCTTTATAGTCCAATTCTCACATCCATACATGACCACTGGCAAAACCATAGCCTTGACTAGATGGACCTTTGTTGGCAAAGTAATGTCTCTGCTTTTTAATATGCTGTCTAGGTTGGTCACAACTTTGCTTCCAAGGAGTAAGCGTCTTTTAATTTCATGGCTGCAGTCACCATCTGCAGTGATTTTTGGAGCCCAGAAAAATAAAGTCAGCCACTGTTTCCACTGTTTCCCCATCTATTTGCTATGAAGTGATCGGACCAGATGCCATGATCTTAGTTTTCTGAATGTTGAGCTTTAAGCCAATTTTTTCACTCTCCTCTTTTACTTTCATCAAGAGACTCTTTAGTAGTTCTTCACTTTCTGCCATAAGGGTGGTGTCATATTTATATCTGAGGTTATTTATATTTCTCCCAGCAATCTTGATTCCAGCTTGGGCTTCCTCCAGCCCAGCATTTCGCATTATGTACTCTGAATATAAGTTAAAAAAGCAGGGTGACAATATACAGCCTTGACGTACTCCTTTTCCTATTTGGAACCAGTCTTTTGTTTCATGTCCAGTTCTAACTGTTGCTTCCTGACCGGCATATAGGTTTCTCAAGAGGCAGATCAGGTGGTCTGGTATTCTCATCTCCTTCAGAATTTTCCACAGTTTATTGTGATCCACACAGTCAAAGCTTATTCACTAATTCATTAAATCACTCAAGCCGAGACAGGATACAGACACTGAGCAGAGAACCAGATGCCAAGATGATAAAGAGACCATCCCAGGTCTTAAGAAGCTTCAGTTTTGATGACTGGGGGGAAAAAAGTATTGCACTAGCCAGGACACTGCCTACAAAAGGGGCTAATTTCACCCAAAATGACCTAAATGAGCAAACAAAAAGAAATGGATCTTCCAATGGCTTGAGGCACTTCTGGATTCAGATATTTAAACAACCAATAGAATTTTGTCTCTCGCCATCAAAAACTCTGTTTTCTTCCATTTTAATTTATGTTACTGTCAGTTTCTACACTCTGGTGGCACAATCACCTTCAGCCTCTCTAGCCTTAAGTCCAACTAGTCTTGCAAAACCCATGGAAAGGGAGAGTCCCTTTTTCAATAATTCCACCAAAAGTACTGAACTTGACTCATTGGGCTTGTGATATGCATCTTTTTCTGAATGATTCACTTTGGTCAAGAAGATGGCATTGCCAGTAGACCCACTCCTCACCAAGCAGGGAGAGTGGTCAGGTCACTTAAATCACATGAACTAAGAGGAATCAAAAAATAAAAGCTCTCTTACCAAACAAAAGGGAAATGGATGCTGTCCAGACAGAAACTGTACACATCCTCTGTAGCTGTATACACACCAGTGTGCAAAAGGTATTATAGGTCAGGGAAGCATGTGCAGAAGAACATGGTGGGACACAGAGGAAGAGAGCAGCTAACTCTGTCTATGGGAGGGAAAATCAGGAAAGGCTCCTTTATGTTTGAGCTGAGCCTTAAAAGGTAAGCAAGTGCTTGCTCCACCCTGCAAGGAAGTTTGCTTCCCTGAACAAAAGTACTGGAACCATGAAACAGCCCAGTCTGCTTGGGGGGATGGAGGAAATTCCTCCATTTTGTCTCCCCCCATCTCTGCTGTCTTCACATTCCACCTCTACCTGGAGGTCTCTACCTGCTCCAGGTCCTGAGCTGACACTCAGAGAAAAGTGATGTGTATCAAAGATCTTGTCTCCCTCAGCTGCAGAGGCTGAGTGTGGTCAAGCTTCTAGCATTAAAATCCAAAGCCACAGGGAGGAGAACTGAACTCCAGGGCTGCCCCTTGTGACACCTTCAGTGCCAAATCCAAGAGATGAGATTTCTGTCTGGTTTCTTATTCCATGTCCAATTACAGGTAGTTTTTGAGCTGCTGCTCTGGACCAGACCACCTTCTAGGCACTGGGTATATGAGGTCTCTGCTCTCATGGAGGTTAATCTCCAGCAGGACAGGGGCAAACAAATAAACCAATGCATAGGTTCATATTGATCTTGGGTGACTTCAGCCTGCAACAGCTTGGAGTGGGGCTTAGGTTTCCAGCCAGAGATTAAGGTCAGGTTGCAGTGGTAAAAGAACCAGATCCTAGCCACAAGACCAGCAGTCAGGGACAAGGGCCCTGGCCCTTCGGCTTTGCAGAAAATAATTTCCACAAAGATGGAAAGTAGTGAAGCAAATTGTTTATTAAGAGGAAAAAGAGTACAGTACGTATGGATAGACACACAGGCAGACTCAGAGGGAGAGTCCCTGAGTCGCACCCTTGTGGCAATTTGAATTACTTTTATGGGGCATTTCTTCTGGTTGTCCTTTGGCCAATTTTTTTTGATTTGCCTGGTTCACAATCCATATCTGGTATATCTCAGGATCTTTCCATGTATGTGCATGCATCTCTCAGCAAACATGGATTCTACCACAAAAGCCTATGGGTTTTTTTAGCATCACTCCCCTTTGACCTCCAAGGAGCCTTTCTGTGCACGTGTAGTCATGGAGGTCTCCTGACTTCAAGAATGAGAAATATGTGGTCTGGGAAGGCCCAGCCTCATCCCTTAACTGTCCTGCTGTTCTCATCTTAGAGTTTCAGTCCATAGTAAATGAATCTCGAACTGCTTTACCCTGGAGTGGGGGATATGCCATCTACCTCCTGCCTCAATATCAGAATATGCTAAGTTTTATAAGATAAAGCAGCTATATATTCACAGGGATTCACAGCTGAATTCACAGGGATTCAGACTGCTGCTTCTGCTGCTAAGTCACTTCAGTTGTGTCCAACTCTGTGCAACATCATAGATGGCAGTCCACCAGGCTCCTCCATCCCTGGGATTCTCCAGGCAAAACACTGGAGTGGGTTGCCATTTCCTTCTCCAATGCATGAAAGTGAAAAGTGAAAGTGAAGTCGCTCAGTCGTGTCCGACTCCTAGCGACCCCATGGACTGCAGCCTACCAGGCTCCTCCGTCCATGGGATTTTCCAGGCAAGAGTACTGGAGTGGGTCGCCATTGCCTTTAAGTGAAGGAAAGAGCTGTTTTAGTCAGCATTAGAAAAGGGCTAAAGATCCAACTCTCAAAATGATACAGGTCTTTGAAAAAGCATCATCTCAGGCAGAAAGTGCACAAATTCCAAAAGCCCTGGGGTGAGAGCAAGCTTTGGCCTGTCTGAGGTCTAGAAAGAGAAATTCTCAGTCATAACCCTGAAAAATCAGAGCTTTAGGTTGGACCCCAATCCATAATCAGGTCCCAAGCTTTTGCCATCCCTTCCTCAAAAACAAGATTCCTTGGGACTTCCCTTGCAGTTCATTGGTTAAAACTCCATACTTCCACAGCAGGGAACACAGATTCAACCCCTGATCTGGCATAAGATCCCCATATGCTGTGGGGCATGGTTGCCTCTAAAAACAAGATTCCTTCTGTAAAAGCAATCTCTACCATGTATTAAGTATCTGCTATATTCCACGGATTGTGATAAAAATGTATGCATACTATCTCACTGAATCCTCAGAAAGTTAAATACTGTCATAGTCATTTTATAATCCAATAAAACTGAATCTCAAAGCAGTTGAGAGTCATACAACTGGAGAGGTAATAGCCCAAGATTTATATGGAGACCTCAACATCCATACTTTTCTCCCTGTTTTATTACTAGTGGGATAAACTGTCTATATACTGGACTAAATGATGCAAAACATACTGGTATTTCCTCCCAAACATTAAATATGGAGATTATTTACACCTGACCTTTACTCCTAGTTGATATCAGGAAAAAAGTGTTAGAATAAATATTCAAACTATAGGAAAATTCTCTGTATTCAAAATCTAATAACAGTAAAATTGCATGCAAATGGATTACTGAGACACCAATGGAGAATGCACCCAGACATCACAAAACCACTGGTTCTTCAGCAATCCTATTTTGTTTAGCTTTATTCCAGAGAACAGCAAAATTTGCTCTCTTCCATTTTAATACTAGGGAAATAAGTTAAAAAAATACACCAAGGTATTTTAATATATTTCAAAGAACACATATCTTGAAAGGACACCAATGGCAGGTGAGGGGGAAATAGAAAGCTCTATAGTCAACTAAAGTTTGGGAAATTCTGTACCTACTCTTAGAAGGATTCACAATGAACCTTAGGATATCAATAGCTATTAAAAGTCTTGAAATAAGGAAATCTCTTTCATTTTGCTTAATCCAAAATTACCTAAACTTATTTAACTCCCAAACTCCTCTTTCAATACCATGTGTACATATTCCCTGAACCAATATTCCTTAGAGTCCACTTGGAAAATGTTGATTGACAGTTAAGTTAGACAAATCTTTCTTCTACCTCACTCTGGAGGATTTTAGTAGTGGTGGCACTAATCTGTTCACACTTGACTGTATTCTTGCACTTGGTACCTTCCTCTTGTGTATGCATGTGTGCATACACATACACACACATACATTCTGAACTTGGCTGTAGGACTTGCTTTAAAGGCAATAAGACAACACCAAATACAAGATGCAGGAGAAGACGTGTAAAGTACATGTGTCCCCAAGCTGGCTCTCTCTTGATGCCCTTGTGTCCCTTATGATCACCACCATGAAAAGAAGCCCAAGCTAGACTCCTGGACCATGTGAGAGAACATGGAGCACAGACAAACCCCTCCTGAGATCTCTCCTAGACCAACTGGTCCCAAGCCAACCTGGTAACTGACCCATGACATGTGAGTGAGTTCCATTTGAAACCAGCAAAAGAACCATCCATCTCAGCCCAACCAAACTGCCAGACACAGAACTGTGAAGGAAAGAGAGGATTGTCATTCTAAGCCACTAAATGTCAAGGTGGTTTTGTTGTTGGTTAGTCACTAGGCTGTGTTTGACTCTTTTGCAACCCCATGGACTGTAGACCACCAAGCTCCTCTGTCCATGAGATTTCCCAGGCAAGAATACTGGAGTGGGTTGCCATTTCCATCTCCAGGGGATCTGCCTGAGCCAGGGATTGAACCTGCATCTCCTGCACTGGCAGGTGGATTCTTTACCACTAAGCCACCAGGGAAGCCTCAAGAGTGATTTAATCACAAAGTAAAAACTAACTGAAACATCCATTAATGGAATGGTTTTGGCACTGTGCTCTGAAAAAAATCTTAAGGAAAATGAAAACTTCACAGTTTCTAAATTTAATGCTCTTTTAGGCCACAAAATTATCATCTGTGATTTTTAAAAATGAAATCCAAAGGTTCTTACCGTAGATCCCTTTCCCACAGAGGTAAGTGGACTTGAATCTTAGATTTATAATTAGTAACAGCTTCTGGAATTTTCTTGGAAGTTTGCAAAGGTGTTTACCTTGATCACACACCAACATCCCTTCATGAACTAATACACCTCCCTTGTCAAAACAAACATAGGCTCTAATTACCATAAACCAAATAAGTACATTATAATTTTTAAGAGGCTTCTAACCCTTCACAGATGATTTTAATTCAGAGAACCTTAAAATTAATAAACTGTGAAAGGTGTATCTTCAGTCCTTGTTGGATGAAAATGAATATTAATACCCTGCTGATGAGTCATTAACACATCTCAACAGTATGAAATAAAACAGTTACTTTCACTAGGAGAGGCCCAGTTAATTAAGTTAATAGCAAAGGTCATAATGCCAGGAGCTTGAGTTTATGAGAAACAACAAACCTGGTTAAGTTTATTAAATAATAATACTTCCATCAGCTATTTAAAAAAAAATTAAATGGTAACCAAAAGAGCAAAGTGGAAGTTTATGGCCAAGAGAGAAAATACCAGCTCAGAAAGTCATTCCAGACACGTCCTCCTTTCCAGTACACACTGTGAAAACATAATTCCCAATTCATTAGAGAGGCAAAGGTATGAGTGGAGAGGAACGCTAATTATGCATTAGCTCAGTTAGCTAAAATCAGATGGGGTAATATCACACGGACTGATGGAATAAGACATAAAATTTTAAATTCCAGGCAGACTACTGCAAATGACTTTTAAAGAAGCCAGACAGTTCCCATTCTCCAAAAACCACAAACTAGAAATCTGGCAATTGTATATCTCAGCAGAATAGCAAAATTCACCCTAGAGAAGTTGATAACCAGTGAATGAAATATGCATAAACTAAGGATAAAGACAGATCCTAAGGCAATGTCTAATAATGTCTTTATTATAACATACAAGTAAAGCTGCGGGAAAAGAGGGTAGATTAAAATGGAAACTGGGAATTCAACTTGAGGAGACCACAAATTTGACTATGAGGTATTCATAGGCATTGAAACAATCATATTCTTTTGTTATAAACAACACAATTTATCCATTCTACTGTTGATGGCCATGTGGGTGGTTTCCATTCTGTGATGTTACAAGCACCACTGCTCTAAACTAACTTGTGTCTCCTGGTGCACAGGTGTAAGAGTTATTTTAAGGCTGTGGTTCTCATTAAAATCACCTGCAGAATCTTCATGAGCTACTGATGCCCTGTTCCCATCACAAACCAACTACATGACTGATTCAAAATATGGGCAGAAGTGAGGAAAGTGGGGAAAATGAGGGATGGGAGGGGCCTGGAAAGGTGCGATGTCAAGCATTTTTTTTCAATATTCAATTTGTTAATTATTCAAATTTCACCAATTGTCCCAAAATGTATTTTATTCCTATTTTACTTTATTTTCCACCTGAGGACCCAGTTTCAGTCTATATCTTGCATTTAATTGGTAACCTGTGATCTTTTTTAATCTAAAATATTCTCTCTGCCTTTTCTTATGACAATGACTTTTCAAAGAGTGCAGACCAGTGTCTTATAGAATGTCCCAGGTTCTGGACTGTTTCCTTATAATATCATATATTTTGGTCCTCTATCCTCTAAACTTCATGTAAACAGAAGTTAGGTATACAGATTTGATTAGATTCAGGTTAAACCTTTTGAAGTAAGAACACTTCCTAGGCAGTTCTGTGAACTATTGTATCATATCAGGAGACCCATGATGTGATAGAATATTTATCTCCCACATCCATAGACAAAGGACATCACAGTCGCCAGCAATTGTAACCACCACCACCGAAGGTGAGATGGTGAGCCCTGAAAGAAATCAGGAAGGAAAGAATAAATGCCATCTAGCAGCCATCTCTGCAGGATAAATTTTTCTTAATTGAAATTAAGATGAATGGGCTTAGAGATTCTAGATTCTAGGTACCTTTGACCAGGAAGGACTCGCAAATTTGTCTCCCATTTCAGTGGACAAAGTTATGGCTTTTGGAGTCAGGAACACGATGATTCTTCCTCATTCAAGAGCCTGACATGTGTCAGCTATAAATTGGCACTTGCCCACGGCATTTGCCATCTGCCTCTGCAGACACTGAATCCTGTGCTACTACAACTGCGACCTTCAATATGCCCTGAAAGGAGTTCAGGGTGGAGAATGAGGCACTCTGTGCTCCAGGGAAACTGGTGGAACAGGTCTTTAGACAGTTAGGTATTTGGGGGAACTGATTTCATGATCCCAATCCTTCCGTCTCCACATATCTAGAAAAGCTTTAAATCCTTCCATGGTGACATCTGTTTCTCATGCTTAGCAGAAAACCTTTTGTAAAATAAGTGCTTGGTTGCACTGAATGCCTCCTTCACCAAAATCATTTATATTGGATTTCCCCCACTACTACTTTGGAACAGTTTCTCAGAGCTATCTGAGGCACTGTCTCCCAGGCTTCAGTCCTTATTTTGCCCTAAATAAAACTTAACTCACAACTCTCATGTTATGCATCTTTTTTTTAATTGATGCATGGAAATCAATAATAGCATTTATTAAGTATCTACTCTGTTTTGTAGTTATAACCCAATATCCTTAATCTCATTTAATCCTCACAATAACCTACTGAGGCTATAACTAGTCTTACGATTTAAAAAAAAAAAAGGAAACCGAGGGTCAGAGATATCAAGATACCAGAGATATCAAGTCACAGGGTCACAGAGTAAGCACAAAGCCAAGAAGCCTCTCTTTACTTTTCAAAGCTGATAACCATATCCAGTGTTCATTTCCCCCATAAACAATATCTTTTCTCCTATACGCCTGACACTCTAAATGCTAAGTTGCTTCAGTCATGTCTGACTCTTTGACTAGCCCACCAGGCTCCTCTGTCCATGGGATTTTCCAGGCAAGAATACTGGAGTGGGTAGCCATGTCCTCCTCCAGAAACCATAAATGAGAGAGACCAATCTATCTGTCATTCCCTCTTATTTGGAATCAAAGACTCCATTTCATCAAACTGAGTTTTCTGTGGAAAAGTAAGCAATGCTTCCTAGACGGGTCAGCTGAAACTCACAAAGATTGAGTGCACAACTGAAAGTCACACAATAAATCAAAGACAACAGAGCTTCAAAAGCAGCATAGGGTTTGTACTAAACAATGCAGCTCTCAATGAAACTCTGGGGCTAAGGATGCTGTGAAATTGGAATACACAAAGACACCAAAAGTCATATCAGGGAGCAAAATTCTGAGTGGAGTGATGCTTTTGAAAAACAAGTTCAGAATAAAAAATAATTATTGCTAAAATTGACTCTGAGTGCTTCACCAGATTATTTGTACTCATTTTCACAACCCTCAGTTCATGTCAGTTCAGTCACTCAATCGTCTCCGACTCTTTGTGACCCCATGGATTTCAGCACACCAGGCTTCCCTGTCCATCACCTACTCCCAGAGCTTGCTCAAACTCATGTTCATTTAGTTGGTGATGCCATCCAACCATCTCATCCTCTGCCGTCCCCTTCTCCTCCTTCCTTTATTCTTTCCCAGCATCAGGTATTTTCAGATGAGTCGGGTTTTTGCATCAGGGGGCCAAAGTATTGGAGTTTCAGCTTCACCATCAGTCCTTCCAATGAATATTCAGGGCTGATTTCCTTTAGAATTGACTGGTTTGATCTCCTTGCAGTCCAAGGGACTCTCAAGAGTCTTCTCCAATACCACAGTTCAAAAGCATCAATTCTTTGGCACTCAGCTTTCTTCATAGTACAACTCTCACATCCATACATGACTACTGGAAAAACCATAGCTTTGACTGGATGGAACTTTGTTGGCAAAATAATGTCTCTGCTTTTTAATATGCTGTCTAGGTTGACCATAGCTTTTCTTCCAAGGAGTAGGCGTCTTTTAATTTCACGACTGCAGTACCATCTGCAATGATTTTCAAGCCCCCCAAAATAAAGTCTCTCACTGTTTCCCTTGTTTCCCCAACTATTTACCATGAAATGATGGGGCCGGATGCCATGATATTAGTTTTCCAAATGTTGAGTTTTAAGCTAAATTTTTCATTCTCCTCTTTCATTTTCATCAAGAGGCTCTTTAGTTTTTCTTTACTTTCTGCCATAAGGGTGGTATCATCTGCATATCTGAGGTTATTGATATTTCTCCCAGCAATCTTGATTCCAGCTTATGCTTCAACCCAGCCCAGCATTTCTCATGATGTACTCTGCATATTCGCATGATGTACTCTGCATATAAATAACCCGGGTGACAATATACAGCTTTGATGTACTCCTTTCCCAATTTGGAACCAGTCTGCTGTTCCATGTCCAATTCTAACTGTTGCTTCTTGACCTGCATACAGATTTCTCAGGAGGCAGGTCAGGTGATCTGGTATTCCCATCTCTTTCAGAATTTTCCAGACTGTGATCCACACAGTCAAAGGCTTTGGCATAGTCAATAAAGCATAAATAGATGTTTTTCTGGAACTCGCTTGCTTTTTCGATGATCCAGCAGATTTTGGCAATTTGATCTCTGGTTCCTCTGCATTTTCTAAATCCAGCTTGAACATCTGGAAGTTCTCAGTTAACGTACTGTTGAAGGCTAGCTTGGAGAATTTTGAGCACTACTTTGCTAGTGTGTGAGTTGAGTACAATTGTGCGGCAGTCCGAACATTCTTTGGTATTGCCCTTCTTTGGGATTGGAATGAAAACTGACCTTTTCCAGTCCTGTGGCCACTGCTGAGTTTTTCCAATTTGCTGACATATTGAGTGCAGCACTTTCACAGCATCATCTTTCAGGATTTGAAAAGTTCAACTGGAATTCCATCACCTCCACTAGCTTTGTTAGTAGTGATGCTTCCTAAGGCCCACTTGACTTCACATTCCAGATGTCTAGCTCTAGGTGAGTGATCACACCATGATCTGGGTCATGAAGATCTTTTTTGTACAGTTCTTCTGTGTATTCTTGCCACCTCTTCTTAATATCTTCTGCTTCTGTTAGGTCCATACCATTTTTGTCCTTTATTGTGCCCATCTTTGCATGAAATGTTCCCTTGGTATCTCTAATTTTCTTGAAGAGATCTCTAGTCTTTCCCATTCTATTGTTTTCCTCTGTATCTTTGCATTGATCACTGAAGAGATGTTGATCAAGACCATCTCCAAGAAAAAGAAATGCAAAAAGGCAAAATGGTTGTGTGAGGAGGGCTTACAAACAGCTGAGAAAAAAAGAGCAGCTAAAGGCAAAGGAGAAAAGGAAAGGTATATCCATTTGAATGCAGAGTTCCAAATAATAGTAAAGAGAGGTAAGAAAGCCTTCACAACCCTAGAAGTATTAAATGAATCTTCACTTTATAGGTGGAAAAAAACAAGGACCAGAGAGCTAAGAAAATGAGTCAAGCTAGAATGT